>NC_062284.1:130606916-131231916 GCF_902655055.1 Lutra lutra
ACAGCTCTCACAGTGTTTTGTTTCCTTGCTTTGCATTTTTGGACTGTGAGCCCATCTTTAGTGGAGCTTTATCTGTGAGAATTCCAAACAGCCTGGAGCCTCGGTCAAGGGATTGTTCCTCCAGTGGGGTGTTCTCTTTGTTCCTGTTGCATGCCCCAGGGCATTATCAGCATGGGACCACTTAGGTTAAATTCCAGGACCCTGAAGATAATATAAACCCAAACCACAAACCTGAGTGAGGACAAGTCTGTGGGTGCTAGAGTTCTCAAATGAGTTTTGTTTTTTTTGTTTTTCTTCTGTGAGAGAGACAGATAACAGACTAATTACAAACTGAGTGTACAATGGGGATCAGGTAGCAATAAATGCTGTTAAGAAATGCAGGGAAACAGGACAGTGATGGAGATGGAGGGGAGGTCAGGGAAGTCCCCTGTAATGAGAGGACATTTGAACAGAGGCATGAATAAAGCAACAGAATGAGCCATGCAGATACCTCGGGTAGAGACTTTTCAAGCGGAGGCTGGCATGCTGCCAAGTGAGTCAGAAGTCTCTTGTCTGGGAGAGCCAGGAAGCCAGTGTGGCCATGGGGAGGGGAAAAGATGACCAGAGGGCTTAACAGGGTGCAGACACAGTGTTCTGGAACCTGGTCTGGCTCCGTTAGACCCTGGATTCTCTGCTCTACCCCTTCTCTCCTTTTCATCCCCTTGTCCTCTCCTGCCTCGTCTTCCATGGGCTCACCTGAAAGCTGGAGGTTCCAGAGCGAAGAGATATTTCTCTGAAGGAATTCTGAGATGATTCTGGCCCCCTTCAAGCCAAGATCATTGTCGGAAACATTCTAAAAAGCAAGAACACCCTTAGGTGTGTTTTGAATACACCACCCACACGCCCTCATTAACAAATGGTGTCCAGGAGGGGCTTACTCAAGACCTGCACTGGGGAGTAGGGCTGGGTGGGGAGAGGGGCAGGGGAGAAAGGGGAGGAAGGATTGGGAAGAGCAAAGGAGCAGAGGACGATGAGAATTCAGCTTCCCTAACACCTGGCTGGGAGGCCTGCCTGCTGGTCTCAGTTTTCTCTGGTCAGTTTTGGTGACTCCCCACTTCTCTGGTTTGGCTCTAGTACTTTACGTTTTTTTTTTTTTTTTTTTTTTTTTAAGATTTTATTTTATTTGACAGAGAGAGACATAGTGAGAGAGGGAGCACAAGCAGGGGAGGGTGGGAGAGGGAGAAGTAGGCTTCCTGCCGAGCAGGGAGCCCAGGGTGGGACTCAATCCCAGGACCCTGGGATCACAACCTGAGCCGAAGGCAGACGCCTAACAACTGAGCCATCCAGGCGCCTCAGCCCTAGTACTTTAGATAAACTTACTGTACATTTTTTTGAAACCTAAGACAGCTTTATTAGGAGAGTTCGGCGTAAAGCAATTGAAAGATTCCTTCAGAGTAATTCATCATTGTAAATTTCATTCACTGATTTGTGAAACATGAATGACTGTGCCAGGAACACGCAGGGATACAAATGGACACAGTCTTTTAGGGCTTGTGGGAGGGACCTTTATACAAACCAGCCCTTATGATCTTAATTGTTTCTCCTCTTTTTTCCCCCATTTCTAAATTATGGTAAACTAGACATAACACAACATTTACCCTCTTAACTATTCCTAAGGGTACTGTGCAGTGGTCTGAAGTATGTTCACATGCTTATGCAACCCTCGCCATCATCTGTCTCCAGACACATTGTGTTTGAAGGAAGTATTTCGTGCCTTTATTTTCTCTAAATTCACTTTAAAGTGACTTTGCGGAAGGGCTTATAAGGTCCAGACAGAACTGGTTTCTTAGAGTTTCCTTGGGCCACGGGGAACACAACCCCCCAGCCAGCCTCTGACGCGCGGCCCTCCTCTGAGAAGTCACCTCTGGAGGAGAGGGGCCTCCAGGCCCATCGCAGGAAGCTGGAGGCTGGCCGGGGCCGAGGGGCGGGGGGGGGGGTCTCTGGCCCATCCTAGGTGGTGTCGAGGGCCCCGGTGCAGGAATGGGAGCCGGCAAAGGGGCCACAGTACCATCTCCTGCAGGTAGTAATTCTCTTGCAGCATCTCCACTAGGCTCAGGAGACCCTCCTCCGTGAGACAGTTGTCTGCCAGCTCCAGGGTGACCACACTCGTGTTGGACTTTGGCCGCCACAAGAAGAGGGGGAGAAAGACAGAGGGAGTCGGTGACCCGATCAGTTCCCTGCCCTTGCCCCGAGCCTGTCCTTTCCCTTAACATCCTGGCCTTTTCAGAGGGCACAGAGCTGCAGGCCAGCACTTCTGGAGAATGGACAGGAGCAGGAGGACGCCCAGGGATGAGCCATCCCGCCGAGGCGTGCTGGGACGGTATGCTTATTCTGGGCACCTCCACCAAAGGGGGCTCTGCAGGGGAATTTAGAAAGGGGTTATTAAAACGATGAAGTCCCTGAAAAATGTGGGGCACAGGGATGAGCTACACAGAGTGTAGTTATTTAGCCTGGAGGAGAGAAGCTGTGACCTACTCTAAGATTAGGGAGAAACTGATGCATTTAATCCAGTACTAAAACAGAAGGCGTCTACTGGGCCGGCTTCCTCCAGAGGTCTTGCTCAGGCTCTGGCTTATCTGGCACGTTTCTTTAGTCAGAATGTGGCCCCAGGGCTGCTTGGAAGGACCTGGACTTCAGTCTTAAATATCTACATCCAAGTCAGTCGGCATGCCCACAGGCAGCAAGGTCAGAGCAAGTGACTCGCAGCAAGAGGGCCAGGGGTCCGATCTAAGCAGCACCGTTGGCTATTCTCCCCTTCCACACCTCGGAGGTCCTGGTGCAGCACCGTGTGGGGGGCAGGGGACAGCCCCCGACCCAAGGCATATCCACATTCATCTCACCCAGGCCAGTAGCCACTGGTTACTCTTTGTGCCCACTGCTGGGGAGCACCTCTGCACCCCACCAAGTCCAAGGGCGCGGAGGCGGGCAGGGGAGGGAGGGACTAGACCCATGAAACACGACGTCTACTATCAGGGAGATTTTAAGCTAAGCCAGGAAAACACAACATGTGCAAAGCTGAACAGTACAAAAGATAAAGAGCGGTTCAGTCCGCCGAAATGTCACAGTGATTAACTGTCAAATTAGTGACACAGAGAATCAGAGAACAGAAGACTCCCCCCAGATGGAAACTTGTTACTAAGAGATAAGTGGCCCAAGTCCTGAGAGAATGCATTATTATCTGTTTTTTCCCCCATGAAACTCATGAGGTAATGGTGCATTCCTAACACCTCATTAATCAGTCTTTCAACACTCAATAAATTTTGAGACGGCCTTTTCGTTCTCTGCTCTTCCCCTCTTCCCTCCCCTCCAGAAAGCAGCACAATCTCACATTTCATGTAGCCTCTTAATGGACACATGCTAAACGTAAATGCTGTTCTAGTTCCCAAAATGAGTGCTTTTTTTTTTTTTTTAATCAAACTTTCCCTTTACTGTCTTAAATGAACAGTGTTGTGCTGACCTACAGTCGTCACGTGTTCTGTTTTTCTGGGATGCAAGGTGGTTTGTATACAATCAATTATAATTATATAAAGCCAGGATGAATTCAAGGTCAAGTCCTTGGTTGCTCATGCTGAGCCGAGAGAGAGAGAGAGAGAGAGAGAGAGAGAGAGAATTATTCCTGTGGGAAAACATGATCTACTCTACAGTGTGATCTTTTAAGAATTATAATGTTGCAAAAGGCAAACACTGAATACAATAGCTCAGTAGTGAACCTACTTAGAGCAAAGGTGAGCTTTGGAATTGAGATCCAGTCTGACATTTCGTATTATGCACTTGCATGAGTGCCCAGCCCGGCCACTTACCCAGGGCTGTTGCCTTTGCTTCGTGAATCAGAAAGATCATAGGCTTCCAAGGCCACGGTCCCTAGTAGCCCCCTTCCCAGGAGCTAGTGGGGCACACATGTCTATGAGGTAAATCAACTGGCAGTCAAGCAGAGCCTGGGGTAGGGTGGGCATAAAGCTCGCAATCTAAGGTCCCCTGGAGGATCTCTCTGAGTCTTGGGCCCCCCACTCCATCAACCCCCACCTCTACCAGTCTCCATGTGCCCCCATTGTCATGCTCACCACCAAGGCTATAGCAATAGCCTTGGTACCGTTGGGGCCCAGCCCATGGTGGTTGAGGTTCATGTAGGACTCCTCCATGTTCCGGAGAAAGTAGGAGACAGGCACTACGCGCATCAGTTTGCAGGCCTCCAGGTAGAGCTCCCTTTGTCCGGTGGTGAAAAATTTCTCCGTATCTACACAAAAAGATGCAAATGAATGAAGTGGGGATTCTCTTCTCCCTCTGCCTTATTCCCCTCTAACCCCGGGGCCAGGTGTGCTTCTGCCTGGTGTCCCCTCTGCCTGAGGATGTCCCTGTGGCTGTGTGCGCAGGAGGGTGGCTCCAATCTCAAAAGCAGCCGGAGGTGGGAGAAGGAGACCTGAACTTCAGAAAGTCCCAGATGGACGTGTCCCTTTGGGGAAGAGACAAGGCCCCTGGTTCTAGGCCCCAAGCTTTCCTAGGAGAAGAAGTGTGGCCCACGCCCACCTTCCCGGGTTGCCCGCATCCGGGACTGATTATCAAGGATGCATAAAGGCCCAGCTCCCTTGCCCACCGTGGGACAGCTCTGAAAGGCCAAACAGATAAGAAGCTCATTTGTGAAACGGGCAGCCTTCATTCAGTTTTCGTTTCACGACCACGGTTGAAATGAGAGCCACAAGGGAAGCTTTACTAAAGATTTCAAGAGGTTCCAACTTTAAAATCCCTAAGCAGGACTGAGAGGGCGTCTCAAGGTGACCAATCAGTGCAAGGTGGAGAGGACCCCCTCCCCACCCCAAATCAGCTGGAAACGAACAAACTTGAATTTGAGGGGGCTTTCCTCTTTCAGAGACTTGCATGTCATTTTTCCTCCCAAAAAGGACAGTCATGACTCCTTTACCAAGGACAAATCTAGCCCTGAATCACAAAGAGCTGATCAGAGCTAAAACCAGCTAGCAGAATATGGCGATTTATCTTTCCATTCCAACCATTTGAGGTCTTTGTTCTTGGGCTTTAGACCTGCCTGGCTTGTGGTCGACGGGCAGTGGGCCTCCCTGGGTTCCGTACGCCCTCGCAGCTGTCCCCTCATTAAGTGAGCCCCTTCGATGGCAAGGCTTCCCACGGCCCGCCGGGGTCTAAAGCCTGCATCTGTTTTTCCTTCGGATGCCAGAGCCTTTGTCCAACCCACCCCGGACATTTCTGGGGCAGACAATGAGAGCTTTGTTGGTGAAAGGACAACCCTACAAGGAAGTTGACTTTGCAGGCACAGCTCCTAACTGGCCTTCTCCTTAGGATGGCTGGAGAGCAGAGTCTCTCAAACTCCGCACTACCGAGAGAATGGAGTCGGCTAATTCTCGGGTGCGAGGAGCTGTCGTGCGCCTTGAAGGATAGTTAGCAGGATTCCTGGCCTCTGCCAGTGACAGGCCAGTAGCATCCTCCACCCTGCCCTGGCCCCGTTTGCCAGATGTCCCCTGGGGTACAAAATCGCGTCCAAGTGACAACCACTGCGGCACAGGACAAATGGCATGTGGCAGGTGACAACTTGTCCTGCTTTCTCTCCCTCCTCCGTGGCTTCATCGCCAGCTTGCCATTGCACCTGGGCTAGTGTCTCGGGCCTGCCCGGAAGCCCTCCCCGCCCTGTTCCCAGCACCTCAGTCCCCGAGGCAGGGACATGAGAAGCCAGAGCAGCTGGGCCTTGGGTTTCTGTCCCAGCACAGCACAGTTGCCATTGGAGATGTCTGTTTGCCACGGCAGGGTCGGTAAGCCCCACCTTTGTCCTTGGCACTAATTCTGCTTTGTTTCGTTCTGCTGACCCTTTCTAGCTGTGGTCACTAGGGTGGGATTTCATCCGATTTTTTAAAAAAATTATTTATTTATTTATTTTAAAAAAGATTTTATTTGTTTATTTGACAGACAGAGATCACAAGTAGGCAGAGAGACAGGCAGAGAGAGAGAGAGGAGGAAGCAGGCTCCCCTTTGAGCAGAGATCCCGATGTGGGACTCGATTCCAGGACCCTAGGATCATGACCTGAACCGGAGGCAGAGGCCCACTGAGCCACCCAGGCGCCCTCATCTGATTTTTCAAAAAGATTTTATTTATTTATTTGAGAGACAGAGTGAGAGAGAGAGCATGAGCTAGGGGAGCAGCCGAGAGAGAGGGAGAAGCAGATACCCCGCTGAATGGGGGGCCCGATTCAGGGCTCGATCCCAGGACCACGAGATCATGACCTGAGCCGGAGGCAGACGCTGAACAGACTGAGCCAGTCAGGCACCAACCAGCACTGTATTTCCGAGGCAGCTTGCAACAGTGTTATCTCTTGTGGGGAGTTGGGGGGTGGGGGAGAAGAATGGGGTGAAAACAGGAAAATGGGAGAAAACGTCCAGTTTCTCTCTGCCACCCCCTCCAGCCAGGTAAAGTTCCACGTTGAAAACATCAGTACATTAGCGTACTGATGATGAAAATGCTAATCAGTACGTCTGGACATGGAAAGAAGTCGGAAAAAGAGCAACAAGACGTGGGGTGGGGTTGGGGTCAGGAAGGAGGCGTGCGTAGAGGGGAGGCTGTGTGTTGATCGTGGGTGGGGAGGTTTACAAACTCGCTGACCCGGAGGCCAGAGCACAGGAGAGGAAGGCCACTGGGCTAGCCTCAGGCTGGAAGTTCCAGGCTAGCCCATCAGTGGGGTGAGCACAGAGCTCACCTTGCTACACAAGGGGTCTGGGCACTTCCCTGTTGGGGAAACAGAGAGGGAGAGAGTAAAGGCATTTGCGATAACAGAGTCCTTGGGGCAGCTCAGAGAGCTCCCTCCTTCTCCGTCCGCCCCCCTCCCAGGCACACTCGATCTGTCCAGGGCGAACTCTCAAGTAGGAGAACCGAGACCTTGAATGTGAGTAGAGAGGAAAGCCACCAGGAGGCAAGGTGGGCCACAGACACTCCGGGGACCCCACAACACGGAGCAGGAAAGCAGATCAGCAGGGTGGGGCAGACAGGGGATCTGCGAATGGTAGCAGCTCTCCGTGGCCTTGGGCAACTCACACAATCTCCGTAAGCCTCAGTTTCCTCCTCTTTAAAAGGCGGGTAATAAGACTACCTCCTGGGACGCTAGCCAAGATGACAGAAGATGCCACATGCGGAAACCTTGAGAAAGCCAGAAATCCCCATTCGTGTATGGGTTTGGCTTCCAACCAGCTGATGTGACCGCTCTGCTCCCCGGGGAGGCCACGAGCACAGGGCAGCTACAGCTACGGCACCGGGCCGGCCTCGAGGAGGACCCCATGCTGCTGCCCCGTTCCTTGTGCAGGACAGCCCGCTGGCCAGAGCCATGGCCCACCCCGGAGAGCAGAGCCTCCAGCTCCTGCGGAAGGGGTCGCACCACCACCCCACGCACCCAGGGCCCACTCTCACCTTCGATCTCCAGGTCTGTTTCTGAGCTCTCCCGGGCGGCCTTGTCTTTATCCACACCCACGGACGCCTCGGCCTCACAGTAAAGGGTTTCATCGCTGTTCTGTGGTGCTGGGTCTGTTTCGGGTTCATCTGGAAGAAAAACTCATCTCCTGATGCTGGGAATGAAAGCTGTGGGCCTTTCACGTGGAGCCCGACCTGGCTCCTTTGCTCTGTCAGCCGGTCCTGGCCACAGCCTCTGACGCCCCCGCCTCACCGGGCTCGGGGAGCCGTGGAACTGCAGTGTGCCTTCAGTCCCGCCAGGGGGCTCCGTTCCACGGGCCGTCCCTCCCGGACCCAGTGCTGCCCCCTGATGGCCCGCAGGGTCTTGTGTTGAACACCCGCCCTGCTCCTGCCCGGTTCGCTGCTTTGGGCCCATCTCGGAGACTGGCTCCTTGCTCATTCTTTTCCTTCTCATTGGGTTGGGTGGGGTTCAGGGTCTGCTTCACTCTTCCCGGGAGAGGATGTGTGCCGATGCCTAGGCTTCCTCATTGGCGGGCACAAGCCATGCTGAAGGCCCGGGGCGGGGCAGGGTAGGGCAGGTGACTTGGGTCAAATGTCAAATGAGGGGGTACAGGAACAGTCCCAAGGAGAAAGAAGGATAACTTGATCCCTAAAAACTTGACCTAGCTTCTCTCCCTTCCAATCCAGCATTTTAGGACCACGAAGAAGGAAGGACTTGCAAAATCTTGCTGGGGTTGAAATTAATTACTGAGTACGTATCTATGCCCTTTGCTTTCCTCCCACCAGTCCCTACACTCGCTGGACATGGGTTTTCTGCCAGTGGACCACTGATCTGGGATCAGCATGGGTTCCTGAAAACCTCACACAAGGGTCCAGAGCTAGTCATCCCACCTCTGTGGGATGAAATGTTTGGGGAGCCATGCTCTGCCACCAGGAGCCCATCAGAACTTGGCCAATATACTCTTTGGGTGGGCTGAGCATTTGTGGTGGTGGCCCCAAGTTTTAACCCACTAGGTTCTAAGATAGTGGGTTCCTAATGAATCCATGCAGGTCTGTGTTTTCTTAGTCCTTATCCATAAACCCAAGCTCCAGTGTTTATTTCCAAGAGGGTAAGACAAGGTCTACATGATAAGGGCTGGACGGAGCCATAGCCCAGCAGTTGGAAGACATACAGCGGCTTAGCCATCAAACTCAGCCATCGAAAAGTGATGACTTTCTGAGTCTTAATATCCTCATTAGTCCTACAATTTGAGAATTCCATCCAATGCGTAGAATGCTCGTAGATGTTTAACTGGCTCTCAAGGCAGGGCAGGGGTGCGGAATCCTGATTTATAGTATGAGCCAATTTGGGTGGTGTAAATATTCCCAACATGGCTGAGTACCTCCACTACAGACCGTATTTGTATTCTACCCATTCTTTCACAGAATGAAAAAGAAAATCAGCCAGAGCTAGGACAAGCCAATTCCAGAAGATCATTACATCCAACTCTCTCACTCCCTGTTTGAGAAGCCCTGAAGCCAAGTCACTGTGATACTCCATCCCGCTTCTAGAGGAGAGGTCCCACATGAGGAGGGGAGGGGGCTTCGGGGTCCATGTGATCCCTGGGTATTACACTGAGACTGCCCAGAAGGACCTGAGAGATGAGAGATAGGATGCCTGTTCACCTTGTGTCTCAGGCTCAAGAGGCTCATCATTGTCCATGGTTCCAGGGCCCTCCTGGTGGCTGCTGTCAGCTTCTCCCCACCTCTCTGCTGCTCCCCTAAGAAGCACACCTGTCCATTCACTTCTGTCTCAAAGTCTGTGCACCCTGCCCTTCGCACAGATAAATCCCAGGGGGGCCTGGAGTTATCTTTCCATCCCAGCAAGCCCTAGGGACAGTGGGCTGTGGTGGGAACAGGATAGGCATGGAGTGGACCCCAACTCTGTCTGGGAGAAGTCGCTGCTTCCCCGGAACATCAGGGAAAGTGGTACAGCCCGATTCCTGGGAGCCCCGTCGAAAGGACGCCCATCCACCTGCGACTTTGTGACTCAGGAGCCGCTTTCATCTCACCTCTTCAACATTCCATGACCTCATGCAGTCATTGTGATCCACGCGGGTGGACCTGGCAACAGCAGCCAGCCTCCCACCCTCTTGGTGGCTCTGGCAGGCCCTCTTTTCTCATATGTCTGTGGGGGCCGAGCCCAGGCTTGGCTGTGAGTGTGCTGGTGCTGTGGGCGGGCCTCTCCGTGGTGGTGCATTTCCCTCCAGGGCAGGAGCAAGCCCAAGGCCCTTAGTCAGGTGACTGTGAAGAGCGGCCACCATGTTCTTCTCTCAAGGTGGTTGTGCTTCAGGTACGAAATATTTCAATGATGGGTGAAGTCCGTTTTCTTCCACCCAGTTCTCTTTCCTTTTTTCTTTCCCCCTCGGGAGAGTGTCCTCAACCTTGGAGCAGAAGATCAAAAGCAAAGCCCGGGAAACATATGTTCTATCACCACAATTTGTTGCAGCCAAAGCACTGTTCAATCCAAATTACCGGGTTGCCTAACTTGAAACCACTCAACCATCACTCACATGCTGGGCTGTTTTCACATGCCTTGGAGTTGAAGTTCACTTGCAGTTTACTCTCAAGAGAATCTGGAGGCGTGTTTGTTCCTTCTTGATAAGCTTTCAGCACATCAACGGTCAGGTCAGTGACTGGAGGGCTGGGGGATGTTGGAAATCCCTCTTTGCCACTCGGAAGAATGACGACAATCTAGGAATTTGTTTAGAGAAGCCGTAGTTAGAATCTTGGACCAAAAGAAACATGTATATCTGAGATGTTACTCATTCCTTCAGGGATTCATTCTGTAAGATTTAGGGAGCATCTATTATGTACGAGACACTGAGGTAGGCAACCACTCTGGGGAGGGGGTACAGACATCATTATGGACTGGACCTTTCAGGGCAAGTATCATACAAGACAGAAATTGACACAGCTACCCCTAGGGTGTAAGGGTCATGCACAAACATTTTTGGCAGAGCTGCCGTTCATAAAACAAATCTGGGTCACCCTAAATCAGCATGGCAACACCATTCTCCCGTGGTTAAATATCATGTGTTTCCTTGAAAGAAACACCAAGCAGACCAGGGGGAGTGCTTGGCTTCTAGGATGAATTGGTAAGCATGTGTCCTGGAGACTCTTCGGGCATCTGGTATACTCCCATGCTGGTGCAGAGGATACGGAAGTATCCTTAAAGGAGAAAAAAGGGGACTGGAAAGTATGTTGGTCCTGGTCTAAACTCTAGGTGCTCTGTCTGGACACCACCACGTGGTCTCACGCACAAAGAGGGACTTAGAAAATTTGGAGGACAACACCCTAAATAGCCACTGGGCAGAGGTACCAGGCAGTTACTAGAAATTGATTATGGTCATGAGGGAGACTGAGTTCAAGGGAAGGTGAGGTTTCTTCAGGCTGGGGAGCATTTGTGGGCTCTGGGCAAGTAGCACCCTGGCCAGAGGCATTTCCAGGAATGCGGAATAAAGGAAGCAGCAGAGTCCCAGGTGAGTTTGGGGGAGTATAGGGTGCAGGGAGTAGCAGGGAAAAGGGAGGCAACAAATACCAGAGCAATTTCAGGGATAGATTCAATGCAGTGGAAAGTCAATGGGAAGCCACTGAAGATTTTTGAACAGGAGCGTGATTTAATCAGAGCTTCTTTTTATGATGGTGGACAGCAATTATTTATTCGGGGGAAAGAGTATTCTGGAGAAATAAAAATGTTCAAGAACCATAATTTTAAACTTTTCTTTCTTTTTAATATCATAAAATCTATCTGCAACTTCTTTTTATATGTTATTTTAAAAGTTTATTACTGAGGGGTATCCTTTTTATTTTTTTAAAGATTTTACTTATTTATTTGAGAGCAAGAGAGAGAGCACGAGTTGGGGGTTGGAGAGAGGAAGAAGTGGGCTCCTTGAGGGGCTCCATCCCAGGATCCTGAGATCATGACCTGAGTTGAAGGCAGACACTAAATGGACTGAGCCACCCAGGTGCCCCAGAGTATCCTTTTTTTTTTTTTTTTAAGGATTTTATTTATTTATTTGACAGAGATCACAAGTAGGCAAAGAGGCAGGCAGAGAGAGAGGAGGAAGCAGGCTCCCCGCTGAGCAGAGAGCCCGATGCAGGGCTGGATCCCAGGACCCTGGGATCACGACCTGAGCCGAAGGCAGAGGCTTTAACCCACTGAGCCACTCAGGCGCCCCATAGAATATCCTTTTTTTAAATTAAAGTTTTAATTCTGAAATATTTAAGGGGTGCCTGGGCGGCTCAGTGGGTTAAAGCCTCTGCCTTCGGCTCAGGTTGTGATCCCAGGGTCCTGGGATCGAGCCCTGCATCGGGCTCTCTGCTCAGCGGGCAGCGGGCTTCCTCCTCTCTCTCTGCCTGCCTCTCTCCTACTTGTGATCTCTCTGTCTGTCAAATAAATAAATAAAATCTTTAAAAAAAGAGAAATATTTAAGACTGTATCAGAGTCACAAAAATAATAAGGTTCCGGTATACTCTATGCAGCTTCCCCTTGTCTTTACATCCTGCATAGCAAAATTTTATCAAAAGTAAGAAATTAACATTGGTGCAATGTTATTAACTCCACTACAGATCACATTTGTATTTTACCCATTCTTTCACTAATGCCCATTCTTTGTCCTGGGATCCAATTCAGGACCCTACTTTGTGTTACCATGTCTTTATCTCTCCCAAGATATGACCTTTCTTCAGTCTCTGTCTTTTATGACCTCGACACTTCTAAAGAGTCCTGCTCAGATGTTTTGTGGAATGTTCCTCAGTTTGGGTTTGTCTGGTGTTTTGTCATGATTACTGGGAAAGGTGCCAGAGCAGATATGCCCTTCTCAGCACATATCAGGGACACATGATGTCAATATGTATTACGCTGTTGTCTTGGTCAAGGTGGTATCTGACAGATTTACCTACTATAAAGTTACTGTTTTCCCCTTTGTAATTATTACATATTTTGGAGATGTTTTATGCAAATATCCTATTTCTGCTTAAACTTTTTGCCCAATACCTTATTTATTCTGCCCAATAATTATAGCATGATCTTACATCTTATACCGTGATCTTACTGAGGTCTTGCTTCAACCCTTATTACTGTCATGTTTCAATGGTGATTTTCTGTTTCCCACAGTCCTTCTATGTTTCCTGATTGGAATTCTTTTGTGGGAGAGAGTGGTCCTTCTCCCCTATTTGTTTGCTTATTCAGTTGTTTATCTTCACAGGGATCATGGAGGCTTATTTTATTCAATACAGTGCTACCATTATTTTGCTATTCAAGTTCCAGCTTTGGTTATGGGAGCTCATTCAGATTCACCGCTGTGCCCTATTGACGTGTGCCCCGCCTTTTATTTTTATTTGTTTGATCCCTTTCTTCCCTTCTGGCGCCACAGGCATCAAACACTTTCCCAAGGA
This sequence comes from Lutra lutra, assembly GCF_902655055.1. Taxonomy (NCBI): domain Eukaryota; kingdom Metazoa; phylum Chordata; class Mammalia; order Carnivora; family Mustelidae; genus Lutra; species Lutra lutra. Next base: position 130,619,812 of record NC_062284.1, read on the forward strand.
GAGTGAAAGCCTAGGTCTGAGTGCTGGCATGCCCATCACTGTTGGGTTGGCACTGCTTCTAGTCCTTCCCAGTGGATAGAGCTAGGAAATACACCTCTGTCTGTCTGCATATACACTAAGCCACACATAACACACATCTGTATTTATTTCCATACCCGTCTATCTGTATATATATTAAACAAAGCCATGAATACACCAATACCCCCTGATTCCGATTCAGCACCACCACCTGTCTTCCCCCTTTACATATTTGTCATTTCTTTCTCCTCAAGAAAACCTGCTCCCATTTTCTACAATGTATTTACCTCTTTGCTCATCTCTAGTATACATATAAAGTAATTCCACAATTGCTAAACCATAACAGGGGAAACAAATTTACCAACTAGAACACAATGTCTGTAATTATATAGTGTGTGTGCGTGTGTCCTTATGTATCCAGTTAAAACACTCCGCACCCCTCCCCCTCCCCGGGCAAATTATCTAGGTCTGCTCTTCCTAGCCTCTTCAATGTGGTTATTTGATTCATTTGTAACATAGGTTCACTGGTAACTGCCTGCATTTCATCCCCCCGCCCCCAAATCCTGGTTGATTTTATTTAATTTACATACAGCAACATTCACCTTGTACAGCACAGTTTTGTAGGTCTCGACAAATGCAGAGAGTCATGTATTTACTACCATGGTTCCACTCCAAACAGTTCCGTCACCTGAAAATTTCTCTCATGCTGTCCCTTTATGATTAACCCCTTCCCAGCCTAAGCCAATGTTAGAAATCACTGTTCCATCCTTATAGGTTCACGTTCTCCAGAGTCATATAAATGAAATCATACAAGATGTAGGTTTTCGGGGGTGGGGGGGTCTGGCTCCTTTCACTTAGTAAAATTCATTTAAGATTTATCCATGTTATTGCCTGAAGCAGTAGTTTGTTCCTTCATATTTCAGAGTAATATTCTATTGTAGGATGTATCACATACTATCCACTTACCTGCTAGATCTTCATAGTTTCCCTTTCTGGTGATTATGCATAAAGCTGCTATAAACAATCGGGTTTATACGGTTTCTGTGTGAACAGAGATTTCTCTTGAGTAGATACTAGAAGTGGGATTGCTGCCTGTATGTAGCACGTACATGTTTTGCCTTGTGAGAAACAGCCATGTTGTTACCCAAATTGCAAAGGAGCTTCGCTAATTTGAATTTCCCCTAGGAATATACAGTAGCATCAGCTGTTCTACATTCTTGCCAACTCTTGATGTCGTGGTATTTCCTGGTGGTTCAAATCTGCATTTCCCTAGTGACTAGGAATGTTGAGCATCCTTTCATGTGCTTTTTGGTCATTCATATATCTTTCTTACTGTTCAGATGTTTTGCCTATTTTAAGTTGGATGGTTTAAATTCTTACAGAGTTTTGAGAGTTCTTGATATATTCTGGGCAGAAACCCTTTGTCAGAAATGTGGTTTGCAAATATTTTCTCCCAGTCTATGGTTTAGCTTCTTATTTTTTTTTTTAAGATTTTATTATTTATTCATTTATTTGACAAAGAGAAAGAGAGAGAGAGTGAGTGAGTGAGCGTACAAGCATGGGGAGTAGGAGAGGGAGAAGAAGGCTTCCTGCTGAGCAGGGGGCCAATGTGGTGGGGCTCAATCCCAGGACTCAGACACCATGACCTGAGCTGAAGGCAGATGCTTATCCGACTGAACCACCCAGGTGCTCCTAGCTTTTTAGTCTTATCGTGTCTTTCAGAGTATGCATTTCAATTTTTATAACGTTGAATAATTTTGATAATTTTTCAAAATTCATAATTTTTAAAAATTTATTCATTTGAGACAGAGAGAGAGACACACAGAGACAGCATGAGCAGGGGAGAGAGGCAGAGGGAGAGAAGCAGACTCCCTGCTGAGCCAGGAGCCCAACAAAGGGCTCAATCCCAGGACCCGGAGATCATGACCTGAGCCGAGGGCAGATGCTTAAGCATCTGAGCCACCCAGGCGCCCCTCAAAATTCATAAATGAAAAATTTTCAAAATTGATCAAAATTACCATTTTTTTCTCTTACAGATCATGTTTTTGGTATCATATCTAAACGTTCCGCCTAACCCAAGGTCGTGTTGATTTTTTCCTATATTTTATCCTAGAAGTTTTATGATTTTAGCTTTTACATTTAGGTCTACAATCCATTGATTTTTTTTGTGGTAAAATATGCCAACAAAAAATTTATATTTTAACCCTTTTAAAATGTGCAAGTCTGTGGCATTAAGTACATTAACAATGTTGCATAACTGTCGCCACCATCTGTTTACAGTGCTTTTTCTAGGATCCGTTTTGCATGAGGCATAAAAGGTACCTTCGTGAGGTATGGGTGGAGATTCGTTGTGCGTGTGGATGTTCGAATGTTCCAGTACCATTTGGTGAAAATTGCCTTTTTACCACTGTCAAAAGTCTGTTGACTCTATGTATCCTTCAGGGTTATTTGTGGGGCTAGCATTTCAGAAACCATATACCCAGCGTGTGATGTCCCACCTAATCAAAATGTTGTACTTTTAAACTACTAATTTGGGCGACGAGCTCCTGTGGCACTGGGAGGTAGGCATAAGGCACTTAAAAGTTGGGAGGTAAACTGACTCAAGAGTTAATCCACAGACCAGGGACAAAAGATACTGTCCCAGGGGAGGAGGGGAGGCTCGGTTTTGATTTGAATGAGTCAAAGAGAATATCACCCTGGGCACGGTATGGCCCAATACTAAGAGAATGAAAATTTCCTTTTTTATTGTCAGTCTCACTGCTATAACACTTCCACTAGTGGGGAACACAGCAGAGGGACCCTTAACTATCCTATAAGGTACCATTTACACAACAGTTATAAGTGCAGACACTGTTCAATGGAATTGACATTTAAACCATCTATTATTATGCTATTATGAGATACTATGTTTGATTCCTATTTTACAGAGGAGGAAACTGAGCACCGACAGGCTAAGTAACTGGCCCCACATCACAGAGCTAGAAAGTGGCAGAGCTGGGACATAAATGAGGTCAGTCTGGTTGCAGAGCCCATACTGCCTCTCTACACTGCCCCCTTGCTGGTGGTTTAACATGACAAGGTTGTTCTCCATTCATGGCTCAGAAGGGTCTGGGCTCAGGGGGTAGATTTCAGGAGTTGCCAAACTATAGTCTGAGGACCGAATCTGGTCCATTGCTTGCTTTGTAAGCAAAGTTTTCTTGAAATACAGTCATTATCAGTCATTTAGGTATTTCTGTGGTTGCTTTCATGCAGCCACGTGGCAAAGTCAAGTTGCTACTGAGACCCCTAGCCTGCAAAGCCAAAAATATTTCCTATCTGCTCCTTTAGGGAAAAGTTTGCATTGTATTTGATCTTTTTTTTTTTTTAAAGATTTTATTTATTTATTTGACAGACAGAGATCACAAGTAGGTGGAGAGGCAGGCAGAGAGAGAGGAGGAAGTAGGCTCCCTGCTGAGCAGAGAGCCCGATGCGGGACTCGATCCAAGGACCCTGGGATCATGACCTGAGCTTAAGGCAGTGGCTTTAACCCACTGAGCCACCCAGGCGCCCCATGTATTTGTCTTCTATTAGCATAAGATGATGAAGATTTTAGGTCTCCAAGGAAAGAATGGAGAGAAAAGAATCCAAGAAAATTGGCAGAAACCACGTTAGGAGGCAAGGTTGAGGAAGTGCAACCAACGAAAGAAAGAGATGCCATTATTATTAGATGTAATCATATCTCATTTTTTGTGAGAGCTTTTTAAAATAAAATGATAGTTGTAAATCAAGTGGAATTTCAAATACGGGGGGGGGGGTCTTTGAAAGAAAGTCCCTTGCAGAATTATAAAGGAAAAAATGCCCCATTATGTGTCCACTTTTGCAAGTTTGGGTTTTATTATGCTCAGTTTCCTTATGAAACTGACGCTCTCCAGAAAGAAGGACTTTTTATTCATTTATGTGTTTGTTCCTTCTATGTGTTGGATGCTCTAGGCTGGCTTAGGCAACGGGAACAGAGTGGCGAAGCTCATGAAGTATACAGTTCGCTGAGGGGTACTGACGAGTAAAGAGACAGTGACAGTGTTGGGCCCAGAGTGAGCAAGGGTGTGAGAGAAGCAAATAAGAGGAAGCTTCTGGTCCAGACTGGGGGCCGTGGTGTGTTTGTGTGTGGGTAGGTGCTGGGGATTTGGGAAAGCTTCCTTGAGGAAGAAATGTCTAAGTTGAGATTTGTAGGTCCATTAGGCAGTAAGCGGTGAAGACAGAAGGAGGGGGCAGACCCAGGGGAGGAGGAGAGGGATTTGGGGCTGGGAAGAAAACTTCCATAAAGTCCCTGCAGCCTGCTGGAGTGGGATCCTCACCTTGGCTGGGGTGGGGGGAGGGGAGGTGATAGAAGGGAAGGGCTGAAGGATGAGACAGGGAAGTGGGCGGGGCCAGCTACAGAGGGCCTTCACTGCCATGCTAAGGAGTTTGGCCTGCATTTTGAAGATGGTGGGGGTTTGCAGAGAGGTTTTAAGCAGCAGTACTACTGGCCATGATTCACAGAGTAGAATACTGCTCTGTGCAGTGTGGAAAGCAGACTGAGGACAGGAGGAAGATCAACACCAGTTAGAAATGGTTGCAGGAGGGCGCTTGGGTGGCTCAAGGGGTTAAAGCCTCTGCCTTCGGCTAGGGTCATGATCTCAGGGTCCTGGGATTGAGCCCCGCATAGGGCAGACAGCCCCGCATCGGACTCTCTGCTGGGCAGGGAGCCTGCTTCCCCCTTTCTCTCTGTCTGCCTCTCTGCCTACTTGTGATCTCTGTCTGTCAAATAAATAAAAAATTTAAAAAAAAAAGTGGCTTCGGGGTGAAGTGGACTCCTTGAATAAACATAGAGAAGGCCAAATCCCTTGGACTTGGGGCAGATCAGATATGAAAGTCAAAGGGAGAAGAAAAAGCCAGAGGCCTGGGTAACTTGATAGCGATTGTGCCATTCAGAAAGAAGAGGACAGAGGAGCCGAGGGGACAGAGGGGCTGTCGTTTTTGGGAGGATGGTGGCAGAAAGTACTGAATGCACCTTTGGGCATGTTGAGTCTTTGTTTCTGGGACATTCATTGAAGAGGTCCATAGGCGAAAGGATTTATGAGTCTATGGCTCGGGAAAGGGAATAAAAACATAGATGTATGAGTTGTCAGTATGTGGATGGTATGTGAAGCAACTGGAGGGGTGAGATTTTCTCAAAGAGGGGCTTTAAAGTAAGAAGAGGAAAGAGACCAAGGATGAAATCTTAGGAACACCGTCATTGTCTACAGAGTTAGAAGGAAAACAAGAATATCGCAGAAACCAAGGGAAGAAAATCTTACAAGAAGGGGGATTATGCAAAATTATAGAACATTCAAGAAATAATAAAGCCTGGAGGGTGCCCATTCCATCTGACAACAAGGAAGGCACTGGGAATTTTGGTGGGGAGTTTCAGTGGAGTGATGAGAGTAGAAGCTATATTTCAGTGGAATGAAGATGAATGAAAAGGAAGCATGGATATCAGGAGAAGACAACTCAAGAAGCTTGGCTGTGAGGGAGATGTGGGGAGGTGGAAGGATGGCTGGAGGGGGCCTTTGGCTGGGAGAGAGTTTCATATAGGAGAGATCTGAAGCATGTTTAAATGCTGATGGGAAGGAGTCAGGAAAGAAAAGGAGAGGGGTGAGCAGAAGGAGCATAATCTCTGAGGAGGCAGGAAGAAGGGATCCCAAGCATAGTGGAGTAGTCAGCCACTGTGCTGGGAAGGAAGGAAGAAAGGTGGTTATGGATACCGGCCAGTGTACTGGGGTGGCAATAAGGAGTAGAGCGTTTTCACTTGGTGGTTCCATTTTTTTCTCTCAAGTTGACAGCGAGATGATCTCTAGAGAACAAGAAGGGAGATCATAGGACAACAAGTTAGAAAAGAATTGTCATCATGGAAATGGGAGAGAAAGCTAATTAAGAACAAAGGATTGCTGGGGAGGGTTGAGGGCTGAAGTGTGAGGCTGGAGACCAGAACACTAACAGCTCCAGTCAAGGGGTTGGTAATTTTATTCTCCAGTGCTCAGCAGCCCAGATGTCAGAGCCAGGAAGGAGAATGGTTTCACTGAACTCAACAGGTGTCATTTAAGAACAGTGGGCAGGGGAGTCGATATTGGGAACAGTGATAAAAGGCAGTTCATGGAGATTCCATATAGGATAGAAAAAGAAATGATGACTGAGGGGAAGCGTGAGGACAGAAGAGAGAATGCCAGGGTTTGATGGAGCTAACAGCTGAAGCAGAAGTGAGAGTGGGAGAGGCAGAAAGCCATGAGATGATCCACTGGGGTGGGGGTCTGAACTTATGATTTCAGAGGTGGAGCAGTACTTGGCCGTGATACTCCAAGGGTGTCAGAAGTGGGAATGAGGCCACTGAGGAGGTGGTGCCAGTGAGCTTCTAGGCTTTGGGATGACTCATTGACTTTGGGCATGGGAGGACTCGAGGTAGGAAAAACTGAGTCAGGGGTAGAGTCTGCAGTGGAAGAGGAGAAGGGGGCCTGAGGTCAAGAAAAACCGGGGTGAGGTTGGGGTAAACACTGATGAGTGCTTGACAAACGTCTGATGAATACACGAATACAGGAATCAGTGAATATGTGAATGCATCAACTCAGACCAATCTGGCACATTCTGGGAATATTTAGCCGTAAATCTCGAGATCCCAGAGGAAACACTAGGATTACAGAGTCCCGGTTAGGAGGAGTGTACGGGTCTCAGGTTATCATAAGCGTTAAAGGTAAGCAGTTCTTTTCAGCCTATCCTATCTTAAGAGGCTATTTGAGTCCTCTAGACCTGCCCAGGTCCAAACAGATAGCTACTAACCCCTTGTAGCTATTGAGCACTTGAATTGTGTCTAGTCTAAATCAAGATGTGCTGTCCACATAAAACACACCGGATTTCAAAGACTTGGTACAAAAAAGAAAAAAATATATAAAATATTTCATTTTAAAGTATTGATGATGTTGAAATCCCAATTTTGGGGAATCGATGCATTTAAATAAATAAAACATTATGAAACATTATTAAAATGAATAAAACATTATTAAACATTATTAAATAAATAAAACATTATTAAAATGAATTTCACCTGCTTCCCCCCCCTTTGCATATGAGGCTACTAAAAAATTTTAAATTACAGATGTGGTTCACATTGCATTTCTCCCGAGCAGCTTGGCTCTAGGCCTTGGTCAGTAGCTTCTGCAATCCCGAAAGGAAGGATTATGCAGCCTGTGCGATGCGCATGTTCTACCAGTAAATGAATAAAGGCAGCCATCTTGCACTTCCACACATACCTGGGGCAGGAGTACAATTTGAACCCGCAAAGGCTTATGTTTCTTGTATACAGGAAATTTTGCTGTAAGAGAACACTTTGTATCCCTCAAAGTATTACAAAACCTTCCCCTGGCCCTACCAGATGGGGTCTGCATCCTTGCAACGACCCAGTGGTTTATCATTGTCTCCACTGTTATCACAGTTGGGATAAACCGAGGGACTCATCCGGTCTCTCTTCTTGGAGTATTTCTGATATGATGAGGCTGCAGATGGCACAGACTGTACTTTATACTTTTCCTTTGACTGGGAAAGCCTGAGACTGTTCTCCTCCATGCCCAGTCTCCTTGGAATCTACGGGGAGGGCTTGCTTAACATTACAGTTTGGAAGGCCCTTATTTCTGCCAGGGATTGTAGAAGATGACCCTACATTAGCAGTAGCCAGAGCTGGCTTGGGCTTAAATTAAAAAAAAAAAAATAGCCAACACTAAGAGCTTACCCTAGGGTGGAGGAAACTGAGGCTCCAAGAGGTTCTGTAACCCGAGAGGTTCCACAGGTGTGAAGTAGGCAGAGCCAGATCTAAACTCAGGTGGTCTAACTCCAAACCTTGTGACGCTCACACCCCCTACACTTTTCAACACAGCTGATTATGGCCTGGGAAACAAAGATAGAGCAGTCTCACTTACCTGGCCTCAGGGAAAAGCCTTCCTTTTCTCCAAAAGAGTATGGCATCGGTTGGCCTGACACATTTTGCTCACACACGCGTTGAACAGCACAGTTGAATGCAGGTCCTTTCCACAGAGGTTCCTACACTGTACACCAGAATAACTTGGTCCATGTTAAGGGCTGCATTCCAGACCTGTTAAATCAGAACCCTGGGAGTAGGGCCTAGGAATTTGTATTTTTAAAACATTTCTAAGGGGATAAGGGAACCCTCATTTCACAAAATGATAAACATAGGCTCTAGGTAAGTACCTTGATTTAGGATCTGATTTAGAACTTGGACTTCTGGGTGACTATTGGGACAAAATGTAAGGAAGTTACAAGGAAGGTTTATTTCACTGACCTGAAAAGAGTGGGTCTGGCTTTGGGGGCTCCTTAGGCAGAGCTGACATTTGTGCGCTAGGTTCTTCGAGGCTTCCCAACCTTCAGACTGCCCTTGGGGCCCCTGCTTCATCTCAGGCAATGGGTGAGTGCTGTTAGTTGAAGCCAGACTGACTCTCTCCTTCTTCCTTTTATTTAGCCTTTCAGTGTTATGATGTACCCAGCTGGTCCTGGATCTGGTGACTCCCCAGAGGGCTTCCCCGAGCAACCGAGGCTCCAGCCACAAATCGGAAATCACACAGCTCAGACACTAGGTACTGAATTTGGGAGTATTAAACAGTCCTTGCTTCCCAGCGTGGCTGGGGTAGACTGAGGGTGAGGCAGGGGGAAGAGAGACTCAAAGAGGTCTTCGGGTAGCACAGAATCCACAGAAGACCTGGCCTTCGTTTAGTGACATGTGCTTTGTTTGATCAGCAAAGATTTGGTCCCTACTGTGTGCCTGGCATTGTTGTAGGCACTAGAGAGACATCTCAATGAACAACCAACCAACCAACCAACCAGACTCAGCGCCTGCCTTGTGGAGCTTTTCCCCCAGTCTTCCCTGACTCCCTTACCAATGGGACACCCCCTTTTTTCCAAATTAGGTTAAAAGAGGGCCCATTTGGAATAGGATGGGAAAGGAGACGAAGCTGTAGATTTAATTTGTGACCTAGAATCTGAGCTGGGGAAGACTGAGCAGAGTCAGGAAAAGAAAACTAATGGGGAAGAACACGCGCTCTTCTCTGGGATGAGAAAGAGATTATGGAAGTCAGGGCTATGTGAGGCTTCAGGGAAAGTCCAGCGCCTCATTTTACGCGTGAGGAAACTGCGGGACAGAGAGGTTAGAGAGTACCCCAAGGGGACCCCTCGTTAGGTGGCAAAAGTGGGAATGAAACTGTGGCCCTGGAATGATACTATGCAGCCTCCAGCGAGGCGCTCAATTTTCACACTGGGCGCCTGGATGGCTTCTGGGAGCTAGGCCCGGCCGTTGCCACGGGGAACAGGTTCCCCGCCCTCGCGGGCCCACGCGTGGCCCTGCGCTCCCAATAAAGTTTTTGTTGAAGCGCAGCTGTACCACGTGAGCCGGCCCGGGGGCGGGGTCGGGGGCGGGGCCGGGCTCAGAGACCCAGCGGGCGGACTTGAGGAGGGGAGGCGGGCGCGAGCGGGAGCGCGAGCGCGGCGGCTGGCCATGATCGCGTCGTGCCTGTGTTACCTGCTGCTGCCGGCCGCGCGCCTCTTCCGTGCCCTCTCAGGTACCGGCCCCGCGTCCTGGCAGGCGGGTGCCAGGCCCGGGCCCACGTCGGCGGGGTCCCGCGGGGCCCGGGGCGGTGTGCGGCGCGTCGGGCCTCACGACCACCCTTCCCCGGCCAAGGTGTGGGGAGGCGGCCCTCGGTCCCCGGTGCCCGCGCTGGACCCCACGGGGCCACGGTCCTGGCCGACGACCCTCGCGGGCGCCCCGCCTCTCCCCGCGCCTGTGGCCTGGTGGCGTCCGGCCACAGTTAATGCGGGAGGGGGACGGCGAAGGGGCAGGAGCCGTCCTTCCCGGACCCCGGGGGTGTACAGGTTTCAGGGGTCCGCCGAGTCGCAGCCCTGGGGACTCGGCGAGGGTTGGCCACTCGGGTCCAGGCGAACGCCCGAATTGTCGGGGCCGGGGGTGGGGGTGGTGTCTGTGGGCCGCATACCCGCACGCACCTGCCCTCCCCCGGGTTACTCCGCGCTCACCTTTCCCGGCCGCCTCTCCGCTCGCTCTCCAGCCGCGTCTTTGGTTGAAACACGGGTGCTCACAACCCAGAGACCTTTTGCGCCCCAGCTTTGAAGCAGCCTCCCCTGCCCTTAGAGATGCGGCGGGGTGGAGCCAGTGCCCCGCTGGTACTTTAGAGGGGGAAGGGAGCTATTCTTTCACGTTTTCATGACCTGCCTGCGCTGCCTTCCTGGTCTTTGGTGAAATTCCCGAGGCTCTTCGGACGCCATCACTTCCCACAGAACTCCCAAAATGTTCTCTGGCAATTTAGAGGCCGGGACAGACCAAGAGCTACTTTCTTGGAAATAAGCAGTCACCTGCATTCTGTGCTTTTCCTTTCTAGACCTTTACACGTGTGTGTGTGTGTGTGTGTAAATCCATTTATCTAGTTATTTGTGTGTCTGCCTCTGGAATGCAAGCTCCAGGAGGGCAGGGCCATGTCTGTTTTGCTCCCTGTATCTCTAGTGCTAGCGCACTGCCCAGAATATAGTAGGCACTTGATTCAGGATGAGAAACTCCACGGAAGTAATTGCTTTCAGAGAATTAAAGCATATTCCTTTGTCCACGTTGCTGTCATTTCTGGAGCTCTTCGGATGTCCACCACGGTAGTTTCATAGTGACATATACGAGTCCACAGTTTTCTAGGCCTGCGGTCAGCCTTTAGAGATCTCAGAGGAGGGACCACTTCCCTCCCTCCCCCATTAAAGTAGTACCACTTTTTAAAAAACTTTGTGTATTTGGTTTTTACATAAGGGTTGCTTTCTTTCCCTCCCTCCCTTCTTTCCTTCCTATAAAACAATCCTGTTGACAAACCAGCCACCACCACCACCACCACCACCACCACCAAAAATCTGCTAAATTGAAACCAAGGACCCTCACACATGTCAACCAGAGAGCCTCTGCCATCTGGTATGCAGAGGATGTTTCAAGGGACAGGGAATTAGCAAATCCCTGAGATTAAAGCCAGCAACATAGTTCATGGGTGTAAAGCAGGGTTTCCCAATCTCAGCACTATCGACATTCGGGCCTAGATAATTTGTTGTGGGCTGTCCTCTGCACTGTAGGATGTCCCGCAGTATCCTTTTCCACTAACCTCTAGATGCCAGCAGCATCCCTCCAGTTTTGACAACCACTGTTTCCAGATAATACCATATGTCCCCTGAGGGCAAAATCACCCCTTGTTGAAAACCACTGGCTGAGAGGGACATAGACTATAGATCCACGTACACTATAAATAAGATCATATCTTTCAACATTTGAACCATTTTGATACTTTTCTTGCCTTTTGAAAAAATAGAGCTGATAAAATGAGTCTCTGGTGATTGAGGGTGAGCTTGTCTCTTGTCCCCTGCTGTAAATAAGTGATTTAGTGAAGGGTGGGTGTTTGCTTGCACCAAAACACTGTGCTTGGAGTTTGGGGGGCTCCAAGTTTAGAGTTTTTCCATTTGCTGTCTTGCCTGTTGGCTGTCATTTGTGGCTGCTGAGGCAAAGAGATGACAGCTGTCTCTTACTTACAATATGCACTCGTTGGCACCTTCCGATTTATAGCCTCTGGTGTGTTATGGAATGGGAAGGCTGATAATGAAGTTTGTGAAGATTTATGAATAGAATATATAGCTTTGAGAAAAAGAACAAGGGCCTTTGCTAAGAAATAAATTGTATAGATTTTGAGACACCCTTTTTGTCTACTTCAGGACTTTTTCTTTTTTAAAAGATTTTTTTAAAAGATTTTATTTATTTATTTGACAGACAGAGATCACAAGTAGGCAGAGAAGCAGGCAGAGAGAGAGGAGGAAGCAGGCTTCCTGCTGAGCAGAGATCCCGATGCGGGGCTCTATCCCAGGACCCTGGGATCATGACCTGAGCCAAAGGCAGAGGCTTTAACCCACTGAGCCACCCAGGTGCCCCCAGGACATTTTCTTTTGGAATGTATTCATAGATTAGGGGATTTATAGAACTAGAAATGTTCTTGGAGATTATGTTGTTCAAACTTTCCCTTTCCCACCTTTACAGTCAAGAGAGAGTCCATCTCACCAGGGACTTTGTCCAAGGTCACATGGTTTGTTAGTTTCAGTGCTAGGTCATAACCCACAGTTCTGATTCATGGTCAAGTGCTGGTTCCAATGTAATGTGACCCTTAGAACCAGAGAGTTGATGCTTAATAGGAGTCGTGACCTCTAGACAGAAGGGGTAGTGGTGGTTATATGTGACCATCTCCATCCTAGATTATGTGGGATGGCCATTCTTTCATTCATGCACTGAATATATATCAGATCACTACCATACAAATTAGTTCATACTTGTAAAGCACTTAGAATAGCACCTGGTATATAAAGCACTTTATGCTAATGATAATGGTGTTCCGGGCCCTAAAATGGGCAGGCTCGGTGATGGTAAACAATGGGCAAGGTACATATGATTCTTGTTTGTATGGGACTTTCATTTTAGTTGAGAGAAGAGTATGGGTTGGGGCATGTTGTCATCTTATAACACAGTATTTTGGCTTGCTTCTTAGATGCTTTCTTCACATGTCGAAAAAATGCCCTCCTGGCGAAGAACTCATCCACCCAGGTAGAGGGCGACTTTGCCATGGCCCCTCGGGGGCCCGACCAGGAGGAGTGTGAGGGCCTGCTACAGCAGTGGCGAGAAGAAGGGTCGAGCCAGGTGCTCTCAACTTCGAGTGAGGGTCCCCTGGTAGATAAGGGACTAGCCCAGAGCAGCCTGGCGCTCCTGATGGATAATCCTGGAGAACAGGATGCTGCTTCAGAGGACAAGTGGTCCAGCAGGCAGCTGAGTGACCTGCGGGCAGCAGAGAACCTGGAGGAGCCTTTCCCCGAGGTGCTAGGAGAGGAGCCACTGCCAGAGGTCGAGGGCCCAATGTGGGCAGCTGTCCCCATGCAGACCGGCTCCCAATATGCAGACTGTGCTGTCCTCCCAATGGGTGCCCTGGCTGCAGAGCAGTGGGAAGAGGACCCTGCAGTGGTGGCCTGGAGCATAGCACCTGAGCCTTTGCCCCAGGAAGAGGCTCCCATCTGGCCTTTTGATGGCCTGGGGCAGTTGCAGCCTCCCCCAATGGAAATCCCGTATCATGGTGAGTCTGACAACTGGCTGAGTGAGCCTGGGGAACAGCTTGTCTCCAGTGTGAGCAGAGCCTCTGCTAAAGAGAAGATGCTCTGACAGGGAGCTCTGTTGTTGCATTCTGTTTTTGTGAGAATCTTACGGTATCAGATCTAGAGGGGCCTTAGAGATTGTCTCATCCAGCCCCATGGTTTTTTGAAATAGATGATGAAATAGCCATGGTGCAAAGAGGTGGCAAGACATGCCTGAAGTCACACAGCTAAGTAGAGGCAGAACTGAAAGCACACCCTCGTTCTGATTCTCCACTCTCTAGCAGTTGTGGTGGAAAGATCTCAGGGCCTCCACACCCTGCCTCAACCAGAATTTTATCTTCTGGTTTTATCTATGTTATATATATTTGGCTTCCATTAATATTTGAAGAATGAGTTCTGTGGCTCAAATAGGCATGCTCTAGGGGAGATGGGGACATGTGGTTTATAGCCCCACAGCCTTTTTTGAATTTAAAGGTTAGGAAACACTCAAGGCTGAGATTACCCTAGTAATGTCTTTAACCTCAGGTGATTGTGAAGCACATTGATCTGTGATTCTCCAGAGACTCATAGACTTACCAAAGTGAGAGATTGTCAGCCTAGAATTATTGACCATGTACCAGGTGCCAGGTATCATGCTAGGGACATTGGTGAACAGGCCAAGATTGTCTCTGGCTTTGTGGAGCTAATTATTTAGTCTGAAAATGTCCTATGAGCGCTGCTCAAATAGCCATAGAGAAGGATGGGTGGTAGGGAAGATAAAAAAAGGAACTTGAGACACAGTAGCTCTGACTCAGGAGTGGAGATAGTGGGACCTGAGGATAACATACTTGTTGTGGACCTCTTCTTTCCGACCCCTTTGCAGAAATCTTGTGGCGAGAATGGGAGGATTTCTCTGCTCAGCCAGATGCTCAGGGCCTGGAGGCAGGGGATGGCCCTCAGTTCCAGTTCACTCTGATGTCCTATAACATCCTGGCCCAGGACCTGATGCAGCAGAGCTCAGAGCTCTACCTGCATTGCCACCCGGACATCCTCAATTGGAACTATCGCTTTGCGAACCTCATGCAGGAATTCCAGCACTGGGACCCGGATGTGAGTGAAGAGGGGAGGAAGTGCCATCTTGTATTTGCTTTGAACCTGGGCTATTTCCCAGTGCTCTTAGAAAATGAGTTCAACCCCATAGTTTTTTTTTTTTTTTTTTTTATAGGATTGGGGTTTTGCCTAGGGCTGGAGCTTTCCTGCCTGGAGTAAATTGAGTTTTGGGCAGGTGCTGAGAAGACTCTCTGGGTGCACAATTTCCAGCACCATTATGCAGGGAGGGAGACTCGAGGGATTCAAGAAGCGGGAAAATCCAACTCAGGCATCTAGTCTAATCAACTTAACTCTAGGCCCTTCCTTGCTGGTGGTGGCTGTCTGGGAAGAGTCGGCCATGTGGGAAATTTCAGTGTGACCCTGCCTGAGACAAACAGCAGCTTGGGTGGGAGTCACTTTCCAGTACTCTTGGTACTCTGTAGTGATTGGTTTCCTTGTCAATTTCCCAGATCCTGTGTCTCCAGGAAGTCCAAGAAGATCATTACTGGGAGCAGCTGGAGCCTTCTCTGCGAATGATGGGTAATGCAGCTCCCTGGCATGTTCACCGGTCTTGCTTCCTCTGGCCCTGTCTGCTCTCTCCCGAAGGCACCAGCTTTTTCTTTTGCCTCAGTAAATCCTCAGTCTCAGCTGTGCACTAGCTCCTTTGTATGGGTGAGAGAAAGAATGAGTTCTGCAGTTTTAAGGCAGTTCTGACATTTAGTGCCATTTAATCCTTGAAGTAATCCACCCTGTGGGGCTGAGTTATTGTTATCCCCATTTTTATAGTGAGGAGACAGAGGTTCTGAAAATGTGTGTGACTTGCTCAAGGTCACCCACACTACAAAGTTAGTAGGTTGTGGAGCTAGGACTCTAATTTGTCTGACTCTAGAATCCATGTTTTTTCTATCCATTGATACTGCTTCATACCTTTCTGTCCTCCTTCCCCTTTAGCCACTCCGTCATCTGGTTATAACTGTAAGGGAACCTCTGCAGAGCCAAGGAGTTGGCAAGGACAGGAACCCCCTTACGGAGCAGCAGGAGCAGTGCCATAGGCACACACACCCCGGCTACTGCCACTGGTTGGAGGGATTCAGGCTTGGAGGTCCTTGACCCATGTTCTTGGCCGGGTGTTCCTTGCAGGTTTTACCTGTTTCTACAAGAGGAGGACCGGGTGTAAGACAGATGGCTGTGCTGTTTGCTACAAGCCCACGAGATTCCGTCTGCTCTGTGCCAGCCCTGTGGAGTACTTCCGGCCTGGCTTGGAGCTCCTCAATCGGGACAACGTGGGCTTAGTGTTGCTGCTGCAGCCACTAGTCCCAGAAGGCCTGGGGCAAGTCTCGGTGGCCCCCCTCTGTGTGGCAAATACCCACGTCTTATACAACCCACGCCGGGGTGATGTCAAGCTGGCCCAGATGGCCATTCTCTTGGCCGAAGTGGACAAAGTAGCCAGGTTGTCTGATGGCAGCCATTGCCCCATCATCTTGTGCGGGGATCTGAATTCTGTTCCTGATTCACCTCTCTACAACTTCATCAGGGACGGAGAGCTCCAGTACCATGGGATGCCAGCCTGGAAGGTAACATGGGAGAGGCCACTTGAGGGGTGAGGTGGGGGGATGGGAATGGCCAAGGGAGAGATTCAGGTATTGGCAACTTCCATGGCAGTGACCTCAGCTACACCTTTTCTGGCTCCCTCTGGCTTTTTCCTGTTCTGTTGAATAGTGTGTACACAAGTCTGGAAGTTAGAAATTCCTGGGTGCCCTGGGCATCTGGGAATCCTTTTAGTTTTTATCATTAATTTTTAGTTCGTGAGTAATACAGAAGTGCCTCCTTGCAAGAATTCAGACATTATAAAATAAGATCAAACCCCCTTTATCACCTACATTCCTTACCTTTCCCTTTAGAGTGAAGTAGTAATTGTTTGAAGTTTGGTGGTGGTGTTCCAGAATATTCTGTGTGCATTTACAGTGATATCTATGTTCCTGTGATATTGTAATTATAATTTACACTTATTAGGCACTTACTGGGTTCCCGGTGCTATTTTAAGCACTTTACATAAATTAGCTCACTCAACTGTCACAATTTCTATCATCATTTTCATTTTTTAAGTGAGGAAACTAAGGTGTAGAGAAGTTTGGCGGTTTGCTGGCTCTAGGCCATGTAGGTAGCTAGTGGTGGAATCAGGATCCCAGAGCCTTTCCCCTCCAATACTGTGCTGTGATTGCTTCTGAGAGCTGATATATGATCTCCTGTCTGTGTGTTTGTAAACCCATTACTGTATGTTTCGTTCTGTAGCTTGTTCATTTTCGCTCAATGTATATATGGATCTATCTCATTCCTTTTAACTGCTGAATGTTGATAGGATACATACCTCATAGTTTTATTCCATTTAGCACTGCTGATGGACATTCAGCTTGTGGTGATTTCTTTATATGTCACTTAATCTCCCTGTTCTTCTGTTTGGCCACTGCTGTCCATCTTATCACTTAACTAGTGGCAAGGCGCAGTGGAGAAAGGACACAAAAATGGCTGTGTTATTGTTGAGTACTCTGGGCTTTAATTTTAATAAGGTTACTCAAGCGTCAGCAATGTCTGGTTCCCATGTGTGCAGAGGAAGGTCTTATCCTGCCAGAAAGCGCTCTAATCAAGGAGCTCAGAGAGTGGGAAGAAGAATTTACTAAGTGCCTACCATGTGATCAGCACCATTAGGCATAATGATTAAGAGCCAGACAGTCCTGACTTCCAATCCCTGCTCTGCTACCTTGTGCAAGTTACTTAACTTCCTTAAGCCCCATGTGCCTCATCTATACACTAGGGATAAAATGGGACCCATTTCAGAGGGGGGGGTTTTGTTGTTATTTGGCAGATCAAACACAAGAATGCATGATAAAGTATTTTCTGGTTCCCGCTTCAAAGGAAACAGTCAGCCATCAGTTATTATCAAGATTCTTAATTGTAGGTGATATTATTATCCCATTTTATAGTGGAGGATATTGAACCCTGGGGTTAAGTAACTTGCCCAAAGTTACACAGCTAGAAAGTGACCATTAAATCTTCAGTCTGTTTTACTTGAGACGGCATATTGAAAATATATGTCCTTCAAGGGCAGATCGATTGTATCTATCACTGCGCTCTCCCTAACACTCAGCTAGTGTCTTGCACATAGCTGGCATTAAAATATTTGTTGCTGTTCGATGAAATAAAGGGAATTTTGCTACACAGGGTAGAGATATGCAGATGACTGATGTTACCCAGTGTTTCCCTACTACATTCTGTCCGTTCCCAGGCTGCTCATTGGCTTTGACCAAGGATGGTGACGTAGATACGGTAAAGTTCTTGGTGCATTTCCCATTTGGTTTGACCCTGCGGTTTCCTCATGATGGACTTAAGATGCTAGACCTTGATCCGAAGATCCAAAGATCGAGATGAAACTTTTTCCCATTGCAAATTAAAGCCCCTGAAAGTTGATACTCCCTGTGGAGAATCATGTAGATTTTTCTGAGGTGAAATTCAGGGGACCGTATGTTCATACAGTTCTATTCCTTTGACTCACGTACCTTATTCTCTTAGCCCTCCTTTCTGTTTCACGGACATTTCAGTGCTTCTGGTTTTTTAAAAATAAGTTTTAATTAGCATCTTATTTTTAACAACTTCCCTGAAACTGATGTGTTTTGCTTATATTATGTATACAGTGTGTGATTGTGTGTGTGTGTCTGCATGTCCCAAATCATGGGCTATTTTCTTTTTCCATCTTGGTATCATCATTCCCACCTGCTCTTTCCTTCTAGGTGTCTGGACAGGAAGACTTCTCCCATCAGCTTTACCAGAGGAAGCTGCAGGCCCCACTCTGGCCCAGCTCCCTGGGCATCACTGACTACTGTCAGTATTTCTCCTCCTGTCACCCCAAGAGAGCAGGTGAGCCTGTGTAACATTCTTGGTTGGCTGTGCCTCTGTGCCCATTTTGGGAGAAAGCTGGTATTTCAGTGACAAGAGAAAATGTAATTCCCTCAGTTCTCTTAGCAAGTTCCTTTGTTTTTCCCACCATCCTCCTCATGACCTCCCAGTGAAATGGACAACTTTAAATCCTATCTACTGGAAAATCAGCTGGTCTTCGGAGCCAGGCTTCCTCTGTGTCTCTATACTGGAAGCTTCTTGGTTTTAAGGCTGCTTCAGCATGTGGCTTCTCTTCCTTTCTCTCACTGTGTGGCTTTTCCTGATTTGCAGAGAGACTGAAGTATAGCCGAGACTTTCTGCTGCAATTCCGTTTCTGCGACATTGCCTGTCAGCGACCAGTCGGACTGGTTCTTATGGAAGGAGTGACAGATACTAAGCCAGGTAATGGACACTAAGCTTGTTTTCTCAGCCTTCTTTCCTCCTTACCCCTGATATTTGTCAGTTACGTGGTTTCTTAGTCTTTTTGTAGGTGTAATTCTTAAGGTCAGCTTCTGGTAATAAGCATGCTTAGAAGGAAGGTCAGTGGAGTTCTGTATCCATATGCAGGCATAGATGTGTAGCATAGTGAGAACACGGACCAGGAATCAGGAGACTTGAGTTCCAATCATGTCTGAGACCTTGAATGAGCCATGTAACCTTTTTAGGCTTAAGTAGCTAGTGACCAATGTGTGTACAGCAGATAGGGGAGATGGACATGACAGGGTTTGAAAGTCGTAAGGTGACAGTGGTCCTGCTTGTGATAAAAAGTTACTCCTACCGAGAACTCCCAGATTGAACATGGCAGAGTATGCTTGACATTTTCTCCTTCTTGTCTCTGAAACCATTCCAGAGCAACAAGGATTGGAAAAAAGCAATGCAAACTCCATCTTTGAGAAAACTAGGAGACTTGAATGTATCTGAAACCATGGATCACAGCGTAGGTAGAATGGCTGCGGGAAGCACTGGAGGCCGTACAGGTGTGCTGGGGGAAGTATGGAAGGACGCATCTGGGGGCTGTGTTGATCTCAACAAAGAGCCAGCGCAGCACATTTCTCCAAAGAGCGGAGTATACCTTGAGGCACAAAATTAAAATTCCTTGTTTCATCAGCAAGAATAGTATGCACAGGTTGTGATAGGAGATTCTCTGAACCTGCTTTGGTCTTAATAGGCACTGGAGAAAAGCCTGATAAGGAATCAAGCCCTATTTGCATTAAGCAGTCTGTTTGAGTGGCAGGAGGGGCGATGAGATACTTATAGAGCTGCATATCGCTTTTGGCTGGGGAGAAGTAAAGATTAAAAGGACTCATATACAACCCTGTGTCATCAGGAATATTCCTGTTACTTGGAATGCATACCCAGTTCTTCCCTCAGAGAAGCTGTGCAGATAGCTGGTACAGAAAAATCTCAACTAATTCAAAGCCAGGGCGCTTAAAAGGAACCAGCATGTGAGCTGTGCTAGAATATTGCAAGAAAGAAAGCAGAAGGAACAGGAAAAACAAAAGGCAGATAAAGAATGCTTACCTCAAAGATAAAAATTGTTGTCATGCAGCATATGAAAGATGATGATTATTTTCCCATGAATAAAAAAGTGAAGCAATTGCCTTTATAAAATAAGAGTACAAAAATAATTGCCTTTATAAAATAAGTCCAGGCACATTGCAAGACATTAGAAGTTGAAATGGAAGCTGCAGAGCCAGGAAAGAATAAAAAGTTTAAAAATCACATAAAATAAAGACAAAATTGGTACAGCATAAGAAGGGTTGGGAATAGAGACTGCTGAAAACAGACCAAGAGACAGAGGCCATGAAAGAAAAAGCAAAATAAAAAGAACGTAAACGATAACAGGGATTAGAAATGATAGTAGTGGAAGATCAGGAGACTCTTAACATACACAAAGTTGGAGTTCACAGAGAAGAAAACCAATATAATGGCACAAAAGAAATGCGTAAAGGTATGATTCAAGGAAAACTTTTCCCAAAGTTAAAAGATTTTGAGTCTTCCAATTGAGAGAAAGTACCATGTTTCAGTAGTAAATGACATAGGAGAATCAACAATAAGATACCTTACTGAAGTTACTAGAAGCCAGAGACAAAGGAATCCTTTGGGCAGTTGAACCAAAAAGATTGGGCTGCTCTTTTTTTTTTTTTTTTAAATTTTATTTATTTGTCAGAGAGAGAGGGAGAGAGAGCAAGCACAGGCAGACAGAATGGCAGGCAGAGGCAGAGGGAGAAGCAGGCTCCCCGCCAAGCAAGGAGCCCGATGTGGGACTCGATCCCAGGACGCTGGGATCATGACCTGAGCCGAAGGCAGCTGCTTAACCAACTGAGCCACCCAGGCGTCCCAGATTGGGCTGCTCTTAAGGGTAAAAATAACCAGGTTGGCTTCAGACTTCTTAAAGTTATCATTCAACTCTAGAAGACAGGAGAACAGAGCTTCAAGGAAGGAAGGTATGATTCAAGATTTCATGCTCAGCCAAAAGCTCTTCTTGACCAAACTGTGAGAACAACCTAAAATAACCAAGCCATGACTGTAGTAGAAGGCCTGGTGATAAGCAATGAATTTATTTTTTCTTGTAGGAATCTAATTTGAATTGGCATTTTGCACAAAGCAAACATTTCAGTGGCTTTATTTTTTTTTATTTACTTGTGAAGTTCAATCTGTTATGTAGCTCTAGCAACAGCGATAATGGTAATGACCCCCATGCGTGAAGCAGCTGCCATGCTCCAGGAACTGAGAGACCTGCTGGAATTAGGTGGACTCAGGCAGGGGAGCAGTGACTTAGTGCTTTAGAATTACAAAATCCTAAAGTTAAGACAGTAGTAGGACCCCACATTTCATGTTAAGAAGAATACATTATTAAAAACCAAAACAAAACAGTATTGTACTTGAAACATAAAACAAGCATTTCAATTTAATAACAAAATGAAACCTTTAAAACATATACTGATGATCACTTTGTAACTAGAAACATTGTGTAGGGGGAAAATATCCAATTCACTAGCAGTGCAAAATAATTAGCAGTATTTTCAAAATTGAGATTAAATTTGGGTAAGCACACTGATCCACCATAAGTGTAGTTACCATCTATCACTGTACAAAATTATTACAATATTACTCTGTTCCCTACGTTGCACTTTTCATACCTATGATTTATTTACTTTATAACTGGAATTTTGTACCTCTTAATCTCCTTCACCTATTTTGCCTCTCCTTTACCTCCTCCCCTCTATCAACCACCGGTTTGTTCTCTGTATTTATGAGTCTGTTTCTATTTTGTTCTTTGTTTTGGTTTTTAGATTTCACATGCAAATGAAATCATATGGTATTTGTCTTTCTCTAAGTTATTTCACTCATAATGCCCTCTAGGTCCACCTATGTTGTCACAAATGGCAAGATTTCATTCTTTTTTTTATGGCTGAGTAATATTCTGTGTGTGTGTGTGTGTGTGTGTGTGTACACATACATTCTATGTTCTTCATCCATTCATCTGTTGATGGACACTAGGGCTGCTTCCATATCTGTGCTAGTGTAAATGAGGCTCCAATAAACATTGGGGTGCTTATATCTTTTTGAAATGGTGTTTTTGTTTCCTTTGGGTAATTATCCAGAAGTGGAGTTACTAGGTCATATGGTATTTCTATTTTTAATTTTTTGAGGACCTTTTATACTGTTTTCCACAGTTACTGGTTTATATTCCCACCATGAATAGAAAGTCTTAAGTGTAATAAGGAGATCATAATATGTGATCTCTTCTCTAGAAGATGTGTTTTATGTGTAAACAAATAATATTTCCAGTCTAATACTAGAGTCAGGCAACCCACCACTGCACAGTGCACAAGGGTTCCTTTTTCTCCACATTGTTTTCAACACTTGTTCTTGTCTTTTGATACTAGCCATTCTGACTACATTCTGATACGAAGTGATATCTCATTGTGGCTTTGATTTGTGTTTCCCTGATAATTAGTGTCATTGAGCATCCTTCCATGTTTTTGTTGGCCATCTGTATGTCTTCTTTGGAAAAGTGTTTATCTCATGAATGTCTTTTAAAGACTCCAAATGTAAAAATGTGCCACCATTTTTAGACCATGAGTAGAAAGACTTAAGTGCAATAAGACCATATGTGATCTTTCTTTCTAGAAGATGTATTTAGATGTGGTAACAAATAATATTTCCAGTCTAATACTAGAGTCATGCAGCCCACCAGTGCACATCAGAACTTTCCAACTTGACCGTGACACTGATTTAACAGGCAGCATGTGAGGTGCTAAAGGAGCTGCAGTGCTAGGTCGTGATGGCTGACATTGCACTGCACTGGAGAACTCTGCATTGCCCGGGTTGTGCAATAAAAACATCGTGATTCTCACTCTCCCCAACTCCCTTTGTGGGGGAGTATTTCGTAAGAAGGGTCCCCTTCTTATAAATATTTTCAATTACTAATGATTTCTTCTTTCCAGTATGGTCTTAAAGATCCTGAAAGAGAGTTACTGATTTTCTTTCTCATGACCACTTGCCTGTTTCCATCGAACTCTGGACCTTCAGGTCTTTTAACAACAGACAAACCATGTGCCCAGTAAAGTACGTGATAGAAAAACCGATGGTTAATAGATGATTTTTGTAACCACTATTTACAAACTGACCAGATGGCCACTGACCAAAAGCTGTCTGATCAGTTTTCTAACCAGGAAAGTTCTGAATCGAGCTTCTCCACTGGCCCGTGCCAGAATACAATTTATCCTCTTCCCAAGGACTTAAGAAGAGCTTACTTGTTTGATCGCAGCTCTGGTAGAGGCAGCTATGGCCCATGTGCTCATCTGGCCTGGTGGGGCACTCGTGTGACTGCTAGAACAGTGCTGTTTGTACACAGTGCGGCTTGGACAGAACCGCATGTTGAAGGAAACCAGTTTTAGTATCCTGCTGCTCACTGAGATTTTTCTTGTGTATCATAATGTAAAAGACACAACTCAAAATGAAGATAGTAGCATTATAAATATTTAAGCTTCCAGTAACATTACATCAACAATCATCAAGTGAAAGTGCAGGCTTAACAAGGAAGAGTATTCAGAAAATAACTAACAGTAAAGGGTTTTAATTCATCTGTCTTAGCCCACAACAGATCAAGTAGAAAAAAAGATCACTAAGAATATGGAAGACTGCAATAACGTGTATATAGTAAATCTGATTGATGCATATCAAACTCTGAATACTGAAAGTGGAGCAAAGACATCTTTTTAAGTATTCATAGGAAATTCTTAAGAATTAGTCCACCAAAAAAACCTCAATAAATCTCAAACAGTAGAAGTCATACAGCCTTTCTTTGATTACACATGCAGTAAAAATAGAAATTAGAAACAAAAAAGAAAACATTATCATCTGGTTATCTAGAAAACTTCAAACAACCTTTGAGTCAAAGGTGAAATTTAAGCTAAAATTGCAGAATATCTAGAAAATAATAATAATGAAAGTACCATGTATTTGTGGGATGTAGCTAAAACTGTTCAGCGAAAAGTTTATGGAATTATGTGGAATATTTAGAATCACAATTACATGAGTAGATAAGACAAGATAAAAATAAGTAAGTTACTTACTTTTTTGGGGCAAAGAGACAGCTGTCAATTAGTTAGGCCCTTTATCTAAGCTATTTTGAAGGGCAGGGAAGGAGCAAGGGAACATATCCAGATGCAGAATAATTAATAGGATTATAAGGGGGCTTTTCCCACCTGAGTGAAATTTAGATGGTGTATATTAATTTTAGAAAATGTATTTTAGTAAAGTTGGTTACAGAGGAGAGAGAGAATCTAAGTAGGGAAGAAATACATAAAGTTCTCAGCTATGTAGTCCTACAAAAACACCAGACTCAGATTGATTGGAGAATGTCATCAAACCTTCAAAGTAATTCCATCACTACTTAAATTATTACAGTGCACAGAAGAAGAAAGGAGCTGATTATTTTTAGTGCAACAAGTATTTTGACCCTGATACCTGACAACAGTTATACAGAAAAAACTATCAACACTAAAATTCTCCACTTACGAATACTGATGCAAAAAAATTTAAATAGAAGATCAGGAAACAATCTAGCAGCACATTGAAAGAGCAGTATATCATGACCAAATGGAGTATATCAGAAATACAAAGATTGTTTGATATTGGGAATTCTACTCATGTAACTTAACATATAATATATATGAAATCTATTAAAATATACAAAGTGCATCCTATAGATGTCCAAGAGACTGTTAAAAAATCAACATCTATTCTAGATTCTTTTTAAAAGACCCCCCCCCCTTAAATTAAGGAAATACTAGATACAGGCATACCTTGTTTTATTGTGGTTCACTTTATTGTGCTTTGCAGACATTATATTTTTTACATATTGAAGGTTTGTGGCAACCTTACACTGAGCAAGTCTATTAGCGCAATTTTTCCAACACTGTTTGTTCACTTTGTATCTGTCACATTTTGGTTATTCTCGCAATATTTCACACTTTTTCATTATTATTATATCTGTTATGGTGATCGGTGATCTTTGATATTATTATAAGAATTGTTTTGGAGGGTCATGAGCCACACCCATGTAAGATGGCAAACTTAATCATCAAATGTTTCGTGTGTTCTGATGGCTCCACCGACCAGCCATTCCCCTGTCTTTCTCTGGCCCTCTTCTTAGGCCTTCCTGTGCCCTGAGACAAAACAATATTGAAGTTAGGCCAATTAGTAACCCTACAATGGCTTCTAAGCGTTCAAGTGAAACGAAGAGTCGCATCTTTCCCACTAAATCAAAAGCTAGAAATGATTAAGCTTAGTGAGACAGGCAATAGCTAGGCTTCCTGCCCTAAACAGTGAGCCAAGCTCGTAATGCAAAGAAAAAGTTCTTGAAAGAAATGAAAAGTGCTACTCCAGTCATCACATGAATGATAAGAAAGCAAAACAGCCTTACTGCTGATATGGAGAAAGTTTGGTGGTTTGGATGGAAGATCAGTTTAGCCACATTTCCTTAAGCCAAAGCCTAGTCCAGAGCAAGACCCTAACTCTCTTCAATTCTGGGAAGGCTCAGAGGTGAGGGAACTGCAGAAGAAAAGCCTGAAGCTTCAGGGGTTGGTTCATAGGGAAAGAGGCCATCTCCATAACGTCAAAGTACAAGGTGAAGCAGCAAGTTATCCAGAAGATCCAGTGAAAATAATGAATGAAGGTGGCTACGCTTAATGGATTTTCAGTGTAGACAGAACAGCCGTCTACTGAAGGAACATGCTGTCTGGGACTTTCATAGCTAGAGAGGAGATGCCTGGCTTCAAAGCTTCAAAGGACAGGCCTGACTCTCTTGTTAGGGGCTAACACAGCTGGTGACTCTAAGTTGAAGCCAGTGCTCATTCACCATTCCAAAAATCCTAGGGCCCTTAAGAATTATGCTAAATCTATGAGCTGCCTGTGCTCTCTCAGTGGAACAGCAAGGCCTGGCTGAGAGCACATCTGTTTACAACATGATATACTAAATATTTTAAGCCCACTGTTGAAGCCTACTGCCCAGAAAAAAAGATTCCTTTCAAAATATTATTGGCAATGCACCTGGTCGCCCAAGACTCTGATGCACATGTTCAAGGAGGTTAACATTACTTGCATGCCTGTTAACATAGTATGCATTGTGAAGCCCATGGATCAAGGAAGGATTTTGACTTTCAAGTTTTACTATTGAAGAAATACATTTTGTAAGGCTATAGCTTCCGCAGATAGTTATTCCTCTGATGGATCTGGGCAGAGTGAATTGAAACCTTCTGGAAAGGATTCCTTACTCCAGATACATCTAAGAACATTTGTGACTCCTGAGAAGAGGTCGGATGCCAACATTAGTTAACAGGAGTTTGGAAGAAGTTGATTCCAGCTGTCAGGGATGACTGTGAGGGGTTCATGACTTTGATGGAGGATGTAACAGCAGATGTGGGGGAAACAGGAAGACAACTAGAAGAGCCATGGAGCCTGGAGATGGGATTGAATTGCTGCACTCTCAGGATAAAACTTGAATTTATGAGGAGTTGCTTTTTTTTTTTTTTTAAAGATTTTATTTATTTATTAGAGAGAGAGAGAGCATGAGTGGGGAGTCGGGGGAGAGGGACAAGCCAACTGCCTGCTGAGTGGGGATTCCCAGGACCCTGAGATCATGACCTGAGCTGAAACCAAGAGTCGGATGCTCAATTGAGCCACATCGGTGTCCCCAAAGGATTTAGAATATTATATAAGGCAGGGTCCAGGTATGAGAGGATTGACGCCAATGTTGAAAGAAGTTCTCTGGGAAGAATGCTGTCACATGCTACAGAGAAACCATTTATTACCACCACCCTCATTAGTCAGCAGCCATCCATACTGAGGCAAGACCCTCCACCAGCAAAAAGATTACAACTTGCTGAAAGTTCGGGTGATGGTTAGCATTTTTTTAGCCAATATTTTTACATTAAGGTATGTACATTCTTTTTTTTTAGACACAATGCCTCTACACTCTTAGAAGACTACATTATGGTATGAACATAACTTTTGTATGCACTGAGAGAGCCAAAAAATTCAGTTGACTGGCTTTATTGGAATATTTACTTTCCCGCCATGGTCTGGAATGGAACCCATCTAATCTTTGAGAATGATCTTGGTCTGTCAGAGTGCATGTTGGCAACAATGTGCCACAGAGGTGAGGGGCAGGAGGAGGGGAGCGAAGCCACTGCAGGCCTGCAAATTAAAAACTGAAACCAAACCACAGCACTTACTCAGCTCCACGTATCAGCATCTGGCTTAAAGAAGACACTGTAGTAGCATTCCTGTCAAAGTCAGGAGTAGGACAAGGATGGCCACTCTTGTTTTTCAGCCATATTCAAAGATGCCAGCCAAGGATAGAGAAACAGAAATGTGGGTGGGAAAACAGAAGTAACAAAATGGAGGGGAGGGGCTAATTACTTGCTCATGTTTTTAGATAACTGGTAATCCAAGAGAATCAACTAACAGCTATTATAGGCATTGAGATAATTCTGGAAAGTAGCTGGTATAATATGAATATACAGAAAAACAATAGTATTTGTGTATAAAAATAAGGATATACTTGTTAAGAGATAATAGTGGAAAAAAAAGACCCTATTTATAATGCCAACAAAAAAGAAAAAAATCAACAGGGAAAATGTAAAGTATGTAAAGGAATATTCCATTTAATCTGAATTATTAAATTACTTGGCATGAAATTGTCCATAACGTTCCTTTACCCTTTTTTTAAAAAAAATAGCTTTACTGTGATGAAATTCATATATCATAAAATCTACCCATTTGAAATGTGCAAGCCATTGGCTTTTATTCTATTCAGAATTGTGTATACATCACCACAATCTAATTGTAGAACATTTTCATCCCTCCCAAAAGGAACCCGGTATCTACTAGCAGTCATTGTCCATTCATCCCTCCCCTTGTGAAACATTAATTGAACATGGCCTTGCAGGTTTCTGAACACTCAGTTCTATTCCATTCACTTTATGTCCATCCTTATGCCAGTACCACAGTGTCTTATTTTAGCTTTGTTTAAGTTTGAAATAGAGAAGTTACATCCTATGACTTGGTGGGGTTTCAAGATTATTTTGTTTATTCTGAGTCCCTTTCATTTCTATGTGAATTTCAGAATCAGCATGTCAGTTTCTGCAAAGAAGCTAGTTGGGGGATTTTGATAGGGATCTAGAAATCTGTAGATCAGTTTGGGAGGTATTGCCATTTTATTTTTTTTTTTTAAATATTTTATTTATTTGACAGAGAGAGATCACAAGTAGGCAGAGAGGCAGGTAGAGAGAGAGGGAGAAGCAGGCTTCCCGCTGAGCAGAGCGCCCGATCCTGGACTCGATCCCAGGACCCTGAGATCATGACCTGAGCTGAAGGCAGAGGTTTTAACCCACTGAGCCACCCAGGCACCCCGGTATTGCCATTTTAGTAATACTATCTTATGATCAATAAACATCAATGTTTTTTCATTTATTTAGATCTTTAATTTTTTTCCATGTTTTGTAGTCTTCAGTGTGTAAGTCTTACGTTTTTGTGAAATTTATTACTATTTTATTCATTTTTATATTGTAAGTGGAAATGTTTTCTTAATTTCATTTTTGGATTTTTACTGCTAGTGTATAGAAATGCAGTTTTTGTATATTGATCTTCTATGTTGCAGTCTTTTTTAAATTTTTAAAAAAAAATTTTTTTTTTTTTTACATTTTATTTATTTGACAGACAGAATACAAGTAGACAGAGAGGCAGGCAGAGAGAGGAAGGGAAGCAGGCTCCCTACTGAGCAGAGAGCCCGATGCAGGGCTCGATCCCAGGAGCCTGGGATCATGACCTGAGCTGAAGGCAGAGGCTTTAACCCACTGAGCCACCCAGGCGCCCCTCTATGTTGCAGTCTTGAGAACTCATTTATTCTAATAGTTTTTTAGTGGATTTCTTAGGGTTTCTGTATAAGAGATCATGTCATCTTGCAAACAGAAAGAGCATTACTTCTTCCCTTCTAATCTGGATGCCTTTTATTTCTTTTTCTTCCATGATTGCCCTGACTAGGCCTCTCTAAAGTTGAGTGGTGAGAGTGGACATCCTTGTTTTGTTCCTGATCTTAGGGGTAGAGCTTTTAAGTGTGTTGTGAATTAAGTGTGATGTGAGCCCCGGGGTTTTTGTGGATTCTCTTTATCTGGTTGGAGAAGTTTTCTTCTTCTTTTTTTTTCAAAGATTTTATTTATTCATTTGACAGAGACAGCGAGAGAGGGAACACAAGCAGGGGGAGTGGGAGAGGGAGAAGCAGGCTTCCTGTTGAGCAAGGAGCCTGATGGTAGGGCTTGATCCAGGATCCTGGGATCTTGACCTGAGCCAAAGGCAGATGCCTAATGACTGAGCCACCCACGCCCCCCAAGAAGTTCTCTTCTGTGTTTAGTTTGTTTGTTTGTTTTTGTCAGAGAGAGTGAACACAGGCAGACAGAGTGGCAGGAAGAGGCAGAGGGAGAAGCAGGCTTCCCGCTGAGCAAGGAACCCGATGTGGGACTCGATCCCAGGACACCGGGATCACTACCCGAGCCGAAGGCAGCCGCTCAACCAACTGAGCCACCCAGGCGTCCCCTGTGTTTAGTTTTTAGTTTTTAATGTTGCTCTTCCCCCCATAAAGCAGTGTTGAATTTTGTCAAATGGTTTTTCTGTGTGTTCAGATGATCATGTGGTTTTTATCTGTCAGTAATCTAGTAATATACTATATTACATTGATTTTTTTACATAAGATTTTTCAGATGCTAAACCAGCCTTACATTCCTAGGATAAATTGTACATGGTCATAGTATATAATCATTTTTTATTTTGCTGGATTTGGTTTGCTGATATATTGTTTTGGTGTTCTGAGACTTTATTTTCAACATGGGGAAGGAGGGTGTTTATACTCGATTCAATTCTGACACCATCTACCCAGAGATATTACAAGTGAAATAAAGGCTCAGTCCTGTAAGACTTCCCCCACTTCCCAACTTCAGACACCAATCACAAGCCCACCCTGTGCTTCCAGCAACCTCCTGCTTGGACTTTAGATACCAGTCATAAGTCCAGGTTCTTAACTGTACTTTCTGACCAACTGGCTGTTATAAATCAGAGGTTCCCATGACACTCTCCTTCCTTGGGTTTAATTAAGTTGCTGTAATGGCTCACAAAACTGAGAGAAACATTTTACTCACTAGATTACCTGTTTATTATAAAAGGATAAAACTTAGGAACAAGCCAGATGGAAGAGATGCATAGGACAATGTATTTGGGAAGTTTCCATGCTCTCTGTAGGCCCCATTCTCCCCAAATCTCCATGTAGTCACCAGCCTAGAAGCTCTCTGAAGGCTTTGCTACATAGGCAAGTTTGATTAAATCATTGGCTATTGGTGAATCAAGCTCCAGCCCACTTCCTTCCCAGGAAGTTTAGGGAATTGGGACAGAAATTTCCAACCCTCTAATAACAGGTTGGTTCTTCTGGTAACCAGCCCTCATCTTTAGGTGATTTCCAAAAGTCACCTTATAATATAACAAAAGACACCTTTATTACTCTGATCTCTTGAGAAATTCTAAGGGTTTGGGGAGCTATGAGTCAGGACCTGTGGACAAGACCAAATATATATTTCTTATAAATTATAATGTCATAGTCATTGAGGAATTTTGCATGGACATTCACAGGGGATATTCTATAGTGTTCTTTGTGATGTTTTGTCTAATTTTGATTAACTGAGTAACACCTCACAGCATGAGTTGAGAAATGTCCCATCTTAATTTTTAGAAGTGTTTATGAAGTATCTGTATTACTGTTCTTTAAATGTTTGGCAGAATTAACCAGTAAAGCCATCTAGTCCTGGGCTTTTCTCTGTGGGAACTTTTTAAATTATTAATTCAATTTCTTTACTTGCTTATAGGCTATTCAGATTGTCTGTTTTTTCTCGAATCAGTTTACATAGTTTGTGTCTTTTTATTTTTTTTTAAAGATTTTATTTATTTATTTGACAGAGAGAGAGATCACAAGTAGCCAGAGAGGCTGGCGGGGTGGGGGGAGCGGCTTCCTGCTGAGCAGAGAGCACGATGTGGGGCTCGATCCCAGGACCCTGGGATCATGACCTGAGCTGAAGGCAGAGGCTGTAACCCACTGAGCCACCCAGGCGCCCCTGTATCTTTTTAGAAATTTGTTCATTTCATCTAAGTTATCAAATTTGTTGGTATATAGTTGTTTATATTATTCTCATAATTTAAAAATTTCTGTAGGGTTGGTAGTGGTGGCCCTTCTTCCATTCTTAGTTTTAGTAACTTAGTAACTTGGGTCTTCTTCTTTTTTTTTTTTTTTTTTTTTGGTCAGTCTAGCAAGGGTTTGTCAGTTTTGCTGATCCTTTTTACCCTGTTGTCTTAGTTGGTTTTGGGCTATTATAACAAAATATCACAGCCTAGACGGTTTATAAACAACAGAAATTTATTTCTCACAGTTCTGGAGCTGGAAGTCTAAGATCAGGGTGCCAGAATGGTCCAGTTCTGGTGAGGGCCCTCTTCTGAGTTGTTGAGTGCTAACTTCTTGTGTCCTCATATGGCAGAAAGAGGGTGAGGGAGCAATCTGGGATCCAAGCCTCTTGTAAGGGCCTTAATCCTATGGCCAAAGGCTCCACCCTCATGACCTAATTACCTCCCAAAGGCCCACCTCCCAAATACCATTTCACTGAGGGGTGGGATTTCAACGTACTTTGGGGAGACACAAACATTCAGTCCATAACACTTATTAATGTCAGTAGGATCTGTATTAATATCCCCTCTTTCTTTCCTGATACTGTGTATATTTTTTCTTTTTTCTTCATGTGTGTGTGTGTACTTATTTTTGTGTATTTAAGAATGTATACATACATATTACATTGTGTGCGTACATATATATGTATATTACACACATACATATATACATACACAGCAGATGGTATGTGATAGAAAATCTCTGAAGGAATATACCAACAATTTGGTAACATTGGTTGCTTCTGGAGAGGGAAATTGAGTGGCAGGAGTCCCGGAATGGGAGGGAGATTTTTCACTGATATTTTTCTCTACATTTTGATTTTTGTACCATGTGACTCTATTGCCTAAAAAAATAAATTTATTTCTAAAGAATAAATTTAAATAAATTATTTAAAAAGGTGCTGGGCCAAGGAAGAAATGTCTGTGTTCAAGGTCTCTGTCTGCCTTCCTACAATGTTGATCCATTGTTTTCTTTGTCCCATCACCTCTTCTCTTATCCTTTCCCCTTTTGGAGCAATCTGAGAGGGGTCCCAGGGTGCAAGGTTCTGACCCTGCTTCACTGTCTGGGAATAAAAAAAATCTCTTCTCTCTGGTCTACAGAGCGACCTGCTGCCTGGGCCCCGCCTGTCCTTGAGGAAGACACTTTGGAGCCTGAGCCTGTCTTCCCCAGGTGATCTTCCTTCCGCTTCCCTGCAGCCTGCTTTCCAGCCCCCATCTGGGTGAACGAGAGAGATTCTCATTGGCTTTCCTCAGGCTGATTTGGGGGGCAATTTTGCTGAGGTCTCTTCTCGTAATACGTGCTAAGCTTTTGGAAGGGCTGGTGTGCAGAGGCCAGAGGCGACCCACCTAGGTTCTTGCAGATGAAGAACCCATGCACATTTCCTCAGGGGGGAAGGCTTCACAGAAGAACTTGCTCACCCCTGGACAGGGTACATTAGGTATACTTCACCAGGTAATGAGAGGAGAGTGGGATGGGGGTGGGGTGCGGACGGTCAGGGGACTGTGTATAAATGTGTCTATTTCTAGGCTGATTTTAGCTAAGACCATCTGCCTCTTATTAGCATGGGAAGGAATTTGCTGAGATAGAGTTAGTTGGGATTGACCCTTAAAAAACTATAAAACCCACAGAGGAAGTGACTTTGAGAAAAGGTCAGTAATGTTTGTTGACTGACTTCTTCCTCTTCATCCCTGCAGGACTGTAGGCACCATCCAGCACTGCCTTCACCTGACCTCAGTATATACTCATTTCCTGCCCCAGCATGGCCGCCCAGAGGTCACCACAATGCCCTTGGGTCTTGGAACGACAGTGGATTACATCTTCTTCTCAGCTGAGTCCTGCGAGAATGGGAACAGAACTGGTAAGCCTGGTGGATCCTGGGTTCATAGAAGCCACCTCAGAAGTCCCTGGGAACAGCTGATGGTGAAGGTCAGGCGTTTGGTCACATGGCTTGGGCTGCTGGGACCAGACTCCCCAAAGAGCCGATTTCGTATCTCCCTGGCGCTAGTCATCCTCATCATAATTCCCTTATTAGGCCACTTGCCTGCCTGTATATCTTCGCAGCATTAGAGAGAGGTGGGCCGAACCAGCCTTATCTCTATTTACGAGGTAAAAATAGAGCACCGGGAGGTTAGTGGACTTTGAATGCGGCAGCCATTTGGTGAGGGACTTGGTAGGTTCGAGACCCTGTTTCTCGTTTCTTCATCCTCTACCAGCAGGCCCGTGTGGCAGCCTGTGCAGCCTACCGGCCTCATGGCTGTTTTGTTTAAAGCATGTCTTTTAAAATGTTCGAATTGATTCCCTATGTTGAAAAAATCAGCTTTTATGTCGAAAATCTGGATTTCCAGCTTTTCTTGGAAAGTCCAAAGTTTTCATAGATGCTGGGCCTGGGCACCCATTCTTCGGTTGCCACAGTCTCCCTGAACCCACCCTGCTTCATTCAATGATACATCCCAGAGTATCTGTGAAAGGGAGGCCTCAGCCAGAGGTAGCTGGGAGAGGTAAGGGCGGGGCGGGGTAGCCAAGGAGATGCAGCCTCCCTAAAGCATAGCTCCCACAGACCCCAGTCACCCCATGCAGTGGCCGTGGCTGCTTTCTCACTCTCACTGGCTTCTGCTTTGTGCCCCAGATCGCAGGCTGTATCCAGATGGGACTCTCAAGCTTCTGGGCCGTCTCTCCCTCCTCTCTGAAGAGATTCTCTGGGCTGCCAATGGCTTGCCCAATCCCTTCTGCTCTTCAGACCACCTCTGCCTGCTGGCCAGCTTTGGGATGGAAGTCACCGCCCCATGATGGGGTTCCCAGGGGAAGAGAGCTTCTCTTCCAGAAGAGCTCACTGGGTCAGAGACTGTGGAAATACCCCATACTTCTGGAAACTTAGATCCAAGAAACTTACGTCCCATCCCCTCCCCTCCTTTCCCCCATTTCCCTTTTCTCATGGTTAGATTTTCTCCAGGCCTGTCCACGTTCTCTGCCTGTGGTCCCTGCCCCGCCCCAACCTCTTCCTAATCCTGTGCCACATACTCAGTGGCCCTGGGAGAGGCAGAAAGGGGGCTCCCCTTTCATTCCATGTATCCAGTGCTCCCCCTTAATTTTTAATTACCAGGGTTGCGGGAGCTATTGATCTCATTGGTTATTTGCTTTCAGGCCGTTTCTTGATGGTATCTTCTAACCCAGTCTTCTTTCTGCTTTCATGACCTCTGGGCCCAGCCCTCTTGCCAAACACACACATGTGAGGTGTGTAGCGTGCATGTGTCCTCTCAGGGTGGGACTGCTCTGTAAGGCCGTGCCTACCTCCGACCAGCCCACTTTCCACACTGGGGCTGTCGGCCTCTTCACAGGTCGAGAGCATGACCTGGTAGCTGTGTGTTGCCAGGCAGCAGCAGGGGCATGGGCCCTTCTCCCCTTTTATCCTCTGTGTCTCATGAGGCGTTCATCATGCCACCCAGGCCATGCTCCTCATCTGGCCTCGGGGAATGAACGGGCCTCATAGCCTGTAACAGCAGCTTCAGGGATGCACTACCTGCCCCAGCAGCCTCTGAGCCTCCAACCCAGAGCTCCCACAGCCCTGGCACGCTTTCCCGAGGGCTCTTCCCCTTTTCCAGGCAGCTGTGAGAGATGTGCAAGTGTGAAGCCCTGTGTGGGGTCAGTGGACTGAAATAAGAGGTTTAAAAGGACAAGAAAGAACCTTCAGGAAACTCTTGTCTTACTATATTCTGCCCCTCGCAGAACTGGGGGGCTGGGAGGCCTGGTGGGGGTAAGAGCAGGCAGGCTGTGCAGCCACACTTCAGCTGGGACCCAAGACCTCAGGGACTTGTTCTCCTTCCTCTGCACTCCTCAGAAGCGGTTTACTTTACTGTTCCTTTCCTCCCACCACTTTTTACCTCACTGCTTCCCCTATTCCTGTCCATTTTCTCCTAAAACAGCCTGATGTGTGGCTCAGGCCAGACCCTCTCTGCAGAAGGTGGCCTTGGGCGAAACCTGTCCAAGCATTCGAGGTGGCAGTGCTAGGTTAGTTCTGGCCAGCAAGGCCTCAGCTGCTCATTGCCAGTGCTTTTCCTCCTAGCACAGGGCCACCCTGGCCTATTTGGGGTGCCCTTTGCCCATGTATCACCTGCATGCCTTAATCTTTCATAGCTGGGGTGTGGCCTGGGTCTTCCTGGGCCAGCAGCTCCTCGAATCTCCCCCAACTCAGAGTAGCTGCTGGTCCTTGCAGATTAGCCTTGCTGTTGCCCCGCTTGGCCTCCGGAATGGGACTGAAGGGAACGGCGGAGAGGCTGGAATTAGGGACAGTTAGCCAGAGGTTCTCTTCCCCTTTTTTTAAAAGCCAAAGACCCAGCCTGAATTCTGCTGCTGTGTTCATGGTTATAAGCTTTCCATGCCCAGGTACTGGGGAATTTATATGTGTGTGTATATTTTTGAACATTGTAACTGGGTACTGGGCATGTGCCTGTCTGAGCCCCAGGCCCACCTGTCCACCACCCCCACCCCCCCATCGTTCATTGTGTTCATCTCTCCCTGGGCACCTCCTGAGATAGTCTCAAGTCAGTGTCCTATTGGTTTTCAGGACTGTGGCCCATCACTGTTCTCTTCTGCCAGGAAATGCAGTTTAAGACGGCTCAAGATGGCAGAGGGCAGGAGTTTTATAGGTGATCTTTTTCTTGTTTTCTTATTTGTTTCTGTTTTGGAAATGAAATGGGGGTTTTAAGTGGTCATTTAAGCTCTCTTTTCCGAATAAAGGTTTACCATTTCCCCCCTATTGTTGATCATTTTGTTAGGACCCTGAAGGGCATGGGGGAGAGAAGGCCTGGAGAGTGAGATGGGCGAGAGGAAGAGACCGATCCTGGGCGGAACCATCAGGTCCTAAAGCTTGACCTGAGAAAGGTGTAATCGCCCTGTAATAATCGGCACCTATCCCTGCTGTTCTGAGGCCTGCGAGGAACAGGGTCTGAAGAAGCCTCCTTCCTTGCCTTTTGTTGGGGTCCAGCTCTCTTCTCCCTCCTCACCAAGCTAGAGAACAGCTCTTTCAGCTGCTTTCATTCCCATTCCATCTGCCCCCATACCTTCCCCTGGTCCACATGCATTTCAGGAGGGTCTGTACAGAACGTGGGGTGAGCAGCGCTTTCCTGGTCAAAGCCACGACAGCTGCGTGAGGCACGACGTGTGCCTGCCGGTTGCCCCTTGTTCAGTGCCTATTTCTGATCATCTTGTCTGCACACTGGAGTCAGAGCTGGACTGTGCCCATCTGTTGCTGAAAAGGTTTCCCTCCTGGGCCTCATTCTGCTGGTACTTTCCTCTTCCTCCCGCCTCCTTCGGCAGCAGGTCTATGAAGCCCACATGCCCATGGGAAGCCCTGAAACTAGGTGTGGCTTCCTGCCTTGCCTGAATCAGCCTCTGAGAATCTGAATTATTTAAAGTTACCTGGTGCTTCTGTGGAACCACCTGGGCTGGGATCCAGCCAAAAGAAAACAGCTAGGGATAAGGAACACCGCTTGTCATGTTGGCTTGGTCATTTGGTGACTATAGGTAAGTTCATTCCTTCTTGTGTTTATATCTTGGTGAAATGGGAATTAAAGTAATAATCTTTTCCACTTGTGAGGAATTTTCAGACCTGAAATTGTGCTGTTTGGGCTTTGGCAAGCAAGGGATGCTAAGACTTGAAGAGTATCATGGTAGGCGTTGAGGGTGGGTAGTTCTCGCCAGCCTGGCTGTGTGGTTCGCCTGTGGGCGAAGCATTATTTTGCAGCCTTAAGCTCTGAGGTGTATCCTCAGAGCCCCTTTCCTGGCCTGGAGGCTTTCCTGAGTCATGTAACATTTGCACAGGCTTTTATTAAGTTCAAACAGTGCTTCCACATGCACTGTCAGTCGACCACACCATGTGGGATCAGTGCCGGCGCTCACGTATTACCTTTATTTACATCTGAGGAAACCCAATTCCCAAAGGGGTAAGTTGAAGATCTCCTTTGCTTTATTCCTTGACACCCCACACTCCTCAGAACACAGCCTCTCCCAGAGTAGGAGAGCCCGGTTATCTTGTGAGGCAGACCCATGCTGGGTGGGCCTGGGAGAAGGGACTCACCAACTGGCCTGATGCTGGTTTTTGTCTTTAAACTTTGTTTTTTCTTCCCAGTTCTTGCCCTGGTGTAACAATTAACCAGAGGGTTGTTTTTTGATTGGGTACGTAATGCACAGTGTGGCCTCTCTTCTCCCAGGAGTCAGTCTAGTTTCCACCTGAGGAGAGAGCGGACCTTCGGCCCAACACTTCCAGCCTCATCCTGGTGCGCCTCCCCCTTCCTGAACAAATGCACGAAACCAAACTATTCTAGGCAGGGACCAGCCAGATGAGAGCCTGGTAGGGCCCAGCTTCCACCCCCGTTAGGAGAGTGTGAACCGCGTATGTTTTCCAAGGCGACTCTGCCTTTGGCCCCATGCCTCCTCAGGTCCTCTGCTGCTGAGGCCATACACAGCTGTGGAGAGAAGACTGGAGTCTCTACACTTAAATTCTGGGAGGTATCATCTTTCCCATGACCAAGCCCTTTCTTATTGGGGGTTGGAGGTAGTGCATATCCCCAGAGAGCTGTCCCTCTGGCCAACCTGAGGTGGCCCATCTCCACCACCTGCCAAGCCTCAGCAGCTGGTCCCATAGCCCCTTGGCAAACACTAAGAGCAGGCAGCTCAGGTCAGGGCCATTTGCTTGGGTCTTTGCTATGACCACCTCTTCTTGTCACCACTGACCACCACTCTGGAGGGCAGATACTGACAGATGGGGGTGACAAGGATTTTGACCTCTCCATGTTCAGGGCTCCAAGAAATGCCACCTGCATCTGAAAGTCCAACACAAATCAATCATGTGCCTAAATGAGGCTGGGACATGCTGAAAGCCTGGAGGAAACAGGGCAGCAGGAAATGAGGTACCCCCCCACCCCCACCACACACCATAAGTTGGGTCTGGATCCTCCCGGAAGTCCATGATGATATTTACCTGTCAGTTCTAAGCAGTGTCCACAGTGAGCCTGCTGAACTCATGATGGACTCTGGTCCCAGCACTGACCCCCCTCATTTGTACACCAGCAATCCAGGGGTACCACTGTGAATGAGCCATATCACTGTAGTCTACCCACAGACCCCTGACTGGGTATTTTAGCTGGACTTGAATGTGTACAGTATAATGTTGCCTTTTGGTAAAGGTGTACAATCCACATTATTCACAGATTCTGGTTACCTTGACTGAAGGGGTTTTTGGGGGGTATCATTTAAATTGGACTTAAATGAGCCTGTAAAGAACAAAACTGTCTCTCTATAAAATACAGTCTGAGACATTCATGGATTCCAACAGACCGCCTCCCTTCCTGGCTGCCGTGATTTACCACCATACCCCTGGAAGTGAGGGAGTCTTGCTGGTTAGCACAGGACTTAATGGGAATCGGCTGGAATGAGGAGGCAATACCTCACCTCTTCTTACGAGTTCAGGTGTTACTCTCAGCTGAATGGAAGGAGAGCAGAGCAAAGAAGGGTACATGTGAAAACCAAGGCTGTGGGGTCTAAGAGCTATTTCTGTGCAAGTCCGGTCGCCATGGTTGGGTTAGCCTTAAACATGGGAAGGGGCCTGGAGCTGGAGCAGGGGTGATGGGTGGAACCAGAGGTGCTCTCCAGACCGGTGGCTGTAGCCGCCATGCATTCCGTGCTGAGACTGTGGGCAACCGTGCTGAGGAGGGATTTCAGATCCCTGTTGCTATGCTTTCCTGAAATAACCTTTCCTCCTAGGGGAATACTCCTCCTTCCTCCTCTGTCCCTGGGGGACTGCTGGGAACCAGGATGGGAGGAACAGATGCCGGCCCGCAGGGCTCAAGCTGGCCGTGTGAAGGGGAAGGGTTTCTTTATAGCCAGCAGGAAAGATCTCCCAGGTTGGGGTTAACAAGAGCAGAGTGGCTCAGGCAGGCTGAGGGGGATAGTCTGGGACCCCAGAAATTTCATGACAACTGCAAGGGCCTCAAGTTTTCCTGTTGGCTGGTTTGGGGCTCCCCTCACTTCTGGCCAGGTTCTTCCTGGAGCCACCGAGGCTGACACTGGTGGGCTCCAGCCCCAGCATCCAGGGGAAAGGAGACAAGGCTTCCATGTGGTTTCTGCCCGGCCCATGCAACCGGAGCCGGGAAGCTTTTATTCATTTTAGGAAAAAAGTGAGCACAGCGATGAGAGAGGTGTAAAAGTGAGAGAGGAGGGAGCAATACTGACATGGAAAGAGCAGGAAGGACAAAATCTGGTCCCACAGGCAGCCCAACACAAAGCTTGAGGGAGGGGTGGCCCCCATCACCAGGCCCCTGGGCCAAGCACACCCGAGAGAAAGGGGATCTTGGGGCTCAGGAGCACTAGGATGTGGCAAGGGGGTCAACACTGATGGGCTTGCAGCTAGCACCACAGCAGACTGCCCGGCCTGGGGCGGGCCCCCTCCCACCCTTCAGCTGGTTCCTCAGCGGGAGCGAACGGAGTCTTCAGTACAGGGGTGCTCGGGCACAAAGAACACAGTATGCTGGCCTGCCTTGCACTTGCCTGCAGTTCAAGGCCAGAGGATGGGCTGGGGATGTTAGTGCATCAAAGCCAGAAAGACACTCAGGCAGGAGACCAGGTGCACATGGACACATGGGCCTCCGGGCATGCTGCTGACCAAAACTGGACCCCATCTCAGAGCCAGAAGGTCAAGTTTGAGATGGAAGGAATTAGGGTGTGTGCTGACAGAGAGGGCCAGAAAACAGACACAGCTGGCTTATGGCCCTTTCTGCTCCTCGGGACCCCGGCTCCAGGCTTCGTGACTCCCCGGCCAGGGGGCTGCTACCCTCCCCACGTGTCTACGCCCTGGAAGGATGAGGTCTGGCATGATGGGTGAGGTGAACATGACTGTGTTGAGGCCATGGGAGGGAGAGGCTGGCAGTTAGGTGGGCAGGAAGGCTCTCTAAACCCAGCTTCCCAGTGTTGGGAGCTGGCACTGAGCACGAGGAGGTGGGCTTTGGGGAGCACTCACTGCCACCCCTACCCTTCATTAAGCAGCTTTTTCTGACCTCACCTTGGGGCCTCCTCGGCCAGCAGCCCCACAACTCCTGGGGGCAGAGGAGCCCCCACTGAGTGCTGGAAGGCAGTCCTGAGTCAGGAGCCAGGCCCCTGTTCCTCACAGGAAGTAGGATGAGGTGAAACCAAGGATGGTGACTAAGGCCCCAAGGTCCCTTCCTCTGCCTCCCCAGAAACTCTGCAGTCAGGCCAGCCCCGGGGAGCAGAGCCTGTGTAAACACGCTCAGGAGGGGAGGAGGGCTTGCTACATAGGAGAAAATGTTAAAAATAAATTAAAAAGCACCGCTGTATCCTGTGGTGGCCTTCACAGGCCCGAGGTCTCAGCGCGGAGAGGGTGTGCTGGGGGCTCCCAGCTCAGGGTGATCAGCTCCCTCCTGCGGGCAGCAACAGGGTGGGCCTCATTCCACTTCCTTCTCCCAGACCGCTGTGGGAAGGAGCCTGTGGGCTGAGCAGTTTCCTCCCGTCTCCTCCCCTCTGATGTCTGAGTCCCCTCCCCTGCTGATGAGTGGCTTGCACGAGGCACTCACATGTAGACCCGGGAAAGGCCTTGCTCGTTTCCAGCAGCACACCTCCCCAAGTGAGCCACCTCTGCCTCAGGCCACCCCACGCCCTGAGAACCAGGATGGGATGGGATGGTGAGTCAGGGGTCACAATGGCCCTGGAATTGGCCTGGCTGGGGTACAGTCCGGGGGCAGGTTAGGTGCCTCTGCAGGGCCTGGTGAACCCTGAGGAACCCGAGGGACTGCCCAGTTGGCTTCCTGCTGGGCCTGGCTCCGGGCCCAAGCTGCTGGTGTGAAGAGCCGCCAGCCTCCGGTGCTTCCCTGACCGCACTGGCATTAGCAAAAGCATCCTGTCTCCCTCCCTCCCTCTTTTCTCCGGTTCTCTCACCCCATCCATCTCCCCGGTCTCCACTCCACCCCTGCTGGTGACCCTAGTGGGTCTCTGGTCTGCAAGGAGACTAAGGAAGACAGACATGGGCCAGCTGCCCTCCCTGCGAGCAGCTTCTGTGGCAAGGACCCTGCCCTGGCCCAGCCCGCCCTGGGAAGCCTAGAACTTTCACGATTTCCACCTCAAAGCCTCTCCGTGGACTTCTACCCAGCACAAGTGCTCTCTACCTCAGATTACAAACTGGCATCCTCTTTCATGTTGGGTTTTTAAGTTTTCTGAACTGATTGCCAACATTTAAAAGTCAGGATATTTCACACAAAAATCCAGTGTTCTGGCTTCTGGGGAAAAAAAAATCAGACTGTCTGGCGAGGCAGGGCCCCTCTCTGAGAACAGCGGAGCAGGAGTAGCGGCTTCAGTCGCCACAGTGCACACCCAGCCCTGCAGCCCGCCTCAGCCCCCGCCTGGCCCCGAGGGCCTGTGAGCTTACTACTCTGGTTCTGATCCTCCTTTTTCCAGGGCCCAGGCCCTGGCTGAATCACAGCCTCTTGGTGAAAAGAAACCTTACCGGTCATCATACCCAGCTGCCTTTCCATCACCTGAATCCCCTCTACAGCTTCCCGACAAGTAGCCATGCAGGCTTTGCTTGGACACTGCCAGCAGCAGAGAACTCACTATTCCCCAAGCAGCCTGATTCTCAACTCTCCCCGCATCCTTCTCTCACTTACACTCCCCTGTCCCCAGGCTCTGCTCCTCTGTGTGGCCAGCTGCACACTTGTCCTACCACCACCTTGTTGCTTCAGCTTCTAGAACCTTCTCCCAACCCTGCCAACTTCTTCCCACTTCTCACTCGCCCGCCAGGTATCTCACACTTGACAGGCAGGCTGTGCAGACTCCCGGCTGTTCAGATTCTTCCCTGACAAGCCGTGATCATCCCTGGTACCCCCAAACCTAGATGGGCTGCTGAATGTGGGGAGATAGGCCTGAGGCACAGGCATCCTGATTGGGTCTTCTTTTCACAGCAAGGACTGAGGTAACAGAAAGGGGGGAGTAGCAGTGCCTCTTCCCAACCCTTGGGGACTGGCAGGGGATAGCCCCAGGCCTGAGTGTCCCACTCTATCCCCAGCCAGAGTTCCTGGACCCACCAGGTTGGCTCAGTCCCTACAGTCACACTGAGCCCAGTGCAGTTCTGGGCCTTTGGCAAAGCCCAGCCCCTCTGCAGGGAGTCCCCTAGCTCCAGCAATAGGCAGAGCTGGACTAAGCAAGGGGACCAGGTAGGGGCCTGGGATCTCTCCCCACAGAGTCTCTCCTGGGCTCTCCTATAGCCCGCACAGCACTGTCCATGGGCCACAAGGGCACGAGGGCTCTCCCGGGCCCTGGGCTCTGTTCTTGGGGCAGATGTGGCCTTGTGCCAAGTTCCTGATACTGGCTACACAGCCCTTTCCCAGGATGATTTCTACCCTGCTTCCCGTTCCCTGGGTCAAGATTCTGCCACGGCAGGCAGAACTGGAGGAACACCTCCATCCCTCCTGCCGCAGGCTAAGTGGGGCTGGGAGATTTCCCACAGACTGGATGGATTCAAGTCCCAGAGAGACGCCAGCAGAGCCAGCAACCCCTCCTTGCCTAGCCTTGTGGGACTTAGATCTCCTAAGTACTGGCCTTCTGGCGATGGGCAGATCCATTAGTTTTTTAAGCTTTCCCCAAACACTTTAAACTTCAGTTATTGGGTTAAAAACTCCAAATAAAATACTAACTGCTTCTTGGCCCAAAGTTAGGGGTCTTGGCCCAGTGAGAGGGGCAGCAGCTTGGGTGGCTGAGCTGAGACAGGCTCTTCCTGCTGCCTCTTGCCCTGCCCCCCCATCACCAGCCCCTCCCTCCCCACGAACGAGGCTGGTTCTGGCAGATGGATGCTGGCCCCCGGAAGTGGCAAGGCTGGGGTACTGCCCCATGCCTCACACCCGAATCTGGTACCCATTGAGGTCTGGCATGGCTTTGGGCTCAGAAGGCTTCTTCTCACCCGATGGCCTGCAGGGAAAAAAGAATGGAGAAGGGGTAGGGATGAGTGGCTTGGCAGGGAGGTGGGGGAGGAAGGAGCAAAGAGTGGCTGCTTCTGGGAGCTCCCCCTTCATTCTTCAAGGTGCCCTAGAGGCAGCAGCGAAGTCCATGTGGGAGTGTGCTCCTGGAACCCGTGCTGCGTGTGGTCCCCACACTCTCTTACAGGGTCCTGCTCTTTGCTGGAGGCCCCCTCCTTGGCAGCTGGCAGGAACAGCTCAACTGTGTAGCCCTCTGCACTGGGAACCCGTTCCCTACCAGAGCCTCCTGGGTGGAAGGGACTGACACTGCCCACGGGAGGCCTGCTTGTGCTCCTTAATCATCCTGGAGCTGCGGCTCCTGAATGATAATGATATTAGAGCAAGAGCCAGACCTACCAGTAGGAGAGAAAGGAGAGGAGGCGGCCTGGTATTTTAATGGGATGTTTCTGCCATCTAGATGGAGGCAAACACCAGAGTTGCAGGGCAAAAGTTAGGTTCAAAACC
Source organism: Lutra lutra (assembly GCF_902655055.1). NCBI lineage: Eukaryota > Metazoa > Chordata > Mammalia > Carnivora > Mustelidae > Lutra > Lutra lutra. Next base: position 130,663,285 of record NC_062284.1, read on the forward strand.
ACCCACCAGCTGCCATCTGATGTTAACCTCTCCCTGGGAGAACTCATTGTCTGGCGGGAGCCCACCCATCACCACCTCCGTCCCACCTAACCCTAACCCACGGGGTAGCCAGTGGGTGTGGTTTTCCCCTGGGAAATGGGACAGCAATCCACCAACCCACGTCATCTCCCTCTGTGGAGGAGAGACAAAAAAGGGAAGGGTGAGAAAAGGGTGAGAGAGAGACAGGGATCTAGTAGATGGGAGGGAAAAGCTGCCTTCAGGCTCCCCCAGGCACGACCCTATCACCCCATCCCTCACCGCCTTTCGCTGCGGCTGTTCCTGCGGTGGGGGCTGGACTGGCCCCTCTGGGGGGAGGAAACATCCTTCTTCCGGTCCTTGGTGGGGGAGGGAGGGCCGGTCCCTTTGCCAATCTTGGTGTGGAGGAAGAAACAAAGACACACTTAGGGCTTCCCAGAGTCTCTCCTGCCTGAGGCTGCCCTGTTTCCCAGGGGTCATCCCAAACCTATTTCCCAGGAACTAAAGCTGCTGGGGCAAGGTATCCCCAGCCGGGCAGCTTGCACTTAGAGGGAAGACGCTGAGCTTCGTTATACTGTAAGAAGCCCTGGAGAAAAGGACCATTTACCCATGCCACGTAAATGCAACAGCTGGGGAAGCAGCCTCTGCATTCTGGGCCGGGAACCAACCAGTCCAAGCGGGGGACACTGGTAATCTCAAGCCACACTGAAGCTCAGACTGGCAGTTATGCATGATTAAGAAAAATGAGAAAAGCAAATGAAACATCTTTCATATGACATGATCAGGTTGACCTGAATTTTTAAAACACAGGTTATATGATGGGGGTGCTGGAGAGGGGCAAATAAGGTAGGGAGTCCTTAGCACCAAACAGATTGGGAATCACAGTGCCAAAGAATAGGAAACTCTTAGGGCACCTGGGTGGCTCAGTGGGTCAAAGCCTCTGCCTTTGGTTCAAGTCATGATCCCAGGGTCCTGGGATCAAGCCCCGCATCGGGCTCTCTGTTCAGCAGGGAGCCTGTTTCCCCCCCGCGCGCGCTCTCTCTCTCTGCCTGCCTCTCTACCTACTTGTGATCTCTGTCAAATAAATAAAAATCTTAAAAAAAAAAAGAATAGGAAACTCTTGGCTCCAATTCTAGGTCCAATCTGGTCCCTTGAAGACCTGGTAGGACTCAAGCAACAGGAGCCGCTGGAGGAGGGGGAGGGCCCCCCACCGCCCCGCCTTAGTTACACAGGGTCACTGCAGCTGGCTTCTACCGTGGACAAGGGTAGTGCCTGGGGCCTGGCAAAGCAGGACAGCTGAGCTCTGACCCACCCTGCGGGGGGCACTGAGGGCACCTGTGACATGCCTGCATTCCCCAGCTCGAGACTGAGCGCCTGTCCGATCTCATCGCCTTGAGCAATCGCTTGGGTTCCCTTGTACCTGTTTCCTGCCCTGAAAACAGAGCTCCTACCTGCCACTAGCTGCCTCCTGGGCTCCACAGTGACTGACCAGTGGGGAAGGGCTGAATATCCAGGAGGGGCCAGGAAGGCACCAGGGGAGGCACCCCAGTCCAGGGGGACCCAAAGAGAGTCCAAGATTCTGCCCACTGTAAGGCTGGGGGTGGGCGAGCTTCTCAGCAGCTCAGCCCACCGGCTGGGGTACAATAGCCCCTCACTGTCCTGTTCACCGCAGGAGGGAAAGAGGGAGAAGGGACGACCACCCTCATGGTCTTCCCATGGTATGACTTTCTTCTCATTTCTGACTTCCCCCTAGTCCTTTATTGAAGCAGGATTTGGGAGGTCAAGGGTCAGGATATGCAGCACTGATGGTGGCTCCTTGCACCTGCCCCTACCTTTCCCTCCAGACAGCCCCTGATTTCCCAACCAACTACTCCTCCAGAGGGTCGCTCCCCTGCCCTTCTCCCCAGGTTGCAGGCTCACCCTCCATCCACACCCAGCTCAGCGGCTGCTTCCTTCCAGAGCCTTCCCTGGCCTGCCCACCCGAAGGAACCTGGGGGCAAGGGTGGCCATGTATACTCTTCACCCCCATCACATCCCTTGAGACTCACTCCACCTCTGCTGGGGTGGGGGCCAAGGTGAGGGGGCTGGTGGCCTTCCCTGGTGATGTGGCACACGAGGAAGTGGCAGCCCTTCTACTTCCAGAGCTGGGGGGGGGGTGCTCCCCACCCGGTGCCCGCACTGACCTTGAGCCGCATGTCGCGGGCGTGGCGCTCCAGCTCCTTGCGGAAGTCCTCGCGGCCCAGCCTCTCCACGTCCAGCACCGAGTGCTTCCACTCGATCTGCTCCACGCTGTGCGGGTCGTGGGACACGCACTGGCCCAGCTTCACCTTCTTGAGCACGTGCCAGCAGCGGCCGTAGGCGGCCTCGTAGTCCAGCACAAGCTCGCTGAGCGTGCGGAAGGCAGGCGGCTTATACATCAGGTCCTCACGCCGGCTCATGCCCAGCGCCCCGTAGCGGCCGCCAAAATTCACCCCCAGCACGATGTGGCGGAAGTAGTTCCCTGAGAAGTAGGTCTTGAAGCTGATGGGGAAGCGCTCCAGGGTGGGCATGCTGTTGGTGAGGTAACTGGGCCCGCCAGCCCCGCTAAGGAAATAGCCAGCAGAGGCACAGGGGCCACCCCCGCAACCTGACCCCGACCCCAACCCCGACCCCGGGACCCGCAGCCCAGGGGGGCCCCTCCACCCTGGCTCCAGAGGGCGACCCCTGTGACTGGTCCCACCGGCATCCTGTCCTCCTGCCCGGAGCCTGGCATGCAGTAGGTGCTCAATAAAGTAACCTGTAGGGTCAGGGCTCTCAGTCATTCAAGGCGGCTAGGATGTCAAGGGGGATCACGAACTATCACCAGCTAACAGTGAGCTCCCCGCTGCAAACTGCAGGGCTCCCCACAGCTCTGGTGGCTAAAGGAAGGCTGAGGAGGCCCCCGCCGCACCACTGTCTCCCTCCTCCTGTTAGCCACACGCATGTCCCCTCACCCACCCCCCACTCGCTCTCAGACACATTCTCTCACATTCCCTCTCTCTCTCACACTTCCTCCCCCACGCAGACGGTTCTGTTCTCTCTCTCTGGCTGCTGCTCCCCAGTCCACATGTGCTTGCCCACTGCCCTCACACAGCCAAGCTCCCGGGGCCCAGGAGGCCAGCACAGCCTGGGCCAGCTGCCCACTCTGGACTCTCACCCTGCCTGCCGCACTCATTCAGTCTCTCCGTCCTTCATTTCCCACCCAGGACCTTCTGCTCAGCTCTTCCCTTCGACCAGAGGCCCATCTCCTGCCCACCTTAGCCTGCCCCTCTCCTGCCTTAGGCCCAGCGGTCATGGCTGACCTCGCCTTCTCATGCGAGTGGGCTCTTCTGTATCTTTCCTCCATGACATGCTCACTGCAAACTGTAATGATTTGACTTCTTTGTCTGCTGGCTTATCCTTGTGTCCCCTGCCAGAATGCAAACTTCTGAGAGCAGGGACTTTGTCTGCCCACGTTTCTTGATGCCTGTCTGGGGCTCAGCCCAGAGCCAAGGACCCAGTAGTACTCCGTGAGCAAATGAGTCAAAGGAGATGAACGGGTAAGAGCTTGGAACAGGTGCCCCAGAGAGGCCCTGCACCAAGGGTCCTCCACGCACTGACTTGTTCGGTTTTCCTAATAACCTTGCGAGGCAGGCACGCCCAGTGCACCCTTTGACAGAGGAGGGCCCTGAGGGGCTAGCTTGGGGTCACACAGTAAGTGGCAGAGCTAGGTTTAAGGTCCAGGCCCGCCTGTCCCTACAGTCCGTGCTCTCAGTCACTACGGTACTTACTGAGCCCAACTCCATGCGAGGGCCTGAGGGTGCAGAGATGAACAAGGCAGGCACCCAGGGCGCCCCAAGGACGAGGCACAGGAGCAAACTCAGCACAGCACCCGCCGTGTGCGTGGCAAGCAGGGGGGCTGTGGCTGTTCTGTGGGGGCCAGAGGGAGGGGCCCCAGGCCAGATGAGAGCTGCTCTTGTCATCTTCCTGTCTAGGAGACCCCAGGTAAACTCTGAAAGGCCTCTGGGACTGTGGGATCCTGCCTGGGCCAGCTTTAGGTGAGCTCTGCAGGGAGGAAGCAGAGTCCCCCCTCCTTTCCCTCCTACAGTGTGGGTGGGAGCCTCCTGAAGAAGACAATGTGGGGTCCCAAGGGGGTGCTGGCAATGGCCCTGAGTTTGCAGGCTGGCCTCAGGCGCATCCCCACCAAGAATCCTTTGCACAGGGCCATGCTCTCAGGCTCTACTAGTGGGCCTGCCTGTCAGCAAACCACCACCACAGTGGAGTGAGCTCTGGGGGCCTCTGCGGGAGGGGGGCTAAGGAGGAGCCCCTGGGGTCTTGGTGTATAATTTAAGATAGGTGTGTCTTTGAAGGGTTGGGGGGGTGGTTACCCTTAGATCACAGTCTTCCTTGGAGAAGCTGTGCTCCTGGCCTGACTGTCATGTCCTCCTCCCCAGGGAGTGGAGTCCTTGTTCTGGTGGGCAGCTCGCCCCCGGGACTCTCTGCAGCGCTAAGCCAGGCACCCATACTGCGGGTGGGGGGAGACAGGATATTTAAGGTACTATGGGAAGCAGGAGATGGGACGGCTGGGCAGGGATGAATCAAGACTGGCAAGACTGAGTGATGGGCATGTGGGATTCATTATAATGTTCCGTTTGTACAGGCTTAACATTTTCTGTCATGAAGCACAACCAAAGGCTGTATCTAAGGCACAGACGAATACGAGCAGAGAACAGGCCATGAACACCTGTCTCCCTCCTGCTCTGACTCAGGGCTGGGCTGTCCCACCTCACTACCCTGGTGACCCAGCTATAGGCCTCAGTCTGCCCTTTGGATGGGGGTGACCCAGAAACTCTGCCTTTTTAAAGAGGCATTTTTGTTTCAAAGACCCCATCCATCATCTCCACGAATCAATGTGTCCTGGAAATGCCAACATTTGGGCATTCAAACGGTTTCTCCCAGACTGTCTGGTTCTCAGAAATGGCACGACAGCCTTTATGAGACAATACGCCCAGATTTTGGGTTCAGAGAACACAGTCACGGTGTTTACAAGATTCAAAAAAACCTGCCTAAGGGTGTCCAGGTGGCTCAGTCGGTTAAGCATCTGCCTTGAGCTCAGATCAGGATCCCAGGAAGGGATAGAGCCTGGCGCTGAGCCGCCTGCTCAGGAGGGAGCCTGCTTCTCCCTCTCCCTCCTCTCACCACTTATGCTCTCTCTCACTCTCTCTCTCTCAAATAAATAAAATCTGGGGGAAAAAAAAAGATTGGCCTAATAAGCCTGGAAAGTCAGCAACTGAGGTGTTGGGGACTGAGTCCCCCAAGAGCTCCGTCACTTTGGGACCAAGTTCATGACGGCTGGGAGGGCCTCAGAGCTCGTTCAGCCCTCCCCCTCCCGAGGAGGAAGCTGGAGCCCAGAGAGGCGAGCTCACCTGCCCCTAGTCTCTGAGGGCCAAGGAAGGATACATTCCCAGGATCACGGCTTCCAGGCATTTGATTGGCAGAGCCTCTTTGGTCATTTCCTTGGCCAGGTCCATCAGCCTGGGGGAAGGGAGTCAGAATGATGATGAGGACACAGCCTCCAGTGCCTTCCAGTGGGAGGAGGGTCAGCAGGAGGGAGCAGGTGGTCTAGAAGTGCTACAGGACAGAGAGCCCCAGCTCAGGACCAGCATCCCCCCAACCCCCAACCCAATCTGTTCTGAGCCTGAGGGGTTGGAGAAGAGGCAGGCACTAAAGATAAAGGAGGCGGCCTCATCTCCCTTTCCTACCCTCCTTTCATTTCCTCCTCCCACCCCAGACTTTCCCACTCCAAAGACTTCTGGGAGAGGGAAGCATGAATTGGGGTGGTGGTGGTGCGTTGGTAGGCAGGTCTTTGACACCCGCGGGGCTGGGGGCCTTCTATCAGGATGGTGTTTGCGGGGGCCAGTGGGAAAGCATGCCAAGGATGCTGGGACCTTGGCATTGCTCTTGTCCCTTTCAGAGCACAGTGAACACTCTTGACTCAACCATGGCTTCTCCAAAGAGCTTGTAATTGATTACAACTGCCCCCCCGCAGCTGGCCAGCTGCCTGGAGCCTAGACACAGGCTCTCAGGCAGTTAGCCGTCCAGTGACAACCCAGCCTGTTCTGAACTTGCAATTCAGGCCACTTTGGGACAGACTATCCCTGAGGCCATTAAGTGCTGCTCCCAGGCTGGGGAACACAGCCTGGCCACTGGCTTTGCCCAGGAGGGTGCTGGATTCCTCCATCGCCCTGAGGCTGGAGCGGGGCCCCCAGCACCCAGCAGCCACAGGACAGTAAGAGCAAAGCTCTTCGGTTAGAGAGGCTGGATTCTACCCAGGGCTTTGGAGAAGGGGTAATGAAGACAGTTAGCAAAGAGACCATTTTAAGTATTTTCATAAGAAAGCAAACATGGACAGATTATACAAGGAGAAAGATGTAAAATTCACATTAATTTTTAAAACACAGGGTTTTAGGGGTGCTTGGGTGGCTCAGTTAAAGTGGCTGCCTTCAGCTCAGGTCATTGGTCCTGGGATTGAGCCCCAGAGCAGTCTCCTTGCTCAGCAGAGAGCCTGCTTCTCCCTCTCCCTCTGCTTGCCAGTCTACCTACTTGGGCTCACTTGCTCTTGGTCTCTCTCTCTCTAATAAATAAATAAAACAGGGTTTTATACTTTGGGCTGAGCTCCCAGACCCAGCAGTGGCATTCACTCTTCACCCCTGTGCCTTTGGGGCTTCTTTGGGGTGAAACCAGCTAGGCACCTACAGGGACTGGCAGAACGGGAAGTGAGAGATGCAGTGTTCTCTCCAGTGGGGTCCCTGTTTCTCAGACACTGGGCCTTGTACTAAAGGACTAGAAGAGCATCTAATAAGGCAAATGGGGCAGCAGACAGGCCCCTGCAACAGGGAGTATGTGGACAGTTGCAGGGAAAGGAGAGAATGGGAGAACTGGCTCTCTCCTGCTAAGCTCACCTCTTAATTTAAAAGAGAGAGAAAGAGAAAGATGAGGCTAGACATCTACCTGGGACACCCTTTGTCCTCACCAAGGCAAGGTGGGGGGCTGCCCATCATTCTCCCAGCTCAGCAAGGATCTTGGGGTTTCCTTTCCATCAAGGGAGCCCTGGATATTCATCCTGGGCAAGAGTTCCCCCTTTATGACCACCTCAGAGCCCCACGGTGGTATTTGCCCCCACTCGCTGGCTCCCCGCCTGTCTCTCCCCAGGCACTCCAACCTGGCTGGGGGCACTGTTAGCCTGGGTGCTCCCCAAACTTACCCTGTCAGAGGTCTGCTCTTCTTAATTTCAAAGAACTGTGTTCCTGTGTGATTGTACCTGCAGGTACCAGTTAAGGGTTTCCTGGGTCTGGAAGAGCTGCATCCCTCTGCCCCCACCCCTACCCCAGACCGTGGGCCCAGCACTCCCGGAGTACAGACTGGATAAGAACCCCACAAAGTGCTGTCACAAGGCACTTGAGACTGGAATATTGGAAAGGAGAGGACGCCAGGCCAGCCAGGGCTGGGAGATGGAGCACACAGCTCTCTGCAGCACGACATTTTCCACCAGCTGAGGAGCAATGTGCATGGACAGGAGGCTGGAATGGGGGGTCCCAGTGCAGCTCGACAGCCAGGAGCTGCTCCTGAGCCAACTGCCTTCCCCAGTTCGGGCTCCAACGTCCCCACTGGGACAATGGAAGGGCTGGGCCTCATTTCCTGTAATGAGTCTGTCTTTTCTCCTGCTCAGGCCCCAGGCCTAGTCCTTCCATCCCTGTCGCATCTGCAGCTGGAAAGGCCTAGGGAGAGGACTCAGGACACACAGCTCTGGGCAGGCACAGGGGGTAGAGAGGCCCAGAGCAGGGATACTGAGGAATCGGGCTTGCGGGGCGGGGGGGTCAGGTCTTTCCATGCTAGGCAGCTGGCCTCTTACAAGGGAAGAAAAAGGCAAAGAACTAGGAGAATGTTCCAAGATGTAGAAGTTACTTCCTGGAGCATAACACCCTTTTTCTCTTCCACTGGCCTCCGCCTATCCCTTTTAAACCAGCTGTTAAACAGCCCCAAGGGAGCTTCTCCTCTCTCCTCCTGCTGGTCTGGATGGCCAGCAGAGGAGGAGGTCTGTGCTGGGGGATCTAGGCCTGATGATCTCAACATCTCAACGGCAGGTCCCTCAAGAGACATTTACGTGTCACCCAGAGGACGGGGAAGTGGGTGGTGGAGAGGCCGGAGCGGGTCCGGCCCTCTTCCGATAAAACCCTCACACGCCCCGGCTGTGGTGACCACTGGACAGCCACAGAGACACCTGTGAACGGCACTCGGGTGTGGACTGTGGAACTGGGCCGCTCTGCTGATGCCTCTCCAGCCCTATCTGAGGACGAGCCCGCCTTGGCCTTTGGACCAGCAAGCCAGCCAGAGCGTGGCCGTGACCCTGAACCTGGGAGGATACTGCAGCTCCCTGATGTAGCGCTGCACGGCTTCCAGGCGCTCAGGGACAGGCGTAGAGGGCGGGAACGTAGGCACACTCGGTATGGGAATCTAGGAGCAGAGAAAGGGCTCTGGTCAGAAGAGGGAGGCTCACCCTGGGGCTTCCAGCCCACCCGCCTGCCACCAAGGACTCGCCCCCAGGGAAGCCGCCACCTGGAGACAGATTCCCCCTTCCCTCCTGTCCTGACCCTCTGTCCTTGGCAACTCCTTCCGGAGACTGTGGTCAAGCCCCCCCCGGCCCCGCCCCCACCAAGGCCATTTCTCTCCCTCCTGGCACTTGACAGCATTCCTGATTTGGAGCCTCTGCTGTTTACATTTTATGCTTCTTCCATAATTTTAGGAAAACACAGGTTGGCTCCCCAGCTGTTTTGAATCTTAAATATTCATTAACTTCCAGGCTTCACAAGAATGTCAATATTGGGGTTGAGTTCAAGTGTGGGATCAAAGCGGATCTACCTGGTGTCCCTTCCTGCCCCCCTGCCCCCCAGGGCCCTGCCTGGGCTGGGGGAGCACTCCAGAGCCCAGTATCACGGCCGCATGTGGAAAGGCACGGCCCTTCCAGCCGCAGCCAGAAAGGCTGAGGTGGTCGCTGCTGGAGGAACAGGTTTGGGGACAGGTCTTGCTGGGGACCTACTTGCCATGGCCTAGCTGCTTTGGAGGGGTTTCGTGGAGGCACAGGAGCCCCCTTCTCAGGCCAGGGGGCCTGAATTCTAGCAGTTTGGCTGCGACAAGTCAGTGAGGCAGAGGTGGCCAAGAGGAGTGCCAGCTAGGGTTGTCTGGGGTTACGAAACACACTTCTTTAGGTAGAAGAACTGGACTTCCCGGACAAGGCCTACCGGTCTGGGCTCCCCCTCCGCCACCAGGACATCTTGCTGGGAGGTGGCCTCAGGCTCCTCACAGAGAGGTCTCCGCACCCCCCCCATGCCTCCACCCCCACTTCCTCCCAGGGCACACAGAGACCACCCCGCAGGCTGGGGCTGCTGAGAGTCTCAGGCTGCATAGATAGGGGTAGATAGATAGATAGCCAAAGGGCAAAGCAGGAACCCTGTTTGTGTGAACTTGGCGTAGGGCTGGGGAGGGAGAGGTTCTCCCTGTCATGAGATGCTGAGCCCACAGGGCACAGCCTTCTAAATTACAGGGCTACGATGTCTGGGGCTCTAATGTGGAGGAAGGTGACATGCCAGTGATCATCGTACACTCACATATGGGTGCCACTGCTGACAGGGGGACAAAGGACAGGCTTGGACAGACCCCTACTCATGCCAAAGGGTGAAGAGGCAGGAGGGAAGGCCCCGCTGGGAGAGTACAGAGGAACAGCTCTGCATGAACTTCCTTTCTCTTCCTTGCTGGTCCCCTCCTTCCTGTCTGGGCAGTCCTGAGCAGCTGACACCTCTCTCTGGAGGAAGCTACTTCCCCTTTCATATCACATGGCTGCCCAAACTGACGTGGCCACTTACAGTCACCAGGAGGATAAAAGTCCCAAAATTGGGCATGGCGGCAGGGGGGGGCATTCTCCCACTTCCTGCCTAACCACTGTGAGCCAGATGAGCTCCAGAACTCTGAGGGCCTGGCCTAGCCTTCCCCCCAATCAGGATATGGGGGGAGGGGAAGTGGGAGAGGATCTGGAAGAATTCCTTTGCAGTGAACCATGAATAGCAGGGCGCCTGACCTCCTCAGGTGGAAGGTCTCCAAGAGGCAAGTGGGTCATCCCCTTCTCGAGTGAGGCCATCCAGGGGCTTCCAGGGGTTTTGGATAAAGACTGAAAAGATGCCCTCCCTTGAGCTACTCCGAACAAGGAGGGAGCTCCAGTCAGAGGGTCCCTCACCGACGCTTACCAGAGCCAGGCTTGGATCAGGGCATCGCCTGCCCTGACAGAGAACCTAGGGATTGGTTACTCTGGGAGAAGGAAATGACTCCAGGAGAGGCAGAGAAAGATATGGGATTCACAAGCAGGGCCTCAAAGGCCCCCACCACTGGGGCTTAGCTGGAAGGAGCTGTGTGACAAGCTGCATGACTCACATTATGTGTTAACCAGTGTAGACAGGGCCGACGCCGTTCTGAATGTTCCCGTACACACTCATTTGCTCAAACACACACACACACATACATACACACACAGAGATTCTGTACACCCAAATGGCACGGCCTGCTTTAGGATTGGAGCCTGGATTTGCACCCTGAGCCTCACCTGTAAAGCAGGAGCCAGGAAGTGTCAAGGGGTAGTTAAGTGAGGTATGTGGCAGTGAGTGGTATCTGCTACCCAGATCCTTCCAGGACAACTCCTCCTCTACTACCAAGGCCAAAGGTTACCCTTGCTCCATGACCCCCTGAAGTCTTGAGCTCTACGAAGACATTCTCTCTGGTGGAGCCCATTTCAACCAGCACAACAGGGAGGTTTCCGGGAGGCAGAACAGCCCACAGATGAAGGTGTGGGCAAGAGGTGGGACGGCCTAGAGGCTGGTAGACCAGACCATCATGATCCAAATCCCAGCTCTGCCATTTCCCATCTGGCATCAAGTTCCTAAACATCTCTCTGTGCCTCAGAGGCCTCATCTGTGAAATGGGCACTGTAACAGAACCAACCTCACAGCCTAAAGGAGATGCTGCAGGTTGAGGCCTTAGAACAGGGACTGGCACATGGCCAAGGTTCGATTCCTGTCCAGCATCACTACCGTGTGGACCAAAGTGACTGGTCAGCACGTGCTGATGCTGGCCGTGTTACCTCTTTGGAGGAGATGTCTAGATTCCCATTCTGCAGGAGCTCCGTGGCCAGAGCCACGGTCAGAAGACCATCAGCAGCTGGCGCTGGGAGGAGGGGCCGCTGAGCATTTAAAGGTGGTGGCAGCTTGGAACATCAAGGAGAGATTCTTAGGTAAGGACACACACTGTGTCCGCACCTGACATCCTTTTAGAAGTGGGCTGTCCTTCAACAAACTGCATCATCCTCTAAAGGCTGTTCCCCCAAAGCACCGGGGGGTGGTGGCTGCTGAACCCCGGGCTGTGCTCCATTTGCCGGGTGCACATATTCCATGCTCACCTTTTCACATGCTCCACTTCAACAATTCCTCCCGAAATCCCTCGGACACCGCTGTGGCGACTGTCCCCATTTTATAGCTGAGGACACTGAGGCACAAGGAAGCTACGTGCCTTCCTCACACAAAAACAGTTATGAGAGAATCAGGATTTGCATATGCTGGAATTTTGTGCCCTGCTGGAATTTTCTGCCCAGCTCTTTGTATCACACTGCTACACTGGGGGGGCTCCCAGGCTGAGCCAAGGGGCAGGGGCCAGACTGGGAGCACAAAGCAGGAAGGCAGGCGGGGAGGACGTGGCCCGTCGGGGGAGGGGGAACGAGTCCTCAGGGCCAGCTGCCAGCTGCTATGTGGGATCACAGATTCTCTGTTCCCGGATCCCATTTTCTGAAAAGGTGCCCAAAATCTGGATCTTTATATGAAATTTCCCAACTCTACATTTTGGCTCCAGTGATCTTTCAAAACAGTACGCCATCCCAACAAAATAGCTCTTGGGCCCGCCATGATGTGAGAGAGTGCCTCTATGCTACCTCCAGGGGCATGGCCACTCAGGGAGGGGCCAGCCCAGGGGTCGGTTGTCTCTGCTGCTGGCACCAACCCCCAGTGCCTCCCAGACTCTAGGGCTCCTTTCTATTCTGGGCTAAGGTCCAAGAGGAACCTCGTAGGGATGTGCAGCTTCTCTGACTGTGACCTTTGTCCCATGGCGTAAGGAGGGCGAGACTGGAACTTTTCCAGGCTGCTCACAAAACCCCTTCTACTCCACCAGACGGTCAGTCACAACATTCCCTCCACACCTGGCCAGGAGCTTCATTCCTTCATGGGTGTCCTTCCTAGACACGAAGGCTGAAGATGGCAAGATGACACTACAGACCAGTCGCTAACGAATTTGCAGATTTTTTTTAGACTTCGGGAGTGGTAACAGTTTTGCAGGGAACCATTCACACTCTTCCACAGCCCGATTGAGACATAAGCAAGGTGGCTGGGGAGCTGTCTGCCAAACCCCCGCTTGCGGCTGTGGGAGAAGCGCTGGGCTCTGGCCCTCCTGGAGCCGACCCTGTGGGAAATCTAGCCTCCCCTCCTGATAGAAGATGTGCAGAGAGGTAACAAACATCCGTTAACAACCACTGGCTTCAGACTACTCTCTGTTAAATGCTTTGACACATAGTCTCTCATTGAATTTTCCCTACAGTCCACTCCATCGCACAGGTGAGAAAACTAGCTCACACAGGTTGAGGATCTGCTTGAGTTCACACAGGGAGATGGGCGATCAAAACCAACATTCATATCTTTTGACGCAATGCTTCCTTTCCAGGAATTTATGCCAAGGAAATAATCAGAGACGGACCCCCAAATGTATGTTTTAGAATGTTCACCATGTGTTCATCTTAAGAATCAAATATTAGAAATAATATCCAATCATAGGGGATTAGCCTCATAAGTTCCAAGTTTCTACATAGGACGATAATGGAGCCATACATAATCAATCCACATTTTATCTCCCCTGGAAATATGAGGGTGTTGCTTAACCTTCAACCTCTGAATTCCCTTTTCCCAGAAGACAGTTTCTGATGGCTCTACCAATAACTTGGTAAAAATGAAACAAAACAGGCTGTCTCCATGTCTATTCTACGTGAAGGGCTGCTGTCCCTAGCTCCCTACTCACCTGAGGAGGCACGACTAAGCACTGGGCTTGACCTTTGCCCCAAGTGCTTTTCTTTGGGCATTTCTGCATTGGGGAGAGTGTTTCCTTAGTCTCAACTGTAATGCCAAAAGACCCAAAAACTGTGCATGTGAAAACTGTAAGCACTCTTTCACCCAGCAAACACATGCCTGTGCCTGTCCTGTGCCAGGTGCACAGAAGGCCCTGGAAAGACAAAGATGAATGAGACACAGCCTCAGCCTTCCTGGGGAACACAACTGAAGGACAGCCATCCCAGGGCTGGAAAGATGATTTAACTTTACTCCTCTCCACAGGCCCTTTTCGGACTGCCCTCGCCTCCAGCAGAGCAGAGGACATGGAACCCGGAGACCTGTGGTCTCGAGTCCTGGCTCCATGGTCACTTACTAGCTGTGGGACCCTGAGTTCCTGCCTGAGTTCCCATCTGTAAAAATGGGACCTCAAAGCCCACTCGTTCCACAAGGCTGTCAGAGAACTCAGAGGGATGAGGCATGAAAATATTTTCTCAATATCTGAAGCCCTGTATCCTCCTTAGTCCTTCATTACCTCTCTGCCCACAGTTCACTGGCTTAGCAAATAAGATGTAAGCCACACTGGTGCACTTGTTAATCTGCTGCCCTGCTCACAAAACATGGGTATTTAAAAAGAGATGGCTGGCTCAGTCAGAAGAGCATTCGACTTTTGATCTCGGGGTCATGAGTTCGAGCCCCACTGGGGTGTAGAGATTACTTAAATAAATAAACTTAAAAAAAAAATAAAAAGAGATGGAAGAGTGCCTGCTGGAAACAGGGTATGCGGACCTCACAGAACCTCAGTAGCAGCTGAAAGAAAATTCTTCTGGACAGGTACAACCTATCTGTGTTTTCAAAGTGTTACCATGCCAGCAGTCCCCTACCCTACAAAGGAAAGCGTGGTTTTGTTTTCCCAGCCCCAACATGACTAAAAGCCTGGATACTAACCCCCCTCCCCCAAGCCACACACATACCCATCCCTCACCTTGGGCAGGTCTGTGGCCCCACGTATCCGCTGGGCCACCTTCTCTCCATCGGGGTGGATCTTGGCCACGTGCTTCCACATCCTTTCCCAGGTGGCCTCGTCCACAGGCAGCCCACCCCGGTTGACAAAGAAGGGGATGCCTCCATCTCGCAGGTCCTCTTCCCCTTCCTCTTCTGGCTCATCATCTCTCTGGGCTGAGGCCCCTTCGCTGGTCTCCAGACGTCTGACCCCAGAGGGGGTGACAGAGGCAGTGGGGGCAGCGCCGCTGCTGCCACCCCCCGCCACTTTCTTCCCCCCGGGCATCCCCAAATCCTTGATGGGGGTGGGAGTATGTATTAGGAGGCAGGAAAAAAATAGGTGGCTCACAGGGGTTCTCCCACACACCAGCTGCAGAGATAACACATGGCCAAACAGAGCGTAAGGCGCCTTTAAGAAACCAGGGCGTGGCTCCTGTACAATAAAATACTACTCGATAAGAAAAAAAAAATCAGTGCCTCAACGTGAAGTAGGGGATAGAGAGGTGGTTGTCTGGGGTCAGCCTTAGAGGCTTTGTTCTTTTTGTGAAACGGAATAAAGAGAACACACCCCAAGTTGGCAGCCTTCACAAAGCTCCCCCATTTGACAGCGAGAACAATGACGGCAGCAGTCTGGGCTTGCAGAGAGAAAAGTCGGAGGGAAACTGAGGCCAAACAGCTCCGACCTGCGGCCACAGAGGGTCAAGGCACCGGTGCTCAGGCCGACCGGGCTCCCCAAGTCCTAGTTTTGGAGAGAACAGATTTCTCTGCAAAATATCGCACGCTCAAGGCAGCCTGCGCTCCGGGGGGTACCGAGGCGACTCCTGGCCGCATCAGCTCGGAGCCGGGACCCCCGAACCGGATGGTGGCGAGGAGGCAGGCGCGCTTTCTTCGATGCGACGAGCGGGGGAGCCAAGACTCGCAGCTGGCTGGGCGCGGGGAGGGGGCGCGCGCCGACGCGCTCATTCCACGCCCGCGGCCAACTCCCCGCACAAAGTGGGCTTTGTCTCGGGCCCCCGTCCCCTCACCCCCGGGAAACAGCAGCGCAGCTCCCAGAGGGGGAAGGGCGCGGCGGGGAGCGCCAAGGCCCCGCCGGTCCCCAGTCGGGCGCGCCTCAACGGGCGGACAGCGAGCACTCGGCGCCGCTCAGCCCCAGCCGAGCCATCGCGGGGCGCGGGTCCCGTTCCCGGGCCCGGGGTTCAGCGGGGCCGACTCGGGCGGCGCGCAGAGGCCAGGCTGAGGTCACCGAGCGGCGGGCTCCGGCCGCGCGGTCGCAGCCTCGGAGTGGCTGCGGCATGGGCGGTGGCGCGGCCGGCCTGGGCGAAGGATGCTCCGCGGCGGTCCGCTCGCGCTCCCGCTGCCCCGGCTGAGATGGGGCGGGGTGGAGGTGGGGGGGATGGACCGCCGGACCGGGAGGGCTCGAGGCTCGCGCAGCCACAGCCCGCGGATGGAGCTGGAGGCGAGTGACAAAGCCTCGGCGAGCGCGGGCTGCGCTAGTCCCCGGAGAGCAGCCCGCCGAGCGCGGGGTCCAAGCGCAGGTCGCGGCTCGGCTGCGCTGCGAGGCTTGGGCCGCCGCCGCCCCCGCCGCCTCAGGGCCCAGCTGCCTCGGGCCGCGCGCGTCCCCTGCCCGCCCGCCGCCCACCGGCCTCGACTCCCGTCCGCGCCGCGCATGCGCTCCGTCCCCCCCTTAAAGGGCCAGCGCGTTCCCGCCAGGCTCTCCGCCTCCCGCCCCCCGCCCCGCGTCCCAAGTTATCTCCAGGAGGCAGGGGGTCGTCCGCTCCTCTCCCACCTCTTTCTCCCGGCGCCGCGAAGCCGGCGCGGAACCGCGGAGGAAGTTCACAGCGTGCGGCGCAGAGCGCTAACTGCACGGAGGTTCCGGGCTCGGGAGGCCCGCGGTCGGGAATTTCCTAAAGGAAGCACCTCGCAGGGGCCCTCGGGGGGTCGGCGCGAGAGCTCCGGCTTGGAGGACCGGGTTCTAGACAGGAGTCAGAGTCTAACTTCCCGCGGGACATCCTCCAGATCGCTTCCCTAAGTGGGCCTTGGTTTCCCGATCTATCAGCCGAGCTCGTCGCACCCGGTGAGCGCAGAGTCCTCCTGGCGTGCGGGCTCCCTAAAGGAGGACATCTGGGGGTTAGGGTCCGACCTCTGGAAGAGAAAGGGTTAAAAGCCACCCAGTTCCACCCCGAGTGGAGATCAGTGGGAGGGGGATGCCATGCGCGGAGTTTGCCCCTAGTTGGCTTCCCTGGACCCTGGCGGTGGGCGTCCTCGCGCGGCGGGCAGAGGGGCTGCTGCGCTCCAGGGTTTGGGGACCGCGCGACCCGTGGGAGTGTGAGGCGACGGTCCAGCAAGATCCAGCCGGCTCAGAGGAAGGGGAAAATACGGCTTGCAGGACTGCAGAGACCCAAGGCAACTTTTACTTCCCTTCCACAGAGCAGCAACGGGGAATAGGCACCAACAGGGAGCCGAGGGAAAGAACTTTGCAAAGGAGACAGATAGCCTTGGGTGGTTTAAGACTTGTGGTCTCCTTTCTCCCACCAGGAGTTAGTATGAATGTGGCGGCAGGGAGGTGGGGTGGTAGAGCAGATTTCTGGGCTCTGGGCTGCCTACCTGCAGGTGCTGATTGCTTAGGTCTGTAATTGCTGCATTTCCCACCACCCCTCTCTGACAAGCTGAGGTTTCTACACCTGGGCTGGAGCAGCAGCGGCCTTGGAGAATCCGGAATTGCTCAGTGGTTCCTCCTCTGTTCCGTAGTTATCCCTCGTGTCTGAACTTCCTAGGTCCCCTGAGCTCCAGTAGCTACCTCTTGCTGCCTCCAGGATTGGAAACCAAGGGTGATGAGTGATGGGAAGGGTCATGGGACTTCAGGAAAGCTAGTTAAGAGGAGATCCTCTTAAGCTCACTGAGGATAGAAGACTCGGAGCATGAAAACCTCCAGGCACCTTCAACCTTTACCAACTCATTGCATGGATGGGGAATTTGAGTCTCAGAGAGCAAGTCCTTTAAGCTCACACAGCGAATAACTTGAACTGAAGCCTTACTTCTTCAGACACTTACTTGCCTTTCCACCCTGCACTTGGCCTCTTACCCTAGCTAAGTGGTTGTGGTAGTTTAAACGTGTTGGCAAGCTCTTTTTTTTTTCTTTTTTTCTTTTTTTTTTTTAATTTAGGGACGCCTGGGTGGCCCAGTCGGTTAAGCCACTGCCTTCAGCTCAGGTCATGATCCCGGGGTGCTGGGATGGAGTCCTGTCCCTGGGCTCCTTGCTAGGCGGGGAGCCTGTTTCTCTCTCTGCGTCTGCCTGCAGCCGCACGCTGTGAAATGCTTGTGCTCTCTCTCTCTCTACCCCCCCTCCGACAAATAAATAAATAAATAAATAAAATCTTAAAAAAAAAAAAAAGATTTTATTTATTTATTTGACAGATCACAAGTAGACAGACAGGCGGGGGGGGGGGGGCGGGAAGCAGGCTCCCGGCTGAGCAGCAAGCCCTATGCGGAGCTTGATCCCAGGACCCCAAGATCATGACCTGAGCCAAAGGCAGAGGCTTTAATCCACGGAGCCACCCAGGCACCCCTGTTTGCAAGCTCTTTACTGCTTCTCTTTATCCAAAAGATGTTGGCTCATTCCCCTCCCCTTGACTGTGGTCTTGACTTAGCTATTGGCTTGTAATGAGCAGAACAAGGTGGAGGTGATGCTACATAGCTCTTAAGCCGAAGTCATAGAAAGGAGACAGTCTTTCTGTCTCTTCCTTTCCCAGGACAGCCGTCCTGGAGCCTAGTCACCATGCTGTGAGGAAGCCCAGGCCACATGGAGAGAGGACAGGAGGCTCTCCAGGAAGGTTCTCAGCTCCCAGCCAGCCTCACTCATCAGATAAGTGGTGAACTGGGGTTATTCCATCACCTGCCTTTGAGTTGTCTAGACGAGGTCGCAGACAAGGAGCAGAGATAAGCCCACCTTGCCGTGCCCTGTCTGAATTTCTCTCCCATGGAAAATGAGAGATAAGAAGCGATCGTTGTTGTTTTAAGCCAGTAAGTTTTGGGGGTATTTTGTTATGCAGCATTAGTTAATTAATTCTGTGAATGACACTTCCTGAAATGACAAGGAATAAAATGCACTTGGAGTCCTTATTCGAACATTCAACAGGAAGTAGTTATTGGCACCTTTTAGGTGCCTGGCTCTCTAGGAGGCCCTGAGGATTCGGTGTGAATAAGAGGAGCGTGAGCTTTGCCCTGGAAAGGCTTACGGTCTCTACCACTGGAGGAGATGGTTAAACATGATTCTAGTAAAGCACTTTGCCAGAGGCTTAGACCAGGAAGCTAGGGGAGGGCACACCTGGGGCAACTTGCCAGTTAAGTGGATTGCTGGGGAAAGAAGAAATGAATTGGGTACAAGGCCAGCATGGTCTAGCTTGGAGAGTTTTCTGGGATATATTTGTAGAAGGAGGAGGAGACAGGTGTCAGGCAAGGTGGGAGGGGCATGCAAATAGATGAGAAAATGATGAAACTAGGGAGGGATGTGTCTTAATTTCATTTTAGCAGAAAGCTGAGAAAGGACAAGAGCTTGTGAACGGGGGCCCAGATCTTGGGTCCTGCAACAAAACCTCCCATGCTTCCCCTTACCTGTATCTAGGAAATAACATCTCTGGTGACACTTCGGACACTCCCTCATTTGGCTCTAAGCTCTTATGACTAATATTTCTTTCGCTGCCTTTACAAAAACTCTCGAAGAAATTTGGATGAGTTAATTTCCATTTTGCAGATGCAGAAATGATGCTCAGGGAAGCTAGGCAGCTTAAGTACCCAGTTTAGGACCCGGCATGTCAGGGGTGCTGGGTACTGATGATGTAACTTGGATGATGATGAGGATGATGAAGATAATGATGCCTAGGTCACATCGTATCTCACTTATTATTGTCACACTGGGGAGTAATGTTCTGGAAACCAATACACAGTGTCTTAGGGAATCAACATTGGTATTAATCTGCTCCAACTCATTTTCTTGCAACCCTAAAGCTACAGTCAATTTCCTGGAAAGGAGAATCTGGTTGACTGAGCTGAGGTTCTGGACCTACCCCTTGGCTGGAAGAGGGCAGGACAACTTCATGAACTGCCCCCACAAAGACCACAGGTAGTAGGAGCAGGGGACTGCCCTAAATGAAAACAGGGCCCTGTTAGTCAAAGAGGGGCATGGAGGGGCACAGCTAGAGGTATGTTTGTGAAAGGCAGACACTCTATGTCTGCGTTGTTCAGTAAGGTGGCCAGAAGTGATACGTGGCTGTTTGATTCATATGACATAAAATTAAAAATCCAGTTCTCAGTCACACTAACCACATTTCAAGTGGTCAGGAGCCACATGTGGCTTATCGCTACTGGTTTGGACAGCACAGATTATAGAACATTTCCATCAATGCAGAAATTTCTACTGGGTAGCACTGCTCCAGGATTCTCATTTGCAATTCACCTGTTTGTTTTCTTCTTTTACTTCATACATTGTGAATAGGGAAATAGTAAAACAAAACAAAACAAAAAACGTGGGTCAGAATCTTCATTAATTTATTCATCAAACATATACTAAGTGTCTTCTTTGAATCACACACTGTTGTAAGCACCAGGATGCCGAGAGGGGCTTTGGAGAGGTCCTGGTCCAGTGGATCTCATGTTAGAGTCATCAGAGAGCTCTTAGAAGTACTGATATCCAGGCTTTAGCCAGTAGAGACCCTGCTGAAAGTGGTTTGGGATGGGGCTGGCAGACCCTCAGGGTGGGAAAGCTCCCCAGGTGATGTGAATGTGTTGCTGGGCTGGGGAACCATGACAGTCTGGTCAGGCTAGGGAAGTGATTTGCCTCAGACGATCTGAAAACCTGAGTGTGTGTGTGTGTGTGTGTGTCTGACCTCTGGGTCCCTATGACAACATCAGAACTCTCCATGGATGTAGCATTTATCTGATCAAATACAAAATTCTTAGGGAAAAACAAGCCAACTCTTCCTTAACTCAAAGAGAATCCAGTTCCCTTTAAAGAAAGTGCTGAAGGGACTTCTGGTTTTAAATCACTTCTTTCTCAAACTGTTTGCCTGTTTGGTGCCTGGACCTGCCTTATCAGCAAGGTGGGGAAATCCTTATAAAAAGACGTCATGTTCTGAGTACCTCGTGTAAATCAGGCACTTCATACTCAGTTTCATTTCATCCTCAGGACAAAGTATTACAAAGTGAGTTTCGCAGACACCAGTTTATAGAGAAGCAAACTAAGATGCGAAGAGGATAAGGATCATAATTTGTCCAAGCTGGTACAGCGGGGATCCCAACTCCAGATTTCTTACTCTTTCCCCTTCGCCATCCAGCACCTACCCCGTAGCCAAGAGTGCAGGGCAGCCCGCAGACCGAGGCATTGTGCTCCATCCGCGGAGGGAAGAAAGCTCTGTGGAGGTGACCTGCAGTCCTTCGTGTGTCAGGGATCACCCTGGAGCTGATGTGATCCAAGTACTGTGTTCAGTGAGAGTACCAGAGGGGACTGGGAGTGGAGTTCTCCTTTCAAGTAATGGTCGCGTCTGGATTCCTTTTACCAAGGGATTTGGAGGAAGCAGCTAAGAACAGTGTTGTACCTGGAACAGTGAGCTCTTAGACACCTGGCAATTATGATATATGCTTGGTGGAAGCATTGTCTGTTCCTAGCCTGGATCCCCGTGGGCTTGCAGAATGTCTGTGTCACCGTGTATCTTTGTAATCTGAGACCCTGCCTGATACTTCCTGGGCTGCCTGGCCTAGCCTCAGGGGGGTGCTGGGCAGGGACAGGACTCATTGTGTCCATTCCAAATGACTTAAATAGTGGAGGAGATATGTCTCCCCTGCCATTCTCTGCGGGCCACCTTATATAGTAATAGGAGCTCCAGGCCTTGGAGAATAGGAAGGGCTGCCCTTGGAATGCCTCAGGGCTTGTCTGTGTGGCATTCAGCAGGTCTCTGTGGGAGCCAAGCCACGACTGGCCATAGAAAGAGCATAAAATGTCACAGCCAAAAAGACTCTTAGAGATCTTTCCGGGTTTCATTTACAGATGGGAAACTGAGGCGCAGTGAGCTAATAGGACTTACTTTGAATTACAGCCAGTTAGAGGCAGGGATCACACAGTCAGGTCTCTCTCGTGGCCCAGTATGTCTTCCCTAATGTCTTCATGAGCAGAGCAGAAGGGGTAGTAGATGAACTTCTGAAAGCTCTGGGGTGGCAAGAGGTAGAGACTGTATTTTCACATTTGCTTCCAGGTGTGGCCGGGCTGTGTCAGTAGCTGGGTGTGGACTGGGTGTGTGTTTAGGAAGTCTCCATCCAATCTGAAGGATGGGAGGGTGACCCTTCTCATTTTTCAGGCAGATTACACTCATCCAAACTTGTGTCCTTCCCGTTCGGAAACTGGCATTTCCTTTGACTTTCTTTTGCGTGCCCTAGGGCAGGTGTTTGGCAGGTGGCGGATTATTGAGTTGGTCCACAAGGAATGGCTGGGGCCGCGGATGTTGCTCCCAAGCAGTGGCCAAGACTCTGGCAGTCCCAGAAAGAACCAAAAGGCCAGTGTCAGCCTCTGCACTCAATGGAAGGGCCTGAGACTTGGTGACAGGGAGACACAGAGGCTGAGACGATGGTATATCCTGAAGTATAAATCAAAGTGATTTAGGGGCACCTGGGTGGCTCAGTGGGTTAAAGCCTCTGCCTTCGGCTCAGGTCATGATCTCAGGGTCTTGGGATCAAGCCCCACATCAGGTTCTCTGCTTAGCAGGGAGCCTGCTTCTCTTCCTCTCTCTGCCTGCCTCTCTGCCTACTTGTGATTACTGTCTGTCAAATAAATAAATAAAATCTTAAAAAAAAAAGTGATTTAAAGTGGTGGGGCCATGTATAGGTCCTTGAGATGGGCTGGGTTCCTTTCTTAATCCTTGGCTTCCAGGAAAGACTTCACCTTTTGTCCAAAAATTTCTGAGCACCTGCTACGTGCATGGTATAGCCTGAGATGCAGACATATGCAGGACATTACCTGACCTTCTGGGTTGTATCTAGCAAGATGTGTCCCGATAACTTGGTGGGAACTTGCCACGTACCACGGGTTCTGCACAGCATTCTATGTAAACCCTGCCCTTAAGCTTGCAAATAAGGATTCTAATTCTCCATTTTTCAAATGAGGAAATGATCTCAGAGAAGCTAAATGACTATTTCTGGGTTTTAGCTAGCTGGTGGCTGAGCCTGGGGTCAGAAGCTGGGCCCTTCCCACTGTACCGGGATGCCACCAGCTAACTAGATACCTGGCGGAGTCAGGCCGGTGGCCCAGCACAAGCTTAAACAGGGTGTTTGCAGAACACAGAGAAGAGAGAGCTTCATTTTAATTTGGACAACAGCGTTTGGCTGTGGACACCGTGGACCCTTAGGGCCGCAAGGTCCTGTGTTGTGGGGGGTGCCCTGTGCCTGGCGGGGGGCTGAGCAGCTTCCGGGGCCTCTCCCAAGGAAACACCAGTAGCAAGTCCCCTGTTGTGACTCCCAGCACAGAATCACAGGTTGTAAGAGAGAAATTGTCTTCCACCTGGGCCTATGAGAATCCTGTAGGTAAGACAAGGATTTGGGCAACTGGAGACAGGAGGAAAACACTCATTGGCTTCATGACTTTTTCCATTGGACAAAGAGTTGCCACGTGGGTTTTCTACTTTGTTCTTCCCCCCGGCCCCACGGCTTGCTTGTGTGAGCACACAAAGCAAACAGCCACATCAGGTTGCCATTGGACCGCGGTGCACAAGGGGGCCCCGGATGGATTGCAGGTGTCCTGGGGAGCCGGGTCCTTCCTGGCCTCTGTTTGTTCAGCCTGCAGTGAATGCCTCACTTTCATCTTCTGGCCCCTATTCCCTTTCCGGGGCTGGGTGCATGGTGGGGCTCTTAGAGAATCTGTTGCACCATCAGCCATCACCACCAGCACTTATGCTCCTCCAGCACTCATTTGGACTGTGGCTCTGTGTTAAGGGTTTTCTAATGGTTAACTCATTTAGCTCTTACAGCACCCCAAGAGGAAGGGCTCCTTACCATCCCCATTCCTTGGGGGAGATGGCAGCCAGCCAGACGATGGGGAAGCAATATGCCCTAGTTCATGCTTATGCAAAGTGGCAGAGGTAGGATTTGAACCCAGGCCTTGCTGAGTCGCCTCTCTTAACCTCTGTATGCTACTGCCTCCTAAGAATGTCCTTCCCTCATTTGGTAGCCCACTGGGCTTTATGGGCCCGTGGGATGAGTTCCCAGGAGAACCATGGGCAGCAGCCAGCCCCAGAATGCTTGGTGGTGGTTGGCGTGGTGTGGTGAGGGCTGTGAAGGCTGTGGGAGGGAGGACGGTGTTTCTGGTGGTGCTGGTGGATCCTCCCCTAGCAAAGGGCAATTATTGGGTCTGTATGGTGCTTGGCTATCAGAGGGCTTCCTGTGAACTGGGCAAAGCGCCCAGTCAGGCTGCAAGACAAATGGGGGACATATGGACTCTAGATCAACGCACAATGGGTTCGTTATTTTGCATCTCCCAGCAATGAAATAACACTCCATTATTGCAGGAGGCACAGAATAAATAACCCCAATATTTGGGGCTGGGTTCTGAGGTCGTTTTATCTGTGTCCTCCCATTTCTTGGGGGTCATGGTCCCTTTAGGACCATTCTTTTTTTTTTTTTTAAAGATTTTATTTATTTATTTATTTGACAGAGAGAGATCACAAGTAGACGGAGAGGAAGGCAGAGAGAGAGAGAGAGAGAGAGGGAAGCAGGCTTCTTGCCGAGCAGAGAGCCCGATGTGGGACTCGATCCCAGGACCCTGAGATCATGACCTGAGCCGAAGGCAGCGGCTTAACCCACTGAGCCACCCAGGCGCCCCAGGACCATTCATTTTGAAGCTTGAGCATTTTAGCTGCCACCGAGTCAGACCAGCGGGTACAAACAGACTCTAGATGAAACTCTATCTTTAAGATATCTTGACATCCATGTTCTTTCTAGTTCACAAAGGACCCTTGTTCCAACCCTTTGTGCTGCAGGGAGAGACAGGGAGGGAGTGATGGGACAGGACGCTCTGAGGCGTCCCTGGAGATGAGAGAGAAGGGTGACCTGACCTGCTCTCATCCATCCCAGACAGGCTGTGGTACAGACCACATGAGGTCAGGGTCCAAGGTTGCAGGAGAGTCAGGAATAGAGCAGTGTCTTGATAGCGTTTGCTGGGTACCCTAAAGCAGTGCTTCTTGAACGTGAGTGTGTCTCAGAACCCGGGGGCTCCTCGCCACACAAACGGTTAGTCTCACCCCTCAGGGTTTCCACCAGGGTTGAGTGGGGGATCTGGAACTCTAACTTCTTAAAAAGCCTTACCCAGTCTTCCTGTTTCTGCCCACCTCCACCCTCACTTCCCAAGGTGTTGGTGCCTCATGTTTGGGGCAAGCTGCGTTTCTTCTTGGATTTCCCCAGCGTGATTTTAGTCTTTCATTTTCCCTACTAGCTAAGCCATTTGCTAATTGGCCATCTACTCTTCTGCTTCCAAAATTTTGTAGGTATCCTTTCCTCTCCAGTTGCTTTGTCATCATGGGTTTATGATCCTCCCCCCACCCCTTTTAAAAACCCACATCCCTTTACTGTCATTTTAGTGTAGTTTCGGAAGGGAACGGAGCACACCACATCCATTATCTTGCCTCTGGAGCCCCCGAATGGCACTCTGGGATGTGTTGTGGCCTGGTTATCACAGTGCCTCTTCTATAATTGAGGAAACAGACTCAGAATCTACTGTACCAGAATCTCCTTTTGCAGATCTCTTTCCCTATTCCAGGCTCTTTGCCCAAGAAAAATCGTTCTAACATATTCTGGTTTTCCCAAGCACTTTGGCAGAGTTTCTCTGGTTGGCGCCTCATCCCAGTTTGACAGAGCAGGCAAAGCAGGTGTCCATCTCTGCTTTATGAATGTGAAGACCGATCAGGAAGGGGAAGGCACTTGCCCAGGATAACACAGCTTAATATGCTTTGAGGCCACTGTTTCTAGGTTTGCACCCAGGGCCCTTTCTTCTGCTGACTTCAGGTTAGCCTTAAAGACATCTCCAGATAATAAAACATCTAATTACTCAACAAACATTTATTGCCTACTATGTCCCTGAAACCCCACCAGGTTCTGGGCTTATCACAGGGAACAAGTTGACTGGGAGCAGCCCATGCCTCCTGTGCCTTCTCCGTCCCTGTCCCTCATCTCAGAGGTTGCCGCTAGACACTTCCGTGCCTGCTGATGGACTCTTTTTGTCTCTGTCTGAGGAGCCAGGGCTTTAAAACCCTGGTGGGACCCTCAGCTAATGAGGATGGGAGTGGATGGGTCAATCCTGAGCTTCCTTGCCCCTCGGGGGGCAGGGTACTTCTGAGGCACATTCTGTACAGTCTCTATGAGGGTCTCCCAGGACCGAGCCTCAGCTGCCCACAGTGATAAGTGTCTCATTAACAAACTATGGCCTTCCTTCTTCGCTGTCACTTCCCCGTTTGCTCACCTACGCTTCCTGGGATCACTTCCTCAATAAGCAAGCTATTCTCAAGTCCTTATCTTGAGGTCCCCTTTTTGGGGACCCTCCAGGCTTCTAAAATCTTTTCGATTTGTAGCTGACGGTCCTGTTGCCTGCTGTTCCCCACCATCCCCGAGGGCACAGACACCTCCCCCCCAAGAGATGCAAGCTGCAAGGAGACAGGACCTTTCATTGTGCTGTTCGTTGCGGGGTCTCTGGTGTTTAAAACAGTGCCTGGCCCATGGTCGGTGCTCCATAAATGTTTGCTGATTCAATGAATACCAATCATTGCTACCTTGATCAAGGGGGGATCCAAGAGACTGGAGTGGAATGACGTGGGGGTAAATCACAGCAAGGTCTTTCTCTTTCCTGTGTGTTTTATAAACCGTGTTTGTGTCCTGAAGGCTTCCTTCTGGTTCATTCTGGCCATTTTCTCCTCTAGACTGGTGGAAAGAGGTGAGCCATGGGCCTGTGTCGGTGGCAGGCAGGGCTTGGCAGGTGGAGGAGGGAGCCTCTGAGGCTGGGCTCAGAGAAGGGGGTGTGAATCACTAGTTCAGACTCAGGCACTAAGAGTGAGAGTATCAGCATTGCCAGGTCCCAGGAAGAGGCCAGGCTTGGCCTTTGTCTGTTCTGCAGATGAGAATTTCTTTGAAGAGGGGATACAGCACCTCAGCTCCCATTGAGGAATGGTCTAGGCCAATTTTCGGCAACAGTGTCAGGAGCTCAGAGATTGAGTGAGATCTGGTATGGAGGGTATCCAGTCCCTGAGTTTTGATTGAACGATGGGCTTTTTCGAAAAACTGCCCCTTCACCCCCAGGCCATCTGGTGGCTCTTGGATAAAATTAAAATTCAGATTGAGAACTCGTTTTTGTTGTTGTTGTTTTGTTTTGTTTTCTGAGAGTTTATTCCAGGTCAGTAACTCTCCTCTTGGCCTCTGATGTCACTGTTTTTTTGGCCGTTCGGGCTGGATAGCCTTAGCCTCTTGGCTAATCAATAGACACTGGGAAAAATGCCTTAAGGGGGTGTGTAGATTGGCTTTCCAAAAGGATGTGTTCAGTAATGTCGGTGAGAAAGAATATCTCAAGTTTATATAGTGTTTTACATTTTGCAAAGTACTAGACATTATTTCCTTTAATTAATCTTTATATTTTATTTTTAAAAAATATTTCATTTATTTATTTGACAGAGATATCACAAGTAAGCAGAGAGGCAGGCAGAGAGAGAGGGGAAAGCAGGCTCCCTGTTGAGCAGAGAGCCCGATGTGGGGCTCGATCCCAGGACCCTGAGACCATGACCTGAGCCGAAGGCAGAGGCTTAACCCACTGAGCCACCCAGGTGCCCCAATTACTCTTTTTAGTATTTACCCATATAATCACCTAAAGACATTGCATATCCATGGCTAGATTTAATGGAGTGTGTGCATGACCTCTTCCCTGGAAAGAACACATCATTATGGAAAGAAATTGAAGAAACCTAAATGCAGGGAGGGCTAGACCATGTTCATAGATCGGAAAACTCAGTACTGCAAAGATGTCAATTCTCTCCAAGTCACTTTTTTGATTAAGTGTAAACCCGATGAAAATACTAGCAGGTTATGTTTTGTGGAAATTGACAAGCTGATTCCAAAATTCAAATGGAGAGGTGCCTGGGTGGCTCAGTGGATTAAGCCTCTGCCTTCGGCTCAGGTCATGATCTCAGGGTCCTGGGATGGAGCCCCAAGTTGGGCTCTCTGCTCAGCGGGGAGTCCGCCCCCGCCCACCTGCCTCTCTGCCTGCTTATGATCTCTGTCTGTCAAATAAGTAAATAAATTTTTTTTAAAAGATTCTATTTATTCGTTTGACAGAGATCACAAGCAGGCAGAGAGGCAGGCAGAGAGAGAGGAAGCGAAGCAGGCTTGGGCATCTTGCAATCATCTTAAATAAAGTCTTTCTTTCCTGTCTAACTTTTGAATGGAATCAGTTTAAATTTAATAATTCTTGGATGGAAGATGTATTTGCCATCTATATGACTTCATTTTCTTTCTTTTTTTTTTTTGTTTTCTTTTTTCTTTTAAAGATTTTATTTGACAGACAGAGATCACAAGTAGGCAGAGAGGCAGGCAGAGAAGAAGGCTCCCTGCTGAGCAGAGAGCCTGACAAAGTGATCCCAGGACTCTGAGATCATGACCCGAGCCCAAGGCAGAGGCTTTAACCCACTGAACCACCCAGGTGCCCCAGTTAATAAAATCTTAAAAAAATAAAATTCCTATGGAAATTCAAATAGCTAAGCACAATAATAAAGATAATCTAGAAGAAGCAAATGCTGGAAGATGTATGCAGGAAGAATCAAGTATTACAAAGCTTTAGTACATAGGACAGTGAGGTGTTCCTCCTATGGCCCCCCTTTATTTTAAGTTTTCCTTGTTTGTATGATTCTGAAGGCTGGGATGGGGACAGTGGGAAGCACAGAGGTGCAGTGTACATCTCTGTTTCTTTGGTTCTTTCAGTCGTTTCAAGTAGGCTGGAGTAAGTCTAACAGCTGGGTTCATGCTATACAACACCCGTCACCCGTGACCCAAGGGCCACTGCGGGAGTTTTAGGCAATCCGTTCTCCATACAGCACCAAAGCCCTCCTTTGCTTAAGGCTCTGAGATGGCTTCCTATTGGAGTAAGGATGTAGTCCCAGCTCCCAAACCGATTTTTTTTTTTTCCCAAACCGATTTAAATAAGATGGTCCTTCACATCTGGCCCCTGCCTGCTACTCTAACCCAGCCTTCTGCCATACTCATCAACCCTTTTGGATGTCTTCAGTTCCTTAGGACTCCTAGACTCTAAACATAGATTCTGGGCATTATTCTGCACACTGTTCCTCCTCCAGACCCTCCCCTTTCCCTGCTCCATCCACTCCTACTTACCTTCCAGGTCTGGGTTTACCTTTTCTTTCCTTGGGAAGCCTGGATCCCCAGCTCCTTAGACTGGTGCCGCCCCCTAGCCACACATTCTCGACACGCCCATGGCTTCTCCCTTTTCAAGCCACTCTGCACCTTGTTCAGAATCTCTCCTTCCAGCAGCATGAGAACAGGGACTGTGTCTGTCTCGCTCACCACTGTGTCGCCTGCTGCTAGAATAATCCCTGGCAAAGAGTGGATGCCTAATCAATATTTATTAAACACATGAATAAATAAATGAATGTATAAATTAAAAATCCATCCTCGAAAGGCTGACTTTATAAAATCAAACCTATTAAATTTTGGCAAACTTCACAGTTTGGCAAAGAGCACGGGTTTACGATGTCCTGGGCCACAGATGAGGCTGTAGAAGGCTAGTTGCCTATTTACCAAGTCTGCTGTCCTTGTCTAAATGTTTCCTGGACCAGGCCAGAGAGCGTAGCTGGACCACGGCCAACCATGTGTGCCCCTGGAGAAATAAAGCCAGTGTGGGTTGATCATGTCCTCCCTGGGTGTAAAGAACAAGGCATGAACCCGTTCTCTTTGGTAAGCCAGAGAGCGACTTTGTTCTGAAAACTAGAGGTTTTGTCTCTTTGGTTGGTTCTCGAAGGAAATCATTGGATGGGTTGGATCAGCAGGGCCATGAATGCCAGGCTGTATTGGGTGGTCTGGTTGGGGAGGTTTTAACGCCCTTGGAGCAGGTTGCCCCCAGGAGCTGCCTTTACTCTCAGTATTATGTGTAAGCATTGCATAAAATGGACTTTTTTTTTTTTTTTCATGTTTACCCATCTCTTGTTCAATGGTTTGTCATTACGGTAGTAGAATAAACCTTAGGGTATGGAAAATTTAGAGAATGCAGATGAGCCAAAAGGAAATAAAAATCCAGTAATCCCATTACTCAGAAATGAGGGCCAAGTCTGTGCCCCTGGAGGCACAGAGCCTGGCGCCCACGAATATTTTCATTTTAATTTCTCTCTCTCTCTCTTTTTTTTTTTTTTTTTTTTAAGAGAGAATACACACAAGCAGGGGGAGAGGCAGGAAAGGGAGAAGCAGGCTCCTCGCTGAGTAGGGAGCCCGATGTGGGACTCGATCCCAAGACCCTGGGATCATGACTTGAGCCTGAGGCAGACGCTTAACTGACTGAGCCACCCAGGTGCCCTCATTTTGATTTCTCTTAACATGAGAAGAAAAAAGTGAATATAATAATAATGAACATGGAACAATGAATCCAGCCTGGACCGTATTATCATTATACCAATGCCACTATGAAATATAATTTTTAACATTCTTTTGTGGCAGAAAGGACCATGAAAGCAAAGGTGCTTAAGGCCCATGAAAATCAGAATGCAATCCTGGCAGAAATAACCACTTTTAATATTTTGTTGTATATCCTCCCACGGTTCCTATATCCTGTACATGCAGCACATGTTTAGACATATACATGTTTATGTCAATGTTACAAAAACGTGATCATATTTGCTAAACTATATGTATATTTATGTCGTTATTACGGAAATGTGATATTTCCTCAAATATATATACATATATTTATGTCATTATTACAAAAATCTGAGCATATTTGCTCATTTTTAAGTAATACATTGCTCGTGTCTTTCCATGTTATCAAATATTCTTCTGAAGTACTTGTCAGTATTTTATTTTTAATTAGAAAAGTATCACTTATAGGGCTGTTGGGGGGCCCAGTGAGCTGAGCATGTGACTCTTGGTTTCAGCTCAGGTTGTGATCTCAGGGTCTTGGGAACGAGCTCCGCATGGGGCTCTCCATTTAGTATGGCGTCTGCTTCAGATTCTTTCTCCCTTTCCGTCTCTCTCTCCCCCTCCCACTGGCGCACGCTCTCTCTCTCAAATGAATAAATAAATAAATCTTTAAAAAAAGTAGTACCCATAACATCATTCTTTTTTTTCTTTTTTTTAAGATTTTCTAATTAGGGGCACCTGGGTGGCTCAGTGGGTTAAAGCCTCTGCCTTCGGCTCAGGTTATGATCTCAGGGTCCTGGGAGAGAGCCCCGCATCGGGCTCTCCACTCAGCAGGGAGCCTGCTTCCCCCTCTCTCTGCCTGCCTCTCTGCCTACTTGTGATCTCTCTCTGTCAAATGGATAGATGAAATCTTTAAAAAAAAAAAAAGATTTTCTAATTATTTATTTGACAGAGAGTGAGCATAAGCAGTGGGAGGAGCAGGCAGAGGGAGAGGGAGAAGCAGGCTCCCCGCCGAGAGGAGTACTAGATGTGGGGCTTGATTCCAGGATCCTGGGACCATGACCTGAGCCAAAGGCAGATGCTTAACTACTGAGCCACCTAGGCGTCCCCATAACACCATTCTTAATGTCTGTATAGTGTTCCAAAGAGTGGATATATTGTAATATATTTAACTAAACTATTTTTTGCTGTTTGTAGGGTTTTGCTATTAAAACAGTAAGATGACCATAATTCTAGGAAGATCATTGCCTTCATCTGTGATTCTTCCATTGGAATAAATCCATAGATAATTTTGAAACTTGATACATTATGCATAACTGCACAGTGCAAGAGTACCAGTGTGGTATGGGTCATTTATCATACCTTAACTCATCCTGGCACCTTCTCCAGCCATTAGTGACCCTGTAGTGGCCTCTCCTTGGTTTAGGGTGGACATCTCTGAGTGTGTGAGCACTGGAAGTCTCGGGAACTACCATGTCCTCTGGTCTCATCTCTGTGTTCGAGACCTGTGTGGAAGCTTGGTAACTCTTTGTCAGATGAACAAATGGGTGGATTGATAGTTGGTGTGAGTGCTAGTCTGCAAACTCAGATTTTCGGGACTATTACATTTCTCTGTATTCTTTAAATCAACGTGGGTTTCTCTCACCTGTTGAATTGGTGGGAAGTTAAGTTTCAGTGGTTATTGGTTGTTCCCCACAGCACTCTGCCTCCTCCAGGTTATAGAAATATCTTAACACCTTAAGCATTAAAGCCTCATCTGAAATACTCTGCCAGTGTTGATCCCACTGGCCACTCTGAGACCCCTGTGTCTTGGTTCCAAGTTCCCTTTAGACTGTTGCCCCTATGCCACATTTAGGGCCAGGGACTCTTTTTTTTTTTCTTTTTAAAAAAGATTTTTATTTATTTTGACAGAGAGAGACACAGCGAGAGAGGGAACACAAGCAGGGAGAGTGGGAGAAGCAGGCTTCCCGCTGAGCAGGAAGCCCGATGTGGGGCTTGATCCCGGGACCCTGGGATTGTGACTTGAGCTGAAAGCAGACGCTTAATGACTGAGGCACCCAGGCGCCCCTGGGGCCAGGGACCCTTGAGAAGACTTGAAGTTTTGGTGCCCAGGACTCAGCCCACCAAGGTGTGCCTGACAGCCACCATTTGCTTCAGATCTTGCCAGAAAGAGGTGCATGACTCCACATTGCAGGCTGGGGGGTTCTCTTCTGCCCTTTGCTATCCTCGCTCCCCTTTTGATGTAGCACACCGCTCTTCACTGCATTCCCTTACTTCTTTGCCCCCAACATGCCTCACCCCCCAAATAGTGAAGGAGACATTGACTACAAGCTCTTGTGCATTCCGCTTTCCAAAATCCAGAAGGCAAGCAGTTCCAAAGGGCCTGGCTCTCTGCTAGAAAGCGGAGGAAGGGCAGCTACGGAGAAGAGCAAACCCAAGTTAATCTCAAATGATTCTGGTGCAGACGGACTCATGAAGGCATGTCTCATTCGGGATTGAGCTACGCGGGAGAGAGACTCTTGGAAATGGTTTGATGTTGAGAGGAAGCCAGTGTTTTCTGAAGCCTTTGTTTTGGCAGTGTCTGACCTACATCTGCATTTCTTACAGTTTCTTACAAAGCAACTTCCTTCTGAGAGTCAAAATGTATCAACTGAAGTTATGTTCCACAGGAGGGAAATGTTTGCAAGTCAGCCTTTGTTAGCCTAAAGAACATTGTTTTGTCCACAGTGGTTGCAATAGTATTTCCTTCCGGAAGCCTATCGAAGCAAACTTTGATGTTGGAAGCAAATGTTTGGGCTCTAAAGACGGCATCCAAGGATTATAACTTCTTCTGGCTCCTTAGCGTAATTCACTGTAGTGCGATGAGAGTAAGTTTTTTCAGGTTTGAGCAAGGACAGCTGCTTTGGCTGGCCAGGGTCATGTTGAGAGCCAGTAGTATATAGTTCAGTGGGAGGAGCAGGTTCCTTAGAGCTGGGCTGCCCGTGTTTCTGTTCCTCACTTGGCCACTTCCATGCTGGAATCTTCAGCAAGCTAAGTTAACTGTTCTGAATTTCAGTTTCTGCATCTATAAAATGAGCAATGATAGTATTTACTTCCTATGATTGTTACAATGATTGAAGAATTAAGGTCATAAACAGCACTTAGAGAAATCCAGTAAGTGCCATAGCTTAGTTAATGGTATTGTGTCTGTGTAAATTTCTTGGTTTTGATCATCTACCATGATTATATAGGATGTTTTTACTGAAGGAAGCTGGGCAAAGGATACACAGGAATATTCTATAGTATTACTCTGTGAGGCTAAAGTATTTCAAAATACCAAGTTAGGAAAAAGCACTTAGAGGAATTATACTTGATGGGGTCATTCTTTGAATACGGTTTGTCTTTTCACCAGAGACTGTGAGCTCTCAAGTTAGGGATCATGACTGGTTTTCTTCCCTAGCGCAGTACCTGGCACACAGTAGGTCTTCAATAAATATTTGTTGAGTGAATGAATAAAAAAGAAGTTGAGATGCCAAAGGTACTGGCCAAAGGGTGCCAGAGCGACCAAACAGAGAACCCAGTTCCCACGTTTGGGGGTGGGAGGAAAGAGGTGAGAGGGCTATGCCTTGATTTTTAACAGAGCATTTCCCACACAGGTGTGCCCATGTGCACGTGCGCACACACACACACACACACACACAAATGCCCACCCCTGTGTGCATGGGGGAAATTGTCTGAGGCCAATGCCTGGACTGGGTATGTGGAGCAATGGCCCTAGGGACAGGATGGCAGGATGATCTGTAAAGTCAAGGAATTCAGCAGAAGCAGTTCAGAGCCAGAGGTGACCCCAAGAGCAGGATGAATCAATACTATCTGGATCTTGGGTGGCTCAGTGAACCCAACTGACAGTTTTAGTAAATAAACGTAGAACGTAGTCGGGGAGGCATAACTTTACCTCTACCTTCTTAGGGTTTCTGGCTGCTCCTGAGAATTAAATTGACATAAAAAAGATTAACAGGAGAGAAACATACAGAGTTTTGCATGGCTATGGAAGCCCCCAGAGGAAAATGAAGACCCAAAGGGCAGATTGGACCAAGTGCTTATAAACTAGCTTGATCAGAGAGTAGTAATTATGGAAAAGTAACTAAAACACACAGGGAGACTAGAGGAAGATAAGTTACTTTAAAAAGATCTGTTTGTACAGATTTCTTTCTGCCTCCATTCCCTGTCTCTGGGGATGATCACGTTTCTTTCCTCCTGGGGTTAGGGAGGGCAGCTTTCACATGAGAGTCTGAACTTCTGGTTCCCGGAAAAGGGGAGGTCAGAATGACTTTTTTGCATCTGCTCTTCTTCAGGTGTCTTTAGCTCAAAATAGTCCTTACACCATCGTGGCATATTTTGGGGTAATGTATTCCGCCGGTTTTCACCAACTTCTTCCGTACTCAAATGTTAAATGTAATCTTGATTGCTTCAATGCTGTTCCAATCTAAGGGGTGCTAGAAGACTACTTATTTAGCTAGAATCTACTAGGAAGCTGGCAAAGAGGGTCAAACTCAGGAAGTAAGCTATGTTGCTGGGGGAGGATCAGAGTCGCACTGAGTAAGCGATGATCAGAGCGTGACAGAGTTTAAGGGGATAACACTATGATTTGGAAGTATTCTAGAAATTGAGAGATTCTCTGACATATTTATGCTTCGAAGAAATACAAGAGGCTTTGTTGTGAATTAGGTTCAGACAGAGCGTTAAATAAAGACTTTGCAAATAATTCTTAGGCAAAACTTAAAATGCCTGGGGCGCCTAGGTGGCTCAGTCAGTTAAGTGTCTGCCTTCGGCTCAGGTCATGATCCTGGGGTCATGGGATCGTGTCTCACATCAGGCTGTCTGCGCAGCAGTGAGCCTGCTTCTCCCTCTTCCTCTACCTGCTGCTCCCCACTGCTTGTGCTTGCGCATGCTCCCTCTCTGTCAAATAAATAAATAAATGAGCAAATAAATAAATAAAAATCTTTTAAAAACCCCAAAATGTAAAAGGCCTGAAAGCATTTCCTAGAAGCTTTACTCAATGCCTGAATTACATTCTGTCCATACTAGATATAATACAAAAATCTTTGTGTAGAGTTTTTTTGTAAAAGGCAAACACAATTTAGTTTCACTTCGATATATATCATGTCATTGGGGAGGATGGGCTATGTGACACATATTCTATAGCTTGCAGAAGTAGATGAGGTCATTTCACCTGCATATGTCTTAGTTCCCCTAAGTAGGCACTTGGTCTTTGAAGCCACGACTATGTGTGGGACTGTGGGTCTATTTTTGGTACTCTCCACCCTACCCCCTCATACTATACTGTTCTGCAAATACTTATTAGATGTTTAAAAGCTCTCCACTGTGCTCTGTTAGATATCTAGTCTTCCCAATCGGTTGCATTTCGAAACATTCTTAGTGGAACTGTTGTAAAAGAGAGATGTGTTCATTGCACCAAATACGAAAGGTACAGAAAAGTGTAAAGAAAATTAAAATCAATAATAATTCCACCATATAGTGATAATCACTGCTGATAGCTTTACACATAACCTAGACTCGGAGATGTTTTTCTGCACAAGACGGAATTTATGTAATATCAAGATAACCACCTGTTTTTTTTTTTTTTCTGATTATTGCCTAGAGAATTCCTTTCTTAAGTGCAGTGTCATCTTTAATGACTTCACAATATATATTGGCAGGCTGTAATGTCAACCCTTATTGTGGAACATTTAGGGTATGTCTGTATTTTCTCTATCATGTGTTATAATTAAGTAGATATCTTTGGATGTTCTGAGGAAAAACTCCCATGAGTGGAGTTGCTGTTACTTTTAGTCTCAGACTTGTTTATATTCTAAGTTGTTTAATTTTGAAGGACATTGAGCATAATGTCCAAGGCTTAGATGTCTCTGTATCCTTTACAGATTCCAGCTTTGCAGGGGTGGGGGTATTAGAAATGTTTGGGACTGTGAGTTGTAGAACACCTACAAAAGAAGAGCTTGCTTCAGAAAGCCACCTAATTATCTCACCTCATTAAGAAGTCTGGGTGCAGACAGTTCAGGGTTTGGTGGAACAGCTCAGCGATGTCACCAAGGGCCCAGCTCCCCTCGTTCCATCATCACCACGCTCCCTGTCCTCAGGCTTGCCACCTCATGGTGGGGAGTGACTGCCTTAGTAACTGGCATGGTATCTTCCCACTCCGCATCCAGATGGGAAGACATTTCCCAAAAGCTACTTGGGAGAATTGTCCTTCTCTTTTGGTGGCCAGAACTGGATCATAAGGCTGCTTCCAGCTACAAGGAAGGCTGGGAAGGCAAGTCTTTGGCATCTTGTCTCCTCCCTTGAGAGGCAAGCTCATGGGAAGAAGGAGTCAGGGCCGGCCTCTTGGGTGGGCCACCACAAATGGGGTACAGTGCCAGGACTCAAAATATTCCCTGAGTTGGGATCCAGATTGTCTCCTTTCTCATTTCTTTATCGTCTCTCATGAAGGAAAACCAATTCTTGGAGGGTCACAGTAGCTGGGGGACCCCCTGGGACAAAATGGCTGTGAAGGACAAAGGCTCTCCATGATCATATTTGAGTCAGGTTCTCTGAGAACTCTTCTTGACCAGGCCTCAACCTTGGCCCTGTCCTTGCTGGGCCTGCATAGCCCAGTTACAGTAGCAGGAACCCTGCCAGATCAGTTTGGAGAGAATCCCCCCACGCTTGATGTGTGATCACCCAGGTTGCCTTCAGCAAGGATCCTATGAAGTGGGTTAAGCAAGAACCCATTGGCCTTGAGGTTTCCTCCTAGAAATGCCCACTCTCCAACCTGCTCCTTGACTATATACCCCACCTGTTCTTATTGGGTTTGGAGCTGAGTCCCATCTCTCTCCCCTCTTGTAACAGTCTTGATACCTATTACGACAGCCTTAAATAAAATCTTCCTTACCATTTTAACAAGTGCCAGAGCAATTTTTTCTTGAGCAGTTATGGTG
This sequence comes from Lutra lutra, assembly GCF_902655055.1. Classification (NCBI taxonomy): domain Eukaryota; kingdom Metazoa; phylum Chordata; class Mammalia; order Carnivora; family Mustelidae; genus Lutra; species Lutra lutra. The sequence goes on from NC_062284.1 coordinate 130,700,105, forward strand.
CCATGACTTCCTTCCAAAGCATTTGGTGGGGCCTTCCTTGTTCGTGTGGGTGTCCTCCAGGGTCTGAGACCGGAGAGGTGGCATCAGGGCTGCTCAGGGATTGCGGTAGACTTGGGTCACCTCTGTTTTTAAAGGTCCTCTGTCAGTTAAAAAAACAGAGTAGAACTCAAACAGCACTATAAAATTTGTGATTTATTTTAAATGTTTGTCTTCCACAGATTAGGCCACTAACACTGGCCATAGTCCTCAGTGAAGTTGTGAATGGTACCAGCTGAAGGGCGTCACGGCTGCAGTCGTTCAAGATGGCGACACCCTTCAAGTTGAAGGTGGCGCGTTGTCTTCAAAACACAGGTCTGTGCCTCTCAGCATTTCATTTGGAGCTCTAAATTTGAGGGGATCATGCACGCTGCCCTCCTGAGCCCCTGTGAGAGGCCCAGCCAGGCAAAAGTCGACCCACAGCCCTGAGGACACAGGTGCCACAAGTTCATAATTAGTTACTCATTGTGTTTTCTCTTCTTGGGTTTTTCCTTCCCCGCCGTTCCCACCTCCATTCTCTTAGATCCCTTCTTACCCTCCCCTTTTTTCCTTCCTTCCTTCCCCCCTTTGAAAGTCTGGAGTCTGAGATCTGGAGGGCAGCCAGCAGGGGGCAGGGAACACCTGTGGAGTCAGACCAGGGTCAACCAGCTACTGGGGTTGGGGGTGGAGGCAGTGAGGCTGTGTGTGCTCCCTGCCCCCCTCCCTCCAAAAGACCCCCCCGCTTAACCCCCTCCATTTGCTGGGGAGATCAGGGCTTATTTTAAATGCAATGAGGGCATCCATCATTCCTGCATCATTTTTGCTCCGGATTGCTCTTTGTGGAAGGGTTCCTTACAACCCCAGGGTAGGAAGTCACCCTCTAGAGTGGCCAGGAGTTTGGTCAGGAGTTTGATCAGTCTAGGGTGAGAGGGAAGAGACGCTGTCCTCTTGACCCAGTTCTGGGGAGAAAGCCTTGTCAGCTCTGACTGTCTGCTCCTCTATCGATAGTAACAACTTCCCACTTTTTTTTTTTTTTTAAAGTTTTGGGGTCGTAATGGTGCCAGGACCTATGTATGCCCGGCCATTTGGTCCAGGGAATGGTCCCCCAGCTCACTCCTGAGCAGTCCCTCCATCTCGTCCATGTGGTCCTGGGAGGTGTGGGGGCTCTCTGCTGCTCTGTGGCATGGGGACCTGTTTCGTTCTCATCGTCTCCCCTCCAGCACCTGTCCAGAAAGACCTCTGCTCCATGGTCCGGTTGTCACCTATAGGCTTCTGTGTTGTTTGCAAGGGTTGAGCGACCAGAGGTGAAGCTGGGAATTCTCAGACTGGTCTCTGCTTTCTGCCCTTTCATTGCTTTCTTGAGGAAGGAATGTGGAGCTCAGGATCTGCTTCCCAGGGGCAGGTGGCAAAGGGGGCAGAAATCTGAAACTGTGACCTGGCCCCTGAGTGCATGTCCCAAGCCACAGAGCCCAGCATGCAGGAAGTGATTGTTCAAAGTGACTGGGCTGGGGAGAGAAGTTGCATGTGCAGGGCTGCTGGCCTAGAGCCGTAGGACTTGGATTCAGACTGTGTCCTGGCTGACCGCCTCTGTACCTCTCCACAACCTCATCCATAAGGGAAGGAAGGGATTAGATCATGGTCTGAATTCCTGCCAGCCTCCAAACTCTTGATTTTGCACCACATAGGCAAAAGGAAAAGAGTATTTCTGCCATCATCCCACGGAACTAGAGCAGGAAGGACATCTTCCTGAGTAATTCAGGCTCACATACAGTTGCCTCCAAATAGCTTTTCCTGCTGTTGAATGGGGTCTCCTCTACCTCACCCAATAGTGTGGTGAGACGGTGGGACCGAGCTCCGTGATCACTGTGGCAGGGGGGATCACCGCTCTGCAAGGCCTCTGTGTCGCTCCCAGGGAGGATAGATTTGGGGTATTTACTGAGACTTCAAAGCCTGGTTTAAGACGGCTGTTTCAAGGGGGATGTGATGGGTTTGGTTAGGAGGAGTAGGGATTACGATGTAATAAATTGTTGGGTTGGTGGATACAGCAAAGTGTGGATTTCCAGCCAAGGTTTCAAAGAGCCTTGGGGGTATAAACTGTCTTTTGATGCTTCCTAGGAGAGAGATGATCTGTCTTTCAGGAAGTTCCTGGGATGAACAGTGAAGTCCTTCGCAACTTCCCTTTCCTAAAAAAGATTTTATTTATTCATTTGACAGAGAGAGGGAAAACAGCAGGGGGAGTGGGAAGAGAGAAGCAGGCTTCCTGCTGAACAGGGAGCCTGATGAGGGGCTTGATCCCAGGACCCTGGGATCATGACCTGAACTGAAGGCAGGCCCCTAACAACTGAGCCACCCAGCACCCCCCTCCCCTTTAAAGATTTTATTTATTTGACAGAGGGAGACACAGGGAGAGAGGGAACACAAGCAGGGGGAGTGGGAGAGGGAGAAGCAGGCTTCCTGCTGAGCAGAGAGCCCAATGCGGGGCTCTATTCCAGGACCCTGGGGTCAGGACCCCAGGCAAAGGCAGATGGCTTAGAAACTGAGCCACCCAGACCCCCTTCCCCCCCGACCCCGCACCTTTCAACTTTTGTCTCCCTGGGCAAGAATCTTCTGGAGTACCAGTAAAGTTATTTTGATGAAGACAATGGAATAGTAGGGTCGTGTTAATGCAGAGCTGTGGGTGGTTTAACTCCCACCCCAAATGCCTTTGTTGTTTGTCTGAATGACAGGGATGTCCCTTCCACCCTGCCGGACCCTGGAGGCTGACACAGATGGCTGGATCCATTCTCTTTTACTTTCTTGCATCCAGTGGGCCGGGCCACAAGGGAGAGGGGAGGATAGTGAGGTCAGAATACTCATTTCTGTTCTGTCCTTGCCCGGTTGGTTGTTTCCTCCTATTTGAGGTCCCAGCTCCTGTCAGGTGGCCTTCTAAGTCACCTGCCCTGCTCCCTCCACCTGCTGTCTCGCACCTGCAGGAGCCTAGTTACTGTTGACCCTATTGTTTTGTCTCTTATTTCTTATTCCCAGGGCCCATGTGTCACTTTTCTGAGGGCATTTCTGCAACCTTTTATGTTTTCAAATATTTTCTAAAAGTTTATTTATTTGGGGGGGGGCAGGAGAGAGGGAGAGAGAGTCTTAAGCAGGCTCCTTGCTGAGCATAGAGCCTGACAAGGGGCTCGATCTCACAGTCCTGAGATCACGACCTGAGCCAAAAGCAGGAGTTGGACGCTTAGCCAGCCGCGTTACCCAGGCGCCCCTGCACAACACTTTATTTTTTAATTGATTAATTTTTTATCTGTTTTTTAAAATTTAAATTCATTTTAACATAGCGTGTATTATTAGTGTCAGAGGTAGAGTTCAGTGATTCATCAGTCTCATATAACACCCATCACGTGCCCTCCTTAATGCCCAGCACCCAGTGACCCTAGTCCCCCTCCCCTCCAGCAACCCTTAGCTTGCTTCCTAGAATTAAGAGTCTTTTATGGTTTACCCCCTTCTCTGACTTCATCTTATTTTATTTTTCCTTCCCTTCCCCTATGTTCATCTGTTTTGTTTCTTAAAATCCACATTTGAGTGAAATCATATGGTATTTGTCTTTCTCTGACTGGCTTATCTTGCTTAGCCTAATATCCTCTAGTTCCATCCACATTGTTGCAAGTGGCAAGAGTTCATTCTTTCTGACGGCTGAGTAAAATTCCATTTTGTGTATATGTGTGGGTGTGTGTGTATGACATCTTCTTTATGCATTCATCTGTCAATGGACATCTGGGCTCTTTCTATAGTTTGGCTATTGTGGGCATTGCTGCTATGAACGTTTGGGTGCAGGTGTCCCTTCAAATCACTATTTTTGTATCCTTTGGATAAATACCTTATAGTGCAATTGGTGGGTCATAGGTAGCCCTATTTTTAATTTTTTGAGGGACCTCTGTACTGTTTTTCTGAGTGGCTGTACCAGATTGCATTCCCACCAGCAGTGTAAGAGGTTCCCCTTTCTCCACATCCTCGCCAACATCTGTTGTTTCCTGACTTGTTAATTTTAGCCATTCTGACCGGTGTGAGGTGGCTCCTCATTGTGATTTTGATTTGTATTCCCCTGATGTCGGGCGATGTTGAGCATTTTTTCATGTGTCTGTTGGCCATTTGGATGTCTTCTTCAGAGAAATGCCTGTGCATATCTTCTGCCCACTTCTTTCTTTCTTCTTTTAAAGATTTTATTTATTTATTTGAGAAAGTTGGTGGGGAGAGAGAACATGAGCAGGGGGAGGGGCAGAGGGAGAAGCAGACATCCCCCTGAGCAGGGAGCCCGATGTGAGGCTCCATCCCAGGACCTTGGGATCATGACCTGAGCCGAAGGCAGACGTTTAACCAAATGAGCCAGCCAGGCACCCCCTGCCCATTTTTTGACTGGATTTTTTTGGTTTTTGGGTGTTGAGTGTGGTAAGTTCTTTATAGATTTTTGATACAAGCCCTTTATCTGATAAGACATTTGCAAATATCTTCTCCCATTCCATAGTTTGCCTTTTAGTTTTGTCAACAGTTTCCTTTGCTGCACAACACTTTATTTTTAAAGGCAATTGAAAGGAGAGGATAAATGCTATTGGGGATCAGTGGCTAACCTGAGAACTAGAGAAGAAAGCTAAAACCATGACTCCCACATAGATAGAGATGAACACATGTTAAAGACTTCATTTAACTCATTATTTTTTAAATATTTTAAATTTATTCATTTGAGCGAGAGAGAGAGAGAGAGAGAGAGAGAGAGCAGAAGCAGCGGGGAGGCTCAGAGGGAGAAGGAGAAGCAGACTCCCTACTGAGCAAAGAACCGGATGCAGGGTTTGATCCCAGGATCCTGAGATTATAACCTGAGCAGAAGACAGATGCCCAACTGACTGAGCCATCCAGGTGCCCCTGGCTAGGTCATTACTAAGGAGCCATTGATATGTTACAACCAGCTCAAATGAGAAGCCAAAGAAGCACAAATTTATACGGAATAAAAGCATGTTGACACTGGTTTTCTCTTGGGGGTTAGGGAAGGAGGTCAATTAAGCCTCTATACAAGACAGAATTTGTTTGTGTGTCTATAAACAAGAATTATTTGCATTGCTATCAGTTGTCCGCAATGTACAGAATCGTAAAAACCGCTCAAAGGCAGTGAAAGGATCCCCCAGCATCATGGTGAGATAACCTGGAAGAGCATGTTCTGCATGATGCCTAGTTTTCCGCTGAAGCACACATTTTTCCCATGTGACATTTATAAAGTGCTTAATATTTGCAGGGAGTGATCCATTGCTTTAGAATGGAGAGTCTGCTGGGGGTTTGAGGCCGCTGGTGCTGAGCCATCTCCCTCTCTCCGTCTGATCACCTGCACGCTGATTACACCCTCCACCAAGAGACGTAGGATATTTACAAACAGACTTCTGTCCTGAGGTTTTCTTTTGGGGAAGAACCAAATGTTCCATTGCTTTATAGAAGTTTGAAAACCCCCAAACATGTCCCAATGCTGCATATAATGGAAGAGAAAATGAAGTCTCAGAGGGGGAAGTGACTTTTTCTAGGGCACACAGCTGGATATGTGATCTTTGGTTGGAAGTCGGGCTTTGAGGGCCAAGAAGGCCTTCCTTTGGGCATTATTTGGCGACACAAAGAGCTTTCCTGGAAGGAAGGGCTTAGGAAGCAGGCTGTGACAGATGGTTTTCATCTCCTGGGCTCTGGGAAATCTGCTACCATCCCTCTAATCGGATGTTGGGAGCTACAAGCAAACTTGCAATCTACATTATATCATTGTTCAGTATCCCTAATTATACCTTGGAATTTGGCTTAAGTGCAGCTTAGAGGATGTTCATTAAGAGTGTGGACAGGGACACTCAGCATTTATAAAATTCTTTACAGTAATTTAAGTCCCAGCACTGTTCCGGTACGTTAAGGAAGTATGTTAGCTCCCAGCTGAAAGACTGACAAGTTCAGAGAATGGGGACTGGCTGACAGAGTTGGTTTTCTAACGTCCGTTTGAATGCAAAGCTTTACAATCTTGTTTTCATCAGCTCAAGGAAGCTCCTTGCTGACTGACGTGCAGGGCTCGATCCACCAAAATTGGAGCGATCTGCCCTGGGCATTTCATAACCAAGCTCGGCTTCCTATCTCTTGGCCATTGTGTTGTCAAAAACCTCATATTCTTGTTTGCACGACCAGTTTACAGAGAAGCTTTGTCTCCACAGACAGACTGTGGCTCCATCTGGCCCTGCCACCAAGAGCCTTGTGATTCCAGATGGAAAAATCCCCATCCCTCCCCCTATTTCCAAAGCAGCTCCCACTCCCATTGCTTTATCTGCAGCCAAAAGCACAAAACCTCCACAAACCCTCTCTGCAGGGGTGGAAAGATCCACTAATGGGAGAAACAGCTCATCTTTTCTTCCGTCCTTAAACCCTGTGCTGTGTGGACGGAACATGCACACATCTGGCTGGACTCCGGGGCAGAGGAACTGGGGAGGGCTTGCCTTTATCACAGAAGATGTTAAGGCAAAGGGAATTCTCACTGTCAAGGAAAATAATAACTTCAGGTCATGACTGCAGTGATTCAACCATCTCAACTTTTTTTTTTTTTCCTTCAAAAGACATTGTTCAGGAACCCCAAATATTCTGTTGGAAACTTCTGGTGATGGCCAGTTTGCTTTGAGGACGTTGGAACCAGGCCCCGTGTGTGTGTGTGTGTGTGTGTGTGTGTGTGTGTTTAGAGGAATGAAAAGTAATTGAACTGGTTTTTCTTCAACGATATCCTCACCCACCTGCCAAATGAGAAGGAAAGGGAGAGAGGATCAAGATGGGAGAAGGAGAAGATTTCTGAATTTAGGGAGCAAAATTTCAGCTGCCAGCAGAGCTCCTGGAGATGTGTGGGTCTCTGCTTGCCGTGCCCTCCCCACCCAGAGGTGTCCGGGACCACATTCTCGCTGTTCATCCCCTCCCCTCTCAGCTAGGAGATGGCCAGATTTTTGGTGACCTGTTGATCATGTTGGAGTTGATCTGAACCCCGAGCTCGCAGAGAGCTGGAGAGCTGGGACACGAGAGGGACTGCAGAGGACCTCCCTCCCTGCCACCGCAGGTTCAAATTGTTTCCCCTTCCCACACCCCCCAGAAGACTTGTCACCCAGCCCTGCAACCCTACCCACCGTCTTGCCTCTGCACAATCATAGGCCCTCGTTCCTTTCCTCTGAGGTGTTCCTCTGTGTTAATGATGTCCTCCCTGTTGCAATAGCCCAACTAAAATCATCTCCTTCATTCTCCAGTGGAGTTTTTCATACCCTGCTGTCCGGGGAGTCTGAAATAGCACCCTCTACATATTCGGAGTTAAGAAGGAAAATGACCCTAGAGGGTCTTGGGCAAAATGTGCATGGGACCCAGTGAATGGACTAAAAGGAAGGACTCCTTGAAGCATGCACCCGCCTTCTGGCAATGTGTTTCACTTCAAAACCTCAGAAGCCGTTTGCTTAAGAGAGAGTTTATTAATACGCTAGGAAGCAAACTAGAAATCCACACTGTGTGCGTGTGTGTGTGCGTGTGTGTGTGTGTGTATTGTGGGACAGTGCAGGAGAGGAGGGGGTGCAGCAGAGGAGGGGGTGCAGGAGAGGAGGGGGTGCAGGACGGGAGATTTTTGTACCATTTGCAAAGACAGCCGGGAAGCACCCATCACTTCCCATCCAGTGCCTTCTCTCCTACATGGCGCCATGGCCGGATGCTGGCGCGTACAGATTTGCCACCTGTCAGGGGTTCTTCTAACAATGACTTCTGTTGCAGTCTGCTTGAGGAAGTTGGCTTTCAAAATTGGGAAGCTTTTTGGCTTCTTAAATGGAAAAAGACAATGGCCTCTCTGCCCCTGCTGTAAGAGACACCCCTGGGGGTGGGGGAGCCAGGTGTGAAAATACTATGGTGGAAACGCTGCTTTAAAAGATACATAGTGGGGTGCCCGGGTGGCTAAGTGGGTTGGGCCTCTGCCTTCGGCTCCAGTCGTAGTCTCAGGGTCCTGGGATAGAGTCCCGCATGGGGCTCTCTGCTTGGCGGGGAGCCTGCTTCGTCCTCTCTCTCTTTGCCTGCCTCTCTGCCTACTTGTGATCTCTCTCTGTCAAATAAATAAATAAATAAATTTTGGGGGGCGGGGAGGATACATAGTGATGTGGTAACAGCTGCAGGGTTTTTTTTTTTAAGATTTTACTTATTTATTTGACAGAGAGAGAAACAGCGAGAGGGGGAACACAGACAGGGAGAGTGGGAAGGGGAGAAGTTGGCTTCCTGCTGAGCAGGGAATCTGATGCAGGGCTTGATCCCAGGACCCTGGGACCATGACCTGAAGCCAAAGGCAGATACTTAATGACTGAGCCACCCCCATGCTCCACAGTTGCTGGTTTAATTAAAGAAAAACAACACCCATAACCTTATGTCCAAACACAATATGATGGGTGTTTAGTGTTTTCGTTTTTATGTATTAGGTTCCACTGTCGTATTTTTTATAATTAGTGGCCATTCCGAATTATGTTTTTTTACTCTTAATATTCTGTCATATAGTCATTTTATTATTACATAATACTATAATATTTAATTCCATTGGGTTCCTGGAGCTTATGTGTTATTGTTAATCCTTTCCTCTGATACTAGATATTAGGATGTCTCTTTTATCTTTTTTTTTTTTTATTGCAGAGACTGTTGAAATTAATATCATCAGATATTTAGCTTTCTGTTTTTGAAGAGTGAAAGATAAATAAGAGAGAGCTAAGGGATTAATGAAGCTCTCACCATAGTGGTTCTCGGACTTTTTGGATCAGCCTTTACACTTCTCCAAGTGAGTGAGGACCCCACAGAGCTTTTGTGTATACAAAAGATATTTGATATTTGACTCACTATATTAGAAATTATAACTGAGAAATTTAAAATACGTACTTGAAATAACTATGAAAACCCAGTACATGTTAACATACGTTACATATTTTTATAAACAGTAACTGTACTTTCTAAAACAGAAAAAAAATTTTGAGAATGGCATTTTTACATTTTTACAAATCTTTTTAATGTTTAGTTTATAGATTCTTATCTATAGGCTCTCCACTTGGGCATTCAGTCTTTTATGATATATTTAATATATAAAAATATATATATTTTTAAAGATTTTATTATTTATTTGAAAGAGAGAGTGAGAGAGAGCATGAGAGGGGAGAAGGTTAGAGGGAGAAGCAGACTGCCCACCGAGCTAGAAGCGCGATGCGGGACCCGATCCTGGGACTCCAGGATCATGACCTGAGCCGAACGCAGTCGCTTAACCAACTGAGCCACCCACGCGCCCCTATGATACATTGTTTTGATTGAAGTTTCTAAAGAAAACCTGTACGGGGCACCTGGCTGGCTCAGTTAGTAGAGCATGGGATTCTTGCTCTAGGGGGCATGAGTTCAAGCCCTATGCTGGGCATGGAACCTAATTAAAATTTAAAAAAAAAAAAAAAAAAAAAGGAGGTTTGCCCTCACACAGACATGTGATTGGAAAAGGGAAAGGGAACCCTTAGAGGTCCTTGGACCACAGTTTGAGAACCATTTGCATACAACCTTCTTGGCACTGTACTAAGCATTTCTCTTCTATGTTTTGCAGTTAGAGATTTAGATGCTAGTGTAAATTTAACATTCTTTTTTTTGAAGTCAAGGTCCTGGGAAGCTAGTCCCTTAGATAAAGTCACCCAGCTGGTTTCAAGGACTGTGCTTTAATTTACTTCAACCACCTCTGATGCTTGATGTGTCCTTCTGCTAGGTGTCGTATAAGGCTTGTGGGAGCACGAGCGGCATAAGGGATCCCAGACTTTTGTAAGACCCAAACTAGTTACACGTCCCACTGCTTGTGGAGGAGTTGTTTTCTCTCTGTAGCACGTTACAGTGCCTGCATCATAACGGTGCTGTGCAGAAGCGGACACCACCCGCATCATCTCTCTTCGTAGGACGATTTTTGGATGCCTGTCAGGAGGCTTGGGGGAATAGCAGAAAAGCAAGATGGCCTGGGAGAATTTGGGAACCTAGGATCTACTGACCTCTTGGGCTCTCACTTTTCTTCCTCTATGAATGAAAGGAAATTTAATCAGATTTTTGCTCATCCTTAACATTCCGTGAATCTGAGTGTGTTTGGGTCGTTTGGAGGGTTGGATTGTTGGAGTGCTCGTTTGGAATCATTTCTCAATTTGAGACGGAGCAGACTGGAGACTACAGCAGGAGGCCTGCCATCTAGTGGCGAATGTAGATGTTGCGCCATTGCTCAACCTGGGGCTGAGCTTCGGAACCAGAGGCCTTTTCTCCCCACCTCATGGCCCATAATTACAGGGGTTTTCACTGTGCCACAGTTACAATACTTGACTGTCCTGGCTACATTACAACAAGTGAAGGGAATACACTTGTGGTTTAGCGGACAACATGAGAGGGGAGGCCTCTTGCATTTGTAGTTAATTGCTCTGAAATTCTGCCTGCAGGCTTTGCTGTGGCCGCCACTTTGCTGTGGCCGCCACATCGCCACATTGCACATTGCACATGGCAGGCCAACAGGAAGGCTAAAATGATAGGTGTCCATATGATGCTGTTTCTGCCTCAAGACTTCAGGCTCCAGGGAGATTTTCCAGCTTGAGTATGTCATTAAAAGGGGGGTTGGACCACACACCCGCCACCCCCGACACCAGCCAGTTGACTCTTGGATGTTTACTTTTGGGATGGGACACAATAAACTACAAAACCCCAGGCAGAGGCTCTGGTATGGGGGGGTCAGAGTTAGGCAGCAGCACTGAGGGCAGGGTTTCAATGGAAGAAGAGGCTGGGGTTCTGGGGACAAGTGTGTGCAGACTGAGGAAGCAACACAGGCATCCCCTGGCGTCCTGACACTTGTGACTCCTTCATGCTCCCCCACACAAAGCCTTGCTGTGGTGAATCGGGGAAGGATGACAATCTCCGCACACAACCCAGCCCTCCCTGGTAAAGAGGATAGGAAACTGCACGGCATGACCAAGGGGTGCCCAGCCTTGAGACTAGAAGGGAACCAACCTGAAATACTATGTGCCTTGCCAAAAGCATTTTTATTTGTTTTTTATTTTTTAAAGATTTTATGTATTTATTTGAGAGAGAACGCACACAAGCAGGCAGAGCAGCAGGCAGAGAGAGAGGGAGAAGCAGGCTCTCCACTGAGCAGAGAGCCTGATGCGGAACTCGATCCCAGGAGGACCCTGTGATCATGACCTGAGCTGAAGGCAGAGGCTTAACCCACTGAGCCCCCCAGGCATGCCCAAAAGCATTTTTAAAAATAAGAATAAAAGGCACGTTTGTGTCCAGCCACCTTTTATAGGGATAAAACCGAAATTGGTGGGTGAAATATAAAAGGCTGATTTTCCCTGGCCTACTAATTACTAATTTAGGGGTGTCCCGGTGGCTCAGTCAGCTAAATGGCTGACTCTTGATCTCAGCTCAGGTCATGATCTCAGGGTCGTGGGATCGAGCCCCACGTGGGGCTCTGTGCTCCTTATAGAGTCTGCTTGAGTTTCTCTCTCCCCCTCCACCCCTCCCCCTACTCGTTCTCGTTCATTCTCTCTCAAAATGAATCAATAAAATCTTAAAAAAAATTACTGGGCCAGGCTCTGTGCTGGATGCTGGGGTTAAGGGTGGCAGAAATGCACAGTTCCTACCCTGGTAGGATATACAGGCTAGGGATGGAGACATTGAACAGATAATTACGTAGTATACACCCAGGGAGTCTGTGACACTGGTGACACATAGGAGTTAGGGAGAGAGAAAGAGAATATGTGTGTTTTTATGGGTGGGTGTGTATGCACACATGTGCATGTGTGTAGGGTGTTTCGGGGGGTAATAAAAGGTGTGAAAATGTGGGGACAGGAAGGGGCAGGGTACATGCAGAGGACTGAGAGGTGTGGGAGAGTAGATGAGAGGGAGCTGGAGAGCCAGGCAAGGACCAACGCCCATGGCTACGCACTGACTCAGTCCTCAGACAGAGGGGGGAAACGAAGAGGGACATGGCAGATTTGCACTTTGAAAGCTCATTCTGGCAGCGGTGTGCTGGACAGATTGCACGACAGCACAGGAGGGGACAGGAGAAGACAAAGGGAAGCTAGTTGGGAGGCCGCTGTAATCACGCCAGAGCCAGGTGATGGTGGCCTGAGCTGGGGAGAGAGATGAGAAAGGAGTGGAGAGAGAACTGGGATTGCCAGGCCTACCCAGGGATGGCAGCTCTGGGATTTTGTAGGCTGCTGGAGTGCAGGGTGATGATTGTCAGGACCGTGGCAACTTCTGAGCATAGGGGCCAAGGCACAGAGGCTCCTGGTGATTCTGGGCAATGCCTGAGATATTAAGTTGTCCACTTAATATCAGTGAGACAAGACCATTATCGTTGCTAAGATTGAACATACTTGGGGGGTTCTCAGTTATAAACTAAGAAAAGAAATGAAATAGTCTGTATGAATATGACTAAAGAAAATGATATTTTTTCCTCCGGTTGGATTGCAAACCCAACCTAATAGCAAGTGATTAAAATTAATAACTATTAAAATTAATAATGGAATTTTGAAAGGTGGCTATGTGGAAGATACGTATGCAGAATCAACAGTTTTACTCTATGCTAACAAACAGAGACATTCCATATTCATGGATAAGACAACTTACTATAAAAATATAAATCCTTTTTTAAGTTAATATATAGGAGCACCTGGGTGGCTTCATTGATAAAGCCTCTGCCTTCAGCTTAGGTCATGATCCCAGGGTTCTGGGATTGAGCCCCACATCGGGCTCCCTGCTCTGTGGGGAGCCTGTTTCTCCCTCTTCGTCTGCCTACTGCTCTCCCTGTTTGTACTCTCTCTTTCAAATAAATAAATAAAATCTTTAAAAAAATAAAATTATATATAAATGTAATGCTCTTCTAATCAGAATCCCAAGTGTGCATGTTAGTGTGCATGTGTGTGAACTTCAGTCTGGATTGAATTATTTGAAAGGCTGACCTTGTTCATTAGGTTGTTTAGATTTCTGTGTCTTTGCTTAATATTTGCCCATTCGATCTGGCTTGTACTGAGAATGGTGTGTTTAATCCTCCCTAGGGCGTATTTTTGTTTTTCTTTGCCTTTCTGCTTTAGATAGGTGGAACATTCACTATTCCCACCCAAGGATAATCTCTATCTTTACCTCTGATACCATAGATTAATAATTTTGCCTATTAATAATTAATAGTTTTGTCCTTAAATTAATGGAGTCATATAGCATGTGTGCTTTTGGTTCTGGTTTCTTTTTCGACATTATGTTTGTAATATTGTTGTATATTCTTATAGGTTGTTTATTCTCATTGAGGAGTTTTATCTCTTGTGTTTATATGCCACAACTTACTAATCCTTTCTACTACTGATGGACTTCTAGGTAGTTTTGAGTTTGGGGCTATTGCGGATAGATTTGCTGTAATATTCTTGTATGTATCTTTTGGTCCATAGATCTGTATGTGTGTTTGTTGAGTATATGCCTAGGAGTGGAGTTTCTAGGTTTCAGGGTACCAGTCAACTTTTGATGTCTTACTCCTAGACATGAAACAGATAGCCATGGTTACCAAACATCTGAGGAAAGCCTCCCATGTAAGTAAGGTAGGCACACACACACACACACACACACACACACACACAGGGTGCCTGGGTGGCTCAGTTGTTTAAGCGTCCACTTTTAGCTCAGATCATGGTCCCAGGGTCATGGGATCGAGCCCCGCATTGGGCTCCCTGCTCAGTGGGGAGCCTGTTTCTCCCTCTCCCTTGGCTGCTCCCTCTACTTGTACTCTCTACCCCCCGCCCCACACCCCCGTCAAATAAATTAATAAAATCTTAAAAAAAATACATACACAGTAAACAAACAAATACAGGTGTGCCTACTTTCCCTATTAACAGTTCCAAGGAATTTTATTCTGTGGTATGGCCTGGCTCTCTGGTTGTCTTCCTCCTCCATCATGATAAAAATAAACATTTTGGTGGATCCAGTAGTCACCAGAGTTTTATACATGTAGAGTTTTGGGGCAGATGGGCTATAGTGAAAGTTAGTCATATTTCAACATTTCTTTGGGACCTGGAGGCAGACGGACTTTTCCATTTGGGTTTTGGTGTCATATGTATAGAATATTTCTTCAGTTTTGTGGACAACATCTTGGTCACACACAGCACACCACATGCCCCGAAGGCATTGCTGGCCGCACAGCAAAACAGGCTGTTTTTCCGGAACAGGGATGGTTGGAAGGTGGTCTTGTCAATTTTGACCAAGGTGATGTTACCTCTGGTTTCTTCAGTTTCATATATGGTCCTGAGGCCTGCGTCATTGGTAGAGATGTCTTCGTAGACATAGAGAAATCTTCACAGGAGGAAGAACTATAGGGAAAACCATGGTTAAAAGCTGCAGTTGGCAGTCGACTGGCTTAGACCTTATTTGAAGTGATATTTGCCCCAGACATGTTGGAGTTGATACAGTTATGGTAAAGCTGGTTCTTGTCATGACCATTCCAGAGCCATGTCCTTGAATTAACAGGCCTGTGGAAATGACAGCTCCTAGCTGTTTTAATTTGGTGTCATCTTTGTATATAGAATGGCTAAGGACAAGGGGGAGAAGAATGCATGAGGCTCTAATTCAGTGCTTCCTGGCCTGGCTCCAGGTAGAGGTCCTTCCCCCAATCTCTATTTTTGATGGGATGGTGTGGAGAACAAAAGGCTGGCGGAGGCCGGTGACACCTCCGTTGGCACAGAACCTTGGGGGAGTGAAAGGAATGGCTTCAGATCTGCAGGCTTCATGCATAGCTACAATCACAGTGCTGGCCCATAGCAAATGTTCTAAAGATGTTGGGAGGGAATGATGGAAGGAAGGATGCTGGCCAGTGACCTCTCTTAGATGGATTAAACTTTGAGAGGGGAAACCTCAAAACTTTATTTTAGGGGTGCCCATTCTTTGGGGTTCCCAAATGTTGGGCCTTTGTTGGGTCATTGTATTAATCAGCTTAGGCTGCCATAACTTAAACGACAGGAATTTATTTTCTCACAGTTCTGGGTACTGGAGGTCCAAGATCAAGGTGTCAGTATGTTTGGTTCCCCTGAGGCCTCTCTTCTGGGCTTGCAGATGGCTGCCTTCCAGCTGTCTCCACACAGTCTTTTTTCTGCATGTGTGCATCCCTGGGGTCTCTTCTTCTCAAAAGGACAACAGTCGGGGCACCTGGGTGGCTCAGTGGGTTAAGCCACTGCCTTCGGCTCAGGTCATGATCTCAGGGTCCTGGGATCGAGCCCCACGTCGGGCTCTCTGCTCAGCAGGGAGCCTGCTTCTTCCTCCCTCTCTGCCTGCCTCTCTGCCTACTTGTGATCTCTCTCCCTCTGTCAAATAAATAAATAAAATCTTTTAAAAAAAAAAAAAGGACAACAGTCATATTAGATTGGGTCCCACCCATATGAACTCATTTAATGTTAATTACCTCTTAGAGGCCCTGTTTCCAAATAAGTCCTGTTCTAAGGGATTAGGGCTTCAACATACCGATTTTGAGGGGACACAATCTAGTTAACAGGAGTCATCTGATAAGGAGATGATCTGACTAGGTGATGTGACCGCTGGAGAGAAAAGGCGTGACCATAGCTCAGAGTCCTCAGGGACCCAGATTTCTAGGCTGCTTGAGTCAGGGTGTCCATGGCCTTGAGTTGTGGTTCTGGGGTTCATGAGCAAACCTCCTGGTAATATGTGTTGAGCAAGATCTCAGGAGCAAGGGGTATAGGGAACAACCCTCTCAGGAGGGCTCCTGGTCCACCTAAGGTAGATGTTGCCAACCATTCTCTAGAGTTTGGACTTAGACTTAGCACCAGGTGAAGTGTGAGAACATGATGATGAAAAGGCAGCCAGCTAGCCTGGTTATAGATTTCCCAGGACTGTTGGGTGTTGTCTGCTAGGAATTTAAGTTTCGCTCACTTCACCCACAATGCAAGTATGTTCAATTTTTTTTTAAAAACAACAGTTAGACTGTAAGCTCTGTTAGACAGTAAGCTCCTTAGAACAGGAAGTATAATAGATATACTTCCAGCATAAAATCTGCAATTTCTTTGATAGACATTACTCTTCTAGTACCTAATATAAAACTCAATCCATATCAGTCACATAATAAGTATTGTGTATTGAAAGATCAGGAGGGGTTGCATGTTAGGAAAAAAAGGAGAGCAGGGAAAAAAG
This sequence comes from Lutra lutra, assembly GCF_902655055.1. Classification (NCBI taxonomy): domain Eukaryota; kingdom Metazoa; phylum Chordata; class Mammalia; order Carnivora; family Mustelidae; genus Lutra; species Lutra lutra. The sequence goes on from NC_062284.1 coordinate 130,716,344, forward strand.
GTCAGCCTCATTATACTCTATTTAAAGATTAGTAAATCAGAATAGGTATCCCTGCATGCCTCTTAAATTTGCAAATGTAAAATAGTAAAATCCAATGCTGGTGAAGCTATGAGGAAATAGGCTTATTCACCATACCTGGAAATTAGTGTGTATATCACATATATATCAAATAGGCATATATGTAAAGCTGTGCATATTGTATTTTAGTAGAAGAACTGTTAGACCATGTTTAATTCGTGCTGTGAGGCTATTGATAAACTGTGATCTGTATTGTTTATATGTTGTGAAATGCATGACTTTTTTTTTGCGGAAACAGACAAAAACAAAACGCAAGCATGCTGGCTACTCATCTTACCAGTACTGGGTCTCTGGTCCCTGGGAGGGGTAATCCTCTGGCATTCTTCCAGTTTCTGTTACAGTTTACTTAGTCCATTTTGATGCTTTGGGACATGCCTGCTGTCAGAGGGTTCCACTGCTTCTTGCCTCTGAGTAAAGGAAAAATTTGGAAATCTCAGGGCCTGGGCAAAGGAACCCTAAGCCCTCTCCATGCTGTGCCTCATCATCTTGCTTTCTGGGCCTGCCTGAGGCTTCAGAAAAGTCAAACTGGGCTTTTGGAACCGAGCAATAGCCAAGTGATCTTGGGCCAGTCTCAGGACCTCTTTGAGCATTTCTCATCTCAAAAACCAGGGCCTTTGGTTAGATCCGAGGGACCTTAGTTGTTTTCTGGACCGGTGCCTCAATGACAAACACAGAGACTGTAGCAGCTACTGTCCCTTCCTGAATGCCAGCCACTGCCCCAGGCACTTTATATTGATTTGTTGATTGAAGGATTTGATTCTTTCAACAACCTTATGAAATCATTAATGTACCATCTTGATTTTATGGATGTTGAAACCAAGGCTCAGGGAGGTGAGACGATTTGTTCAAGGTCACACAGCTAACAAGTAGCTGAGCTGGGTTCAAACTCAGACTGTCTTGACTCCACACCTTTTACCCTGGGACGCTATGCCAGGGGCTTTCAGACTCCTTTGAGCATGGTGCACAATGAGAAATCATTTTAACATGATCATCTGCTATGCATACACAGCTGAAATACAACTTTCACCCAGCATGTGATGCACTTTGGTATGTCCCTGCTCTTCCAAGTCATACCTTTCCAATAAGTCCTGGTCTTGATGCGCTAAACTGATCTCAACTGATTTGAGGACCCTGCCCTACATGAGGAAGGCACTCTACCATTCTATACTACCATGCAGAGACCATGAGTGGTGTCATATTCAAAGTCACAGATCCCTACATGGCAGAGACGGGTCTAGAACCCTGGTCACCAGGATCAAAGTCCGGGACGCTTTCCCTGTATCATCCTGGGGGTCTCTGGTGCCTCTTGTGGGTGTGAAATAACCTTTTTGGGGGGAGGCCAGTGGGTCAGAGTGTATAGGGCAGAAGTCAAAGCTTTGCAGAAGCAGTATGTGAAGGGCCCCCCCTTCCCTCACTAAAGACCTATGAAGGTACCCAGTTCCCCTGTCCCCCAGGGTTTTGCTCAGGGGCAGGCCCTGGTGCTGGACCAATAGCTCTGTCCTGCAGCCTGGAGTTAGCAGGAAGGGCATCTGGCTTCTTTTCCAGCTCGCCCACATGCTTAGTTAGGGAGTGATCTTTGGCACACATTGAGCATTTATTTTCCTATCACTTTCCAGCTGACATATTCATCAGTTGACGAAGGTGCCCTGACTCAGCTGATCCCAATCCCCAGTCTTTGCCTGGGGACTGAGCCTCCCGGATTCATGTGCTGTCATTTTTGCTATCCTTCTCGCCTCCTCCATCGTCCAAGGTCCATCTGAAGCCCTGCTTCTGCCATGACTTCTTTCCTGACCACTCTGCAGGCACAAATCCTTCCCTTCTTGGAAGAGCTTATTGTCCCCAGTATGCGTGTGCTACAGCTCAGAAACAGTCTTGTTTCATATTATATTTTATTTCATGAAGATAGAGACCTGGGGTTGCACCCAGGATCACCACTTACTATGTGTCTCGAGCAAGTCACTTAAACTCTCTTTCCCCATCAGTGAATTGCTACATTTCAGGGCTCTTATGAGGACTGTAGGAGAAAATGTCTGTGAATGTCCAATATACTGGAAGATCTTTATTCATCCAACAAACATTTATCAAGTCTTTACTATGTGGAGATACTGTGCTTTCCTAGTGGAAAAATTAGGAGGCCTAGGGTTGTGTTAAGGACTGTAGGAATGCAGTAGAAGGAGTCTGGTCTTTGCTCCCTGGGGTTTATAAATGAGTTGGTAGGTTAGTTAAATTTGCTTGATACAAGGCAGTGTATGATTAAGTGCAGAAAGGAGCCCTTTCTATAACAGATGTTCAGGAAGCTCAGGGCTCCATATGGGTGGTAAGAAGACGAAATGCCAGGGAAACCAGGATTTTGCTTCATTTAATGCTGTCCCCAATGCCTGGAGCTATGCCTCGCACCTGTGGGAGCCCAAAAAAGAAAAGTGAATAATTAAATGACTTGGAGAGACCTTCAATCTGTCTGAGCATGTTCCTCATATTAGAGAAAACTGAGTCCTGAGGGAGGACATGGGGACTGATGCCCCCAGGGGGTTAGGTATAAGGGGCAGCTGGGATGAGAGCTTCCTGGTCATTTTCTTCAGGACAATCTCCCCTCTCCCTTGTAGACAGGATGGAAGGATCCATCATAGTACATGGATTCAATGAATTTGTGATAACTTAGGTAAGCTTTTAGGCTGCTTTTCCTTTTAAACTATCAAAGGAACCCCCCAAGTGATAAGGAATATAAGCAGGATCATATAGGAACTGTTAGTCCATTTGAAAGTAGTTCAAAAATTTTAGAAGCACTCTTTTCAAAATAATCAACTTGCTAATTATAAATTACTCCTATCTATTTTATCACTATTAATTGGCAGTGACAATAGCCTGGTTCCACATGGCTCTCTCTATAAGCACATTGAATACTCATCTTCAAGGGTTTAAAAACATTCTATGTTCACACTGGTGTTTTCCTGAATTGGGAAGTTGAGAAAAAGACATCTTCCCTTTAATGCCTCTCACTGCACCATTCCCGCCCCCAGGAAATTTAGAAAATGTAAAAAACATAAAAATAGCCTGCAATGCTGACTCCCCACGTTACCCACAATCCCCCACCTCCATGTTACCCATTACCTCCCATCCCCACGTTACCCACAAACCCCATCCCCACGTTATGCATAACCCTCCACCCCATCACCATGTTCCCCACAATTCCACTTTCCTGGGACTACTATTAATCGTTTAGTCTAATTACTTCTAGTCTGTTTTCTTTATGCATTCCACTGGTAATGTAGTTGAGTTCATCAAGCATGTTTAATTTTGCCCCTTGTTTCTTTACCTAACATTAGAATGTAAGTTTTCACCCTTCATTTCACCTTCTCTGTAGGTCACATTCTAAACAGTGGCACAATACTCTTTTTTTTTTTAAAGATTTTATTTATTTATTTGACAGAGAGAGATCACAAGTAGATGGAGAGGCAGGCAGAGAGAGAGAGAGAGGGAAGCAGGCTTCTTGCTGAGCAGAGAGCCTGGCGTGGGACTCGATCCCAGGACCCTGAGATCATGACCCGAGCCGAAGGCAGCGGCTTAACCCACTGAGCCACCCAGGCGCCCCAATACTCTTGCACGCTGCTGGTGTAGGGATTTTAAAACAATAGAAGGAGTTCTCTTATCTGGAGAAATGGCTTCTCTCACCTTGCAGGTGGTGAACTCAGAAGAGTTTTGCAGATGCTTCACTTGTTCTGTAGGGAAAGCTGGTCGTGAGGGCAGGGGGTGACTTTGTTCAGTGTCCTTGGCCCTATGGCATCCCCCTCACGTGGTTGGCAGGTCCTTCATCATGCAAAGCCTGAAAGAAATAGTGCAGTGATTAGGATGAAACCAACAGGGCTTTCTGGGAAAGAGAGGAGCCAGTCAGGCAGGGTATAAAACAAACCCTCACAATATACTCCAATCAACAGGAAATAGCTATCCATTAGAACCCTAATGCTCGGAAACTGCAAAAACATTAGCACTTGGTTTTTTTACAAACACTTGGACCGACTTGGGAAAATCACTCCATCCTGTCTTTCTGAGCTTTTGTCCCCTCCTCTGGCAAGTGATTGGTGTTTCTCAAACTGGGGTGCCTGGTGGTATGCCATGGATTGGTAAGGCACACAGCACATATATGGCCCACCTCTTGGAGCATTAATTTTACTTGGTTACTTGGAACATTATTTTTTTTTTAATAAATTTTTTTAAAGATTTTATTTATTTATTTGACAGAGAGATCATAAGCAGGCAGAGAGGCAGGCAGAGAGAGAGGAGGAAGCAGGCTCCCTGCTGAGCAGAGAGCCCGATGCGGGGCTCGATCCCAGGACCCTGAGATCATGACCTGAGCTGAAGGCTGCGGCTTAACCCACTGAGCCACCCAGGTGCCCCGGAACATTATTTTTAATATAAAAGCAAATATGTTTATCTTGGGGAAGAGAATGCAAAATGTGCTTTTGTTTTAAAGATGAAACACAAGTCTTCAAAAATCAAAATTGGTCAAGACTTCTAGAAACCCTGGGGAAATGCTTTTATTCTTCTCTGCCAGAGGGAGTGCCTCAATTTGAGACACCCTGGATTGGAGGGTGGCTGAAGATCCTCTCACCTGTGATGTGGGAAACCCCTCTGGGCATAGGTCACAAAGATCTTTCACAGTCACTGTCGACAAGTTCAGCCATTATGGCTGCCGTGTTTTCTAATACTTCAGATTCTCCTTCCCCCTCATCATTTTCCAGCTGGCTGTCTGGCTTTCTTTCTTTCAAGATTTTATTTGTTTATTTATTTACTTGACAGAGAGAGAGAGCACGAGTGGGGGCAAGGGAGGGGCAGAGACAGAGAATCTCAAGCAGACTGTCTGGTGAGCACAGGGTCTTACACAGGGCTCTATCTCACAACCCATGACATATGACCTGAGCCAAAATCAAGAGTCAGACATGTAACTGACTGAGCCACCCAGGCACCGCAGCTGGCCTCCTTTCTGTCCACTTGTTCCTGCCCCAGGATCTTTGCCCCAGCTGTGCCCCTGCCTGAGATGCTCCTCCTCCCTGTCTTCATGAGGTAGGCGGGTCCTCTGCATCTCTCAGGTCTCAGAGGAAATGTCCCCTCCTTTCCTGACCACTGACTAACATACTCCCTGGCACACATCCCTCATACGTTTTTTGTAGCTTTTATCAATATCTGGTATTATTTGGTGCATTTGGGGTTGATTTATTTGTTATCTGTCTTCCTCAACCAGAAAGTAAATTCCATGAGAACAGCCAACTCTTTCCCTCTTTCACTGTTTCTCTTGGCACCTAGAATAACACAGAGTTAGGCCCACAGAAGGCATACTGTAGCTGTTGAGTGGATAAGTGAACCGGGCACCTTTAGTGATATTGGCCACTCTGTGTGTAAGGGTCTTCAATTTGTCTTCACTTGCCTTCCCCAAGCATTCTACAGTATCAGGAGACACCTGTACTGGCCTCAATAGGTGGGATATAGTGACCCCAGAGGACACGGGGCAATTCTTCTTTCTGAAGCCTCAAGAAATGGAGAGTGTCCTCTACCCCAGTAGGCTGTCACTTTTCTTCAGTTTCTGCTGTTCTGGCCCATGTGGTCTAAGAAATACTCACATCCAAGAGGTGGGGTGACAGGAGAAGACCAAGATCAGTCACAGGAGCTGCAGTCTCCCTTCCTGACTAATCCTTTTTTTGTGTGCCCCTCCATTCATCAAGCTTCTCTACTCTGTGAACCCAGCACTGCTCCAGAGCCCTCTGGCTTGAGGCAAATGAGAAGAGAAGACAGAGGTCACCCTTGGGTGCATCTCCCTTTTTGGCAACTCCTGTCATGGTCATGAGGTCTTAGGCTAGAAGGGCCTTCAGGACAGTTAGCTCACCAAATCCCTTTATTTCTGCCTTTAGGAAATGGGTCTTCACTTCACACAGCCAGTTGGAGCATAGTACTCAGTTTAATTCCCAAATATTTATTGGATGCGGAGGATTGGGCAAGGTAACATGGATTGGTGGGAGCCACGAAGGTGAAGAGAATATAGTGACAAAATGAATACGAGAAAAGCCAAGTTTACAAATGACTCTAATGCAGGACAGAATAAATGAGAACAAGTTGTGAAAACAAGTTATTCTTTTGCAGCCTTCCAAGGAGACCAGTTAAAGGAGAGATCTTTATACAGACTGGGGTAGTGACAGCATGAGCTCTAAGTGAGACACTCTAACACCAGCAGACCCCAGACCCACTCTGTGATTTTGGAAGAGTTATTTCTCCTGTCTGGGTCTAATCTGAGGAAAGAGAAGTTGGATCCCTAACACACTCTTCACACTCAAAAAAATTTTATAAGTTCTAGAAGAAATTAAGAAGAGAGGAGCCATTCTCAGTAGATCATTAAACTCTAAAATTGTAAAGGAAGAGATTGATACTACCTGATTACAGAGAAATTTAAAAAACATCACCATGGGAAAAAATAGTATAAACATGGCCTCAAGACTAGGGACAAGAAAATACATTTGCATATATATGGTGAGCAAAGAGCCACTTTCCTACTTTTACAAAGAACATACCCAAATCACCTTGGATGGGACTCCTGTTTCCTCATCTGAAACACAGGGGATTGGACGAGTGTTCGCCAAGGCCCCTGCCTTTATTCTCTGAGTCTTCCTGGGAGGCCTGCATTGCTGAGGAATGCCTGGGAAAAGCAGGAATCCCTTAGAGGTATCCCAGGGAGCTCCCTGCTAGTTGACCCCAACTACTTGGGTATCCCCAAGTCAGAGTGGTTTCTGAGGGGTGGTGAAGTGGTGCAGTGTGGGTGTGAAACACGATCAGAGCTGTGCCCACACGACTCTACCTTCCCCCCACCCCCACACTGATGTCCCCTGAAAACTATCTTTCAGCTGAACCTGAAGCTGAAGAAAGCTGTTTGAGTTCATTGATAAGTTCTAGACATAAGACACATTCCTTTCTATTTACTGAGCACGTACTCTGAGCCAGCCACTGTTGGATGCCTGCTAGAGAGGGTGAATGACATGCAGTTCCTAGCCTCAGGAAGCCCCCAGGTCAGGAGAGGAGACCTTCAGGCACACCTGAACTTTCTCATGGTGGCCAACTTGGCTTGGCTTGCCCAGGACTGTCCCACATCCTGGGACACAAATTGGTGCCAGATTAACTGGGATGGTTGGTCACCCTGTTGGGCACCTGCACCATCTGGATGGTGTTTGAGAATGACAGACCTCTGGGCCTTACTTTCAGAGATTCTGACTCAGTGGGGCTAGGCACAGGTGATCCGGAGGATAGCTAGTTTTGGGAGCTATTGATGTGGGCACACGATTAAAACAGAGCATGGAAAGTGCTTCAAGGCACATAATGTAGTGGTTGAGAGGCCGGGACTTAAATCTCAGATCTGCTGTTGCTAGCTATATTCCTTTGGGCAGGTAACCCCCTTGGGGCTCAGTTTCCTCATCCGTAAAGTGGGTAACAGCACGACGGATCTCATAGGGTTGTAGATGCGACGAGCTAATACAGTAAAGCACTTTGCAGAGATCCTGGTGTATAATGAATCCTCAGAGACTCAGAGAAGAATCCATGTGGGTTTGATGGGCTTTGGGAGCCCAGAGTAGGGAGCACATGAGTCTGTGAGGGGAGACCCAGGAGATAGGGAATGGGCATTTCAGATGGGCTGTGAAGAAGTAGTAAGAGTTCCTGAGGCGTCAAGGGGCTAGAGCACATGTAGGAGCATGAGGTTGGAGAGAGACTGGAATGGCGACAGTGTGTCTGTGCATGCAAGAGAAGATGTGATGAGGATGGGAGCTTTCACGGGGCCATGTCCCCAGCCCTTGCACACACAGGGAAGTAGAGATGGCTAGTGACAGCCCCCAAAGATTATAATCAAGGGGAAATGCTTCAGATTTGTGAGTTAAGGAGATCACATTGGTGGCTGGGGGCAGGACAGGTGAGAGGCTGCCGGAATGTTCCAGGTGAGAAGTAACAAAGGCATGAGCTCACTCTGGTCAGTATAGCTGACGGAAGGACAGAGTGTCATCGTGCCATCCAGCCCAGTGTGGGCTGGTGAGCCAGAGGGCTGCCTTCCCCTAGGCCACATCCCAGGGAGTGACCATCTCTCTGGCAGCGAGTGCCCCATGCCCCTGTAATCTGGAACTGGCCGGCCCTTTACCCTTCACCTGGGTACTCACCTGGTATCCAACTTGAGGCTGTTGTCACCATTTCATCTCACTATTTCATCTCATCTCACCATTTCATCTCACCTGGCTCAGTTCCAGCGCACCTGTGGGGGCGTGTCTATTTCCCCCAAGTTTTCATCAAGAGATTAGGAAGAAAGTTTGCATCACATTCCTTGTGATAAAACTCACAAAATCGCCTTTAAACATCTCCATTCCTTCCTCATCTTCCCTTCAGGGAACAGGCACCCCTTTCCTCTGTTTTTTCCCTCCAGACTTAATGGCCTCTAAAGTCTTTTTCCTTCTCCTAAGCAGTTGAACTCTGGGCCTCAGTCTGCTACCTCAGAAGCCAGGCTGTTAGCAGGCCCCCCATTTTTGGGTGCAGATTAGGACCGTCTTTGTATAGTCAGACACGTGTCATATAAAATGATGTACCAAAGCGTAGGAAAAGACCCCAAAGGAACAACAATAGTGACAACAAAACCTGCTGGCTCTTCTGGGGGCTGGGGAGTGGGGACGTGTTTTTGGACATCTCTGCATCTCCGGGCTGGGTCTTGCACTGATGTACAAGACCATTATTTCCGCATGGGGTAGGTTTGTCAGAAATGTGTTGATTTATTTTCTCATTTTATTATTTTTTAAGATTTCATTTATTTATTTAACAGAGAGAGAGAGAGAGAGTAAGAGAGCACAGGCAGGGGGAAGGTAGAGAGAAATGGGGAAGCAGGCTCCATGCTGAGCAGGGAGCCCAACATGGGGCTCAATCCCAGAACTCTGACATCATGACCTGAGATCATGACCTGAGCTTAACCAACTGAGCCATCCAGGTGCTCCAGAAATGTGTCAATTTAGAGGAGAACTTATACATATTTCTGGGAAATGATTTTCTTAAAAACTGGCTTTGGACCTTGTAAATCCCGAGGATGAACCACATGCATACCTTAGAACAAACAAACAAACAAGCAAAACCAATAAATCATAAAATGGAGGAAAAGGCCAGGCCAAAGAGCATTTTTCATTTTTTTTCCCCAAACAGAACACAATCACATTTCAGTTTTGTGTTCTGAGAGGCTGATTCGTGACCCCTGGAGAGCTGATCCTTTCCTCCCAATAATGCCACTACATTGGGCTCAAAATCAGCTCTGGAGGCAAAGGTAAAGAGTCCCCATTTGGGGCTTCCATCAGGGAGGGATTTGTTTCCTGTGACTGTTAATAACAGATTGCCACAAGCTCAGTGGCCTGTGATAGTTCTGGAGGCCAGAAGTGCGACATCAGTATCTTAAACAGAATAACGGCAAATGGCAAAACCAGGAAAACTGTTTACTACCGAGTTGACAATGTGGTTCCTAATCCATGAGAAAAACACTAAAATCTAATGAGAAAAATGACAAAGGACATGAAAAAGCAACAAATAGAGAAGAAATAAAAATGACTGTCAAGATAAAAATCACCCCTCGTAGTCAGAAAAATGCATATTGGAAAAAGATATAGTTTTTGTTCATCAACTTGACAGAAGTTTTAAATAAAATATGAGTTGTGCAGTGGGAGAGGCTCTCTGAGATGATTTTGTAGGAAAGTGACCTGGTGTTCGTTCTGGAAAGACACCTGGCTATAGTCAACCAGAGCCTTTATTTTTTTTTTAAAGATTTTATTTATTTATTTGACAGATCAGAAGTAGGCAGAGAGGCAGAGAGAGAGGAGGAAGCAGGCTCCCTGCTGAGCAGAGAGCCTGGTGTGGGGCTCGATCCCAGGATCCTGAAGGCAGAGACTTTAACCCACTCAGCCACCCAGGTACCCCCATCCAGAGCCTTTTTAAAAAGGGTTCCTAACCTATTAATTCCCTCCATGTCTTGGAGTCTTTCCTAAGGAAGTGATTTGCCAATCAAGTGAAGATGTCCGTCATGTTGCTTATGATGGTAAAAAGATTGAAAACAGAGAATGAGAGCAGATAAGCGCACCCAGATAAGGAGTAGGTGCAATATGAAAATATGAAAATCTTGCTTTTGCAGAATGTTTAATGACATGGGAAGTGCTAATTCTATAAAATCAAGTGAAGAAAGTGAGATAAAACGGCATATGTTAATAGTGAAAAATGTGACTAGAAAAAGGATGGAACGCATTAAGGCATTTTTGTTCAGAGCCGTTTATATTTGCTTATTTACTTGTTTTTCCTTTCTTTCATCAGACTGGCATGGCAGGGAGTGGGCAGAAGTCAGGCCCCTGTCCCACATTAGGAATTCATCCATTGAATGATGGAGTGGGTAGGATTTTGTTTTCTTCTTTACGTCTGATGTTTCCCTAATCTTAAGCAGTAAACATTGTATTGCAACTCTTTCTGTAGCAAATAATAGAAATGGAACTCAAACTAGTTTACACCCCAATCTGGGCTAAATCATGGCCATCCAAAGATATCGGACCCTGTTCCTTGGAAATATTATCTTATTTGCGAAAAGGACCTTTGCAGACATGATTAAATTAAGGATTTTGTGAGGTGGAGATTATCCTGGAGTATGGGCCATAAATGCCATCGAAAGTGTCTTACTAAGTGGGGGATGGGGAGACTTGACGGGGACAGAAGAGGGGACAATGTGAGTGCAGAGGCAGACTGGAGGGGAGTGATGTGACCACCAGCCAAGAAGTGCCGGCATCTGCCAGAAGCGAGAAAAAGCCAGGAACAAAGCCTCCTGTGAACCTCAGCAAGGAGCCTTGCCCATCGGACACCATGATTTTGGCCCAGGGATACTGATTTCAGACTTACGGCTGTGAAATCAGTGTCCCTGACCAGACCTCACACCAGACCTGTGAGAGAATACATTTCTGTTATTTCAGGCCACCAAGCCTGTAGTACAAAAAGTTTGTCACAACAGCCACAGGAAACTAATACCCTCCCAACATGTGGAATCTGGGGGGAATCACACGCTAGGAAGCCGTGAATGGAGTGCACTTCAGTCGTGCTCCAGCAGTATGTCCCACGGTGCCTGTCCTCCCTTCTTCCCCTACCCCCTGCCTCTGCTTCTCCCTGCTACCCTAGGTAAGCCTTGTCTCTGAGGTGAAAACGTGGGGCCATGTCTATATGACAGCGTGGTGGTGGTAGTGATGAGGGTGGGGAGGGGATATTTCTAGGTTTAAATCAGTCCTACAACCCCACGACAGAGTTCTCCCCGTATCCACGTAAGGGACATTGAGAGAAAGATTCTGATTGGTCTTCTTGGGTGGGGGGAACTCCCTACCGTGATCGGCAGCCCCACCAGAATCCCACGGAATGTGAGAAGGATAGTTCATCAAAGGAAAGAGGAAGGTGGGAGCAGGCTGCTGCCGATGATGAAAGGATACTGGGCAAAGCAACAGAAATCCAGAAAAATATGTATGCTCTGTAAATGGAGAACCATACTATTTCTCAAATTCCATGAGTGTTCTCAGAATCCCTCTATTACTTTCAAATCATATCCATGATCATGGACTTAGAATTTGAAGCAATGGCAAAAGTCACCTGGACCAGTCTCCTCATTTTACTAGGAAACTGAAGTCCAGAGCAGAGATGAACTTTCCCAAGGTCACACAGCTAGTAGGTTGCAAAGCTGGGGCAGGACCTAGTTCTGATTTGTGGCCCAGTGTACTTTTGGCTTCTGTCTCTGCCAGCAGTTAGCACAATCCTATCCTCCAGCCTCTGCTACACTGAATTTGATCCTAGGGTCCTAGGGTCTTTCTCTCTCTCCCCATCTCTCCATCTCCAGTAGCTGTGGAAGGATGCACTAAGAATGGGCATTTCAGCCCCAACTCTGCCACTTCTATCGCATGACTTTTGGACTCAGTTTCTTTGCCTATAGATTAGGGATAAGAATTCTTACTGGAAAGCATAGTTGTGTGGATAAAGTGGGATGTCTGAAATCCCTGGCACTGTGAACACGATACTGGCCTATACATGTTTGTTGAGTTTGCAAGCTGGTGATGACTCCTCTGTTTCCTAAGATCCCTGTCTATAGGACCTTAGCTCATTTTGATGAATTTCTTTTGCTTCTAACCTGGTTTCAAGCTGTTTGCAACTTTGTCCTTCCTCTCACCATGTGTTAACTAGACTTTTCTGCACCTTATCATTTTTTAAAAATATTGACCAAGATCAAACCAGCTCAGAATTTTATTTTGTATTTTTTTTCTGTCATCTGCTACTCATTTCTCCCTGTCGCCATCTAATAAAGGAGCAACATTTCCCTTTATTCTCCCCCCCCTTTTTGCAGTATCTTTGAAAATTGTGCCTTTATGTACTCAGTTCATAAATTACCTTTCATTTTTCTTTTGGCTTTCTGGTTTTATTCCCCCTAAGCTTTCATTCTTGTACCTTTTTTCTCTCCTGAAATTCCTTAATTTCTTGTAACTTGTTTTTACCTTGTACCTTACCTTTCTTTCTTTCTTAAAAAATAATTGTTTCTGGTGTAATGCATTGCTTACAGCAATGCACAGGTTATGGAAAACAATCACTAATTGGTGATGATGACAGTAAATTTGGGGATTTTGGGTTCTCATGAATTCAGTCACTCAGCCTTGAATTTACATAAAAGTTGTGTTGGTTTGATTTAGGGAGGAAACGTGTTCTCATCTCAGATTTTTGTTCCAAGCTACAGGAAGTAGCTCTTGGAAAGGTTGTTGGGAAGCCCTCCACTCTCTGGGAAGGCTGGGGAATCAGTGTGGGGAGATATGGAATGAGGCAGCCAGAAGTGCAGGGATGACACCACAGACTAGCTCCGGTGACAACAGAGCTATCACTACTGTTAGAAATTAGACAGCCTGTTTTCCTGGCCTCACCATCTGACATGGACACAGGTCTGCAGGCACTGGAAACTGGGTGTTGTCATCCAGGTGGGATCGCCACAGTCCCCACCTCTCCACATCGTCAGGGGCGAGTCCTGTTTCTCCCCAAAACAGCTATCATATTTATAGCAGAAGTTCGGTTATTCGGTGATAAGTGGTGCACTGCATGTTACCTCTATGTCTGTGTGTTGGGTGGGGAGCTATAGGCATGTATATCCATCATCCCAGGAAGGCAGCTCTCAGTTCACCCCGAGGATGGAATCTGCTTGTTCTGGAAAAATCTAACTTATTCAAGACACACAAATATAAAGCAACTAACTATATCATTGGTCTGTGGAAGCAGGATAGCCAAATAATTTTACTGAGGTCCAAGTACATAAAGACATGGGGCCCTGTTGCCACTCCCAAGTATGCACAGGTAGGTGGAGCTTAGCAATTGCTGGCTAGGGTGTGACAGAGTTGGAGAGGAAGGAATGAAGATGCAGCACTTTTTACTCTGAGATTTTGCATCATGTTGGAATAGAAAGGGGCAGCCATGATCACCAAGGTGGCAAGAAACAGAACAGGGAAAGATTTTTTAAAAAAAGATTTTATTTATTTATTTGACAGACAGAGATCACAAGTAGGCAGAGAGGCAGGCAGAGAGAGCAGGAAGCAGGCTCCCCGAGGAGCAGAGAGCCCGATGTGGGGCTTGATCCCAGGATCCTGGGATCATGACCTGAGCCGAAGGCAGAGGCTTTAACCCACTGAACCACCCAGGTGCCCCCAGAACAGGGAAAGATTTTAAGAGGTCCTGTGATAATCACTGTATGATCATCTATCTCTGGGTAACTTCCAAAACATAGTGACTTAGACAACAGATATTTACCATCTTAGTTTCTGTGGGTCTGCTTAGTTGGGTGGTTTTGGCCTATGGTTTCACATGAGGCCGTAGTCAAGGTGCCCACTGGGACTGTGTCCTTTAAAGGCCTGAGTGGGGAGGGAGGAGCTGCTTTCACTTCAGAGCCAATGATGGGAATTCTCAGCTCTTTGCTGGCTGGGGTGGGCTGCTTCATTACCTTGCCTTGTGGACCTGTCCTTAGAGCCACCTGGTATGTCTTTACAACGTCATAGCTGATTTCCCTCAAGAGTGTGTGGTCAGAGAGAGAAAACAAGGAGGAGGTCCCAAGGCCTTTTATGACCCTAGATTCAGAATTACACCACTCACTGCTGATTGGCTCATAACCATTACATCTTGTTTCTCCTTGCAATAATTTCAGTTATAACTGCATACTTAATTTTTTTTTTTTTTTGGTATTTCATGAGTGTATCTGGCCTTCATTTCAGTCTCTTTTGAGCCTCAGTGGGCTCATCTATAAAACAGAGATTTTAGAATGAATGATCTTTTAAGGGATGGTGAATGTGTGCTTCACTCCAGATGTTGTAATATTATAGCTAACATTTATATAAGGCTTTAGTATTTCCAAGGGTAACACTGAGGTGATCTTGAGCCTGGGTGCCTTCTGGTCTGTTACTCTGTGCTTTACACTAGGAGCTGATCTCTATGTTTCCCAAGGCCCTAGGCCACTGGTGGGAGGTTGGATGGTGGGAGAAAAAGAGAAGTCAGGGTATTCATTTCCCTCTTCACCCCAAGATGCATCCCCAGCAGCATCTGTTTCTCCCCCATAGCTCCAGCTCCTGCATGATTGGTCTTCTGCTCTCTTGGGAGGCCCCAGCTTCTAAACTGTGGAACACTACTTTTTCCCTTTGTTCTTACAGCCTAGCAGTGATGGTGCCTCCTGCTTTCCTAGTTTCCAGCTGCCTCACTCGCCTCTCTTGGCTCCTCAGTATTCCCTCACTGTGTGCATTAACTTCTTTCTCTTGTAAACACTCAGATTGGTTTCTCTTTCCTCCTGAGACCCTGACTGATACAAAATTCCTTTCTTTGTTGCATCTCTACAATTTTGTGAGAGAGGTGGGGCAGGTATCATGACTCCCCAAATAGTTATAATTACCGAAATTCAAATATCACTGAACAAGTTTAACATCAGTCACTAAAGAAGAAAAAAATCAGTAAACTTGAAGACAAAGCAATAGAAACCATCCAGAATGAAGCAACAAAGACTGAAAAAAATGAACAGAACCTTAGTAAGTTATTTGAAAACATGAAGCTGTATTACTGATGTGTAGTGGGAAC
Source organism: Lutra lutra (assembly GCF_902655055.1). Lineage (NCBI taxonomy): Eukaryota > Metazoa > Chordata > Mammalia > Carnivora > Mustelidae > Lutra > Lutra lutra. The sequence continues at coordinate 130,731,569 of NC_062284.1, forward strand.
CCCACAATAAAGAAAAGGGAAGAGGAGGTAAAAAGCATTTGGAAAAAAATGCTTGAAAACTTGCCAAATATGATGACAATTATAAACCAATATATCCATGAATATTGACAAAACCCGAACAGAATAAACACGAAGAAAACAACACCAAGGCATAATCAAATGACTGAAAATCAGTGATAAATTAAAATCTTGAAAATAGCCAAAAAAAGAGTACATGACATTTAAAAATGGAAGATTAAAAATGACAACAGCCTTTTTGTCAGAAACTACACAAGCCAGAACTATAGTGCTTAAAACAAAAATACCATATTACCCAAAATTATTCTTCAAAATACAGGTGAAATAAGGACATTTTCAGACAAAAACTGAAAATATTTGTTGCCACTAGATCAGTACATAAGAAATGCTAAAGGAAGTTCTTGAAAGGAAAATGATACCAAACAGAAACTTGGATCTACACAAATAAATTATGAAATGTAGAATGGTAAGTATGTGAAATATAAAATATATTTTTCAAAAAAATATATTTTTTCTTTTATTATTATATTATATGTATAATAGTATTGTAATACATACCAATGCAAGATATATATTATGTTACTTTTGTTTATTAAATTGCTTTAAAAGACAGTTGTTTAAAGCAAAGACAATAATAATGTGAAAAAAAAGAATAGGACAGAGAATAGAAGTGAGAAATGGAAGAATACTTTTGTAAGATTTGTACATTCCACACAAAATGACAAAATATTTAAAATTTACTATAATAAATTAAAGATACATACAGTAAATACTTCAGTTACTAGTAAGAAAAAAATTTGTAGCTAACAATCCAGTTGAGATAAAAAGGAATACTAAAAAAAATTAAAGTAATCCAAAAGAAGACATGAAAAAGGGAAAAAGAATAAAGAACAAGGGTTAAATAGAAAAAAAAAACAACAACACAGGAATATAGTAATTTAAATGCAATGCTATAGATTATTACATTAAATATAGATGGTATAAACACTCCAATTAAAAAGCAGTGATTGTCAGACTAGATAAAACATAAGATCCAACTATTTTCCCTCTATATGAAACTCACTTTATTTTTTAAAAAGGTTTTGTTTATTTGTTTGAGAGCGAGAGAGAGTGCATAAGTGGAGAGGAGAGGTAGAAGCAGGCTTGATGTGGGGCTCAATCCCAGGACCCCGGGGTCAGGATCTGAGCTAAAGTCAGACACTTTATCAACTGAGCCATCCAGGTGCCCGAAACTCACTTTAAATATAAAGATGCAGGGGCATTGGCATTTGGGTGGCTCAGTCAGTTGAGCATCTGCCTTTGGCTCAGGTTGTGATCTTGGAGTCCTGGGATCAAGCCCTGCATTGGGCTCCCTGCTCAGTGGGGAGTCTGCGTCTCCCTCTCCCTCTGTCCCTCTCCACCGCTTGTGCTCTCTCTCTCAAATAAATAAATAAAATCTTAAAAAAATATAAAGATACAAGTTATTAAAAGTAAAAGATGGAAAAACATATACCATGAAAATATTAATCATATGAAAGTTGGAGTGGCTATATTGCATATCAAACAAAGTAGAGTTCAGAACAGAATATTGTCAAGCATAAAGAGGGACACTTCATAATGATAAAGGGGTCATCAAGAAGACAGGGCAATACTAAATGAGTGTGCGTTTTTTTTAAAGTAAGATTTATGCCTAATGTGGGGCTTGAACTCACAATCCCAAGATCAAGAGTCACATGCTCTATGGACTGAGCCACCCAGGTGCCCCTAATTGGGTGTGCATTTAATAACAGAGCTTCCAAATACATAAAGCAAAAATGACAGAACTGAAAGGATAAATAAACAAATTCACATTTCTGTTGAAGATTTATCTCTCTCAGTAATTGATACAACAAATAGGCAGAAAATCAATAGGGATATAGAAAATATAATCAATATTATCAATCAACTTGACCTCAGTACTGTTTATAGAAAAGAATACCCATTCTTTTCATGTATACATGGGACATCAGCTAGGTAGACATATGCTGCCATAAAACAAACTTCAATAATATAAAATAATTGGAATTGTACAGTTTGATTTCTGATCACAATGGAGATTAATTAGAAATTAAAAATAGGAAGATTTCTTAAATTCCCCAAATATGCAGAAATTAAACAATATGCTTTTTAATCATCCAAAAGTTAAAGTAGAAATCATAAGGGAAATTTGAAAATATAATGAAGTAAATGGAAATAAAAATACATAAAAATTTGTGGGATACAGATACCTTTCTCCTATCTATCTGTCTATCTAGCTATCATCTCTTCTATCTATCATCTATCTATAAAATTTCCTATTCGTGATACTATGCCAAAACCAACTGTGTATATTCCATGACCACAAGTTGTGATATCCAGGGTGATATCCAGTGCAGTGGCAGGGGACTCCTATCCCACCCAGCAATTACAAAGAGGTGTTTCACTTCCAGGTGTCAGAGAAGGCAGACTGAAGAACTTGAATTTCTACTCCCATCTGGCTGTAATTAGGCAGTACCCCCTTTTCCTCTCCTGGAGTGGTGGGAGAGGGTTCTTAAAGCAGGATTTGAGTAAGATTTAGAGACTCTTAACATTTAAAAAAATGGTTCTGGAGAAATTGGACATTTATAGGCCAAAAAATGAAGCTTGTCTTATTTCATACCTTATAAAATTAACTCAAAATGGATCATATATTCACATGTAAAGTTACAAGATTTTTAAAAGATAACATAGAAAATTTGGGGGACCTAGGGCTTGGTCAAAAGTTCTTAGATACAGCACTAAGAACCTGACCCATAATAGAAACAGTCAATAAATCGAACTCCATAAAAGTAAAAACTCTCTGTAAAAATATGTCTTTTTGACCTTGTCAGGAAGATTAAAAAAATAAACTATAGACGGGGAAAAATATTTGCAAACTACATATTATACAAAGAACTAGTATTTAAAATATACAGTTGACCCTTAAACATTGGGATTAAGGGTGCCAATACTTCACACAGTGAAACAAAATCCATGAATAACTTATGACTGCCCCAAACCTTAACCAAGTTTGACTGGAGGAAGCCTTACTGATAACATAAACAGTTGATCAACCCATATCTTGCATGTTATATGTATAATATACTGTCTTTTACAATATAGTAAGCTGGAGAAAAGAAACTGTTATTAAAAAAGTAATAAGGAAAAAAATAAATAGTAATAATAGTAACAAGGAAATAAAATAAATAGAAAATAGAAATAAGTAGAAAATGAATAGAAAATAAAATAAATAGAAAATAATAATAAAAAATAATAAGGAAGAAAAAACACATTTACAGTGCTGTAACTATAAAAAATGCACAAACAAGTGGACCTGTGCAGTTCAAACCCATGTTATTCAAGCATCAACTGTATTTAAAAAAAAAAACCAAATTCTCAATATACAACCATAAGAAAGCCAACACTTCCATTAGAAAATGGATAAAAGCCATAGAGACATTTCACTGAAAAATCTGTACATATGGAAAATCAGCACATAAAAAGACGTTCAGTAACATGAACCTCAAGGAAATGCAAATGAAAAGTATAATGAGAAACTATGACACATGTATCAAAACAGCTACAATACAAATTAGTGACAATATTAAATGCTGGTGAGGATCCAGAGAAACCAGAATCAATAAGACCATTTCCAGGCAGAAAGTTGAAAGTGTCAGTTTCTTTTGGCTGTGCAGGATACGGTGTGGGAAGAGAGAGAAGGGGTAAGAAAAGAATTGTTCAGTTTGCAAGACAAATTTAAGTGGCTGTGGGGAAACCAGGACTTTATATGCTGGAAAACAAACCACATCTTAATTCCAGTCCTTCAAGCCAGTAAGTTATTTTCCAAGTAAATGTCAGCCTCAGGATAAAGATCAAGTCAAGAGTGTGGCCATAGGATCCTTAGATAAGACCTCTGAATTTTGTGTTGGTTGCTATTAGACCTTCTCAGCCAGACAAAAGAGTTTTAAGTTGCCAAAAATAGCGAGAAGCCTATCTAGAAAAGAATTCTGAATGTGGCTCTATAGCATAAAGCAGACCAGAATTAGATAAACTGGAAACTCACAAAGTCTTTATGAGAATTGTATTGATGAAAGCACTGCCCACTAGGATTGAAAAATACTATACATTAATGAAAACTAATTGTGGCTACATACATTTGTGACATAGGTAATGACCAATTGGGTTTATCCTTAGAATGCAAGGTTGATTTGATGTTGGATAACTGAATAAGGTAATTCGCCGCATTAACAGATCAAAGGTGAAAAAAAAAAGCCCATAATTTCTTTTTAAGCTGAAGGACTTTTGGCAAAATTAAAAATTCAATCTTGTGTTTATAGCAGCATTATCAACAAAAATCGAACTATGGAAAGAGCCCAAAAGTCCATCAGCTAAGGAGTGGATAAAGGTGTGGTAAACACACACACATGTGCGCATGCGCATGCACATGCACACACACACACACAGGAATATTACTCAGCCATCAAAGAGAATGGAATCTTGCCATTTGGAACAATGGGGTTGGAATTGGAGGGAATTATGCTAAGTGAAATAAGTCAGAGAAAGACAGATACCATATGATTTCACTCATATGTGGAGTTTAAGAAACAAAACAGATAAACATGGGGGAAGGGAGAGAGGAGAGAGGGAAACAAACCATGAGAGACTCAACAATAGAGAACAACTAAGAGATGATGGAGGGAGAGGGGTGGAGAATGGATTTGATGGGTCATGGGTAATAAAGAGGGCCCGTGTTGTGATGAGCACTGGGTGTTGTACATAATTGATGAATCGCTGAGTTCTACTCAATATTGATATAACCAATATGATATAACCAATATAACCAATATTGCAACACATGTTAAATAACTAAAATTTACATTTAAAAAGTTTAAAAAAATGTAATCATGATTAAAACCTAACAAATTATTAATAGGAAGACTCTTCCTTAACCTAATAAAGAAAACTTAATATATTTTAAAAGCTCACAACAACATAATTAACAGTAAATGTTGAAAGCATTCTCTTTAAACTCAGAAGTTAGATATAGATGTCAGCTATCATCACTTCCACACATCATATTAGTTGTCTTAACAATTGTAAGATAAGAAAAGACTATATAAGAATTTGAAAGAAACTATCATCATTTTCAGATGTTATTTTTGCCTATGAAAAAATATCAAATTGTCTACAGATAACATTTTAGCATTAGTAAGAGCATTTAGCAAAGTTATGGGATACAAAGTCAATGTTTAAGCCAACTGCATTCCTATGTACCAGCAACAGCTCAGTATTTACTGTTTAGAGGATATATATATACATACATACATACATACTAGGGGACTTAGAGAAGAATGCTCATAGTATCCCTGTTTATAATAGCAAAAAAACTGGAAACAACTTAATTGTTATCAGTAGTGAAATAGATCTGTAAACAAGGATATGTTCATGCAACAGAATACTAGATACCAATAAAAACTAACTGTGGCTACATAGCAAGGGCAGTCCTGAGAGGAAAATATATAGTGATACAAGCCTTTCTCAAGAAACAAGAAAGGTCTCAAATACACAATGTAACCCTACACTTAGAGGAGCTGGAAAAAGAACAACAAAGAAAGCCTAAACCCAGCAGGAGAAGAGAAATAATAAAGATCAGAGCAGAAATCAATGAAATAGAAGCAAAAAACCCCAATAGAACAACTTAATAAAACTAGGAGCTGGTTCTTTGAAAGAATTAATAAGTTTGATAAAGCCATGGCCAGACTTATCAAAAAGAAAAGAGAAAGGACCCAAATAGATAAAATCATGAATGAAAGAGGAGAGATCATAACCAACACCGAAGATATACAAACAATTATGAGAACATATTATGAGCAACTATTCGCCAGCAAATTTGACAATCTGGAAGAAATGGATGCATTCCTAGAGACATATAAACTACTACAACTGAACCAGAAAGAAGTTGAAAATCTGAACAGACCCATAACCAGTAAGGAGATTGAAGCAGTCATCAAAAATCTCCCAACAAACAAGAGCCCAGGGCCAGACGGCTTCCCAGCAGAATTCTACCAAACATTTAAAAATTAATTCCTATTCTCCTGAAACTGTTCCAAAAAAATAGAAATGGAAAGAAAACTTCCAAACTCATTTTATGAGGCCAGCATTACTTTGATCCCAAAGTAATGACAAAGATGACAAAGATCGCATCAAAAAAGTGAATTACAGACCAATATCCTTGATAAACACAGATGCGAAAATTCTCACCAAAATACCTGCCAATAGGATCCAACAGTACATTTAAAGGATTATTCACCATGACCAAGTGGGATTTATCCCAGGACTGCAAGGTTGGTTCAACATCCACAAATCAGTCAATGTGATACAATACATTAATAAAACAAAGAACAAGAACCATATGATACTCTCAATAGATGCTGAAAAAGCATTTGACAAAGTACAGCATCCTTTCCTGGTCAAAACTCTTCAAAGTGTAGGGATAGAGGATACATACCTTAATATCATCAAATCCATCTATGAAAGACCCACAACAAATACCATTCTCACTGGAGAAAAACTGAGAGCTTTTCCGCTAAGGTCAGGAACACGGCAGGGATGTCCATTATCACCACTGCTATTCAATATAGTACTAGAAGTCCTAGCTCAGCAATCAGACAACAAAAAGAAATGAAAGTCATCCAAATCGGCAAAGAAGTCAAACTATCACTCTTTGCAGATGATATGATACTTTATGTGGAAAACCCAAAAGACTCCACTCCAAATCTGCTAGAACTTGTATAGGAACTCAGTAAAGTATCAGAATATAAAATCAATGCACAGAAACCAGTTGCATTTCTATATACCAACAATAATACAGAAGAAAGAGAAATTAAGGAGTCAATCCCATTTACAATTGCACCCCAAATCATAAGATACCTAGGAATAAACCTAACCAAAGAGGCAAAGAATCTGTACTCAAAAAACTATAAAGTACTCATGAAAGAAATTGAGGAAGACACAAAGAAATGGAAAAATGTTCCATGCTCATGGATCAGAAGAACAAATATTGTGAAAATGTCTATGTCGCCTAAAGCAATCTACATGTTTAATGCAATCCCTATCAAAATACCATCCATTTTTTTCAAAGAAATGGAATAAATAATCCTAAAATTTATATGGAACCAGAAAAGACCTAAAATAGCCAGAGGAATATTGAAAAAGAAAGCCAAAGTTGGTGGCATCACTATTCCAGACTTCAAGCTCTATTACAAAGCTGTCATCATCAAGACAGTATGGTACTGGCACAAAAACAGACACATAGATCAATGGAACAGAATAGAGAGCCCAGAAATAGACCCTCAATTCTATGGTCAACTAATCTTCGACAGAGAAGGAAAGAATGTCCAATGGAAAAAAAGACATCTTCTTCAACAAATGGTGTTGGGAAAATTGGACAGCACATGCAGAAAAATGAAATTGGACCATTTCCTTACACCACACACAATAATAGACTCAAAATGGATGAAGGACCTCAATGTGAGAAAGGAATCCATCAATATCCTTGAGGAGAACGCAGGCAGCAACCTCTTTAACCTCAGCCACAGCAACTTCTTCCTAGGAACATCGCCAAAGGCAAGGGAAGCAAGGGCAAAAATGAACTATTGGGAGTTAATCAAGATCAAAAGCTTCTGCACAGCAAAGGAAACAGTCATCAAAACCAAAAGACAACTGACAGAATGGGAGAAGATATTTGCAAATGACATATCAGATAAAGGGCTAGTATCCAAAATCTATAAAGAGCTTAGCAAACTCAATACCCAAAGAACAAATAATCCAATCAAGAAATGGGCAGAGGACATGAACAGACATTTCTGCAAAGAAGACATCCAGATGGCCAACAGACACATGAAAAAGTGCTCCACATCACTCAGCATCAGGGAAATACAAATCAAAACCACAATGAGATACCACCTCACAGCAGTCAGAATGGCTAAAATTAACAAGTCAGGAGATGACAGATGCTGGTGAGGATGTGGAGAAAGGGGAACCCTCCTACACTGTTGGTGAGAATGCAAGCTGGTGCAACCACTTTGGAAAACAGCATGGAGTTTCCTCAAAAAGTTGAAAATAGAGCTACCCTACGATCCAGCAATCGCACTACTGGGTATTTACCCTAAAGATACAAATGTAGTGATCCGAAGGGGCATGTGCCCCTGAATGTTTATAGCAGCAATTTCCATAATAGCCAAACTATGGAAAGAACCTAGATGTCCATCCACAGATGAATGGATAAAGAAGATGTGGTATATATATACAATGGAATACTATGCAGCCATCCAAAGAAATGAAATCTTGCCATTTGCGATGACATGGATGGAACTAGAGGGTATCGTGCTTAGCGAAATAAGTCCATCAGAGAAAGACAATGATCATATGATCTCCCTGATATGAGGAAGTTGAGAGGCAACATGGGGGCTTGGGGGGTAAGAAAAGAATAAATGAAACAAGATGGGATCGGGAGGGAGACAAACCATAAGACAGACTCACAAAACAAACTGAGGGTTGCCGGGGGGAGGGTGTTAGGGAGAGGGTGGTTGGGTTATGGACATTGGGGAGGGTATGTGCTATGGTGAGTGCTGTGAAGTGTGTAAACATGGCGATTCACAGACCTGTACCCCTGAGGCTAATAATACATTATATGTTAATAAAAATTTAAAAAAATAAAAATAAAAAAAGAAAGAAACCTAACTGTGGCTACATTCATGAATATAGATAATTCTCAAAAAAACAAAAGGTGGAGTAAAAAAAATACCATTTCTCAGAATAATAATACTCTATTATTCCATTATTCCAATTTACATAAAATTTAAAACCAAGCCAACCACAAAATTATATAGTTTTGTGCTGCATATATATGTGATAAATTTTTAAGTGAAAACCAAGGACTGATTAATAAAACATACAGAGGGGATCAGAAAGGGACACTCAGAGGGACTTCAGAGGTACAGCAACTGTTCTATTTCTTAGGCTGGGTAGTGGGTTCACAGATGTTCATGGATTATTCTTATTGTTTTTATTTTTTAATTTTAATTCCAGTATAGTTAACAGACAGTGTTATATTAGTTTTGGGCATACAATGTAGTGGTTTAACACTTCCACACATTACCTGGTGCTTATCAGAACAAGTGCACACTCCTTAACCCCCATGTGTGTCATTTTATGCTCTTTCCTCTATGATACATTGAACAGTAAAAAAAAAAAAAAAAAAAGTTTTAACAGCTATGTAGTTTATGGGACCCTCCCATTATGAAACCTTCCCTAAACCAACTTCCCCAAAGGAACAGGTGAGTCCCTGTCTCATCTGTGTCCCCTACAGATTCACCTCTTTTAAAATATGTGACTAATTATCTATCATGGTGTACGTGTTGGTGTTGCCACCTAAATGGTGAGCTCCTTGAAGGCAAAGATTATTTTTCTTAATCATCTTAGTATCCTTAGCACTTAGCACAAGGTCTAGTTCATAGCATGTGCACCTAGAGTCTGTTTTGGGGGAATGAGGACATTAGTTGTTGCCGAAAGTTGTAAGCTGTACTCATTCATGTGCACACATGTACAACTTATTTTTTTTTTCAAATTTGTCCTATATCAGAGTCTAGCAGTAATTTCAAACTTTGTTTTCATCCTAAACTCTCTCTCTCTCTCTCTTTTTTTTTTTTTTTTAAATTCAGAGCTCTAGTAGCTTTGGGGTGTGTATCTGTGTGTGTATGTGTGTATGTGTGTGTGTCTGTCTGTACTGGGAGAGGAGACTGGAGAGGGTGGGGGAACGGAAAAGAGATAGGGAAGAAGAGGGGAAGGTGGAGATCTTCAAAGGCAAGTAATCCCCTCCTCAAGATTAAGAGCTGGTCCCAGCAAAGCTGGTTATAGGTAATGTTAAACAGAGTCATGGGATCCCCACCCAGAAATTCATCTCTCAGCCCTTTTTCCCTGTTCCGCACTCTATTCCTGCTCCCTGCCCTCCTCTCTTGGCTGTGATTTCACTTTCAAAAGGTTGACTTGTAAATTTCCTTTTAGATGTTAGTTGAGACCTAATACATTCGCTCCCTCATGAACATTTGCTTTTCATCAGAGGACCTCTTAAGGCAGAAAACCCTGCAAGAACTCAAGGAATGGACTCTCCTAAGTGCTATTTTAGGCACAGAATATGCAGATGCAACATTTCACCTAAAGTTATCTACATTCCTGATTTCTGCCCACCTTCCTACAAAGCAAGTACTCCTTATGGTGCTGAAAAGTGTCCATTTCTTCAGAGTGTGGTCCGCCTGAAGCTCTTTTCATTCCTATGCATGACCTATGTGCTGGGGTTGCTGGGGCCCTCTCTATGGGGTCCATAAGATGTAGGAGAGGAGAAAGTTCGGGAAAGTATCTCCAGAGAATCAAGCCCGGCAAGAAACTCTTACTGCCTCTTTTAACAGGACTTGGGGTTTTTTGCTTTTCTTTTTTTAATCTTCAGGGATTCAATAGTCATCGTAGACTGTACAGAAAGGAATTATAGAATCTTGCTCACTGGTGGGAGGAGGAAGGTAGCTTCTTCTGTGATGTGCCACATCCGACTCTGTGATGGACCCTTTAAATGTTTCATTTCTAGTCATTAGAACAAGCTACAGAGACTTCCTCCCATTTTGCAGATGAGGAAACTGAGAATCCAGGGGCCTAATTACTTGCCCAGAATTCCACACTTGGGTGGTCTCCAGACTTTTATGGCTGCAAACCCTGTCAATAAGAAGGTTTTTGAACACATGTGAGTCTCCATTCATGTCCGTTTACTTACCATAAAACATAAATTAGTCCCATGGTCATTAGGTAATATCTCCAGGCACAGAATATGGCTAGAGCAGTTTACTGTGAATAATAGTGGATGTAAATCCACATTTCATAGAGTCTCCTCAATAATTTTTCATACTCTTTTTTTTCTTTTCTTTTTTTTTTTTTTTTGGCCAATTGCTTGTCAGATGCGATTAGATCAACATTATTTTTACTTCATCATATGGTTGACAAAGAGCTTGTACCAGGATTGGGAGAAGTTTCGCTTGTCATTTTTCATGTCAACTTGTGGTTTAAGCTACGATTTCTAATTGTGCTTTTGTGAGAGTAATTGGGTTCAACCCCGATGATATTACCTGGGAGTTCGCTGCACGAGGCAAAGGTAAGCTGCGATGGCACAACACGCAGAGAGCTAACACGCCTCACCCCATGTCTGGAGTCACAGTGGCCCTTGGCCACCCAGACCAGGGCAGAGGGAGGGAGTGAAACCTTTCATCGCACATTAGAAAGCTTAACTTCCTTCTTTTGTTTAGATTTTAGAAGCGTGTGAATAGTTCTAAAAGCTTCCAGCATTTCAGTGACTCATCTTTCCCCCTCTCCTCTGAGCCCAGTGGAAGAGGCGGATTAAGCAGTGTGCTAAGATCCCAGTGTGTTTCTCTGTCTCTCTCCAAACCCTGTGCCCCTTCCATGGGAGACCACCTTGGCGCCAGTGTTGTTTTTCACTTGAGTTTAGAACATAACCAGTTGGGATCAATAGCCAAGTCTCATCTGAACTATTTGTCTGTCTTTCTCTTCCCTTCCGTATTTTGCTTCCTGTCCAAATGGAACCCATGGCCTTGAATTTGTGATAAAAGATCTTCTCTGGGGTGCTGAATGAGAAGCTTTTAGGTCTTTTTTTCTGGAAAGCATCTGTATCTTACTTGACTTTATCCCCACCTATTTCCCTGATTCTGAGGAGCTCAGTAAATGTTTGTTGAATAAATGAAGGAAGGAAGGAAGTAGGGAAGAAATGAATGAGGTTTGGGGGATGCCTGAGATGGTTGGAAGAGAGGCACGTTGAGAAATGATGAGGGTGGCGGGACTTGGATACAGAATAAGGGGTCTTACAAGTCCTGCGGCACCCACCTTTGAGAATTAAATGACATCTAACCTTGGTCAGCGTTTGGAAGGACACTTTTTGTTCAAAAAAGAAAAACGTTACCGTACACTGTGATAAGACCATTTCCTTTCTCACGGCGTCTCCTTTAATGTCAGGTCTGAAATATGAAGTCATTAGGGGATATTAAAACAGTGCTGACAAACTAATTAACAAAAGACATTACGCCGGATGGGCTCAATTTATCCTTTTTAATGGTTCTTATAAATGGGTGCCGCCAATTAAAATTAATAAAGATTTACCAGCGATTGCCCGGTGTACATTGCTAAGAAGCGCTGCTGAAGGTCGGCTTAAAGTCAGCTTTGGTGAAGCTGTAAGTTCCGTTCTGAAGCTGCATGTCCCACGGAGTCCTCTGCTTTTTGTCTTGCCCTGGCTTTCTTTCCTCCAGCTCCTTTCCCTGGCCTTTCTTTCTTCTGCTCTGAGCTCTTAGTGCATCTCTCCCACCCCACTGGCCACTCCAACCCATCCTGGGCTGCCTGAGAGGCCCCCAAATTAAATACATGGAGGGAAGGGCAATGTGCTGTGTCTGGTCCTACACCAGCTGGTCTGATTTGTCACCGTTTGCATCCAGGCCCTTCCGCTGTCACTTCCAGAAAGAGCTGTTGGGTTTGTTTAACAGAGCCATTCCTTGAAATCCCCCCAACCTGGGCTGCCTTGAAGCCTTCTTGGTGTCTTTGGTGTCCTGGGACAGTGCAGTATGGGTGCACTGATGCCCACAGAGGTGACCCCAAACTTGACGTGTTCAGTAGGGGCCCAGCAAGAGTGGGCGTGGTCACTAGTCCTAGAACCCCATGGTCACTCGTTGTTGTTGTTTTAAATCAACATAAGACAGCACCTAATTGAACTCTCTCTTAAAGCAAGGGACACCTGTGATGTCCATGCAGGCTGTGCCCCCTCTCTGAAGCTCTGGCCTCCTGATCACTTCTCTGGCTCGAGGCTGAACAGCTGCTCTGCTGGAACTCTTTTTACGCTGAGACCCCAGCCTCTTCTAACCCACAAGGAGACTGGCCTGGCTCCACTCATCAACCTTCCCCAGGGATGACTCCCCTTATAATGAGGCATTCAACCATTGAGGCCAGTGAGCTCCTGGAGATCTTCCCTGGCTGGGAGGGTGCAAGGGTAAGTGGGGCTGCATTTTCACCCCCCTGTCCCCATGGCTGGATATGGTGGTAGTAGCAGGAGCTGGGGATAAGATAGAAGGGGAGGGTCCAAAGAAGAGGCCAGGTCTTGGAGGCAGTCGTCCCGGAACGTTGCACTGGCCGTATGGAGGGTATGCAGGTACAAGACCTCTGTTAAAGCTCCACGGAGGTGTGTCAGAGGGCTAGAGGTGGTAAGGAAATTCCATTAGGGCATACGCCAATGGGTTGGAGTTCCCAGGAGCCTGAAATGTGGTTCCCCATCCTACCAGGATGTGATTTGGATGGCCCATGGTCCCTTCTCCCTATGGGCTGGACTTCATCCCTGTTGGCTTGAAGTGTCCAGTGTGGAAGTCATGGAGGTTTGCATACTAGGTGCTGATTTCACCTCCAGAAGGTTACCGTCAATGCTGCTTCCCTGGCTCTCTTGCTGATCTCCAGGAGCTCAGATGAATTTATCAGATAGACCATGTGGCACTTAGTATCTGGGTGTATCCTTGAAGAAAAGGACAGGCATGGTAAGAGGGTGCAAGTGAGGCAGGAGGGAGCATGAGTCTCCCAGGCTTGGAGAACAAAAGAACTAAGACCCAACTTTTCTGCTCCACAACTTATCCAGAACCTTCTCTTTTTCCCAGTGTGCCCTTACTGTGGCGTTCTGTGAATGGGTTCTCCCAAGAGTGGGGTCCAGGACCACTGGGGAGGTACTTAGATGCAGCTTCTTGAGTGAGATCTTGTTTTCTTCAGCAGGGCTGGCTCACACCCTGCTGTTGCAAACATCCTGCAACGCCCAATGAAAATATAGGGGTAACATTGCCCTAATACCTGGGCCTGTGTGGTCGGAGGGAAGTGTCATTCTTATCAGTTGTCTTTGTTATAAGAATTCAAGGGAGACACTAATCCTTTAGTCTCCCCAAGAAGGCGAGAACTGGGAAGACCTGGACTTCACTTTAAAACTCAGAGAAACAATAGTACAGTGGGAGCTGTTTTGTTCTAGGTCATTTGAAACATAAAGGCCAGAGCAGGACAGCTCTTTCAAGCAAGGGTTGGACTCAACAAGGGAAGACAACTCCCCCAGAAGGGGCGGGCAGGTCTCTTCTCACCTTGGAGGGGCACTGAGTGGAGTTGGCCCTGGCTGCCTTGTCTGTTCCCCACTTCCCACCTAGCCTCGAACTCCTTTGTGAGAAAGGGCAACACAGACCTCCCTGTGAAGGCCATGGGGAAGGCTTCTATAGGCAATGAATTCCCGGGGAAATATGACCTCCAGAGAACCCCATTCCCTGGGAGGCATTAGCCACACTCTTAATCGTGCATTTTATTGTTTCTTTCTAGCATCGCACAGCAAGTCACTTGTGTGACAGTACATTAGAGGCGACAGAGCAAGTTAGAATAAATAGACTCTGTCCACTCTCAGAGCCTCCTCTATCTGATACCCGGACACAGATGCCCTCTGAAGGCCAGAGGGATAAAGGGGCCACCAAACAGACTTGAAAAGATTCCAGTAGTTTCCATAAGTGCCTTTGGTGTGACTTGTGGAGTCTAAAACAGCAAGATGGAGACGTGTGGGCATTAAACATTCAAATGCTTCCAATTACCATCTAGTGATAAAGTTAAGGGACCAGTTTTATTTTAGCTGTGATCCTGCCCCACCCCCAAGCTGCTACAAAGGTGACTTCAGGGTTTAACGTGAGAGGACCCTTTTCAGGAGGAGGCCGTGGGGAGCAATTGAAAGACCCCCTGGACTTAGACCCAGAAGATAACCTTGAGATCAGTAACTCCTGAATGGCTGCCAGGTGACCTGGGATAAATGGCTTCACTTTTCTGCTTTCTTATCCCCTCAGTTGCCTGTCATTTAGGAATCCTAACCCCCACAAGTGTCACAAGAGACAGCACACTGTTGCGAGACTCAGACGCGACGTCTGTCCCTGAAAGAGAGGTGTCCATAAATGTGAGAGGTTACCAGACCCTCCTTAAGGATCTCGGATCAGGAGGGAAAAGGCAGTGGGGACTGGTGGGTGTGTCCTTATCTGGGGAAATTAGCTAGCACTCATTCTTCTCTAGTAGCTAACAGTCTTGTGGGTTGGGCACTTGATCTTCTTTTTACAAATGAGAAACTCAAGGTTCACTTAAGGTGTGGATTCCATGTGGTCACACAACCAAGGAATACCAGAGCTTAGACTTAAACACCTATTCTAATTCCATAGCTCCTTCCCTTTCCACCGTACTGAGCTGGCGTTGAGCAATGTCCCAGAATCATTAGGCCAGCACCCCAGAGCTCAGCGCCTTCCCAGAAACCATAAGGAGAGAGTAGACACAAACCAGAGCAGGGTCCCAGCTTCTATCACCTGTCCACAGCCTCTTGGACCCAGGTGAAGGGAGCTGTTTGGTTTGCCCATCCATCCATCTACCAATCCATGTGCCCAACCATCTTTCCAGGGGACCTTAGCGTGATAGACAAAGAATAGACTTTGGAGTCCGAAGAAGTGGGTTTCATTTCCTAAGGCAGAATTTCTCTCACCTGCATCAGAAACATCCGTAAAGTGTATGGATTCTGAGACCGACTGGATTTGATTCTGGGGTTCTAAGACTTACTGGATCTGATTCTGGGGCCTGGAGCTCAGTAATCCACATATTTACATGTATTACATGCAACTATGTACATGCACATGTAAATATGTACTTGTAAATGTACATGTACATGACATTGATGCACATGTAAGTTTGAAATCTGTGGCTCTGGAGCATTATCCTGACTTCCTCAAAGAATGGAAAATCAAACATTACTCCCGTTTGGAGGGAAGAGGTCCTCCTCTGTGAGCTCTGCCTTAGTGTTTGGATTGTCCCTGACTCCCTGTGATGGGGATGGGGGGATGCATGCTGCGCTCTTTTCTTTCAACCCTTTTGTCCCAGTCGTATCTTTTTCCCTCAGCCAAGAAACAATCCTCCCTGACTTGGTGACACTCAGTCCTGCTCTGGGGGTACTTTCCCCTATTTCCACTGAAAGCTGACATATCTTAGAATCCTAGAGCAGGGAAGAGCCTTGGAGATTCAAACCCACTCTTCTGACAGCAGAGCCCATGCTCTTTCTGATACATAAAGCTCCCTTGCATACAGTTGGAGCTTAATAGATGCTTGAATAATGAGTCAATGACTGGTTATTTCCCCTGAGCTACTGTAGCCCCCAAATACTTGCCTAGATCAGACTCCTCATGCTTACTGGGAAACCAGACAGCTCTCACGGGCATTATAATAATTCTTGGTTATAACAGTAACTAGTGCTATTAGCTTCCTTTATTGAGCACCTATGAGCCAGCTGCTGTATTAGATGCTTTACATACATTATCTCACAACAGTCTGGAAGAGTCTGTGTGAGGATCTCCATTGTGCAGGTGAAGGAATTAAGGCTCAGAAAGCTGAGCTGACTTGTTCACAGTCACAGCTAGGAGGTGGAAGAGCCATGACTTGAAGTCCTATCTGTTAGTCTCTGAAGCTGTGTTCTATGCACTATCCCATGGTGTCCCTCTTCATGGCTTGATAAATGTTAGTCTAGCAGGTCTCCTAGGAATCATGTGGCCAGCTCAGCCTCCCTTCCTGCTGAGGCATCCTGGTCTTAGGTAGTCCACAGAAGAGCGTTGGGGAAAAGTGACAAGGACCCTGCAGCTCTAGGTGCAGCCTCTGGGCTCTTCAACCAAACAATTCCATATGCACGCCCCAGTAATCCTCACAACAGTCCCAGTGCGCTATTACACTTGCTCTTAGTTGTTCGGATGAGGATGCTTGTGGAAACCTTGAAGTGTAAATGCATCCCCCCCTCACCAGCATCTTATTAAAGTGCAGAGTCATTAGATCTGGGGGTGAGGGGTGTGGGATTTTGCATTTCTGAGGAGCTCTCACTGGTGCTCGTGTTGCTTGTCCGTGGGCCACACTTGGAGTAGCAGAGCCCTTCTAGGGTGACAGAGGCCCTGATGTGGTCACAGTCCTCTGGAGCCCACCCCGCCCCCGGCCTCTCTCTGTTATCCTGTATGAGGGCTTCTTCTGGGGTAGGACGGAGATGAGAGCTTAGTGGACAAGAATTAGGAAACGTAAGGAGTATTGCTTCTTGTTTTGGTGCCAGTTCCTTATCTCCCACACCATCTTGCACGTTCCTTTCAGGGGTACAGCAGAAAAGAAATAAAAATGAGAAAAGCACATCAAAAGTGTCCAGCTCAGTACAATACACACTGGGTTCTGGCCTCTACCCTCCCATGGGTTTTCTTTAAGGAAGCACGGATATTGAAAAAAAAAAATGATACTTGGGGTACATTAGTGGAAAGGAGGTTCCATTTTTTCCCCAGGACGTCTTATAGATAAACTTGAGTTTGGGTAGCATTTATTCAGCACCCACTATAATAACAACAACAGGGGAAATCATGAAGATTTCCCATGTGTCTGGAGCTATTTGGAGCACTTTCATCTATTAATTCATTTCATCCTCCCAACAACCCTTACACATATGTAGTATTTTTCTTTCTTTCTTTCTTTCTTTCTTTTTTTCTTTCTTTCTCTCTCTCTCTCTCTCCCTTCCTTCCTTCTTCCTTCCTCTCTCCCTGCCTCCCTCTCTTTCTTTCTTTCTTTTTCTTTTCTTTTTTAACCAATGAGGAGCCCTACTGGCCCAAAGTCCCACAAGTCATAAGTGTCAGAGCCTGGATTCAAATCCAGGCCCCCTGACTCCAGGGTCTCAACCCCTTGGCTTTGCGACTTCCCTCCTGGGCAGGACTGGGAGGTTCAAAGGAGCACGTGATGTGGAACGGGAAAGCAGGTGATTTGACTGGGTACCATGGGATTAGAGCTTTACAAGAAATACTCCCCCCTTAATCCTTACCCTTCCAGGTAGGAGGATTCTCCCCATATTGGAGATGAGGGGATAGAGGAGACATCTAGTAATGTTTCTCATAGTTAGCTAGTGACCCAGCCAGGGTTCAAACTCAGGACTGCCTTACCCCACAGTCCACGCTCCTCCGCATGCCCCTGGAGGACTTCAAGTTACCAGATGGACATGCCATTCTGATGGGGAGGAGGTCTTCATGGCCTCTCAGGGCACACCTCCCTTCCAAGGCCCCAGGCCTCTGATGAGCCAGATGTGTGCATCTGCACCAGGAAGGGATCAGGTGGTCTTCCCTGCACCTGCTGAGGGGTCCAGAGGTTTACACCAGGACTCACATTTCTGGGTGGCAGGAGAGGCAGGTGACAGCAGCTGCAATGTCACGTTCTCTATCCCCCTATTAGCAAAAACGTGTGTGAAACTGCAGACTCTCAGTGTTCTGTGTGTGTCCCCTGACGATCGGTTTTGTAGCAGTGTCAGCATTTTGTGGTCAGTGGCTGTGGGATCCTGCTCCTGCCATGTGAATCACCCATAGTGAGGATGGGGCCCAGGTGGACCTCTGATTTTTACTTACTATGAGTTCTTCCTTCTTTATGCCAAAGAACCGATGGAGAGCGTTCATTAAGGTTGTTGCTCATCCAACGTGACAAAGGAAGGCTAGGGAAGACAGGGCCATTGTATCCCTCTGGCAGGGGTAATGTTCAAAGACTTCATCTCTGCAGGACATGGCCATTGACCAATTGGAGTGGGCAGCAGAGGTGAACAATAGGGATAGGTGTACCCGAGGACACCAGCTGAATATCTGCCCCCACTTTGGGCTCTTGAGTTTTGCAAAGTCCTATCATAATGCTTGAGACTTAGCAACAATGACGAAACAGCCAAATGTTAAAGTTAATATTTTCATTAAGTGTCTGTAAATCCTAACATGTTATCAGCTAATTTCAAATCAGCTCTCAAACAGGCATAAATTCCGTTTCATGTAGGCTATGTCTGGCAAGCAGTGGGAAGGGGTCTCCAGAAGTGAGAGCACCTGGGGTTTGCAGAGATCCTAAAATCCCTGTGGGGGAAGGAGGGATGGTGAGAGCGAATAATCACTCTCAAGTCAAATCTCTCCTTTCGGATCCTGTTCTGCTTCTTCTGTCGTTCTTCCCTGTGGTCATCAATAGGGTGAAGGAATCCCCCACTTCCTGAGGAGGGGCGAGGATAGGATGTCCGTGAGCGTAGGGAGAGGGGCATGGGCCTGTGCCAGGAGAGATCTGCATTCCTTCCCGGGGTCAGCTGTTTGTTGTTCATGCTGCCTGTATTTACTGAGCCAGGCTGCTGATAGTACTAAGCAGCTGTGTGGCCAGGAAATTCACTTGACCCATTTGAATCTCAGTTTCTCCACCCGGAAGATGAGGGGTTAGACTAGATGCCTTTTCTGGGTCATTTTAGCTGATACTGCCCAGAACTAGAATATATCCAGGGGGCTGTGGTGGAAGCCACCATGTGGTCTTCGTGTTTTCTTGGGGAACTAGGACCATCACACTGTGCATGGCCAGCTGGGGCCAGGTCCTTAGGAGCTGCAGACCCTAGAATCTGGGCTTGGGGATTTCCACGTCAGGCTGGTAGACCAGCAGGAAGAGCAAAACCTCAATCTAGGGCACTGTCATGATGAGCGGTCCCTGGCCACACCTGAAGGTTCAATGCTCTGCTTTGCCAAAAGGCTGCCACGTCTTCCTAGTGCCTGACCAGGGGCCTTCTCCCTTAGGAAGGTTTCTCCTTGGTCCTAAGCCTCTTTTCATCCCTGAGTGGTTGCTGGGGAAGAGAAGAAGGAGGGGTATTTCCTGGGAAGCCCTGCCTAGTGCTGCCACCTTGACTACATTAGGAAGTGGGCAATGGAGAATAGGATTTAAAGCATATACTTGTAATTTATAAATCCAGGGTTTCCTAAGGCTTATGAACCAAGTGAAATTAATTTTAATAATGTACTTTAAGTCAGGATAGCCAAATATTATCATTTCAACTTGTAATCATATAAAAATTATTAATGAGATAGTTTACCTTCTCTTTCTCGTACTGAGTCTTTGAAACCTACAGCATATCTCAGCTGTGACTGGCCACATTTCATGGGATCCATGTGGAGTTTGTGGCTATCTACCATCTTGGATGGTACAGATCTATGGCATTCGTGGGTAAGCTTTAGGGAGATTGTGAACCTTTTGGTTGCAAATGTCTGTTTCTGAGCACATTGTGTATTTTTTATGAGAGGTATATAGCTTTATCCAATTTTCAGAACCATTAGTGACCCCCAAAGGATTGACAGAAAAATGTCAGATTTCTCAGAGATGAATCCTGTGATATCCAAACTTGCCATTGCTGTGCTGGGTGGAGTACGCTGCCCATAGACTTCCAAAGCTCTGGCTGGCTCTTCCAGATAGCTTATCCCAATGTATGTGGGTCAGAAAGTGCGTTGCCAAATGGAGGAAGGGACAGCCCAGGGCTGATAGAAGGCAAAGAAAACCATCATAGGAGAGAGGGACAGTCTTTGCTATTTGTCAACTAGTATTATTCCTAGTATCTGTGTTTCCGGATGAACTTCCAGATCACCAAGGAAATGGAAATATTCTTGGAATTTCCAAATTCCCAGACACATGTGAAGAAAATAAAGTAGTTGGTTGAGAATTATACGCAGATATGTTTTAAATGTCATCCTGCTCTCTCTCAGACTCCCTCCTTCCAAACAAAGGTATCAGTTTTTGTTGTTGGTTTTTTTTTTTTAAAGATTTATTTATTTACTTGAGAGAACGTACACATGAGCAGGGGGAGGGACAGAAGGCGAGGGAGAAAATCTCAAGCAGACTCCTCATTGAGTGTGGAACCCAATGTGGGGCTCCATCCCAGGATCCTGAGATCATGACCTGAGCCAAAATCGAGAGTTGGATGCTTACCTGACTGAGCCACCCAAGCGCCCCTAAGATATGATCTTTTGAATTATGTGAGATGCTCTGAGAATAAAGTGACTTCTGAGTGGCTTTGACTCTTTCCTCAGCCCTCCATTTATTCCTGGAACAAGTCCAATGAGAGGGCTCACTCTCTACACTTCGTGACCATGAATGGGCTTTACAGTATGCCATGGTCTACACACCTGTGAGAATTTTTCTAAAGAGAGGATTCTAAGGTTTAATCAAATTGTCAAAGAGATCATGACCCTCTGTGGGGGTCATACCACTAGTCCACATGTTGTAATCAATGGAAATTAGAGTTGAGAGTCTGGGTCTGCCTTGGGTCCTGAGTATCTCCTGGAACTCTCCCTTTGGGGACTCGTTCCCCTGGAGGGGCAGGCCCTCTGTGTATCACCTGTGTGCTTAGGAAAACCATAGGGTTTCTGTGTCCTCAGAACCCAGGCTGGGCTCAAGTGAATGGCCTGCAGAGCCCCTCCCAAACCCTCACCCCAGTCCCCTGGGTCATTGATTTTGTGCGACAGCTAAATCATAACGTAATTCTACTCTAGTAGCTCTGTGGCCCACTGTATTCTCCTGTTTTCAGCTTTTGGAGTTTCTGGGTGCCTGATGTGATCTCCCGTCCAAGGCCAAAGTGTGAAGATAATGGAGTTTTTATACTGGCCCCCCATTCTAGGATGCAGGAGATGTGAGTTAGATGGGGCCTTTGAGTTCATCAAGTCCCATCCCTCCATGTGATAGGTGGGGAAACTGAGGCTGGAGTGGTAAAGTGACATACTCAAGGACACATAAATGATGGCTGAGCAATCAGGACTAGAATTCAGCTCTTCCCACCACCCAATACTACCTGTCCCCCTCCCTCAGTACCCACAACCTAACTGGCGCCCAGAATCCTCTGATGACTCAGGCGGAATCATGGCTAGTTAATAACACTACAGTGTGACAAACCTGCATTCAAACTTCGGCTTGGTCATTTATGTTGTGAGACCCTAGACAAACCATGTTAACTCTGAGCCTCAGTCTGTAAACTGGGCATAATCGGACCTACGTCCTGGGCTTAATGTAAGGACTAGAGTGGACAGTGTGTTAGGGCATTTGGCATAGGGTCTAATGCATGGTAAGCGCTAAGTAGATTATAATTATTATCGAGGCTTCCCCTCTTCCTATTGTCTCAAAAAATCCCTAATGCACTCGTCTACCTGATTCATCAAAATGTACCTGTCCTGAGTTCTACTGAGGCAAGACGTTGCTAGGAGACTGACTAGCTGATCAGCACTCAGGGCCTATGGACTTGTTTGTTGTGCTATTTCACCAGAGTGTGGCTTTGAGCAGGACTCACTTCAGCCTTGTTGGCCACTATCTGTATCCAGAGACCAGCTCAGTGTCTGGCATAGAGTAGATACTGAAAGAGTGTCAAAGGAACAAGTATTTAGCTAGTGAACTTCTGTGCTGTAGGAGGCTGAATAGTGGCCCCCAAAGATGTCAGGTTCTAATCCCTAGAGCCTGTAAGTGTTACCGCATAAAAGACGGTCTTTGCAGGTATGATTAAGTTAAAGATCTTAAGATGGGGAGATTATCCTGGATTATCTGGGTTGGTCCTAAAGGTACTCACGTGTATTCTCACAAGAAGGGGCAGAAGGAGACTTGACTATGCACACAGAGGAAAAGGCTATGGGAAGACAGCCGAGAGAAATGTAAAGATGCTGTCCTGTAAGTAATGGAGTGATGTGCCCACCAGCTAAGCAATGCTGGCAGCCGTCAGAGTCTGGATTCTCTCATTGAGTTCCTGGAGAAAGTGGGGGCCCACTGACACCTCAATTTTGGACTTCTGGTCTCCAAAACAGGGAGAAAAATTAATTTCTGTTGTTTTAAGCCACCAGGCTGAGATGATTTGTTACATCAGCCATAGAAAACTAATACAAGTGTTTTTAACTAAAGAAGTTAGTAACATGGGAGTTTTAGGGACCAGAAAGTTACATTTTTCAAGGGTGGAACCAGGGAAGCTCAATATTCTCTAATTACGTTTCCATTCTTTTCTCTATCAATAGTGCCCTCCCTCTGTGAAGCCACCGACAAAGTCCGAGGATGTGCCCGAGATAAGCAGGCAGGGGGTGGGAAGTTAAAGTGGGTTTTCCTCTTGCATCAAAGGGACGAGAAAGAACAGATGACTTGTTGACAAAGGTGGGGAGAAGGGGCACAATGACTAAGAAAGCTGAGCTGCGTGAATTCATTCATTTATTCAACAGATTTTATTGAGTGCCTCCTACATGCCGGCTACAATTCCAGGCACTGAGGATGCAGCAGTGAATGGGGGGTGGTTGGAAATCCTTGGTTATGTGGAGCTTACACCCTAGTTGGGTGTAGTTGAAGAAGACATGCACACACAAACAGCATGACTGTCCACCTGTGATGATGATGCTCAGATGGGCAACCTGGACAGCAGCAATCTTCCTTTTTTTTTTTTTTTTTTTTTTTACTTTAAAAAAAATTAACATAATGTATTATTAGCCCCAGGGGTACAGGTCTGTGAATTGCCAGGTTTACACACTTCACAGCACTCACCATAGCACATATCCTCCCCAATGTCCATAACCCCATCCTCTCCCCCCCTCTCCCCAGCAACCTTCAGTTTGTTTTGTGAGATTAAGAGTCTCTAATGGTTTGTCTCCCTCCCGATCCCATCTAGTTTCATTTATTCTTTTCCTACCCCCCAAGCCCCCCACGTTGCCTCTCAACTTCCTCATATCAGGGAGATCATATGATCATTGTCTCTCTCTGATTGACTTATTTCGCTCAGCATAATAGCCTCTAGTTCCATCCACGTTGTTGCAAATGGCAAGATTTCATTTCTTTTGATGGCTGCATAGTATTCCATTGTGTATATACACCACATCTTCTTTATCCATTCATCTGTGGATGGACATCTAGGTTCTTTCCAAAGTTTGGCTATTGTGGACAGTGAGCAGCAATTTTCTTTATGACATCTACTGCTGACACCAAAGCTTCATCCACTGACAAGGCATGAGCAATTTTTCACCGATGGTCAGCAGTCTCTCCAGGTGGCTGTTTTCTAGAACACTGCCTGCCCACCAGCACCCTGAAGGCATCCACCTGCATGTAAACACTGTAGCCCTCTCCCTTCTCTCTTACTTTCTCTCTCTTACTTCTCTGTTTCTTAACCTGCCCCATGCAGAATCACTATTTGTAATCTTGTTTCTAGAACCCGTGATGAAATTCGAGAAAATGGAGGCAAAGAAAACATACCCTCACTTTTAAAAATGAGGGACAGAAACAAGGAGACTTTCAGGGTTAAAGGATTTCTTTCCCAACTGGCATTTCAGAATCTGTGATATATGTTACATTTGAAGCTACCAGGGAAAGCTTCTGGAAAGAGGGGCTCTGGTTTTGTGTTTCAGATCAGTTTCTAGAAACTGACCTGAAAGATGTGAAGGGCAACTACAGCAGAGAAAATGCTCAAAGTGAGAACCAAGAAAGAGAAGTGACAAGAAGGCAGAGTCCATCCAGTCCATTGAGAAAGAACCTTCTGATTGTCAGAGGAGTCCAGTAACGGACGGGCTTCTCAGATAGAAGGAAGGACACATGTTCATTATCACTGGAAGAGTTCGAACATGGCTGACTGGCCAGTTAGGGAAACGTTAGAGAGAACGGTCAAGTTTCTAAAGGGGGCATGAACTAAATGTCTTTGAGATCTCCTCCAACCCCAAGAGTCTATGATTTTACTAAACATCCCAGAGAACAGATGCTCATTCTTTTTTTTTTTTAAGATTTTATTTATTTATTTGACAGAGAGAGATCACAAGTAGGCAGAGAGGCAGGCAGAGAGAGAGGAGGAAGCAGGCTCCCCGCTAAGCAGAGAGCCCGATGTGGGGCTCGATCCCAGGACCCTGAGACCATGACCTGAGCTGAAGGCAGAGGCTTAACCCACTGAGCCACCTAGGCGCCCCTAGATGCTCATTCTTATACTGAATGCAACATACTCGATGCACCTTATGTGCCAAACAAGACAGCATTAAAATATAGTAAAAAATTGACAGAAACAATAGAGTCAGGAAACCTTACCACATCTTTCTTTGTACGAAAACAAATGAGAAAAAACCCATAATTGAGTAAATCTCGTAAGTTCCTAAAGGCAAAAACAAAACAGAGTGTACTCTATATTCACAATGTAGTAACCCAAGAAATCAATAATACAATTAAAAAATAAACAGTGGACATCTTTTTGTGTTTCCAGTTCAGTAACATAACTATGTATAACTATGTCTCCCAGATGCTTTGGGATTCCAGTAACCATGTAATACAATTTGACCCCCACCTTCCTGGCCTTGACTGATTGATTTAGGATTAGGCACTTGAGCAAGATGGGACAGAAATCCTTCCCTGGGAATTTGGGATCAAGACACAGAAAGGAGCATCTTCTCTCAGATGGCTGGACTCACAGTATATAAACTTGGGAATTATCAGTGATCACCTCCTGCCATGTGAACTGAAGACAGAAGAAATAGGTTGGAGGAGATAAGAGAGAGAGAGAAATAAAGAGAGAATGGAACAGACACATAGGAGGGAACAGATTAGACCAGGAGGGAGGCTCCTGATGACTTTCCAGTCACTAATATCTGTCTATCTAAGTCTCATTTTCACTCTTTTTTTCTTCTATTATTATCATTTTTTTACATTTTAATTCTTTATTTAAATTTAACTTAGTTAACATATACTGTATTATTCATTTCAGAGACAGAGTTGAGTGATTTCATCAGTTGCATATGACACCCAGAACTCATTACATCAAGTCCCCTCCTTAATGCCCATCAGCCAGCTACCCCTTCCCGCCAGCCCCCCTCCCCTCCAGCAATGCTCAGTTGTTTCCTAGAGTTAAGAGTCTCTTATGGTTTGTCTCCCTCTCTGATTTCATCTTGTTTTATTCTTCTCTCCCTTCCACTATGCTCCTCTGTTTTGTTTCTTAAATTCCACATATGAGGGAAATCATATGATAATTGTCTTTCTCTGGTTGACTTATTGCGCTTAGCATAATACTGTCCTTTAGGTCCACCCACATTGTTGCCAGTGGCAAGATTTCTCTTTTTTTGATGGCTGAGTAATATTCCATTGTGTGTGTATATGTGTGTGTGTACCACATCTTCTTTATCCATTCATCTGTCGATGGACATCTGGGCATTTTCCCATAGTTGGGCTATTGTGGACATTGGGGTACAGGTGCCCCTTTGAATCACTATGTATCTTTGTTACCTTCACTCTTGCCCTTGAAATACACAAAGCTCTTATATCCTTATAACCAATTCTCCTCTTTTACTCAAGTCAGCTGGAGTTGTTTTCCTTATAATCAGAAAGTTCTAATTCATAAAAGCAAACAAGCAAATGAGCAAAAAGAACAAACCCCAAACCACTTCAAATTTCAACACTCTCTTCTAACAGAGTGAGGTAAAAATGGAAGCTTTAGAATATTTAGAAAGTTATTACAGTGAAAACTGTACAAACAGCAAACTCAAGGCTATAGCTAAAGTTACGCTAACAGGAAAATTCATAGCTTCAATAACTTAGAGGCTCTGTAGCCAAATGGCCTAGTTAAAATCCCCTTTCTACCACCCACTAGCTTCATACTCTTGTGCAAAGTTATCACTTTGTGCCTCAGTTTCCACATCTGAAAATGGATGTAATAACAATACTTACCTCATAGACTCCTATCGTGAGAATTAATTTATACACGGAATATATTTCAAATAGTGCCTAACATATAATATTATTAATGCTATCCATTGATTCAAATAATAATAATAACAATAATAATAAAATGATAGTAATATGTAATGTATTACGAAGCATGCACACTAGAGCCATCTTTAGGGATGGGCAGCACTGGGCAGCCTCAAGGGCATTTTCCCCTATAGAATAAAGGCAGTGCAACCTAGTATGTGACTGGCTGCTCCTCTCTTCACAGACAGAGCTGTTCCTGGCTTGGGCCGAGGACAGGAAAGGGCCTGGGCTGCCATCCAAGCATCTCAGTGAGAGTGTAGGAAAGATAAATATGAGGCTGTCTTGGTGTGGTGACTCTCTCCTCCCTTGACTGAGGGGTTCATGTGGTGGGAGAAGGATTTCTGGAGCTTCCAGAGGCTTGTGATGCTGGAGGTCACAGAAAGGGGACCACTGGGCCCGGAAATATGCCCTCCACCCCCTCACCACTGATATCCCAAATTCCATGATCAGAAGGCAGGTCATTCTTTGGTGACTCCTGGGTGAACCAAGCTGTGTTCTTATCTTAACAGCTACCTCCTTATCTTTGCAGATGGAAGCTGGAGTGACTGCCAACAGCATGCATTCCTGAGGTGGTCTGATGGAGTGTGGGGCCCTAGTGAGGGTGTGGATCCCCAAGCAGGAGGCATCTGCTCATGGAGAAAATCTGTTAGCTGGTAAGAACAGGGTGCTGGAGAGAGTGCCTTGGTCCTGCCTGGACTGCTCGAAGGTCCATCCAATTCCCTGTGTTTTCATCCATCAACCTGGTATAGGAGGAGACGGGGCCCCACTGTCCTGGGGAGGCTCCTCTTCCCCCAGGACTCAGATGTGCTATGTTTCAAAGAGTGTTCTAATCCAGGTACATGCGGGACAGCTTGCCATGAATCCAGGGTGTTCGGTCCTTCTGGATCTCCAGGCAGCCATCCAGAGAGACTGCCGCCCTATGCTCAGTGCCAGAAACTACCTCCGTCCTAACAACTACCAATCAATAACATATTAATAGGGAGCTGAACAATCAGGGAGCTATGAAAAGACCTGCTAAGGGTGTTCGGTCTGAGCAGAGAGCCAGAATCAAGGCCCTGGATCAGTGCACAATGGTGAGAAAAGAGAACAAGGGGCAGGGAGGTAGGAGATCGTGCCTGACCTGATGGAGGGGATCCAGCAGAACTTGGCTTTCTACAGGGTGGAGAATGGGATGTGCTTGCTTCACTTAATTACATGGTCCTTAAGTCAAGCCTACAGACCCAGTTTAAAAACACAGCATTCTAGGATGAGCACTGGACCAAGAGTCAAGAGATTAGTCTGGCTCAGCTACTCATTTGCTGTGGGACCTTCGATAAGGCAAGTCCCTTAACCTCTCAGTGCCTTCAGTCTTCTTCAATAGTGTTAGAAAAGTAGGATCCCTTTTGATTCCAAATCCTGGGAGTTTAAAACCAGGCACTATATTTCAGATGCAAAAAGCTAGGTTGTTACTTGAAAAAGAAGTGAAGGAGGAAGAAGAGGGAGAGAAAAATGAAGAGGAGGCAGAGTCCCTACCAGACTGTAAGGTCCTTGCCTCTGCAGACACGCAGCACATGGGAGCGTGTGAGGAGTGTTGCCAAGGTCCTGAAGGAGAGATTGCATAGGAAAGTCGGGGGCGTGCTCTGTTCCCGACCGTGGTGCCACACAGCAGCGCCAACATGTCACTTGAAAAATGAATGTGGCCTGAAGCTCAAGTTGCCGTGAGAGCATCCAGGAATAAATAAAATACTAAGAGAGCCAGCCAGGAGAAACTTGAACATGCTCATGGAGGGTTATGTTGGAGTTTCAGGTCCTTCAGGGTTTGGGATATTTTTGCCAAGTGACGAAGAGTGGAGAGGAGAGAATGTGAAGGTGGGGGAGCTCCTGCGATAGACGAAGACTCCAGGCAAGGCCCTGGCTGGGGAACAGGCCCCCTGAAACGATGATTGCTGAGGCCTCCCTTGGGAGGCACGTGGGGCAGGGCCCGCTGGGGTCCCTGAGAAGTGATCCTGAAGGCTCCCTTCGCCCTCTTCTCTGAAGAATGGAAATGCACTCCAGTGCGTGGTGGAGACAGAAGCTTTCTGATGAGGCATACAGCATAGGGTAGGAGCCATTCTCTGGAGTCAGAAACACCCAAGTCTGAATCCTAGCTCACCTGTGTGACCTTGGGCAAGTCCATTACCCTATGCTTAAAAAAAACACCAAAAACCCATCATGGTATCGGTGCAGAGACTATGTTAATGTCAAATAAGGAGTCAAAAAATAGTACTGCCCTTCCCCAACAGGGCCTGAACCAATTCTTGAATTAATAAGAGTCCTTGTAGATGTAAAGAGGAGATCATCTTTACTAGTGATAAAGGCCAGATCATAACGTGTAGCTTGAATTGACAGGATTTCCTGATCCTGAGTCCTAGGACTGACAGCTTACCTGGCCACCAGCAGCCCTGGACCTGCACCACCCCAGGAACACGCGTGGGGAGCACGAGGACTAGCTCCCGAAAGGAGGTAGGAGGGCAGAGGCTCTGCTGCGCATGCTCAGTTCCTCCCAACTCACCAATGGGGGATGAGTCGCCCCAAAAAGGCACAAGGGAGAGGGAGAGAGCCGGGGTGTTTCAGCAGGGGGTGCTCTCTCCCAGGGGGAGAAACCTCAAAAGTAGGGAATCAGCTAAAAACAGATAAAATCAGGGGCTCTCTCCGACACGCTCAGCCAGGACCCGGGATCTGGCAAGTGCGCAGTAAACGGCTGCTTTAGACGGTACCTTCAGCACAGCTCGGTTTGCTCGTGCTTTCGGGCCGACATTTACCAGGCCTGTGCTGTGGGCCGTGGTCTGTGCCAGCGTCTGGGGAGGACGTGAGAAAGCATTCCAGCCCGAGCCTGCCACCACTCCGCAGCGGCTTCTCACTGACACCTGCGACTTGGGCACTACACATCGGGAACTGCTGTGGTCTCCTGACGTGCATGATCGCAGGTAATCCCCAAACGCCGAGCGTTTGTTACCATGCGCGTCCTCTGCAGTTGTGACAAACCGGTGGAGGCCCCGCTCCCGGAGGCATGAGTGCAGGGTGAGACCAGAGCGCCGGATGGGAGCACAGCAGGACACATCTGTGTGGTATGACCAGGTTTGTCCCTCAGCCACCGCCCTCGGTGGCCCATCACACATCCCAGGCGAGAGGGCTGAAAGGTCCCTGGTAGTGGCTGTGGAGTGACGGTGGCCTTCCCATCAGCAAGGATGGCCGAAGCGTGTGTCTTCAGGACATTCCCCAAGCCGTTCGGGTGTGCCTTCGCTTCCGGGAAAGGGCCAGAAACTTGGAAGAAATAAAATTCCCGTGGGGAGGGAGTGAAAGTGAATTCGGAACTCACGCAAGAGACGGAGAACCAGCTTCAAAGCAGGCCCTTCCTTAAAGCAGCTCGTGCCACCTGCTTGGAGCTCCCAGAGGCCTGCTGGGCTCTGGAGGTGTCCCTGTTTGGCCATCCCTTAAGCCAGAGCTTTGGCTCCTTTCTCGGGGCAAGGCTGTTTACCTTCCTGATGTCTCCCCTCCGACTGCCGGGAGCACTGCTATCTGTACTCCTGGGTGCCGTGTGGCCACTGCAGCTCTGTGTTTACAGGGAGGCAGTGGAGGCCTCCCCTGGGCCCACACGGATGTCTCTCGCTGTTGCCCCACAAGGGCCCCCCCCCCACCTTTCTTGGTTTGGCAGTGGGTGGTGGGGCTCTCAGTCCTAAAGCGGAAATGTCTGGGAAGGAATTCTTTTCAGTGTGTGGGGTTTAATGGACCTCCCTCTCCACCTGATTTTTCATAATGTTGCTAACGAGCCGGAGAGGGGAACTAACATAATTCGCCATCCGCAGTTATTAAAATCAGCAGGACCCACGCAAGAAGACACAAACCCTTTCATTATAGGAGCTTTAGATTGAAAAGACATATAAACAACAAGGATGTGGAGGAAAGGAAATTAACATTCAACTGTTCAGTCAGTGTCTTTTTTTTTTTAAATTTTATTTATTTATTTGACTGAGATCACAGTAGGCAGAGAGGCAGGCAGAGAGAGGGGAAAGCAGGCTCCCTGCTGAGCAGAGAGCCCAATGCGGAACTCGATCCCAGAACCCTGAGATCATGACGCGAGCCGAAGGCAGAGGCTTAACCCACTGAGCCACCCAGGCGCCCCTAGTCAGTGTCTTAAATAGGGTTTCCCAAGAAGCAACCCAGAGACAGGGTTTGGGAGCAAATGGCTTAACCGGGAGGTTATTCCAGGAAGCATGAGAAGGAGAGGGCCAGTGACACAGAGAAGGGAAGGAAGCTGGTTACCACCCTAGGTCACCCTAGTCCTGCTGGAGAACTCCGGAAACAGTGTGCACACGAGCCTCTTGAACAGCAGCTTCCGGCAGTCTTGGTTGAGGGTGTGACATGCCTCAAGCTTGCCCTGTCATGGGAGGGCACAGCACACCTTCAGAGCCACAGAGCTCTCAGAAAAAGAGAGGCAGAGGCGAGGCCAGCTTGCTCAGAAATGGTACAGAGCCCAGGGGTGTGGCTGGGGCTCTGACCTGGCCTGCTGCCTGGGGGGAGCTGGTGCCTTCCAGATGACTTGTCATTCGATCCTCATTATAACCTGATCGTGCAGGTGACATGGTCTACGCTACAGAGTTGGGGGGAGCTGAGGTCGAGTGACTCCTAACCAGAGCATCATTCTTCACAACATGGGATGTTTAGCATCTTTGTCTTCCCCCAACTAAATGCCAGTGGCCTTCCCCTCTCCTCTAGTCCTCGTGACTAACCAGCTCTCCGAATGGGCAAAATGTCCTCCTTCCCCCTCCACACTCACAGGAATGCTGGGTGGGGAGGATCTTGTGCGAGTCCACTTCCCATTTAACTGTAGGGTCACAGTTATTGGTCAAATTGAGAAGGAGCTGGGCCGAGGTAACGTAATTCTTGAACACACTTGACTTCTGTAAAATGGACGTCTTTAAGCTGAACTCATGGTTGTGTTGAAGGATTGAATATCAACTACAGTACAGTGTCTGATATCAAGTAAGGGCTCCAAAAATGTTAGCTATATTACTGGTCGAGGGGCTCAGGAATCTTAATTCTAACCTAGTCCTTATTTCTTCCCCCCTCTCTCTTTCTCTGATTCCTGGCCCTCCCCTCCACTCCGGTTCCCTGTCCATTCTCTAGGAGACATTCAGGGCAGAGGGAAGAACTGATGTTGGATAAAGGGGCGGTGGGTCGGGCCAGAGTCATCTGTAAACCACAGCTGGAGCAGGCCAGAGAAAGGTCAGCCAGGGGAGCCTGTGTGGGTGTGTCCAGCAAGGACAGGGTTCAGGGTATGTCACGTGCACCCCAGGCCATCCATATGCCCACTCATTAACACTCACATGGAAGTGAACGTAACCTTCACCAGAGTTCACCCAGATGCCTTGTTTTCTTGGCTGCAGAGGCAGCTGCTTTTCTAAACTTCTAGTGGCTTTTGGCAGCTTTTGTAATATTCAAGGCATGCTCCGGTGGCCAGGCCGTCGACATGGGGGACTGAGGCCAGCTACCTTTTGCTTGGGTCACGGTTACGAGCTATTATGAGCAGACTGCGAGCAGAGGAGCCTCAGCCTGTTCTTTTGCTCTGGTGTCCCGTCCAGAGTCATTTCCGGCTCCACACCACCTTCCACATCCTTGGTCAAGATGAAAGGAGGAGCCGGACCAAGATTAGCATGATGGCAGTGGTGTGTGGGATGGTGGCAGCTAAGAGTGAACGAATTCGACCTCTTCACAGTGACACGCGTCAAGCTCTGCAAGCAGGATTCAGCCTCAGTGATTTGTCCAGGAGACGAGGCTTCATCTGTGTTAGGCGTCCTTTTGTGTGCGTCCTATGAGGATTTAACGTGAGCCCGCCATATGGCAGGAGCTGTGAACACACCATGCCGTGCCTTCCCACAAACCTCGCTATTATTGATGTCCCTGTTTTACAGATAAAGAAGGAAACTCAGAGCCAGGGTTTGACTGCTGAGGCCACAGAGCTAGTGAGAAACACAACTGGGATTAGGTAGGATCCTTTGGACACTTACGTCTAGTCTAGGGTTTCTCAGCCTCAGACTGGTGACATTCGGGGACAGATGATCCTTCATTGTGGGGACTGTCCTGTGCATTGAGCCGCATCCCTGACTTCTCCCCACTAGATGCCATTGCACTTTCTCCACCTTCCCCAACTGCAAAACCCCCAAATGTCTCCCTCCAGACATTGTCCCGGTTGACACTGCCCTAGTCCTTTCCACGGGAAAACCTCCATTTCATGCTTCTAGAATGAGCCTGGTTGGAGGGTGACCCTTAGCCCCCAACTCTGGCAACATTTGAGGCTCAGCCTTCTGGCTTCTCCCGTCGCCTCTCCTCCCAAAAGCCTCTCAAGTGCGTCAGTCCTGTGACAAGTCCTCCATTCATTCTTTCACTCGTTTGCTCAATGACTATTTCTTGAACGTTTCCTCTGCACCAGGAGACAGAGAAACAGATAATCAGAGCTACCCGCCCCAATGGAGGTAATATTCCAGTGAACAGAAAGCACTCAGTAGATGTTATAACCCACACACCAGCACTAACTCATTTTATTCTCGTTTTCACTTTCCCAGGGTGCGGTCTGAGACGCTGAGAGCTTTGATCACTTGCTGAGTAGCGAGTGGGGTTGAGTGTTAAGGCCAGGCACATGGGCTCCACACTTGCACACCTACCCTTCCAGTCCCCTGCCTTTTCAGAGCTCCACCCCTCACCCCACATCTCCTTTCCACTGTTTTGGATGTTGTCATACAGAATCCCAGTGTCTTTTCAGGTGCACAGGTAAATGTCATTTCCCCTCTTCTCCTCCCCCACACTGGCTGCCCCCGCCCCAGCCCCCTGTGAACCAGACCTGATGCGTTGGTGCTGCTGTGATGTCATGACCTTCTCATTCCTTCCCTACATCTTCACTCTCAAGTCCTGCTGCTTTTTTTTTTTTTTAAGATTTTGTTTATTGATTAGAGAGAGAGCACAGACAGGGAGGAGGAGCAGAGGGAGAGGGAGAAGGAGAAGAATCCCTGTTGAGCAGAGAGCCCGATGTGGGGCTCGATCCCAGGACCCTGAGATCATGACCCCAGCCGAAGGCAGATGCTTAACCAAACTACCCCACCCCCAGTGCCTCAGGTCTGCTGGTTTTTAAGACAAATCTCTTTTCTTCTTCCCAGTGACCCTGCCAGGCAAGCCTATTTGTGTCCTGAGGAATGGAGAGGTCAAGTGCTTGCTCAAGGCCACTCCCCTAGTAAAGGTTCAAATGTATGCCCATCTTCTGATCACAAACTTTGCACTCTGAACAAATTGCTTCATGCAAAATGTTATATGGCTGCCACTGCCTCAAGAACCCTGACAAGGTAAGGGCCATAACTTAGGCCGTGCCTGGATCTCTTACACAGAGTCTAGCCCTTGTGTTGGTTCAAAGGGCAGGAGCCCTGGAGCCCAAGTTGCAAGGATGGAACCCAGGCGGTCTCCCGGCATTCATGCTCCGGAAGCCCACTAGAGGGCAGTGTTTTCCCGGTGAAAGAGGACACCCGGAGAGGACGCACCCTGTAACTGAGGCTCATTTGAAGTGACCAAAGAATTGGAAATCACAGTGGTTTCCAGTCATATACACACACGCACGCTATGTTTAGAATCTTGCTGGATATTCTAAACACGGAGGAAATCTTGAGGACTGTTACTGAGGCTTTGCTAGAGAATAAACATGGTTTGTGCCCTTGTCTGACCTTTGGCATTTCCTAGCTCTGTGACCCTGAGAAAGTTTCTTCGTCTCTCTCAGTGTAAGAAGATCTGCTTGGTCTCCCTCACAGACCAGGCCACCATGAGGCTAACTGCACACACATGGAACGATAGCTAGCATTCCAGAGATGCAGTACCATAATTATGGATGTTATGAAATTAATTTAACTGTTAGTTCAGTAATTACTTTTGTACAGAAGCCTTCCGTGAAACCTTGCTACTCAGAGTGTGGTCCGCGGATGGGAGCAGGATTGGCAACACCCAAGAGTTTGTTAGAAGTACAGAATGTACTTCTGAATGAGGGGCGCCTGGGTGGCTCAGTGGGTTGGGTCTCTGCCTTCGGCTCAGGTCATGGTCTCGGGGTCCTGGGATCGAGCCCTGTATTGGGCTTTTTGCTCAGCGGGGAGCCTGCTTCCCCTCTCTATATCTGCTTCTCTGCCTACTTGTGATCTCTGTCTGTCAAATAAATAAATAAAATCTTAAAAAAAAAAAAGAAATACAGAATGTAACTCATTGTAGACCACTGAACTCTGACAGCGTGCATTTTAACAAGATCCTGTGGTGATTCGTAGGCCTCCTAAGGTTTGACGCTGGCTAGAAAATGAATACTTTAATGAATGAAGAAAACAGCAAGGAAAGTAACTTGAACTGGTTTGGGTGTTAATACTGAGTTAGTTCAGCTCAGTGACCCCCCAGAATAGAAGTGTGCCCTATAAGGAGCTTGTGGCGTGCTAAGCAAATTGTTTGCAATGCTCAAAAAATGTCTCCGTATCTCAGTAATGCTTTAGGGAGCTCGACTTGAGGTTGAAATAAAGTATTTCATATTTAAGCCAGTTATGCTGCAGCAGGAAACGACCTGGCCTTTCAATGGCCTTACAACCCCAGTGGTACACGGCTCTGTTCCATCACTCTGAACCCAGGCTGGCGGGGCTTCTACCTTCCCAAACACTGCGGGGAAAGAGCTCTGCAGGGGCTTGCGCTGGGAGTAATGCGCCACACTTTGACGCATGGATCATTTGGTCCAAACTAGTCACCTGACCCCACCTGACCACAGGGCACAGGGGCAGGAAGCACAATCTTATCCTGGGCTTGCAAGGTAGGGAGCTCTAAATACTCAGTCACCAGAGCTAATAATGACCCCAAAGCTCGTCCCTGAGCTGTTCGGAGCAGCAGCTCCCAGAACTGGTTGTGCAGGAGAAGTAACTGATTTTAAGGACAGTTTATTGAATGTCCAGATTTCAGAGCCGCTACCCCTGGGATCTTATCCAGAATCAGGAATCTGTTTTAGTAAGTGCCCTATGGGGTCCTGAGGCATCCCCGCCACAGACCAGCATTTGGAGAACACTGGCTTTGAGGCTTCTTGTCCCTTAACCCCATCTTGAATTTATAGCACACTGTATTTATTTCCCAGGAACACCTCAACCAATTACTCTATACTGGGTGGCTCCAAACAACAGAAACTTAATCTCTCACAGTTCTGGAAGCTGGCAGTCCAAAATCAACGTTTATCCTCAGGGTTGGTTCTTTCTGGAGGCTCTGGGGGACAATCCATTCCGTGCCTCTCTTCTAGCTTCTGGTAATCCTTGACAGTCGCTGGCTTATAGCCGTATGATTCCAATTTCTTCTACCATCTCCATATGGCCTTCTCTGTGTATCTGTGTGTTCTGTTATAAGGACACTTGGGTGAGCCACGATGATTTCGTTCTTTTTTTTTTTTTTTTTTTTTAAATCAGGCTCCACGTCCAGGGTAGAGCACAATGTGGGGCCTGAACTCACCACCCTGAGACCAAGACCAGAGCCCAGATGAAGAGTCGGACACTTAACCAACTGAGCCACCCAGGCACTCTGATTTCATTTTTCAAATCTGTCATATTAATTCATCTGCAAAGACTCTTTATCCATATAGGGTCACTTGGGGACAACCTATCTTTGTGGGGTCCGCTGTGCAATCCGCTGCAGGCCCACGTTCACACCCAACCCAGTCTTCTGCCTGTTCTCTCTGGACAGGCAAGAGTGCGCTTTGCAAGCCACACACCACAAGGGGTCAGGCTAGCCTTATTTTTCTGCAGCGAGTCCTCCTCAGCACCCAGAAGTCCTTTCAATGTCGGGGAAACACTCAACACTCCTCCGTGAGGGTCAGCCAGGGCAGGCTGTGGGGCGGGATCCCAGACCCGGCAGCCAGTTTCCCTCCTTCCTGCCTCACGCGAAACAGAACTGCATGGGAGGCGAGCATGTGATGGGCAGCACGTCCTTCTGTTGGTACAGCCGGCTCTGCCAGACGGCTGGGAAAGTTACCTAACATTCCAACAGCCTCAGGCCCATCTAGGACCCGGATGTTGTCGGCTTTCCCCTCCTCAGCGGTGAGGGCTATGTTCTTGACAACTCCCAAGGTTGGAGAATTCCAGGTGGATGGTCATAAGATATTATGAGGAAATAGGTATGGGCATTCAGGTCATCAAATGAACGCTTATTTTTATATTCTCTAAAAGATGGTAGTAATGACAGAACATTAAATAGAACACTTCAATGTCATTCGACACATCTTGAGTTAGTAGTAATGGCTCCTCAACAATTATTTTCCATTTAAGCAATTCCTTTGCTCGCCAGAAACATTTTAATGCATTCAGTGGGATATTATACCTTAAGCTTGCTTGGTTTTCAAGATTATGTCCAGGAAGACGCACATTCCTTTCTGTATGTGGTTTTTTCATCCAGGAATGATGTGTTTGAAACGTGACAACACAGAGGCCCTACGTTAGTCTCCCTAAGTCCTAACCTGGAGACACCTGTGTTTTCTTGCTTGGGTGATGGCGGGGAGGCATGTGAAAATACATCAGAAGGGACTAGAATTTGTCTCAAGCCGATTCACAGTGAAAGGGTGGGATTCCTGGGAGCGTGGAGTGTGTGGGCCTGGCCTTCCTGTTAGACTGGCCCAGTGCCTCACGCTGTCCCCTGTGGTCACCTCCCCCACCCCCCAGAGCTCCACCCCACAGTTAGCCGTGGCCTGTGCTGCTCCTTCATCTCTTACTGTGATTTCTAACCATGGCCTCTTATTTTTTTCACCATTTCCTTGGGTATGTGTTTGGCATTTTCCCTCTTAGAATGTAAGCTCTTGGAGGGTAGGGGTCTTGCTTGGTTTTCCCTCTGCTGTTGTCCTAGAGCCTGAAACTGAGTAGGATTTGATAAATTTTCTTTGAAACAATGAGTGTCCACCTAAAGGTGATCTTCTGGGGGACTTGCTTCCAAGACCTGTTGGCGGGTTGTGTGCAGAAATGCTTTCCTTTGTTCCAAGAAAATCCTCTGCTTATTATAAACCATTTGTTTTCAATCTGTAGATTTTTCAGAGGTTTCCATATGCAGATGTGAGTTGTAATCTCCAAGAGGGAATTTACGGTGGAATATCCTCCAAAACATCGATCTTCTGTCTTGACTGCCTCGAGGTGTTGTTCCAGGAAGGGCTTAAGGCAGGCCTGAGTGCCATCCCCCTGTCTGGTTGTGCCGGCCAGCTGTGTGCCCTGCTGGCTGGAGGGGGGCCCTTGTCACTGCCCAGTGGAAGAGAAGTGGATGACTTTTGGGCAGTCTTGACATCTTGTTCCCAGCCTGGAACCATCACCTCCAGGCTGTGCTTTCTCAGTGTGAGCAAGCCACATCTGTTCTTTGGGGCTTGGATTCCTCACTTCATTCATTCATTCATTCATTCATTAGGCAAATGTTTATGGAGTGCCTGCTAGATGCCTGGCACACAACTAGGTACTGGGGGTAGAATAGTGAGCAAGGAAAGCAGTCTTGCCCTCCTGGAGCTTACAGGGTAGTCAAGCAGAAAGATGTTACCAAACCACTCACAGAGAGGTATTTAAATGTGACTGTGACAGGTGCTGTGGCGGGCGGGGTGGGGGAGTCCCTGATGGTGTAGGTGATCATAATGATGGAGGGTCTAACCTAGGGCAGGATGGCATACCGTGCAGAGAAGACCACCCAGAGTCAGAAGCTGAAGGATGAGCAGGGGTGAAGAAAGGAAGGGAGGATTGTTCCAAGCACAGAATCTTTGTGGGCTCAGGGCTTGTGGTAAATGGGTAGAGCCAAAGGGAGGCCAGTGGGGCTGGAGCGGGGAGAGCAGGGAGTGTGGGGAGCACAGGCCAGGAATGGGCCACCCAGGGGACCATGTCAGGGGGCCCAGACTTTATCTTGAGAGCTGTGGGAAACCGTAGATCTGTCTGAG
Organism: Lutra lutra; assembly: GCF_902655055.1. Lineage (NCBI taxonomy): Eukaryota > Metazoa > Chordata > Mammalia > Carnivora > Mustelidae > Lutra > Lutra lutra. The sequence continues at coordinate 130,770,255 of NC_062284.1, forward strand.
TCTTTGAGCCCAGGTGTGAGCAGCACAGAGCAGACGTGAGATTGCTTTGCGTTAGAGAAGATGCCACACTGGGGAGTGGACTAGAAATGGACCAGAGTGGGCGACCACGGGCTACACAGGAGGTTGTGGTAGTGGTTCAGAGAAGACATGCTGCTCCTGGAGAATCAGCCCATGAATATTTTCTGAACACCTACTATGTGCTAGGTGAACTGAACAGGCGAAGAACCCTGTCCTCACAGAGCTGACATTTTAGTGAGTGGGGAGACGAGCAGTAAGTGTAGTAAGGAAGGAACCTGGGATGTTGGGAAGCATTATGTGCAAAGGAAAAAGAGAAATAAATTGACCAGAGTGAGTGAGGTGGGGAATGGGGGTAGCTGATGGCAGAGATCCTTAGGAAGTAAAAATGACAGAGTTCTATGATGGAGGTTGCGGGGGGTAAGGGCTAGAGAAGCATCAAGGTCAACTCCTAGATCTCTGGTTTGTGCTCAAGGTCAACTCCTAGATCTCTGGTTTGTTCTCAAGGTCAGCTCCTAGATCTCTGCTTTGTGCCAGCAAAGAAGGGTTGCCAAAGAGCGTGCTAGACTAAACGTGAATCAAGTCTTTGATCTTGGAGCCCTGTGGGCTCCATGGCAGTGTCAGCAGCTGCAGGGGCATCTGTAACCTGGTCTCTGGATCCCGAAGACCACCCCGCACAGGAAGTCCCTCTCCTGGATTCCCTACACAAGGATGTGCCACGTCTCATGGGGTGGGGGTGGATCCGCACTGTGGGTAACTGGGGCTCCCGCTGCAGGTCCGTCAAACCCTCTCCCTGGGGTTGGCGGCATCTGCCCCGGGCATGTGCTTCCTGACGGAGCTCGGCAAGCGTGCAGTGCTGCCGCCTGCTGTCCTGGGCGGGCACGCTGCCAGCGTCCGCTGCGGATCCCCGCCCTTGGCCCTGGCCCAGGCCCGCCGAGTGTCCTCTGTCTCCGGAAATGACTCTGCCTTAACCCTCCAGGGAAGAGGGTATTTGTGGGGTGCATTTCTTGGGATGGCCTGGGGGCTGGGTGCCAAGGGCTTTAGGAGCTGGGGAGTCTGCACACTCCTAGGGTTCCGGGTCAGTTTGACAGGGCTTCCCCCGAAGGAGGATTTCCCCAGGGGATATCCGTGACAAGAGGGATGGGGTTGGCTGACCCTACGACCTCAGTCTGAACCGTCCCTGCTGTTTCCTCCCTAGAGAAAGCCCTGGCTTCCGGTCAGGCCCCCCTGGGGCAAATGGACTAAGGAGCACAGTGCGCTGGTGCCAAATGCTTCCCACGCGCCCGAGAGCTTTCTGTGGATTGTTCCTGAAGCCTCAGAGCAACTCTATGAGGTCACTGCTATTAGTGTCATCTTTCTTATTTTAGAGATGAGGTAATGAGGCTCGGTGAGCTTGCACAAGTCGTTCAAGGTCACAGGGCGAGTGGGGCGCGGAGTGGGAGTCACACCCAGGCCAGCCCTGGCTCTGAACCCCTCTGCTCTGGCAGCTGATGGAAGGGCGCGAAGGTCACCCGAGCGGGGGCCAGTGTTCAGACTCCAGCCCTGACTTGGCACTGCGTCCTGTGGCGCTTTGGAACCAGTCCATGGCTCATTCATTGCTTCACTGAATATTGACCAAGTGCCTCTTCTCCCGAGGCTGGAGGCACCATGAAGTGAGGTCTCACAGGATGAGCTCACGCGTGGCAGCTGCGACAGACACACGGGCACACCGCCTGGGCTGCAGAGGGTCAGCTGCTTTAGGGAGCAGGGCCAAGGCAGGGGTGGCAATGACCGGAGGGGGTAGGGGTGCGGGTCTGGGAAGCTGTGGCCTTTGTGTCGGGCCTTGAGAGAAAAAGACATTTGCCAAGGCTTCCTGGGCAGATGTGACTGTGAGAGCAAAGGACGAAGATGCCTGGAGGGTCTCAGGACCTTGTGGTTGTCTCTGTAGGTGGAGTGAATTTCACAAGGCGTGACTTGGACCTGTGATTAGGAACCTACGTGAGAACCATCTGGGGTGTTTGCTGCAAGCGTTCGTTAGAATGCAGATCTCAGGGTCCACGCCAGGCCCACTGAACCAGACCCTTTAGGAGGTGGGGCCCAGAAATCTGCATTTCAGCCAGTGCCTTGGTGGACTCTGGTCTGCACTGATGTTTGGCCCAGGTGAGGAGAAGCAGGGCAGCAAACAGCTCTGGGTTTATAACAAAGGTCAGCCAACTTCTTCCGGAAAGGGCCACAGAGTAAATATTTCAGGCTTTGTGAGCTAAGAGGAAAACTGAGGGTATTCTGTGGACACCGATAACCACTTAAAAATAGAAAAACCGGTGGTGGGTGCACTTGGCTTCTCTTAGCCTGAGTGTAGTCTTTTGGCTCCTGATTTAGACTGTTACCCATTAGCCAAGTAGGGAAGGACCAGGGGTGGGCAGAAGGGAGGAGAGCAAAGCCAGTGCGTCGTCCAGGGAGCGAGGAGTGCATAGAGTTAGCTGTGGAGTTTCCAGAAGGGCCCAGAATGTTAAGAGATGCTTTGTTGGAATACAGGACAGACTGGACAAGAGCTTGGGCAGGAAGGGTAGGGCAGAGCAAGGAATCAAGGATACCGGAATCCTTGGCTCATGCTTTTGGGTGGAGGGGATGTCATTAGCTTACGACCTGCGACATCATGTGTACACGTGGTCCCATGCTGAGCAGAGGCCCCGTGGATTGAAGGCTGAAAGGGAGGTCTTTGCATTTGACCATTCAGAGGTCATTACTTGGTGGGACTAGTTTTAGGAAAGATAGTGGGAGTCAGATGTCAGTGGATTCAAGAGGAATGGGAGAACAAAAAATGGAACAGTCAAGCCGCTGTGTCCCCATGCTCGGGCTGGCAAACCCAGTGAATGCTCTCTCCTCAGGGGCAGAACTTGGGGAATGTACAGTCTCTCCCAACCCCGGACCCCAACCCTGTGGACCACTGCGCAGTGCTGGGACAACTCATCTAGGAGCTTCTTGGTGGTAGGGGGTGCTGTTCTTCTCACCACATGGGTCCTCAGCACCTTCAAGATCTAGTGATTATTGATGCATGTTGTGGAAGGGGGAGGACTGTCCTTTCCCAGGAACTGTGTCCTTTTGGTACCTTGGAGTCGGCAAACGACCATATCCCACACCTAGAAGTAGATGCCCTCATAGTTAGCATCCTTTCTGCTCTGGCTGGTACCAATCGTGTGGCAGAAAAAAGTACTGGTCAGGAAGATGGAGACCAGGGTTGGAATCCTGGCTCTGTGCCTGGCAGCCTCGTGGTTCTGTGAGGCAGTTTAACCTCTTGGAGATTGAATGTCTCTCTCTGTAATGCCAGGGGTTGGATGGGATGACCTCCCAGGTGCATTCCAGGTTCAAATTCCTCTATTTCCCTGACATGCTGAGGCAGATGCCTGGCATGGACACAAACAGCTGTCATCTCCAATGTCATGTTTGGGGGTGTCCCCAGGCTCTGTCCCGTGTGCCGGCCCAGGTGCCTGACAGTGGGCACACCTGCCTCTGCACCACCCTGAGGCTTTGCCTAACTCACCTGAGCTCACCTCCCTGTGGTCTGTCATGGGGCTCCCTAACTCATCCTACCCCATCTTATGCAAACATTTTCTTTGATCACTGGGGAAATGAGGACATTAAGGACAATGTGATGGTTTCTTTTAAAGCTAATTTTTTTCCAATACAAAGAATTATTCTTTATTTGAGGCCATTTCTTCTCTCCCTTTATTTAATTGTTTTTTTGGGGGGAGTTGGCAGGTAGAGAGAGAGAATCCCAAGCAGGCTCCATGCGCAATGCAGAGCCCGATGTGGGGCCTGATCTCACAGCCCTGAGATCAAGACCTGAGCCAAAACCAAGAGTCAGGTGCTTAACCAACTCAGCCACCCAGGTGCTCCCATTTAATTGTTAAGATGTCCATTTTTTTATGAAATAAGGATAATTGTAGACGATAAGTTCTTCCCACTGACCTTACTTAAGAAAATGGATGTTTTCAATATCCATATGGGGTCCTGCCTGTTTTTTTTGAGTATCTTATCGATCCACGAAATCCAAGTTTCTAGGCCTGGTTTTAACACCAAATGGGGATAATAACAGTATATACTTGCACAGGATTATCATGTAGATGGAAATACTGCAGGCAGGCACAGTCTCTGGGATATACTTGGCACTCATTAGCCACTAGCTGCCCATCCCTCTACCCCCGCCTCTCCAGACAGTTGAAGGACCCAGCCAGAACTTCAGTCTCCTCTCCCCAGGGTTGGCTGAGTATCTCACCCTTTGTGCCACTTGCTGTCTGGAATCCCTCCTGGTTAGCTGATGAAAAGAATAGGGAAATAAACCGTTCATGCATCCTTTCATCTCTTCGTTCCTTTGCTAATCTCACGCCTCTTTCTGTCTATCTAATGTGTCTAATGTGTTCTAGAATTGGGTACACAGTCGTGATAGGATACCAAGCTCCCATTTTGCTTGGAAGACAGACATGTTGAGCCAGCAGAAACTATATGTTGTGGTCAATGCTCTAATAAAGTCAGATGGGAAGAAGTAGAATGAGATAGATTACAGAACCCTGGATATTTCTGCGAATGGGCACTACCTCAAATCCTGAACTTCCTGGCAACTGTGGTAAAAAGGAAAAGATGTTCCTATTGTCCAATATGGTATTTCTAAACCTTCATTGTTTTTAAAAGCCATTGTGTTTTTTTGCCTTTCCTGTGGATCTACCCAAGTTGTTACTTACTTTAAAAAAAATTAATACATTGGGCGCCTGGGTGGCTCAGTGGGTTAAGCCGCTGCCTTCGGCTCGGGTCATGATCTCAGGGTCCTGGGATCGAGTCCCGCATCGGGTTCTCTGCTCGGCAGAGATCCTGCTTCCCTCTCTCTCTCTCTGCCTGCCTCTCCATCTACTTGTGATCTCTCTCTGTCAAATAAATAAATAAAATCTTTAAAAAAAAATTAATACAATTATTTCACTTACTTAAATTAAAAAGAAAGCTTCATATTTTTATAACTGGAAAACCACCATCACTAGCTCCAGATAGAGGATAAACACATACATAATAAATGCATAATCATTAAAACAAGGAATTGTCTGCTAATATAATTTAAAATAATCTGAAGTTATTCTGTCTGCCACTTAAAATGCTCCAGCTACACTGGGGTAATAAAATGACATATATAAGGTCAATTGCAGACAAACTTCTTTCTTGGCATAAAATTCAAGGAAATATTTATTGCAAAAGACACAGAAGTTCCATTCAAATGGATGTTTCTTATGAACCCTATAAAAGTTAAGGGCATAACATTAAATCTCAACACACTGAATGCTTTTCTACAGGGAGGTGAGTCAGTAGCAAGACAAGCATGCTGTTTCTGAAGACCTAACTCAGGAGTTTGCAAACTTTTTATGTGAAAGGGACAGGTCATAAGGTCTCAGCTGTCACTCCTCTATTCTGACTTGGTATCTTAAAGCAGCCACAGAAATGTAAGCAAATGGGAGTGGGATATTTGAATAAACTTCATTCATGGACAATGGAATATGAATTTCATATAATTTTCCCATGTTACAAAATATTATTCCTTAACCTTTTTCCCCCCAACCATTTAAAATGTTAAAAACCTCTTCAGCTTATAGTCTTACAAAAACAGTTATGGGCTGGATTTGGCCTGAGGGCTATAGTTTGCAGACTGCTGATCTAACTGAGTCGTCAACAGGGTCTTGGAGAACTTACTAGAGCTGAGAGCTGATATGTTCTGTCCACGGTGAACGGCGTCTCAGACCAGCAGCAAGGTCTTATAAGGGGTCGGCAGCAGAGTTAGAACTAGAACCCAAATTTTTCCATTTTGAACTCCAGGCCTGTCCCCTTTCTAGATGCTGCCTCTCTGGATGGAGGAAGTGTTTACTCTGTGATGTCAGTCTCTGAAATAGAACCTTATGTCATCTTCCCAGCATCCTTTGCATGGTATCATGATCCCATTGTTGCAGGTAGAGAAACAGAGGTTTAGAGAGGATAGGAATTAAAATACTGCTAGATCATGGAGCCATAATTTATACCTAGATCTGTTTGGTTCCAGACAAATGGGAAGGACTTTGCTAAGGAATTGCCTTGACTTTGATAAAGAATCTTTTGCCTGTCTTCTTTCTCCTGCACCCAACCTTATCCCCCAAAGACTGCTCTTTAATTATAAGTGACTGGCCTGTGGGGACAGAAAATATGGCCCCCGTTTTTTAGTAGCATGTAAGTTCTGTGATGGATGAGGGCAGCGACAGAGAGCACACAGGGGAGAAAGGCTCTGTTTTGTTTTCTTTCCTAGATTCCTTTTTTTTTTTTTTTAAAGATTTTATTTATTTGACAGAGAGAGATTACAAGTAGACAGAGAGGCAGGCAGAGAGAGAGGGAGGGAAGCAGGCTCCCTGCTGAGCAGAGAGCCCGATGCGGGACTCGATCCCAGGACCCTGAGATCATGACCTGAGCCGAAGGCAGCGGCTTAACCCACTGAGCCACCCAGGCGCCCCCTAGATTCCTTTTTTAAGACAATTTTATTCGGGCATAATCGACATACAAAAATGTATGTTTTTAAAGTATACAGTTGGGTGTTTTGACATATTTATACACCAGTGAAATCAACCATCACCTCGATCAAGATAATTAACATATCAATTGTCCCCTCCACCAAAGTCTCCTCTTGCCCTTTTGTAATAACCCCCTTCTGCCCTTCTCCACCTTACCCACTATCCAGCCAACCACTGATGCCCTTTTTGTCACTCTAAATTAGCTTGCATGTTCTAGAATTCTACATAAGTGATAATATACATTACACATTCTTTTTTGTCTTACTCTTTCACTCAGCGTAATTATTTTGTAATTCATTGTAATGAGCACGAAAAGTCCATTCTTTTTCTTTGCCAAGTAGTATTCCATTGTGTGGGTATACCAATTTGGTTATTTCCTCACTTGTTGATGACTTTTGGGTTGTTTCTAGTTTTGGGGTATTATAAATAAAGCTTCTAGGAACATTCAAGTACAAGCCTTTGTATAAACATATGTTTTCATTTCTCTTGGATAAATATCTAGGAGTAGAATGGCTGGATCATATATTAGGTATATGACTTTTTGTTAATTTGTTTGTTTTTCTTTTGGAAACTGCCAAGCTGTTTTCCAAACTAGTTGAAAATTCCATTTGCTCCACATCTTTGCCAACATTTGATACAGTAATTCCTTTAAATTTAGATATTCTAATAGGTGTGTGGTTTTTAACTTGCGTTTTCCTAATGACTAATGAGAGCTAAAGCTTCATTAATTACCATTAATGAATAATGATAGTTTAGTTTCCAACTAAAAATAATTGAACAGCTTTTCATGTGCTTACTTGCCATCTGTACATCATTTTTGCTAGTGTCTGCTCAAACCTTTTGCTAATTTTCTCATTATTTTGAAAGGTCTTTATTCTACATACATGTTCTTTATTAGATATATGGTGACAAATATTTCCTCTCGGTCTGTTGTGTGTTTTTTCTTTCTTTTAACAGCATCTTTCAAAGACTGGCACTTTTTATTTTGACAGAGTCTAACTTACCATTGTTTTAGTGGCTCATACTTTTGGCATCTTATTTAAAAAGTCTTTGCAAACCCGAGATCACAAAGGTTTTTCACCTGCGTTTTCCTTTAGGAGTTTCACAGATTCAGGTTTTACTTTTAGGTCTCTGATCTATTTTGAGTTTTTTGTTTGTTTTTTGTGTGTGGTGTGAGGTATGGATTGAGGTTCAGTTGTTTTCCATAGGAATAGTCAGTTGCTCCAGTACCAGTTCCAGTTGAAAAAAACTATCCTCTGAATGGTATTTACACCTTTTTCAAAAATCAGGTGTTCATATGTGTGGATCTATTTATGGATTCTCTGTTCTGTTTCATTCATCTATTTGTCTATCAATGCCAATATCACACATCTTGATTACTGTAGCTTTGTGGTGAGTCTTGAAATGAGATATAGTCCTCCACCTTTATTCTTCTGAAAGACTTTCCTTCCTTCTCATCAGGAAACAAAGCTGGAGTGGATGTGGAAAGTTCTGGTTCTCCTTGTTTGCCTGGTAAGTGACTGGAGAGAATCTCTGAAAGCAATCTTCCTCTATCCTCAGCCATCTCTGCGTAGCTCCAGTGGCTGTTCTAGAGACACCCGAAATCCTAAGTTCTTTCTGTACCATAGTCCCAATCTGTCTGAACAAAGTGGCTGTCTTGTGCCTCATGAGTAGGATATCAGTGCCCAAGGAGAAGACGGTTGGTATACAGTGATCACAGGGAGGGCCCATGAGTGGCTTGGCACACGACTGCCCAGTAGGGATGCTTTGTGTTGGATTATGACAAAATGACCCAATCAGCATCTCTCTTGGGGAGTAAGGGTGTGAAATGCAGATAGAGGTGGGGTTAGCAAGCAACAGATTGCCAACTCTGAGAAAAAGCTGGTAACCTGGTCCTTTGAGGTATTCTGTCCTGAGCATGCTGGGCTTCCCATTCTTTTTTTTTTTTTCCCCCCAAATGTGCTCTTTTCCAAAAAGGGCCCTGGTAAAGCCTTGGCTGTTCTCTTAGTCAAACAAGATCAGAGTCATCATGGTCATCACTACTCCTCTACTCCCATCCACAATAAATCCCCTACTGCTGCTGTCACATTTACCTTCCACTTTTCTCCTCCACCCATCCCCATCTCTCCATCTCCCTAGCTACCACTTGGTCCATGGGCCATCACATCTGTGCTGAACTGCTTCAGCGACACCCAACGAGTCTCTCTGCCTCCTCTCTAGTCACCCTCCCATCTGTTTACCACATGTCTTTCAGAGGAAAACTTGTGTAATTAAATTTATTTTCAGATAACTGTGGATTCATATGCCGTTATAGGAAATGAATATAGAGAGATCACATGTACCCTTCACCCAGTTTTCCCCAAGAGTAACATCTTGCCGAACAACAGTACAATATCACAACCAGGGTACTGATCTTGATAGTGAGATGTAGGAGTTCCAGCACCATGTGGATCCCTTGTGTCATGAGTTCCCAGCGACTGCTGGAACAAATCACGAACTCAGTGGCTTAAAACAACAGAGTTTACTCTCCTAGTTCTGGAGACCAGAAGTCTGAAATCAAAGCATCAGAAGGACCCTGGTCTCTGAAGGCTCTAGGAAAGACTCTTCCCTTGCCTCTTCCAGCGTCTCGTAGCTCTCAGCGCTCCTTGGCTTGTAGCAGTAACGTGTAGCAACATGTGGCTATTGAGCTGAGCCAGAGAATGAAGCCAGCAGAGAGGGGAGCAGAGCTGACAAACCAGCTCTTGACAAGACTTTCTGAATCCTTGACCAAACTTGTGCTTGAAGAGAGAGTTTTCCATTTGGTGAGCACCGCCCCACATCCCCCCCCCCCCCACCAAATCCTCTTTTCTTTTCCTACTTGCAGCAAAAGCATTCTGATTAAATACATAGAATGACCATTGCAAGTCACTTTCTCTCTAGCCCTCAGTTTCCCCATCTGTAACATGAGGAGGTTGAAATAACTAGTTCGATTTAATTCTTCAAACATACATTGTGCCTTGTGTTTGTGCTTAGTGCAGAATGACGATTCAGATGTAGTTATCCCCCTGTAAGAATTTGGGAGCATAAACCTATCTATAATACACCCCAAGAATGGCTTATTACTACTGTGGACAAAGTGTTCTGGGACCACAGAGGATGAGCTTGATTTGGCCTTGGAGAAGGCTCCCCTGGGGAGGTGACATGGAGCCTGGGTCTTGAAAAATGAACAGGGTTTTTCCTAGTAGAAAAAGCAGGAGAGGGCATTTTAGGTAAAGACTGTAAGCGGAACTCCAAGTTAAGAAAGCTCGTGTTGTGTTTGGGAAATAGTAGTTCATTATACCCAGAACTTAAAATACGAGAGGGAAAAGGATGGGCACCAGGGGAGGAGAGGTCAGTGGGACCTGGTTGCCATGTCCCTGAATGCTATGTTGGCAATTTGGGGCTTTTTCTTGCAGGAGAAATGGAAGTGGAGGAACGTGATGATCAGACTTGCATTTGGTAGGATCGCATTTGTGAGCAAGAAAGACAGATTGCTGATGGGGAGAGACTGGAGCCAGAGGGACCAGTTGGGAAGTTATTGTAGTTGTGGAGATGAAAAATGATGAGACTAAACCATGCATTCAGGGGTAATTTGCAAAGTGTTATGTGCAGGATATACTGAATTGGCATATGGTAGGTGCTCAGAAAATGTTTGTGGAATAAACATTGCTGAGTGATGAGGCCCATGTTGTGGGAGAGGATGGATTGAGGATCTGAGGGTTCTGAATTTGGTGATGGGTGGAAGGGTGAAGAAGGGAGTCGGTGGAGGTGTCGGAGCCTGAAGAGAAGCCAAATCAGGATCCAGCGACTTTAGTGAGACAATCTTTGGAGAGTGATGGCGTGGGAAACCAAACTGAAGCATACGGAGTAGTGAAGACAACAAATGTAGTGGCTACTTAGAGGAGAGAAGAGGCAGAGAAAAGGAGAGAGAGTGGTAGCTGGGAGAATGGCACAGTAGACTTGCTGGTTTTTTTCCAAGCTCTATCCCCCACCCCCACTTCTTGCTTCCTAACAGAATCTCAGTTTGGTTAAGACTCCCATCCCACCTCAATGAAACCCTTTTGACTCAGAGTCACACAGATGGATACTGATTAATCTAAGTCAATCATGGTAATCCCATTCCTCTTTGCCATTGATTGATGCAAGAACAGGAGCCTAAGTCCATCAGCGCGGGGCATTCCCCTGGCAACTGTTATTTATTGTCCAGGGATGGGCACTTGACCTTGTGGCACTACCAGACTCATCAAGTGTGGCCATGGCTGCTACTGGCCACCAGATAACCACCAGGAGAGAACCCAGTCTGAGAACGGACAGCCGGACCCTGATCCAAATGGTGCCTGGAGACTGCCCTACATCCAGGTTTCTCGTTAATGTGAAAGAATAGATTTTATAATTACTTAAACCATGTTAGTTGAGTTTTCTGTTACATGCAGCTGAAGGCATCACTGATGAATATCCGTGGATTATATTTTGTCTAAAATGGAGGATACTCAAGGTCAAGGGAGGGAGTTCAGAGAAGAGAAAGAAATTAAAGACACAGAACAGAGAAAAGAGCTGATGGGAGAGAGTGTCGGATGGCAGGGATTGTGTTCAAGACCACTGGTGGAGGAGCTGGCTTGAAAAGACACAGGCAAAGCCCTTCCTCGGACTGTAGAAGGGAAAGTGGTATGAGATAATGAGTAAACTTAGATGGGGAGGAAAGTTGACAGAGGGATCTGTAAGGACCCTTACAACTTTACTGCCTGCAAGTGCTTCCCTTCTGATCCAGGATGTGAGTGTCTTCAGTAGACAAAACCCGACACCCCAGGTGGTACGTGCAGAGAGACAAGGACCTACTCACCCAGGAGTCATGAGAGGCATCTCCGCAGGAAGGAGGTTCTGAGTCAATCTTCCAAGGATCTATGGACTTGGGATGGAGGGGGGTTGGGTAAAGGGTCCGTGTTGTGCTTCCATTTCTCTTATCTGTTTTAAATGCCATATCCTTGAGGAACTTACTAAAGCCACAGGGAGAGACCCGCTGGGCTGCAGCAGGGAATTCAAGGTGGGGAAAGTCACATTGGAATCAGATCCTGGAGGACCTGCTGTGCCAGGCTGGGGTTATTCCCTTGGATGGGCTTTGGGTTAAGTTTGTTTCTCAAACTTTAATGGGTAAACAGTGTCTTGTTAACACCAGTTTTGATTTAAAATTATTAATATAAAAATACCTAAATATATATAGATATAAAACTTGGTGTACATGCCTTATGCTTCTATCTCTTATATGAATCATAAAACCAAATCTAATTTACAAATTAAATACAAAATGGATGGAACTAATAAAATTCTACATTAGTGGGCTAGATGATGATGTTTGCTGAAGTCAAATTGCCACTCACAGGGCAAATATGGCATTGACTATTACTGAGAGCGATGCCCTGATAAATTGGCTCTCCAGAAAAAAGAAAGTCTGTTTCGTAGCGTTTGCTGATTCCCATGGTGTAAATATTCTTACTATGGCTCACATCATAATCGCTGTGATTAACAACTGGCTCTCAAAATACCTGAACAGGTAACAGTTAGGTCTTGTGAGCCAGAATAAGCTAGTTCCAGGACACTATAGCTTTATAGGGATTTTTTTTTAAGATTTTATTTATTTATTTGTCAGAGAGAGAGTACAAGCATGGGGAGCATCAGGCAGAGGGAGAATCAGGCTTCCTGCTGAGCAAGGAGCCTGATTCAGGACTCGATCCCAGGACCCTGGACCAGGACATGAGCCAAAGACAGATGCTTAACCGACTGAACCACCCAAGCACCCCACTTTATAGGTTCTTTTGAACTCACCATGCCTGTTTTTCTGTGTGTGCTGTACTAAGTCAGTTGTCCCTCCCCTTTCTTTTCCCATTCCTATAAGGTCTGTGTTTGCTTGGGCACAGTGAGGTAGCATAATTTGATCTTTACCTTGATGAGTATATCCTTTGCATATTAAAGTAGTCACTGTTCCTTATATGTCAACCTAAGACAAAATGCAAGTATTCCTCACTATCCAAATTCATTCCGTTTCAAAATCCATACAGTGAGTTTTTATAAGGAACACCAAGTTATTCCAAAGTATTTGGTTCTCCAGTTTTGGGTAACAAATACTCAGAGTTCAGATAGCAAGGGGTCTTAGCCCTACTTTTTTAAAATGTGGATTTTATTCTATTCCTGAGTTCAAATAGCAAATATTTAGTTAGCAAAGGATAGGTGATGAACTCTTTGGCATGAAAACAGCTGTTCATTAATGTCAACATGAGTACTGAAATATCAAGATAGTATTTTGTTATGTAAGGTGGGCTTCCAGATGACTCAGGATAGGCTTACATTAACTTTTAGATAATCATTGAAGTCTAAGCACAAATTTAAGAATTTGTATCTGTTAGAAATGCTTGAGCTGTGGTAACTGAATACCCAGCCATGAGTGGCTTAAATCCTAGATCTTTATTGCTTACTTACTAAGAAGTCCTATGGTAGACAGACATCAGAAGGGTTTGCATTGTCAAAATAACTTCAAGGATCCAGGTTCTTCTATTTTTATCATCCATCCAAGAGTGTTAACTTTTTAGTCTGAAGTATATTACCTCAAGGTCATAAAACTGCTGCTGTGACTCCAGACATTGTGTGGTCATTCACATCAAAAATAAGTGGGAAGAGACAGCTCCAGACCTACCTATCTCTGATTAAGAAAGTTAGTTTTTCTAAGATCATTCCAGCAGGTCATGATTTCCATAGCCAAAACTTGATCACATGGCCGCCTCTAACTACCACAGAGATTGGGGGATGTGGTGCCTGGCTTTCCAGTGCCTGGCTTTCCAGAGACCGTAGAAGACTGCAAGGGGATCATAGTGGAAGCATGGGAATGACTTCTTCATGCCAATGAAGACAATCTCAGTGAACTTTGTAGAAGAACTTCAATGGGTAAGTCTGTAAAATCCTTAGCACCCAGTGACCCAAGCTTGAGAATCTGGCTTAGGCAACTACTCACAGTCCCAGTCACTAGTGCTTGGAAAGTATTTACTAGTACAGAACATATAGTAAATGCTCTGGGGGAGGGGAGGACCGAGGAGGGACACACACACACACAGCCCCTGCCTTTGAAGGACTTAGCTAGGGGCTTGCTAGCATATCACTGTGTTGCACTAAGATTTCTAGATTCTTCATGCAGTACTTTCTTGTCTTGTTTGTAGTTTCCTGTCTTTGAATCATGAGGCCTGAGCCCATCCGGGGGGCAGCATCTTGCGTCTACACACTGAGGGTGTGGACTCAATATGTATTAGTGGTAGGCATGGCACTGGGCACTTGGTGTGACACTTTTACAGTGTCAGCAAGAAGACTAATACGTGCTATGGAGACAAAGGAAAGTTTCAGGGGAATTATATAATAGAGAGACCCTCACTTGACTCTGTGAAGATGAGGTTGGGCGGAGGGCTGAGGAAGGCTGAAACATATATCGGAGTCTAGAAACTTGGCGGTTATCTTAAGGCTGTCAGTAGTCCCCGCATGAGATCAGGTATTTGTTCTTACTACTGTTATTGTAAATGTCTTAGCGCTATTATTCTTACCCACCGTGAAATGGTATCACAGGATAGCAGGAGACAGAACCCAGTTCCACTGTCTTACCCCCTGTATTAGTGTGCTCAGGCTGTCATAACGAAGTACCACTGACCAGGTGACTCAAACAGCAGAAATTTATTCTATCACAGTCCTGGGGTTAGAAGTCCATGATCAAGGTGCTATCAGGCTTGGTTTCTTTTTCTTTTCCTTTTTTTTTCCCCTTTGTGTGTGTGTGTGTGAGAGAGAGAGAGAGAGAGAGAACAAGTGAGCACACACACGTGTGAGGTGGAGGGGAGAGGGGCAAATGGAGAGGGAGAGAGAGTCTTTGGGAGGCTCCATAATCAGCTCAGAGACCAATGTGGGGCTCAAACTTATGACCCTGGGATTATGACCTGAGCCGAAATAAAGAGCCAGATGCTTGATTTGACTTGGACTTGAGCTAAGCCGCCCAGGTGCCCCATAGTGCCATCAGGCTTGGTTTCTGGTGAGACTTCTCTTTCTGGCTTGCCGATGGCCCCCTTCTTTCTGTATCTTCACATGGCCTTTCCTCTGTGCATGCCCAGTGAGGGAGAACACTCTGGTATCTCTTCCTCTTCTTATAAAAGCACCAAACCTATGGCATCAGAGCCTCGCCCTGATAACCTCATTTAACCTGAATTCCCTCCCTCCAGGTTCTTCCTAAATAATCACAGTGACATTGAGGGTTAGGGTTTCAACTTACAAATTTCAGAGGGACACTTGCATCTATAAGCTCCACTCGTCATTTATTTCCCAGGAAATGGAAACGCCAAATATTGCTGCTTTGGAATGACTGGTACTGTTTGTAGCCAGAGTCCAAAGGTGGGTCATTCAGCTGTCTGAATACTGCCAGACCCAGAGCAAGGCCAGCTCACGAGTGATGAGGTGGAGGAGGCCATGCCCCGTATCCTTCAGGAACAATCAGAGACTGCAAAGTGTCAGGCCTGGGAGGTGGGGAGGCATGGTTGTTCTGATCGCATGTGTGTGTGTGTGTGTGTGTGTGTGTGTGTTTAGGGCAGAGTTGGGAGCTTATAAGGACATCCAATCATGGCTCTTACCTCACTTGGAGTGTGGAGGAGCAGTTTTCTATCTATTCTTTTATAGAAACATAAACCAGAAGTGAATATGAATCCTACAGAAAGCAGGACTTCCAGCAGGGGGTTTTCAGACACTCTCTTTTCCCCTTTGTTGCAAATATTCAGTCCACCTCTGGGAAGAGACCCAGAGATCTTGGTGAGACCCATCAAGTATGGGAGAAACCATTCCATGGCACCCTTAGGAGGGGGGGGTCTCAGGCCCAAATGAGATTCTCCTTCTGGGCTTTTCATAAGGGCTTTGCTCTCTGAGCGACCTGTTTGTAGAGCTCTAGGGCCGTGGACCACCTCTGGTGCCTGGATGGCCATAGAAGGGAGCACAGAAGAGGCTCTCAGGGCCCAGGTTCATGGGAATGAGAAATTCTTATCATGAGCCCAAACCATCTGTCAGATGTCAGATGTCCTGCTTTGGAGAGCCACAGTTCTCTTGGAACAGCCCTCCTGCTGAGCAACTCAGCGGCTAGGGACCACGGAGCCCCCGGCCTGTGGGAGACTCTGGCACAGCGCCGGGATAAGGAGGAGGAAAAGGAGCTCCTGGGGCCACTGGGGGCCCTCCCAGACACTTGCGTTAGGAGCAGTAGCAATCCCATTGGCTTAGGGGTTAGGAGACCCGGCTCTGGCAAAGGCCCAGAGAAGTCACTTCACCTTGTTGGCTCTGAGTGACCATATACAAGGACTGACACCAAACAGGGACTCCGTTGTGCTGGCAAAACCTCACTGATCTGCAGAATCATACCTGTCTTGCTTTTCTCCTAGGTTTTTCTTGGAACAATATAAATGGAAATATGGTTAGAATTACAAAGCACTGTAGAATCTCCAGGTGTTAGCATTCATAACAGGGGAAGGAGGAAAGAAAGAACGTGGGTGGACCTGGCATACCAGTGTTTTCACAGAGCCCCTTTCTGGGTTCTTACAGTGGTTATTACCATTCAGGAGGATTATTCCCATCCTGGTGGGTGGGTTCACTGGGTCTTAGAGAGAGAACGTCACTTGCCCCAAACTGGGTGGTGGTGAGCTGGGGTGTCAGTCGTTCTGCCAGCCATCCTGGCCTCCGGAGGGAGAGCAGATAGATGTCATGTAGAGTTAACATCCCAGCAAGGATACCAAAAGTCAAGAAGCTGGGGGAAGGCTATGAAGGAGCCAGAAAGCCCCCAGAAAAGTATGGGAACTGGTAATCATTAAACTGAGATGGGCACAAACACTGAACATGTCCCCAGAGGTCACTGCCCATGTCTTCCACCTTCCCTCTCCCACCCCAGCCCCAGACTGGATGGGGAGGAATTGGGTCTGGCCCCTGGCTCCCTGCCTTCCTCACCCCTGGACTCACTGCCCCCCACTTGGCCCTTCTGATGCCTCCTCTTTTACTTTGCCTGCCAAGTTCTGTCATTTAAACCCCCCTAATTTAATAGGTTTGTCTCATTATTTTGATTAATCATATTAACTCATGTTAATTAAGAGAGAGAGTTAAGCAATGACAGAGGTTAATGGAATCAGCCCGTGTTCTTCTCTGGCTTTTGTTGGGGGCTCTGACAGGCATGGGGGAAGAAGAGGGGAGAGTGGGGAATGGAACATCAGCAGGGCCAAGCCCGGGACAAGCCAGGCAGTCTGCACAGAGAGAGGAGAGAGAAAGGTATCGAGGAAACGATCACTTACCAATCAGAGTTTCCTGCTAATTGAATGTCTGATTTTATTAATGATGGAATTTATAAAGGTCCTTAAGAAAAGAAAAGAATTTATTCAGTTCAGCAGTTAACTGTGAAAATTAATGCAGAGGAAAAAAGTTCAAATGGCCATTTTATTTGTGTTCTTTTTTTCCCCTAGCGGTGGGAATAAAATTGGACACATCATCTCAAAGGGCTTTTCCATTTCTGGGTTCTCTTAATTTGTTGATGAAGAAGCAGACTGATGGGCCTGGTACCTTGACCTGATGATGTTAGGAATAATAGACTCACGTACTTTAGTCCAGAGTCTGCTAAGCAACTGAAATGCACCTTCCTAGTTAATCCTTGTAACAACATGATGAGGTCCCCTTTTACAGAGGAGGAAGCTGAGGCCCAGAGATGTTTAGTCACTTGTCCAAGGTTTCATAGCTTGAGAGATGCAGATCCAAGATTCCAGCCAGGCCCCTGATGCCTGTGCCAGTGAGTTTCATAAAGAGAAT
Source organism: Lutra lutra (assembly GCF_902655055.1). NCBI lineage: Eukaryota > Metazoa > Chordata > Mammalia > Carnivora > Mustelidae > Lutra > Lutra lutra. Next base: position 130,787,681 of record NC_062284.1, read on the forward strand.
GAGCCATTTTTCCTTACAATTTAATTCTTAGTTACAGGGAGAAAAGTTACAGGGGGAAAGCTTTGGGATCAGGCATACCTCTGTTTGATCATGGTGACTTCAGTTCTAGAGGAGAACTATGATATCCTGCACTAGCCCCATTGGAAAGGACCTTCCTCTGGAGAAAACAGACACAGGTTGAGATTTTCTGAGACATCTCCACCAGAATCCCTCTCCTTGTCTTCCAAGTTGTCCTGGAACCACGAGCCTGGTGTTATGGATTGAGGTGTTCCTTCCAGAAAGGTATATTGAAGTCCCAGCCCCAGAACCTGTGAACATGACCTCATTTGGAGAAGGAGTCTTTGCAGATGTTAATTAGTTGAGGTCATCATGAATTAGAGTGGTCTCTCCATATGATTAGTGCACTCATACAAAGAAGAGAAGGACCCAGACACATAGGGAAGAAAGCTATGTGAAGGAGAAGAAGACATTGAGGTGATGGCTTCCATAAGCCAATATGTCTGGGGCTATAGGATGCTGAATGGGATGAGGAGGGGTCCCCCTGCCCAGAGCCTTCAAAGGGAGCCTGGCCTTGCTGACACCTTGACTTTGGACTTCTAGCCTCCAGAACTCTGAGATAATAAATTTACAATGTTTTGAATCACCCAGTTTGTGCTAATTTGTTATGACAGCCTAGGAAATAAATTCACCTGCAAAAGCTTGACTAGCTTTTACTCGCTGGCTGATGCTTCTTTAGCTTAGGATTTTGAACCCTGTGAAACTATAGAAAATGTTCTTTAAGCTAATGGGTCTCATTGCAGATATTGCAAGGAAGTTGTGATGTGTGGCACCTCTTGGGGTTCCACAGGACAAATGAAACTGATGCTGAGTGTCAGGTGGACCCAAGCTTGTCTGGGACAGCCCTCAACATGACTGCTGGAACACCTGCTCCCCAAACCTGATTCTTTTCCTGGGCCAGTAATTCCAGGGCACTGTTCTGTGTGCTTTTCTCTCAGACTCTTGGAATGTAAATGAGTGTTTTATGTTCTTACTTGGGAGTGAGTGGCTCCCTGAGTCTCCCATTACCTGTGAGAAGCTGCAGGGTGTGATGTAGGGATCTCACTGCTCGCCCCTGCTGTATTATGGCAGACATCAATAAGAGGTCACAACATACTTTTCTGCTAAGCCTGTGAGAGTGCAGCACTCCAAAAGACCAGAGTTGGGACTTCAATATTTACTCATTTGTTCAGTGAATGTTTACAGAGTGCCTATTAGTTCCAAGCTTGGTGCTCAGATAGACATTGGTGGACAACACAGTCTTATAGTTTGGGAATAAACTTTTATGTCATCCTGACCTAGTAAGAAGATCACTTACCTGGCATCAAGAGTCAGACACTCAACCGACTGAACTACCCAGATGCCCCATCATCATCTCTTCATTTCTCTCTCTATTTCTGTTGGCTTTTTTCTTTATCTTGGTTATGGGTCTCATTCTTGCTATTTTGAACATCTAGCAATTTCTGAATGGGTGCTGGACATTTTGGATTTTACATTATTGAGTGTCTGGATTTTGTTGTCTTCCTTTAAAGAGAAGAGAAGTTTGTTTTGGTAGATTGTCAAGTTACTTGTGGATCTACTTGATGCTTTCTAGGCTTGTTTTTAAGTCTTGCTAGGATGGAGCTAAAGTAGCCTTTACTCTAGGGCTATCTTTGTCGTATTATTGAAGTATGACCCTTCTGGGATCTTTCCTCAATGTCCTTGGTGTTCAGTTAACATCCCCCTGCACCTTTGTGATCAACTGCCTCAAGCAGGACCCTCAAGTAGATATCTGGAACTCTTTCTCAGTATAGTTCCTGTGTCCATGGTGCTCTGCCCTTCAAATTCCAGCCACTCCAGCCTCCTTCAATTCCAATCTCAGCTGCCTCAATTTAACAAGATTGCTGTTCTCTGCTTGGGTTCTCCTTCTGTGAACTGTGGTCTAGAAAATACCTCCAAGCAGAAGACTAGAGCGATTGTTTCCTTTCTCAATCAGACCTGTTGTCTAAAGTCTGAAATCCCCTGTTTCATATATATATTTTTTTAGTTTTTTAGTTGTTTTTAGCAGAGGACAGGCTATATGTAAGTTACTTCTCATGGCCACTAAGGTCACTGAGTCTGCCTTTGCCATCTAAAATGGCAGAAAGTTGTGAGTCTTAGAACCCTCTTAATGAACAACTTGGATGCTCCTTTCTGACCTCTTGACTTCCTAAAGCTATCCAAGGTCAGCATGGCATCTTTTCCAGCTTCATCTCTTGAAGGATTTGAAGTGAGAGACTGGCAACATGGCAGAAACCACTAAGGTTCGTGAGCATCTGTGAATGCCCTAGCTTGAGGGCATAAATCAGAAATTATTTTGATTTCTTCAAGGCCCTCACTACTGACAAGAGATTGTATGGCCCATCTGTCTATTCATATTTCCAGTTACTGCTAAAGGAGCTTAAAAGGAGAGATGGGAAGAAAGGCACTCCTTCCCATGAAGTGCTGCGTTATCATCCTTGCCAGAACAGAACTGTGGGTACTATCATTTCATAGTCCTTGCAATATCAGGGGACTATTCCATCTGGAAGACCCTCCTGGATCACTGGCAGCCCCTCAGGTAGTATTTGAGAATTAGTGCTCTATAGGATATGTTTGGAGGCACAGATCCAGTGTCTTCCTTCCATCATAAGGCCTGACCCCAAGGCTTAGAAAGTGCATACGAATTATTTTTTTACAACTCCCCCTTGTGGTGTACTTTTTGCCTACGTTATCTTAAAGATGAATGTATTCTAAAACGTTCCCCCTAAATCATAGCCTTTTGCAGATAGTATGAAAACTTATCCACAGTTGGGGAAGGAACCAGTATCAACATGTGGTAATGAGCTTGAGAACAGATGGGGCAGAGGAAAGGAACTGATATCATGTTCAGGGACTTTGGTGGTGCCATGAAGTTATGCTATGTGACTGGGTGGTGCACTTTGGTTTAATAGGTAGAAATAAGAACCAAGGAGAGAGCTGAAGGCCTCTGCTTTGTTGTCATGGCTCATGATGTTCTCTACTTTTCCGTCACAGCCCTTCTCAGTTTGTAATTGTAGCAGAATGGTGTTCTCTGCCTCTTTTACCCTCTTCCTCCCTGCCTGTCTTCACCTGCCAGGGTGAGCAGAAGAGAGGCTTTTCTGCCTTCCAGCATTCCACTCTGAAAACTTTAAAAGGTAAATTCATTTCCTTCTGTGAGGATCCACTTTAGCTACCCAGGACAAAGCCAGGAACTCTGGTGGGAAGTGACAGAGGTGAGGTGGAGAAGAGAAGAGAAGAGAGAGAAGACAAAAGCCAGGAATAAGAGACTCCCAGGAGCCCATCTAGGGTAGAGTTTGTGTGGGAGGAAAGGCAAGTTGATGGAGAAAGTGAAGAAGTCCTCTGGGTTCCCTGTGCATTTGGTGTTGGCTAAGTCAGTAATTCTCAGCACTAACTATACATTAAATTCACCTGGATAGCTTTTATGGAATACCAGTGCTCCCCAGATATTCTGATTTATTGGTCTGAGGTGGAGCCCCGGCATCAATAGTTTATAAAGCACCCCAGGTGATTCTAATTGTAGCCATATCTGGGAACCCCTGCACAAAATAGTAGTATGGTTTTCTTTTTAATCACGGTGGGATCTGAAAATCAGCCATGGCTGAACCCTAGTGGCAAAATATGGGTTCATGAGTGGAGCAGAGTGACTTGTCACTCAAGAATGAATGGAAAGAAGGCGTTTTTGTGGCTGGTCCTTCCTGAAGAACCTGATACCTGGCAAGGTTTGCATTCTTTTTTTTTTTTTTTAAAGATTTTTATTTATTTATTTGAGAGAGAATGAGTGAGAGAGAGCATGAGAGAGGAGAAGGTCAGAGGGAGAAGCAGACTCCCCAAGGAGCTGGGAGCCTGATGCGGGACTCGATCCTGGAAGTCTGGGATCATGACCTGAGCCGAAGGCAGTTGCTCAACCAAATGAGCCACCCAGGTGCCCAAGGTTTGCATTCTTGCCAAGAACTTAGCACAAGACCTCCCAGGCTGAAGTCTCAGCATTTTCATTCGTCAGCCACGTAAGACCAGTCAACTCGCTTAATCTCTCTTGACTATACTTTCAGCCCAAATAGAAGGTCATAGTGGTTGTCTAGCCCAGTAGGTGGGAGCAGGTAAGGATTCTGGAGCCAACCTGTGTTGGCCCTGACGACCCATATCCCTGGACAAATCTCTTAACCACTCTGAGACTGGCTTTCCTCATCTGTAAAATGGGGATAATAAAACTCAGAGGGGGGACGCCTGGGTGGCTCAGTTGGTTAAGCAGCTGCCTTCAGCTCAGGTCATGATCCTAGCGTCCTGGGATCGAGTCCCACATCGGGCTCCTTGCTCGGCGGGGAGCCTACTTCTCCCTCTGCCTCTGCCTGCCATTCTGTCTGCCTGTGCTCGCTCTCTCTCTCTCTCTCTCTGACAAATAAATAAAATCTAAAAAACAACAACAACAACAAAAAAACTCAGAGGGTGATCGGGAGGATAAAGTAGATTACTGCTGTGTGAAGCACTTAGAATAATAATGGGTCCATAGCAAGGGTTAGCCAGTCTGCCCAGTTGTGGTCCCCCTAATTCCTGCTAGAATTGCCTGCACACAGCTCCCTCCCCCCATGCCCCAACCTGTTCATTCCCTGGAGCTCCCATCTTTCATTTGGCCAATTGTTCAAATAGGCAATAATTATATATTTATAAACAAAAATCTATGACTATGGAAATCTTTATGCAATTGGACTTGGAAGCCCCCACAGGCTCAGAGTATTGGTTTTTTTGCACTGAGAGTGAAGGTGGTACATTAACAGCCTGCAGGCGGAGGCCTGGGTGCTGCTAATCCTGGAGGTGTTTTGTAGGTGTTCAGTCCTAGACAAACACATCTTTTCAGTTACTCATTTGTGTGTGAAGTGGGAGAGGGTTCCATTGGGGAAGAAAGGTGGGAATTACTCAAAGACATGTGGGAGGTTATTCTGGGAGGTTGATGAGCTCTCTGTTAGAAAGGCTGAGTACAACAGGGATAGAGAAGGTCATTTGCATTTGCCCTCTCTGCAGGCTTCCCCCATTCTAGTAACAGCACCTGATTTTCCTCTGGGGAACCCCCCCTTCCACCCCTAACTCCAGGGGAAGGAGAGGCAAATGACTCATAGTAGTAATCAATATATTGCATCTTGCTGATCATGGAGACTGGCTCGGGGACAGGCATGTGACTCAAGTTCATCCAAGAGACTCACTTTTGTTTAGTTTGGTTTGTAAGAACCTCTAAAAAAGAACCTCTCTTGTCTTGTGTTCTGAAGAGTATCTCCGTTAGGCCTCACAGCAGTTTTCTCATGCATGATTATCCCCATCATGTAATTGTTGATGGGAGGTTTTTTATGCCTTCGAGGGTGGCTTTTGTATGAAGGAAGTAGTTATTTAGGGTTTTAAACATTAATGTGCAATAAACCAAAATTATACATTAAAAGCCCCAATTCCTCCATAGGTTTTCCCCCCATTGTTTTTATTGTGATTTTAAAAATTCTCATATAACATAAAATTTACCTTCTGAACCATATTAAAGGGTACAGCTCATGAGTATTAAGTGTATTCACATTGTTGCAAAACGGGGCTCCACACTTTCTCATCTTGCAAATCTGAAACTCTGTACCCATTAAAGGACTCCTCTCTTCCACATCCCCCAGACCCAGGCCACCACCATTCTGCTTTCTGCTTCTAGGAATTTGACTACTCCGGGGACCTCATAAAAGAGGAACCCTATAATTGTTGTCTTTCTGCGACTGGCTTATTTCACTTAACATAGTGTCCTCAAGTTTCATCCATGTTGTAGTAGGTAGCAGGCTCTCTCTGCAGGCTTCTAAGATCACCTTGTACATCTTATTATTCTATTTAAGTTCATTTACAATTCTCATTGCTCTTACTTTAGCAGTCATTTTGAGGGGCCCTTGAATTCTAATTTTTGCCCCAATTGAAAACCTAGTTCATCAAATATTTTTGAGAATTTAAAACTGCATTTGCAAATATAGTTTATTTCCTTCTCAAGTACTTCTGTTTCCTTACTTAATGAAGTCTTTCCAAGTACTCACGTAATTCTCAAAAATCTATACACTTAAACTAATGAAGTGACTATAAGTTTCTCTTAAATGTTCTAGCATGTACAGTGCAAAATCTCAAGTCTTAAATCAATTGTGTAATTACACACTTTAAATTGGACTAGAAAGCTGTTACTCTAAAGGCCCAAATCCCTTAAACATGGCAAGTAAAGAGGATGTCCAATTCTTAAAGAGTCCCTAATGCAAAAATATTAACATATAACTTTTATTTCTTTAATTTTATTTCCTAGATTATAAATTTTCCTGGGGTTGAACGATGTATGGTCCTTGGAAAGCAATGATACCCGTTAGCTGAGGTCACTGATGATTGAGATTTTACCAGGATTCTGCCTGGCTTCCGGTCCATGCCTCTTTTGGGATGCACTAAATCTTATTTATGGTTGCTATAATGTTGATGCCTCCACAACTCAAAGTGGGTAGTGGTGAAGTTCGCTACCCATATATCCATGTTATGTGCATTCCAGAAAGCCAGCAACTTCCAATTAGGTGTTAGACAATTGCATCTTCCTTTTTTTTTTCCTTCCCAAGTTTCATATGTGTCTTCTTTGCTAAGCAAGAACTGAATGAAATTCTGCATTCTTTTAAATATACATACAACTCATTAATATACATACAACTCAATACATACTATCAAATATCAAATAATTGTATCAAATAATATAATATTCATATAATACGAAATTAAATGTTTGATATATTGGATGCTTCACTTGCTTTGCAGTTATATTAAGGGAGGTCATTTTACTGGCCCAGATGAAGAAACTGAGGCACAGAAAGCTTAAACGAACTCCTTTGTTCTCACATGAATCAGGGACATGACTAGGATTTGGTCTGTGGAACTCAGCTGCTGCTGGTCTCTCTGTCGCCAGGTTGCAAGTGGTGTAAGTCAGGCATTTGTAGGTTAGAGTAGAGAGTTTATATAATTACTCTATCAGTCAATCAACAATATTGAGTTCATGCTGTGAGCCAGGTCCCTGCCACAGAGGAGCTCCTAGCCCAGAGGAAACCCATGTCAGCTGCTGGCCAAGAGAAGGAAGGGTGGTCTGGAGGTCACAGGAGGTTATTTAACCAACAGTGAGGGGTCATGGGGACTCCCCAGAGTGGACCTGAAGGAGGATGAACATTCACTAGGTCAAAGTATGAAAGTCAAAGCATCTCTGCAATGGGAGGAGGAAGCTTTGTGCTCAATGACACTTTCCTAGTTTTTAGGAAATACATGGATATGACAATTAAGATCATGAAAAAAAAAGGTTAGAAGAAAGAATGTGAAAACTAAAGACACAGAGAGCATCCAGTCAAGTGGCAAGTCCTTTTTCCTGAGCCCATTCCCCTACCAGGGACGGGCCGGGTAATGATGCCCTCAACTCCACCTACGTGTTGACCTTCTCAGATGTTAAAAGGCTAAAACCTATCTCCTGCCTCTGGTTGACTAGACTTCTGTACGGAGGAAGAGCACAGTGGACATTGATCCTCTCTTCCTTTCTTTCTCTTTTCTCCCTTTTTGCCCTCACCTTTCCTGGGCTTCTACTAAGTGCCAGGTCCTATGCTAGGTTCTGGGTGACATGAATGAAAATGAAAGTGGTCCTTGTCCACCAGGAGCCCCTGGCCGGACCTTGATGAGATGGTCATTCCTATCCCTCTACAAAAGATTTCAGTGCAGGCATTTTTTGCTTTTTTTGTTATTTTTATTGTGTCCTCTCATAGTGAACTTAAATATACATAAAACCTGAACCCATTTCCTACATCAGATGTGGTTCTTTGACCTAAAATACTTCCTAAGAAGTTTTCTTCTTCTAAAGTTCCTGTGTATTTTACTTCAAATTTTAAGGCCTCCTTCGTCAGATAGATAAACACACACACAGAAGAATGCATGTGTATTTAAAAGGCCACCGCATGGAAAACAAATGAGGAAGAAATGTCAAGAGAACCTTATCAAGTGGGTTATCTTAGTATCTTTTAGAGAGAAGCCCAAACTACTGACTGCAGACAGATAAGGGAGGAGAGAAATAATGATAAAATAGAAAACGCTGTAATATTTTACTCTGTTGAGTGTGTGTCTACAATAGTTTCTGAGGCAGAATTCCTTTATTCTGTTTACAAGCCCTCCCAGCCCTGACACGTATGAACATGGGTGTATCCAGCCCTGCATGCCGCTGTCCTTGGTCCTGGGTGTGCACATGGCCGGGCCACGGGCACGCAGCCCCGGTGTCGATGCGGGCAGCATCCGCGAGCTTCCCAGCCCATCCATATGCATGTGTGTCTGTATCCCAGCCGTGGCCAGCATCATTCATTTCCAAAGCCAGCATGCATTCATTTTCATAACTTTTTGTTCCATTACAATATTAATGGGACTATCAATGGGAAAGGACAAGAGAAGCATTTTTAATGTTTATCTGACAGTTGCAAATTTCACTTGAGGTTGTTTACTGGGATCTGATTGTTGGCAGAGAGGAGCAGGAGCGGCGGCAAGATTAATGGGATCACAGGGATAGGAGATGTATTTATGGGCCTTCTGAACACCATCTAAGAGTAATAAAAAGTCTTGCCGCACCCTTCCCCAAGTGAGACTTAAGAAGTTTTAAACGCTGAGAAATGAGGGATTGTTTTAATTAACTTCCATCTAATCCAGGTGGCCTGTTCAAAGTGAATCATGTTGCATTTATGTCTCAGTCTATTAAAAATTAGACGGCCCTCTCCCATCCCCCACCTCTCCTCTCTCTGTCTCTCTCTCTCTCTCTCTCTCTCTCTCTCTGCTCCTGTTCCCCCCGCCCCTCTCTGGCCTGGATTGCTGTCATTCTGGCTTGCCCTATTTTTCCCTCTTTCCTAAACTGCTATGCAATCTTGAGAGAGGGCCTGGCTGGGCTGGATAGAGAAGGAGAGGAGGATCCAGAGGTTGCTAAGAAGGAGGGAGGTAGATACTTCGCCTTGAACTGGAGACAGGAGCTTTTTGCTTCCCCAGAGCCTTGCTCTCCTTGCTGCTTAGGTCTAAAGCAACACGGCAGTGGCCCCCAAGATCCCCAGAGAACCTCATGAAAGTCACCTTAGTGGGATAAAGGGCTTGGGATGTATAGGAGGACTGATCCTGAGCCTCTCGAGAGAAGATCTGGCCGTGGGAAGAGACCTTCCTGGGGATGGTCTCCAGGGCCACTGACTTCTTCCCAGACTGGTGGTGACCCCTTGCCTGGCTGAGCTCTCTTTTTCCCTGGGGTCCTCAGTAGGGTTGTCAGTTGAAATATAGAGCATCAAGTTATTTTGAATTTTAGGTAAACAATGAACTTTTTAAAGTATAAGTATGTCCCAAATAGCTCCTGGGACATATTTATATTTAAAAAAAAGTATTTGTTGTTTATCTGAAATTCATGTTTATCTGGTTTCCTGTATTTTTATTTGTTAAGTTTGGCAACCTTACCCGGGGAAGGATCCCTACCTAGGGGAGAGGTTATGATCCCAGATCCTGGTTCTACATCACCTATATTCAGAATGGAATTGCTATTAATTTTGCCTCCCTGACCTCAGTTTCTTCATCTATTAAATGGGGACAGCAACATTACTGATGCCTAGGAATAAGATGAGGATTAAATTAAAGTGCACCAATTACTTAGAACAGGGGTGGGCAGACTTTTTCTGGGAATGGCCAGATCACAAATATTTGGGCTTTGTAGCCCAGACGGCCTGTGTCATAGGGACTCCACTCTGCCAGTGTCATGGGAAAGCAGCACAGACAATATGGCCGCCTATGAGAGCCGGTGTGTTCTAGTAAAGCCTGAGTTACAAAAGCAGGTGGTGGGCCCCATTTGCCCATGGGCTGAAGTTCCCTGAGCCCTGTCTTGCCACTGAGGATATGCTTCTAAAACACTAAGCATTATTAGTATGGAAAATTATGGATCTCCCGGCCTAGGATGCTAAGTACTATGAACTGAGTACTGTCACCAAAAATCTTTTCTTGCCTCTAACTTGGCTGCTGACTGATGTCTGAAATCCCACAGATAGAAATCCAGTCTTTGGGCCTAACAAGCTCCAGAAGAAGTCACTTCTTAGGCTTCATCCTTTAGTGGGAAGGCTGTTACTTAGCCTGGACCAGCATTTGGAGAGCACTTAGGCTCTGCCAACCCTGGGCAAGAGTTGACATCCCATGTGTGATTGACCCTCACGCTCACAGAGGAGGGTGTTATTATTATTTGCTTCTTACACCCAGGAAACTGGGCCAGGTTGAGCGTGTAAGTCACCCTTGGCCACGTACCAGACCTGAGGTTGGCAGGAAGGGGTGAAAGAGATGGGGCCAGAGGAAGAAAATGGGCCTAGAAACAGGGAAAGAAAAATTAGAGGGACATCTTTGCAGAACTCGGTTTTGCTGAGCTGTGCTACCTCCTAGCCTCTGCTCCTTACGTCGAGTGGCTCCCAGAGCAACGACCTCACCCTTTACCTTCCACACTCCAGCCACTGTCTGCTGGTGTGAACCAAGAGGGTCCACAACCAAGCTTTCCACAAGTCTGCTCCACTGGACTTGGGTGCATGAGCCCAGATGTTCTGTTCCTCTCCTGCTCTCCCCTCCCCAAATCACACTTGTCTAGAATTAAATACACCACGAGAAACAGAGAAACCTGATGGTGCAGGTGTGCCGAAGAGGTCTGAAGGGTTACCACTTCCCCAGCCCCACCTTCCACGCTGGGTCCAAAGCTGCAGAAGAAGGAGCTCCCAGGGCCATGGAGGACGCGGGCTCCAAAGCCAGAACCACGGCCACTGCCCAGACCAGTGGCCAGCCTCTCTCTGCTGTGGGTTCTTCCTTTGTAAGCACAGGTGAGAATGTGTCATCCTGGAACTATTGGAGGGTTACTGAGAGAGCTCACTGTAGAGCACAGAGCACGAGCTGCCACTGGTTCCAGGCCCTTCACTCTCACTATAGATGCTTTCAGGGCAGTGACTCTGTGCAAGGGGCCTCCAGGTGTGCCACCCGAATGCCTGCTCTCCCTCTGTGTATCGCCTACCCAGCAGCCCCGTGGAACAGGGAAGGAGGAGGCAAACGTCTTATAGGTCCTTCTCCCCTCTGTCATCAGCTTGTGCTTCAGCTTTCTTTTGTCTATCAGATTGTTGTTTGAATAGTTCTCATCTGACAAAGGCCTTCCAGACCCATTACGGGGATCCCAACAGGAACAGAGCAGTGTGAGCAAGGAAGCTCGGGGGTCAGACCACCGGGTCACAGCCAGTTCTGCCTCCAACCACACTGCATATGTTAATCACTTCTTTTTGGCTAGAAGAACAGCACACAGTCTTAGGCCACTGAAGGATGAACCATGCAACAGGCTTAGCCTGGCATCTAAAGGTTAACCCCTTATACACGTTCGCCATGATCATTATTCCACCAGCTCAGTGACTCTGTTGAGCACTGACCACATTCCAGGCTCTGGACCATGTCTATGGTGGTGAACAGAACCAGGCTGTGTCCTGAGAGGTCCTCTTTGGGGTGGCTCTTGGATCAGCCACCTTCTCTCCAGTGCCACCCCACCCATGGTCCCTGCCGGCCGTCCTGATGGCTCCCATGCTCACCTCCTTCTCCCTCTAGCTCTGTCCTCCACTGGACAGCAGGAGTCCCCTTTCCTCAAGACCTGGCCCTCTCCCTCAAAATATTCCTCTAGGGACAAGTGGATCAGGACCCCTGGAATGGAAATCTCACTCCAGAGCATGAGGAACACTCAGTAAGGGCAGTTTCTGTTATTAAACACTACACTGCCCTCGCTCCATACTCTAAGGTCAGCAAGGAGACCCGCGTCCCAATTTTCCTACAGAGTTGCTCCATGGGCAGTGCTCCATCCACTATCGCTGAACTCTTTATCCCTCCACCCCATCAGACATGACCACCCCCAAGATCTCACCTTTGCCTGGATGCTGACCAAGGCCAGAGCCCTAGTCTTGGCCTATATCCATCTCAGACAAGAACAGATGGGGGCACATTGACTCTCTCCTTACTTTCTGTGCACTCAGAGTCATGCAAATACGCATGCAATTAACTTGAGAACCAAACTCTCAGCCTAATAAGTATAAACCGATAGTTTGCTAATATGTGTCTAGGGTATTTAGCCCCAAATATGCATAGGATCAAAAAATATAGAGTTGGAAGGGGCATTCTGTTTACTTGACAGGTGAGGAACTTGAGGCCGAGGGACATAAGAATGTTGTCCGTAGTACCACAGCCATCATCCCAGGACTCCGAGACTTCTTCCAGCTTCTAGACTGTGGGCTCATGAACACGCCTTCACTCCCTGCCCCCAATGCCCACCCCAGCACAAGCAGAGTACAGTATGTTTGTCACTCATTCGTGTTTACATTAATGGCTCTTTTGACTGGTCATTTGTCCCGCCTCATTGCTCGATGGTACTACGTGCTGGGACAAGGGCTGGCCGTCAGTCCTTCCCTGGGGCCTAGGCCAGGGATTTTTCAGGGGATGGTGCTTATTGACTTTCCAGCTGATGTGCAGATGGTGTTGAGGGGCCTGGTGTCAAGAGGCCTTTGGGGCACAGGCCCCAGAGTCCTGCCTCTCAGCTGGAAACTGTTGGCTCCCTGTGCAATATGGGTCCAGTAAGCTATTCCCACAAGCTCAGGAAGAATGGATATTTCCTGTGGAAGAAAAATCGGCCAACCTGGGCCACTTTCTTGGATGAACTTTGGGATAAGGAATAACATTGATGATATGAGCTTTTCGTTTTGATATCCACTTCGTTTTCAGTAGATTTTTTCCCCTCTATGATATATGTAACAGTGTTTCAAGAATAATAATAATAAAATGGCCATCTCTACCCCCCTACCCAGCTTAAGAAATAGCATCACTAGTATATTTGAAATCCCTGCATGTGGGGGGAATGCTCCGTGTCCTCGGAGCCCTCCCACTGCCTTAGTCCATTCTGGCTGCTGTAACAAAATACAAGTGGGGTGACTTCTAAACAATGGAAACATTTACCCCACAGTTTTGGAATTTGGGGAACTCTAGATCAAGGCCCTGGGATATTTGGTGGAAGAGGTGAGGGATCTCTCTGGGTCCCTGGAACAAAGGCACAAATCCCATTCAGGAGGCCTCCGCCTTCATGTCCTAACCACCTCTCAGCACCTCTCATCCTCATGTCACCACCCTGGGGATCAGAATTCCAACACAGACTCTAAGTCGGTGGGAGGGATATCATTCAGTCCATAGCATCCAACTTGTAGAAGTTTGTGTTAATCATTCCTTGCCTTTCTTGACAGCTTTGTCCCATCTGTGCGCGTCCCTGAACAAGTTGTTTAGTTGTACATGTTTTGAACCGTGAGCACACAGATAAATGTATAGAGAACCATACCCAGTGTGTTCTTCCACAATCTGCTGGGTTCACCGAACACTGAGTTTTATCCACATCCGTGTGTGGGGCCATTGTTTGCCCGATTTCACAGCGGAGTGGTTTTCCATTGTAGGACTACACCAACATTTACTTATCCCTATTGCTGTCAGAGGACATTTGGATGGTTTCCAATTTTTGCAGTCATGATCAGTGTTGATATGAAAATCCTTATTAGGTGCATCCCTGGGGCACAGGTGCAAGTTGCTTACGCTACGTGCTGAGAGGAGAAGGCTGCGGGCGCGGCGTGTATGTGCTTGGCCTTAGTGCTCATAACTGAGCGTTGGTGCCAGCTCTCACGCCTACTAGCATCCTCCGTGTATTTAATATGACACTTAACTTTTGGCCCATCTCGTGGGTGTGAAATGGTATCTCCTCATGGTTATGATTTGCATTTTGCAGATTGTGAATGTTTTAAGGGGTTTTTTTCCCCCCTCTTATGCTTATAGACTATGTATTTCTTTTAGTGGATGTTTCTTCTTCATATCCTTTGGCAGTTTTTACTGGTTTTTGTCCATATTGATTCATATGCCTTCTTTATATATTCTAGATATTAATACTCTACCTAATAGAGGATTGGTTGTGTGATAAATATCTTCTCCTTTGTGGCTTTTCTATTCATTCTCATTATGGTATCCTTCAGTGAACAAAAAAATCTTGATTTTAATATAGGCAGATGTAATAAAAATTTCCTTTATGGTTTACACTCCCATGTCATAAGAAATCATGCCCTATATTGGGGGCATAGAGATACTCTCTTATTTCTTTTCTTTTCTTCACTGGGGATACCATCTTAGGGGGAGATATCCCTGAGGCCCTCACCGGTGGGTTGTCAGCCGTGTCCCCCTGACCGTCCCTCCTTCACAACCGAGTTCTCAACCATCACTGTGCACCTTGCCAGGCCCCTCTGCTAGGCTTTCTGACTTAATTGTCCTGGATGGGACTCTGGCATTAATTTTTTTAAAAAATGATCCCATGTGCCATCAGATCTGAGAACCCCTGCTTTGGAGTTTTGTGAGAAAGGCAGATTCCAGCATCTGCCCTCTGTGAAGCAGACGCCCATCTCACTGTCTTCTATGGCTTCCTTCCTCAGCCCCAGTCCCAAATAATGAGTCAGGAGGGGATGCTGAAATACTGAACTGCAGGCCTTGGAAATTCCCAGAAGGTGGCCTGCCAAGGACCCACCATTCTCTACCCATCAAAGCCGCCATATTGGTGGTATCAGTTGCCACTGATGGGAAATGGATGAATGGGGGCATCAGGAAGTTTGGAAGGGGTGACAGGACACAAGTGCCATCTGCAAGAGAGGCAAAGAGATGGAGGGAGAAGCAAAAGAAACACATTTTGGAAAGCGCTAAAGTTTTGACAGGAATCTGCCTCCTTCTCCCCTCCCTTTCCCATCTGTTTTGGAGAAATGTAAATGCGCGCATGTTCCCAGGTGACTGGCCGGCGGGTAGCCTCTTTGGAATTCTGCGAACTGGCCATCTGTCGTCCCGTAATAAATGATAGCTATAAAAGAAAGTGATTATGGAGCCGATAGGGGGAGAGGTATTTGTTTATATTCTTATAATATGTATCAGATTGAATAGAAATTATCACTTAAAATTGACAAATGGAGAGCAGGGTTCCTTGGAGAGGGAGTCAGGGACACAGCAGCAGTGATGGGACCATGGGCAAACTTTATTTGACCAAGTGTCAGGGACCAGTTTGGCCTCAGAGGTTCCCAGAACACGCCAGATCCAGGAGGGTGGGAACCCAGCTTCCAACCTTCTCTGGAGGGCTTAGGTATACATTTGGCGAATGAGACTTGGCTGCTGCGTAAGAAGGTCATCTGTCCCCTCTGCTAGGGAAGCAGGAGGGGTGTCTCTTTGAGATCAGCACAAAGCTAGATTTGGCTCCTCTGTCCCTGTGATGGCTACCTGACCTTGTGACTCCTATGTACGCCCTTCAACAAATAACTCCTCTTCTATTTGATTTTTTCCCCTTGCAGCCAAGCTTTTCCAGTCTCTGGAAGGTCTCCAGTCTTCAAACTTTGCTTTTCTCCTCTCCCTCTCCCTGGCCCCCGCTGCCTTGTTTTCTGTCCTTTCAGAGTAGTGAACTTCCTTGAAGGTCCTGGGGGCTTGCTTCCCTAACATATGGCCCCAAATTTCTGGTGCCATCTGGTTACCTCCAACTTCCCAGCCCAGCCTAGGGAGTGTCCACAGCTCACCTCTTCCAGAGAAAAGCAAAAGATTTAAGAAGCTCTATGTGTTGGATGCCTGGTTGAGCGTCCATGCTCAACCATGATCCTGGTTGAGCAACTGCCTTCGGCTCAGGTCATGATCCCAGACTTCTAGGATCGAGTCCCACATTGGGTTCCCAGCTCCTTGGGGGGTCTGCTTCTCCCTCTGACCTTCTCCTCTCTCATGCTCTCTCTCACTCATTCTCTCTCAAAGAAATAAATAAAATCTTTAAAAAAAAAGAAAAAAAAAAGAAAAAAAAGAAGCTCTATGTGTCCCCACCTCCTTCTACTCACACATCTTGGCTAAAACTATCCCAGGCTCCGCAGCTCTGGAATGAAGTGTTTTTACCAGGTCTCAGAAGACTACAGTCTGATGTTTACAGAGTGCTGGCCACTTCTTCATATGCTATAGGATGGGCAAGAAGGTTTGATTCCCCTATCTTCCAGCTGGGGTAATGGAGCATCAGAGAAGTTACATGGCCAAGGTCACATATAGGCAGGCAGAGTGACCCACTCTCCATTCCCTCCAATAGCCTTTTGTTCCTGATTAACACCCACCAGACAACTGGAAAGCTTATTTTAGATTTCGAATCCTCTTCATAAATTCTCCCCTTTGGGGGATAATTTATATTCATATATTTGTTTATATAAACATAAAAATACATTTATATATTAAATAGGTCTATGCTTATATATTAAATACATTTACATTCTTAATGCTCATCTCTAGTCTTGGTCAGTAGTGCTCCAATCATTTTAATAGTCTTATTTATTTTTCTTCATTTATAGTGAAGTCCTTAGGAGTTGTTCATGGGGATTTCTTGACCATTCACAAGTTCGTCTGAAGCTTCTGTATTTGCCTGTCAGTTTGTACTGACATTACATCCTTCACTTACTTTTACTTTCCTGGAATAACTTTAATATACCGATTTTTTTTTTTTAACTTAGGGGCACACAAAGCATGGCTGTTGAGAAGTCTGATGACGGTTTGAGTCTCTCTCCTTTATAAATGACTTGGCCTTTTTGCAGGGTGTATGTGTGTAATCCTTTCCCCTTTCTCTCATTTTGAGGAGATTTGTGTTCCTGTACTGTTAGGAAGGGGATACGGGCAAGACAGCTTTCCTAGCTTTCTGCTCAAGACCTCGCTCAGTTGTTGTTTTATTGAAATGATTAAAAAAAAATGACCTTTTTCTTTCTGAGCCCTCTGCTTCCCTCCCACATCTTTACCTCCAGCACTGTCCTATAGAACTCTCTAGGATGATGGAAATTTTCTGTGGCTGCACTGTCCAATACAGTAGTCATACGATGGAAACCACTAGCACACCCCCCCACCAGGGCTACCAAGAATTTGGAATGTGATGAACATAACAAAATACTTGAATATTAAAGTTTAATTTAAATTAGCTTAAATGGGCGCACCTGGGTGGCTCAAGTTAGTTAAACGACTGCCTTTGGCTCAGGTCATGATCCTGGAGTCCTGGGATTGAGTCCCACGTTGGGCTCCCAGCTCCATGGGGAATCTGCTTCTCCCTCTGACTTTCTCCCCTCTCATTCTCTCTCTCTCAAATAAATAAATGAAATCTTTAAAAAAAATAAATTAGCCTAAATGTCAGAAGCCATATGTGGCTAGGGGCTTCACATTGGACAGCACAGAATTCTTCTCTCCGCCTTGCCCCTGCTGTCCCAGCTCTCCTCAGTTGGAAAACCAGTGGCCCCTCTTCTGTGTGGGGTTCTGATATGAAACGGAGCTCCCATGTGTTCGTTTCAACAGCTATGAGGTCCAGACTGCTCCAGCATGCTCTCACCTGCATTCCTGGACCTGCCAAGATGCTTTTCAGCCTGGGTGCTCTTTTCCCATCGGCCCATCACACTTCTGGGCCAGTACCTGCCCCTGGCTTGGAAGGCATCTAGTTCTCATGGCCCGTGGAGCAGTTTGGCCTCGTCTCTGTTGCGTCTCCCACAGTCGCTGATGCCACACAGGCCTTATTGTTGATGGAGGCTTGGCCCCACCTGCTCATATTCGGGGGTTCACAGGATTTCTCTTCATCAATTTTGTCGTAGATGTTGCTGAGGGATTTTTTTTGTTCTTCTATCTCTGTTCCTCCATCTCTTTCCCTGGGAGAGTTCAGGGAGACTCCAGCCTACGCTGACGTTGGCACCATCATTGTTTTTATTTGAAGACCTTGCCCATGAGTGTACATCTCAGAGGTATAACCATTTCTGTGGGTTTTCTGGTGCTTATGTCCCAGCAAGAAAAGTACATGTAGAGAGGTGCTTGGTATGTGGGAAGCACTTAAAAAGTATATATTAAATGAATGAAGGCTCTTAACAACACTGGGTCAACTTGAGACACCTGAGTAGATCCTATTAATGTAGCAGAAATTCTGGGACCCTGTGCAAAAATGGCAGAAATGGAGCTCCTGTGCAGTGATGCCTCAGTGGTCAGAGCTTGGTGGCACGTGTGATTTTGAAGCCAGGCAGGTGGCCAGGTCCAGCTAGCTCTGTGCTGCCCTCAGGCCTCCTGCAGGCAGATCACCGAGTAGAAGAGCAGTGACCCCCAGCAGGCTGGAGCAGGGTTTCCCAGTAGTAGGAAGGAGGCAGTGAATCTAGAGTTGTCCCCTGGAGGAAGTGATAGATACGGCTTCAAGTGAAATATTTATCATGTACCTGGTACAGCAAAGGTCGTGTGGACTGAATAAAGGAAGGACTAAATGAATGAATGAAAGGCTATGATATTGTGGTTCTCAAGTTGTTCTCCTATGGAAAAATAGCCTCACTGTGTCCCCTCTGGGCTTTGCCTCTATGCCCCCTCCAAATCCTATACCTCTGACAAAGTTTGGTCCAGAACTGTATCCTGAGTCTACTTGGTTGTGATCTGTCCTTGGGATCTGCTGAGTTACACCATCGTTGTTTTTGTCCTTGTAGGAGAAATGAGGGGTGGGGTTCCCACTCTGCCCTTAGCTCTGGAGCTCCACTCACTCCCAAGCAAAGGTCCCACTAGAGAAGCAGATACTTTTTCTGCATCTGCAAGCACCTTGACTCAATGTCAACCAAGAAGCTTATTTACAAGAAAGCATGGTCACAGACCCAAGATCTGCAGAATGCACATGGAAACCAAAAGCCCACCAACTCCCAATATACACTCACAGGGAGCTGGAACCTCCCTGATCCAGTATCTGGAGGCTTCCACTGTAGCCCGCTGCCTCCTGCTGGCCTCTCCTTGTCCTTGGCCTCAGTCCCCAGACAGCCAGCAGGAACCTCAGTCTACTTTCTTTCCAACTAGTGTCCTTCCTTCAAATACATGGACATGGAAGCTTCTCCCCAGTGCAGCCTCCTAGGGAGTCCCAGCAGGGAAGAGCCTCTTGGCCCCTTGCTTTCTCTTCATATCCATTTAAAAGAGCTGGGATTAGGGCAGCCATGAGGAAACAGCCCGCTTCTACTCCCCTGAGAAGAAAGTAGCCCTTCCTCATTGCCACTATCCAGCTGAAGGACTAGAACAGGAGAAGAGAACCCCGATCTTGCTCCAGGCTGAACTGGCCAGGTGGGGCCCACAGCAGCCCACGGTCCATGATTCATCACAGGCCTGGAGCCCCCGCTGGACACTCAAGGGAGAACTGTAGATCAGAGTCGTCCCAGGGTCCTCCTTCAACACCATTCCAACCTGAGAGTGACCTTTTGAGGCATTCTGGAGGGCTACTGTGTGGGCTGGAAACATCTGCGCTAGCCTCAGAAGCAGGATTTTAGCCATGCAGCTGGGTAACATCAGCGTCTGTCCATGTGACCTTTGCTGCTAAACACGTCTTCTGGAGGCTACTGGCCTTTCCTGACAATGGGATGTCTGGGAGCCTGTGTGCAACACTGGTTCTTAGGAGGCCTTTGTCCTCATTGCTTTGATGAGAACAGTAATAAGACAATCACTACCTGACCTGGACTCACAGTCTAGTCCAGGGGACAGGTCATGCGACCAGTGGGGTCGCCTGACTTCTCTTAAACACACCTCCACCAGACCCCACCTTCCACAGGTCACGCACTTTGAATCTATCAGTATACATTTCTCTAACTCTCCAAGAATCTATTTCACTTTTCAATCTAGGTCAAGTAGGATCCGTGTGACAACAATTAACAGAAACCCGAAATGATAGTAGTTCAAACAAGTTAGGGGTTAGTTTTTCTCTCTAGTAAAGGGCTTGTGGAGATAGGAGGTCTAGCCCCTGGACATAGTCAGTGTCCCCAGTGCCTTTGACTTTCTGCTTCACCAACCTCAGAGCATGGCTTCCATCCTCACGGGATGTCAGGGCTCCAGAATGGTCATCCCGTCCACCTTTCTGGCTTAGAGAAGGGGGAAAAGGGGGAGTTTTTGAGAAGAGTCGGCCCCTGTTACAGAGATTTCCTGGAAACACCACACAGTGACTTCCTCTAACATCGATCTCATGGGCTGTCCCACCTCAAGGGAAGCTAGGAAATGTGTTTAAGCTGGGCACGTTGCCATCCTCAACGACAAGACGATTTTGTCGGTAAAGAATGATCTAGCACCTACCCCTTATTGGGCACGTACCTTATACTCGTTCTACACACTCCACATGCACTACCTCATTGAATACTCAGAACAACTCCATAAGACAAAAACCACAATTACTCTTCTTTTCCATAAGGGGAAACTGAGGCATAAGGCTGTAAGTAAGAGGTTAACCCTTAGCTTCAGGAAGCAGGGGAGGCAGTCTAGTTCCCCTAGAGATGGCAGGTGCCAACACAAAATCAGAGAGAAAAAGGGCACCAGGCTTCTCCTCACTCAGGCTGTTTTCCGACTGGGCCCCTTTGCCCTCCGTGTGAGCCAGTCAGTATGACCCTGCTTTATTTCAGGTCCCCAGAAGCCCTGTCTCTACAGCCTGTGGGCTGGTGCAGGAGCTTGGGCTTTGGGGTCAGAGAGGCCAAATCCAGGCTCTTGGAGATCTGACCGAGTTCCCTCACCTCTGAGGCTCCTTGTACCCCCTTCTCCCATGCCCAGCCTTGTTATTTCCTGGCCCCTATCCTGTCCATCCTATCTTTCCCTGTCCCTCTTTCTGTTGTTCTGTGTTCCCCTCTATTTCTATTGTTCCCTTCTGTTTTGCCCAAACAACATCCTTTCTTTAAAATCATCCTTAATCCTTTCTTTAAAATGAAAGAAACAGTCTTGCAGCCAAGGCTTACTTTTTCCATACTCCCACTGCCCTGCTCCCTCCTTCCCTACCTTTCTCCTCCCTCCCCTCATCCCCCCTCCAGACACTGCCTCCCCCAGCCCCCACCTGGCACACAGCCACCCCCTGAGCTCACCCAGGGAGCAGACCCAGAGCCACAGCGCTAAGCTAGGGCCATAAACATAATGAAGCTGGCAGGGCCCCCTCCCCAGGGCCGGCAGTCACTCACTGTGGCTAACAGGCCCACGTCCCCAGTTCCCTTCACGGTGCTTGGGAGGAGAGAGCCCGGAGTGAAGGGGACTTTGATTTTCCTCTGAGGGAGCTCTGCCTTCCTTTTGGCCCTCCTCCAGGCCCTCCTCCAGGCCCACTGGCAGCTGGAAAGAGCATGTGGCCTAAATGGGCCTCTCTTCTTCACTCAGCAAACACTAATTGATTAACAAGAATAATCAATAGAACCAATAAAGAGCTTATGGGGTGGAGACCACATTTGGGGAGCGGAGGGCTGCCTGTTCTGTGGGGGTGGGGGCTGGCCCCCAGGCCTGGGTCTCCTGTACCTCCCCCGCCCCCTTGCTGCACCTCCTCTAACCCCAAGGCTGTGATCTCTGTGTAAAAAGGAACTGGCTCTGCTATTGGACGGATCCGTGCAGCTTCTCTTCTTCATCCTCCGAGCAAACCCTCTTCTTGGATGAGGCCGGGCCCCCAGTTCAAACAGCAGTGAGACCCACGCTCCTGCTCCTACCGCAAGGGAGGAACGGGGAGGACCAGGGGGGACCAGGGAGGGCAGGAGCGGCCACCAGCCTGAGGCAGAATTGTGTTCAGGCCCAGCTCTGCTGAGCAAAGCCATGTGAACCTGTGTGGCTTTGGAAATGGCTTTGGGCAGCCATGTTTCAACTGCCTGTGTTTATACAGGACGGAAAGCCACGTACGCACATTCTCCGTGTGTCTTCCAATGAGAGATGGCCATGAAACTCAAGTCCCATGGGTGCATGCAAAGAGAAGTTTGTAGAAACCTCCAAGGAAGGTTTGTTGTCTTGTTGGATTAAAAGAGAGGGCTTCTCTGGGGCAGCTGGGTGCCTCCATTGGTTAAGTGTCTGTCTTCACGTCAGGTCATGACTGAGTCCTGCGTCTGGCTCCCTGCTCACTGGGGATCCTGCTTCTTCCTCTCCTCCCCACTTACGTGCTCTCTCTTGCTCTCTCTCAAATAAATAAATAAAAATTTCTAAGAAGATAAAAAAAATAAAGGAGATATAATAATACATTATATGTTAATAAAAAATTAAAAAAAATAAGTAAAATGGGCCACTGGGGGAAAAAATTAAAAAAAAATAAAGGAGAGGGATTTCTTGCCTGTTTTTTTCCTTCCTCCTTGCCAAGGTGGTGTAAGGATACCATGTTGGGAGCTGAGGCAGCCATTTTGTGAGCATGAGGTACCAAGTTTTAGGACCAAAGCCAACGTATCAAAGGATATCATCAAGCACTGTCATCAAGCACTGCCCCCAAACCCCCAATTCCTACCTCCAGACTTCTTATTTTGGTAGGAGAATAAACCCCTATTTGTTTATGTTGTTCCCATAAGCAGAATAATGTCCCTCATCCCTAATATGTTCATGTCTTAGTCTGTAGAACCTATGAATGTCTTAAGTTACCTAACAATAGGTAATAAAGGTAGCAGTTGGAAGGAATTAAGGCTACTAATCAGCTGACTTCAAAACAGGGAGATTATCATGGATTATCTGGGTGTCCAATGTAATTGATAGGTGAGGAGAATCATATAGGATATATATAAGGAATTGGCTCATGGGATTGTGGGGGCTGGCAAGTTTGAAATGTGTGAGTAGACCAGCTGACTGGAAATTCAGGTAAGAGTAGATATTACAGTGCTGAGTGCAGAATCTGCAGGCTGTAAACTCAGGCAGGGCTCCACGTTGTAATTTTGAAGCAAAATTTTAAAAAATCTCAGGCTTTGCTCTTAAGGCCTTCCACTGACTGGATGAGGCCCACCTTCATTATGGAGAGTAATCTGCTTTGTTTGGTCTACTGATTCAAATGTCGATCACATCTAAAAAGTACCTTCCCTAGGCACCTGGGTGGCTCAGTCATTAAGTGTCTGCCTTCAGCTCAGGTCATGATCCCAGGATTTTGGGATCAAGCCCCACGTCAGGCTCCCTGCTCAGCAGGGAACCTGTTTCTCCCTCCCCCTGCCACACCCCTGCTTGTGCTCTCTCTCTCTCTCTGTCAAGTAAATAAATAAAATCTTTATAAATCAATCAATCAATCAATAAATAGTACCTTCCCAGGAACATCTACACTGTTGTTTGACCAAAGAACTGGGCCTCATGGCCTGGTCAAGCTGGCACTTAAGATTAACTATCAGTAATCACCAGGTCCCTTCACCTGTGGAAGAGAGGCCAAAGGGGGAACACCAGAGCCATTCCACATGATGAAGACATGCCTGGCCATTGCTGGCCTTAAAGAGGGAGGGGGTCCATGAGTGCTTCCCAGGAATGTGCCAGGGAATGTGGGCAGCCTCTGGAAACCAGAAAGGCAAGAAACTGGTTTTCCTCTAGACCCTCCAGACTGCAACATGGCCTTGTGACACCTGGTAAGACCCATCTGGGACTTCTGGCCTCAGGAACTGTGTGACGATCATACGTGTCAGGCTGCTAAGCCTGTGGTCACAGGAATGAACGCAGCCACTGTGAGTTCAGGTTTTTTCCAAGTACTTGCAGCCCAAAACACCCCAAATGTTCACTGGGGAATGCCAGCTTCTCCCCTGGACATTCAGTTCATCTCTGGGAAAGGAGGGAGTGCGCAGGTATTGTACCCGGTGCTCTAGGCCTGTTCTGGTCCTGTCTGGCTTGGATTCCAAGCCTTCCCCTCGCAGGGGTGATCCATCATTCCCTCCCCATGTTCCTCCTCGGTGGGACTATACAACCCGCTGGTTGTCGGCCTTGTCTGTCAGCTGCTCCCTTTGAGTTTCCCCGGCCACATGCTAAGCCTTTCAGGTAAAGGAGCCGTGTCTTCTCTTTTCCTCATATCTCCCACACCATCCAATGCATGAATCAGCTTTCTCTAGCACTGTCTTCTCCCAAGCTTTGTGACCTTGGACAAGTTACTTAGCCTCTCTGAGCCTCACATTATGTGTCCATAATAAGCAGAAGATAAAGTACTTACCTCATTGGCTTCGTGTAAGGAATGCCTGAGGGAGTGGGCCATAAATACCATGCACGGTATTTATGACGCGCAGCACATGCGTGATACGTATCCCTTTTCTTGGTGGTGGTATGGTATTATTACTCACCATAGGAAGTGTATTGATATGATGGGTGTTCCTCTCACCATTTTGCTGTCGAGGAACCTGATGTTCGAAGAGTTCAACAAACTTACTTGAGATTACAGAGTTAGAGAGGGTGCAGTTAGACTTGGAACTCAGATCCCTCTTGTTCAGTGAAAGGGAACCATGCAGGTCAAGTACTTGAAACAGTGCCTGGCCCAGAACAGTTTCTCATTAAGTGGTAACCGTCACTGTTTCTACTACCCGGATGTCTGGCTGATCATTCCATTAACATTTATTGAGGGCTGGCTACTTCCGTATCAAATCCTGTGCCAAGCAGGGAGGACGCACTTTATCTATCCTCTTTAGCCACTGTTTCTGTAGCTTAATGACAATAGTGCAGCCTATCCACAGGGGTAGGGATGGGGGCAACAGGTCACCTGGCAAGGATCCTACTCTCTGGCCTCCATTGTAACCTATTGGGGCTGGTTTTCATCTCTGGAAATAGACTTTCCCTTTCTAACCCCTGGGCCTGGCTTGCTGCTACTTCTTTATCCTCCCCTCTCCCATTTCTGCCTTTGGAAATCCCATCCATCTTTCAGAGCTCAAATCAGCTACTCATCCCCATCCCGCAGTGGCCACAGAGTCTTCCTGGATAGCTTTATGGATCTTTCTTTGAACAACTCAGGCTGCTGTATCCACGGGTAGTTGTCTGAATATTGGAGAAGAGCATGTCATGGGCATTGGTGGGTGAGAACACTCCCCAGCGGTAAGGAATCCTAAGGCTCAATGCCCCGTCCCCAGCCCAGCTGAGGAGCAAGCCTTGGAGGTCACTTGGCTGGTGCTTGGCGCTTGCCAAATCTTTTCACCTCTTTGCTCTTTCTCCGTGACTAAATTGTAAGCTTGTTTGAATTTCTCACAGCACCCGGTTTAGAGCTTTCATTGAGTGTATTTATTAGGGACACTCTTAGATGTAAATAAGAGAGAAAACAGTTGTCTGTGTTTTAGAGAAATAAAGGCTTATTTTGCCCTCAAAAAACAAGGAGTCTGGGAGTGCATGACTTGGGGGCGGGTGGTTTGGTGGCTCCCCATTGCCAGCATCTCGATACATCCTTGGCTTTCCCCTCATCTTCTATGAACAGCTGCCCGTGTCCTCAGCAGTAACTGTCTTTTCGGTCTTGCCCCCCTCCTTAATCTCATTGGCCACATGGGGTCATGTGACCGTCCTCAGCTGCAAAGGAGGTTGGGAATCCATGGATTTCTTTTTCCAGCCTCTGAAGTGGAGGCCACTAGGAACAAGGGACCCTATCAGAGAGCCAGGCACTGGGGCCTGCTGCTCTCTCCATGAGCGAAGGCATGAATGATGGCTCTAAGACAGAGTTCCCACCTGGACAAGTGCCGGATAGAAAGGAAGTCAGGGATTTGGTTTTCAGATCTGGTGGTCACTGGGTTACACCTGATGAGAGTTCACTTGCAACTTTCCCTCAGGCCCGTCCCCTCTCCCTCCTCTGCCAGGGCCCCTTGCACACTCCCCTCAACGGCGGATCAGTCCCACAGAGCTTCCAGAAAGGAAGAGACAGGCAGGGGTCCCTCCCTTCTGCCGCTCCCTGCCCCCATCCTGTCCATACAAGATTGATAATGAAACCAATACCTTTCACCAGCGTAATTTTCATATTTAATGAGCGTGACTCAAAAACTATTACATTAATTAGTCAAATCCCACAAACCGTTAATGGTGCACGCAGTAATTAATATCGTATTCAATTAAAAAATGACCTGTTTCGGGGGCTTCTCCCAGGTTGGGGACATGGGGGACTAGGGTGTTTGCAGACATGCTAGCACAAGCCCCGTGGTGGTGGCTGCTCTTTCTTTTCCTTTTTCTTCTCCCAGCGCTTGGTGGAGGGAGAAGGCGCCCAGAGAATGGGGTCCTCCCAGCGCGGCTGCCCAGCCTGTGGCTTGCTTCCCCTCTGTTTGGCTGCTCTCCCCCTCAGCCCCTTCCCTGTCTGCCAGGCAGACAGCCTACTTGCTGTGATTTATGGGAGGACCTGGCACAGGGCTCACAGACTGGAAAATTTCCAGTTTACACAAGAATTCCCTGAAAAATGAGCTTGGTTAATTTATTTCTTTCATTAACGAGTTTGAACTGCGAGATAATCTTTCTGAGCGCCCCCCCACCCCCCCTGGCCAACCCTGAGTTGTTCACACATCCTGACAAGCTGTGCCCTCTCCTCCCCTCCCACCTAGGCAGGGCCCCCGGAGGGCTGAGAGCTGGCCTCAGTGGGTCTCTGCCATTGGTCTATCCACTGGACCTGGGGGCCTATAGCCAATCAAGGATACTTTTGTCTCCCCCACTGTCAATTACTGGGATTGAAGCTGGAGCTCAATCAAAAGACCCCTTGGCTTCATGTTGGCTCAACATGCCCCCAGAGGGCACAGCCCCTTGTTCAGGCCCTGGGCACCGGTGGCCAAGAGGACTTTAAGTCAAAGTGCTACTAAAGCAGGAACTTCAGAGAGACAGGACCCATATGTAGGACACAAATGGAAGGCAAAGCCTAAGACCAGGCCCACCCCTCACCTGTGTGGGCTAGAGTAAGAGTGCTTTGGGAGCGGGGGTCCCCCACCTCCAGTTCTGCCCCTCCTGTTCCCACGGGACACCCTAGCCTCCACCCTATGCTTTGACCCCGCCCCCCCCCATGCCATCTAGCTGCCTCTTGACCTTCCAGCAGGCCAGGGTAAGCATGTTGGTGGCTCAACCCATCTCCCCAGCATACAGCCAAGAAGAAGGCCCGCATAGACACAGGAAGCCACTCAGGCCCAAGTGGACAGGGGATTCTGAGGAGGTAGAATATGGTCTACAGAGGGGCATGGGCTTGGTTCCAGGATTCCTTGTCTCATGGGGAAGAGCACAGCTAGAGCAAAGTGACAGTGGGGGTGGGGGGGATAGGGAACCTGTTGCCTGGATGTAAGGGCAGATCTTATGAGATTATGATGGAAACACAATTTGAAATTATAAGGGGGACAGGTGAAGCCAAGGAGGCAGCATGATATTTGGGTCGAGTGCCAGGGCTTTGAAGCAGGACTGCTCGGTTGGAATCCTGACTCAACCACTTCCTGGCAACTAGGTGCAAGTTCCGGTCTCCGGTCTTGGTGGTTTGGTTTTATGATTTGGATAGAAATTCTTTCCTCATAGGTCTGGTAAGAGTTAGGTAACATGGGCAAGGCACAGAGCCCCGCTCTCTGACACAGAGTAGGGATTCAGTTAGTAGAAGTGATTATTATTGTATTAATGACAGCAGTATTAGGAGACCTAATGACAGTGCTTTGGAGACATCCAGGCTTGTAGTCAATACTGAATACTCAGGAGACACCTGTTTCTACCTATTACTTGCTGGGGGGTTGTGTTCAAACCACATCACCTTCCCGTGCCTTGGTTTCCTCATTTGCAAAAAAGAGATCCCCTCATAAGACATTTACAAATGAAGTGGGATAATGCATGTTAAGGTTAGCACGTGGTGAGCCTGGAGACACGTGTTAGGTGTCTGGAACCCCATCTAAATATGTGGGATTCATCAGTATCACCACCCTCACAAGCTTGATGGGATGAGTGTGGCAATGGGCGCAAATCGTCAGGGATCTTGCTGAGACAATTTTCCCACCCAGCCGTTCTGAGGAGTCTTGAGATTTCTGCATCTCTGTCCAGTTTCCAGATGCTGCTGCTGCTGCTGGTCCACAGACCACACTTTGAGTAGCAAGGCATTATCTTACCTCCATGACTGATGTGCAAATGGAATTTCAAACAGGTCATGCTCCTTTGCACATCTTGACCAAGACTAAATGATAGACCTGGGATTCAAACAAAGGCATTTTGTTTGAGGCTCCATGGGAGCCTGAGGAAACCTGTTTGGGATCTGAACAGTGTCAATACATAAAAATTTGATTGTTCTCCAAGCCACTCCTGATGCACTAACCACATTTGCACGCCTGAGTCCTGGGAACAGTAAGCTAACATGTGATTAGTGCTATACATTTGAAGTACATTGTCTCATGCATCCTATCTGCTTTGTCTCTCTTCGCCTCAGTTGCCGTCTCTGTAAAATGGGTATAATAACAGTTATATCCTGGGGTTGTGTGAGGATGAAGTGAGTTCTTTGAAGCAAGGCACTTAGAAGAGGGCTCCCTATGAGGGACAATGTGGCACAGAGCTTAAGCATGTGTCCTTGGGAAGTAGAAGGTCTGGCTGGGTAATTTATTAGCTCTGGCAGTTGAAGTTTGCTACTGGATGCCTTCGTTTCCCTGTCTGTAAAAAGGGAATGATAATAGCTGTTGCAAGGATTGAATCTCTTAGAATAGTTCTTGTTTAAGTCTTATTATTAGTTTTTTAAAGAGAACTCTGAAATAGTTACTGTTGTCTCACCTGTGTTACTGATGTGTAAACTAAAGCTCAGAGCTTTAGTTTTTTGCCCAAGGTCATGGAGTAACTAGCAGATCGGGGATGTGAAAGCAGGCGTGCTGACACTCTTTGCACTCCGAGTCAGCACTGTTGGGGGTGAGGTGGGTGAAAGGTAAGAGGGGACTTCTCCCTCCTCTGTGTGGCTGAGGGGACAGCACCCATCACAGGTGGGGGCCTCTGGTGCAGGATGTGTTGGCTAAAGCAGTTGTGGGAGCTCATGGTGCAGGAAGGGTGCTAGGTGCTTTGGGGTACCTAGGTATTGCCCGACACCAATGCCAGCCGCTGTGCATTCTGTGCCCACGTGGCACCCTCCCAGCCACAGCGGCAGTGGTAGCAAGGGCGAGTGCTTCCTGGTCACTGGGCTGCACCCATCCAGGAAGGCAGGCTGGCATTGCCTGCTGGCCAGAGACCCTAAGACATATCTGCTATATGTCAGAAAACTCCAGGATGAACTTTGGCCAATCATTGCTGGTAATGCTATTGCATTTTTATGTCCATGTCCTAGGGAGGGGAGGGAGTGGGTCTTTGTACACCCCAGTGAGGTTGTGAATTCCTGGAGGACAGGAGCCATACTCCATGCATTTCTGTGATCCCCACAAGAAGTACCACCCACCCTGTCTTACAATTAACAGGGCTCCTCTGCTTTTGGAATAAATTAATCTAAAGCAAGGAATGAAAATGGTAATGGGCTGAAAGTTTGTGCCACCCTCCCCGCACCAGTTCAGACACTGAAGCCTAATCTCCAGTGTGATGGGATTTGGAGGTGGGGGCTTTTCTGAGGCAATTAGGTTTAGATGAGGTGATGAGGTGGGGTCCCCATGGTGGGATTAGTGTCCTTATAAGAAAAGGAAGACAACAGAGCTCACACACTCTCCTCCGTGTGAAGATGGCTCCTATGAGCCAGGAAGAGGGCCTTCATCAGAACTTGAACTTGGACTTCCAGTCTCTAGAACTATGAGAAATAAATGTCTGTCATTTAAACCACTCGATCTGTGGCATCACTTCTAGCAGCCTGAGCTGACTCAGTACAAAGGGAGAGGCCAAAGGGCCGAAATATTTTTGGACAAATATGGCTAACTCACAGGGAGGGACCCAGCAGTGTTGCGCAAGAGCATATGCTTAGGGAGCTGTGGCTGACATTCATCCTACCAGCTTTTGATCTCCAGCCCTCGCTTCCACCAAATATTTTAGTGTTTCCTTTAGCACTCTAACATGAACTCCATAAATAATATAACCTACCTAAAAATGCATAATTAAACAATAATATTGCAGGTTCTGAGCATAATATAAGCAAGAAATAAAATGAAAGTCATGTATGTAAAAATAATGTGACTTTAGGTATAATTTAAAGAAAAAATGGGATATGTGTAATTTATAACAAAACCATTTATATCATGATCCAGTTCAATGACACTAGCCGACATAAAAGAAACGTCATTTGGAGAAATCTCAGTAAGGTCTGTAGTCTAGTTAGTTGCACTGTGCCAATCAGTTTCCTGATTTTGATAATGAACTATGGGTAGGTGAGATGTTTCCCCTGGGGATGCTGGGTGATGGGTGCATGGCCCTCCTCGGTACTATTTTTGCAGCTTATCGTGAGTCTGTAATTATGTCAAAATATGAACTAAAATTGTTAAAAGAAGTTGGAAGTGCACCTCTTTGTAGATTCCCTGTGAATTTGACAGCCTCAAATACAGACAGATCCATCCTGCCAGACAAGAGATATGCTCTGAGGGCTGTCCCCATTCTGTGATTTCGTTTTCTGAAATAGTGAGCAATTCTCGGCAAGGTCCTGAACAAAACAAAGTCCACTTTCACCTTGATTTACAAGAGATGAATTGCTGGAAAATTTGGCAATATTAAAACTTTGCAAAAAGTTGCCTTGTGTTTCCGTGTAAAAAAACTGTTAGGTCCAGACTCAGAGCATTCAAATTTGGGTTTTCACGTACATGATGGTCCAGAGGAATGTCTGAAGTTCACATGGGACAGGGGACCATCTTTGTTGGGCAGGGTTACACTATGTGTTTTTGGATGCTTATCTCCCTCGACATATCCACAAAGTGCCAACATGGAAAGCTAATCATTGGAAGAGCCGACCCTTCCCCCTCAGATGCAAAGAGCCATTATCACGAACAGGGTTCCTAACATGGGGCTGGGGAGGGAGGCTTATTTAATATTAATTGTCTTGAATTTGGGCCTGTAATGCCAGGCTTTCCTTGTCCCTGCCACTCCAGGAAAAGGCTCGCAACCCCCTCCCTGCATGTGTTTTTTCAACTCTGCTTTCCTTTAGTCTGGCCCATGTCCATCAACACCATCCTTTGGAAGCCAGGTGCTAGGAGCTGAACTCCTGGATACAGCCGCCATCCTCCTGAGCTAGCACTCATCAGAGAGGAGACCTCGCCACAATCCCAAAGACCTTCCCCACCACGCAGCCCAGCCCCATGTCTGACACATACCGCTGCTCACTAGTCTGGAATCTAGAAACCGGGTAGTCCTTCCTGCCATCCTAATACGTCCTCAGAGAATGAACCACCCAATCAGGTTTCACATTTCCTTACTAATAAAAGGAATGTGCGGGGCTGGGATATGCTACCCTTGGCAAAACGGATCTCAAACAGAACCGAAAGTGCTTATAAGCTGGGCAACTCTGAGCAGGTCACTTAATATCTCTGAGTCTTCTTTATGTGCTCAAATCATGTACCGATCACATGAGATGGTTGATATGAAAGGGCTTTGCAAACTGTAAAATTATATTAAAATGATAAGTAGCCATCACTGTTAATTGTTATTTGCACCAGTCCAATGATCCATTTAAATAGGCCGATGAATTAGGGTACCTGAGTGGCTCAGTCATTAAGCGTCTGACTCTTGGTTTTGGCTCAGGTCAAAATCTCAGGGTCGTGAGAGCCTCACATTGGGTTCAGTGTGGAGTCTGCTTGAGATTCTTTTCCTCTCCCTCTGCCCCTCTCCCCATTCTCTCTCTCTCTCTCTCTCAAAAGTAAATAAATGAATAAAATCATTAAATGAAAAAAACATGGCAATGAATAAAAGAAGAGTCATTGGGAATCCACATGAGTTGCAGGAACAGAATACACGTTCCATCACTGAGACCAGGGGTTGACAAACCATGGCCTGTGGTGAAAATCTGGCCCACAGCCTGCTTTTATAAATAAACTTTTATCAGAACAAAGCCATGCTCATTCAGTTATATTGGCTGTTTTTGCACAACAACAGTAGAGTTCATTGATGGTGACAGACAGCGGAAGGCCTGCAAAACCTAAAATAGTTATTTTCTAGTCCTTTACTGGAAAATTTTGCTGACTTCTGGTCGCTACAGTCAACAGAACGATCTGTCTAAAGGGTATGGCCATGTCCCTACCCATCCCTTCAGCGGTTGCTGGTGACAACAGAGGAGAAGCTTTAGCATGGAAAGCAAAGCGCGCACAGCCTGGTTGCAGCCACCAGCCAGCCTCACTCTTCAAACCATGCGCTTTAGAAGACAAGCTTCTTTCTTGCAGTTCCTTTGCTCAGTGTTGTTTCTTGCTCCATGCATTTGCCAAGGACACGTTCTGGTGGGCTGAAGCCAGAGCACCTTTCCCAGCTCACACTTGGACCTCTTGGCCCCATCTCTGGTGGCCGCAGCTCCTCTGTCCTTGAAACATGGTTCAGTGTGTTCCTCTCAGCCTGGGAAGGCCCTAAGGAGTGAGCATCACTCAGGAACTTGGCTCTGGGGTGAATAGAGTCCCAGCTCTCTGCCTGTCACCCAGGAAATAGCAATGAATAGCCACTATTATATCACCACTTTTGAGCACTGCCAAAGCCCAGATTGCTCCAACTTTCATGGGACCATTAGGATTCAAGGGGAGAAGACCTTCTCCCCACCAGTGCCCACCTGCTGCCTCACCTCTCCCCTCTCTGGGAGGTGGCTGGGATTTTTTTTTTTAAGGCAGGTGACACTATAATTTCAAGTGCTGTATAATAACTTTTTAGTTACACAGACACTCAATAGAATTTCCTGAGAAGAAGGATGCATCCAAGTCCTTCTAGAACCCCTACCGACTTGAGTGTAACTGCTGCTAGTGGGCAAAGAGGTAATTAGTGTGTAACCTGCCTTCTGGTTTCAAAGCAAACAGTCATCTGGGCTTTGCTCTGGGGGGATGTAAAGCATGAGTGTTGTGCTCAGTTGTGCCCCAGGCTCTACCTTGCTTGAAAAGACCCAGTGATCCAACCGGTTATAGGACCACTCCAAGGGAGTGGAGGTCTCATGGTAAGCAGAGTAACACCCCCCAAAGGTGTTCACGTCCAAATCCCCTGATCCTCGGAACGTGTTACATTACATAGCAAAAATTGAGAATTGAGGCTATAGACGATGAAGGTCGGCGACCTTAAAATAAGGAGGATCACCCTGGGTTATCCAGAATGGCCCAACATAATCACAAGGATCCTTCCGTGCGGAAGCAGGAGGCAGAAGAGAAGGTCAGAGAGAGGGGCTGGGACACGGATTCAGCCCACCATGCTGGCTTTGAAGAGGGAGGGAGGAGACCATGGGTCAGGGAATGCAAGTGGCCTCGAAAAGGACAAAAAGCAAGGCAGCAGAGTCTCCCCGGAGTGTCCAGAAAGGAACACAGCCTGCGGCCACCGGGGTTTTAGATGAGTAAGGCTCCCATTAGATCTCCAACCCTCTGGAGCTGTAAAATAACACGTCCATGTTGTTGGAAGCCACGAAGCTCGTGGGCATTGGGTCCAGCAGCCATACGGAACTAATGTAGCTGCCTCATTTTTTCTGGCTCCTTAACCTCTCTGCAGCAAACCTGATTTCGGGTCATCCGGCCTCTTCCAGGAACCAGGAGCTCACTCTTCAGCACATAGCTTGCTGGATGCTGGTCTGCTATCCTTTCGGAAAAAGCTTCCTTTGTGGACTCAACATCTATCCCCTGTAGCTCTCAGTTGGTCTTGGGAAACACCTTTCCTTGCATGCCAGTTCTCTTGCCCGACAGAGTGGCGGGTCCCTGCCCCCACCCCTGATCATAGGGGCTGTTTTGGGATGGCGCACGACTCAGCCAGAAAAACCGGAGCCAGTGGGACCCAGTTCTTGGACTTCCATGGGCGGACAACCATTGAGAAAGAGACGCTCTTCTCATGGTAGATGCGGGAACCTAAATTTGGAACAAGTACTCCAGCTTGTCGCATCGTACATCTACTGGTCCCACTTTGAGAAACACGGCATGGGTGTCGTTTGTTGGACTCTCAACCTGAATCCCATACCTGGCCCGGTCCTGGGGGTGGCTTTAACTTAGCACCTTAATGAAGGCCAGAAAAGGATTATTTGAGAAAACTCGAATCTCCACGAGAATGAACTGTGGGTAGTTTTGTTAAATGTAGAAACATGTAGTGAATTAAGAAGAATCTTATGGAGTCACCCCAAGTTACTTGAGGTCTTGTCGACTAGCTAAATAGTCAGTCAGGCTCTCTCTCTGTCTTGGTCTCTTTCCACAGCTGCCTCTCACCTCCTCATGCAGACACCCAGGTTATGGAGAACAAAGGAGGGCCCAGTCCAAGGAACCCTCGGTGCTCCCCCAGCCCTAAGACAACCAGTGCCTTCCTCCACACTTCACCTCCATAAAGAAAGAGAAAATGGATGCATTTTGAAAACAGAAAATTTCCGCACACATAGGAGGATATGTTTTTAATTGCTTCCCTGCACTGGTGAGGACCAAGAAGTTTTTGCCTGTTTGAGGAGGTTTGGGAGGTTTGGAAAGTGTTAAGCACCAATCACAGATATTATCATGAAATAATTATCCCCTTTTTGTGAAAGCAGAACTGATTCTGATCACTGGCCTTTTCTGCCTGTGCGCAGGCTTCTGGTAATTTCTTAACCATTGATGGTCCTCTCTCTGCTGGTTTCTGTCTCCCTTCATTCCCCTGAATGCCTCGCAAACAGGAAGACACAGTCGTCCCTGACAGCCCAGTTAGGGACACGGGACGGGTTAACCCAGCTCCGAGGTAGGTAGTGAACAGTTACCACTCCCTGCGGGGGGGCTAGGAACCCCTGTCTCCCTCCGGGTGTGTGCGTGTGCACTCATGTGTGCCCCCGGAGCATAGGGAGAGGATCCAGTGATATTTCACACAAATGAGAAATGTTATTCTGCAGATTAAAGCCTCACCAAGCCTGGTTTTGTCTTTATTTATGCTTTTCCATTTCCCTCTGTGCTGACATGGGTGCCCACGCTGGGGAGCACCGAAGGACGTAATTGGCGTGGTGAAGGATTGTCATGCAGCCCCGACGCTCCCTTGCAGGGCTCCCCCCCTCCGCTCCCCCATCTGTCACCATCTAATGTGACAAAGTTTTTATCGGGCATTGAGGCACAGGAGATTAAAAGTAAATACTGCAATCAGGAGGCAGCTGGGGAGAAAATGCAGCACATTTCACAGTAAGCTGCACAGCTCATCAGAGTAGCCTTGTGGCTCCAGGAGGCAAGGGTGGTGGTGGTGGTGGGTGGGGGATGGAGAACTCCAGGTGGGGGTGGCTGGGGGAGACACAGGCCCCGGGAGCTGTGCTTACACACTTTGCCCAGTAATAATCAAATGAGAGCAGCCGCCCCCATTATGGGCCTCATGATGATCACGTGAAGTTTGAACAGGCTCCTTCTTTAAAAGAACCTGAAGGCCAGAGGGGTTAAGAAACACGCCTCGAGTTACACTGCTGGAGAGTGGCCAGGAACCCCTCTCTCCTCCCACCCCTTCCTGCCCTCTTCTTTAGTGAACAAATATTGGAGTTTGGGTCAGCAAGATAAATTGTCACGGGAGAAATCTGGCTTTGTTGCATCTTTGTTACTGTGTTGCACCCAACCATAAATGGCCATCCTTGATTCAGTCCTATATTGTCCCATTTAGAATGTAAGCTCTATGTTTTGTTTGGTTTTTTCTATTTGGTATCTCTAGCACTTGGAACATTCATTGCCTGGCATATAGTAGGTGCTCAATAAATACTCGTTGAGGGAGGCCTGAGTGGCTCAGTCCGTTAAGTGTCTGCCTTCGGCTCAGGTCATGATCCTGGGGTCTTGGGATCGAGTCCCTCACCAGGCTCCTTGCTCAGTGAGGAGCCTTCTTCTCCCTCTGTCTGATGCTTCCCCTGCTTGTGCTCTCTTTCTCTCTCTCTCTCTTTGACAAATAAATAAATAAAAACCTTAAAATAAATAAATATTTGTTGAATGGTTGAGTGAATGAATGACTATTGGTCCAGTCCAATATGGTAACTAAAGTGTGGTTCGTGGACCAGTAGCATTAGTATCACCCGGAAGCATATTAGGAAGGCAGGATCTCAAGTGTCACCCCAGACCTCCTGAATCAGAATGGGCACTTCAGCAAGCTTCTCAGTAATTCATATGCATGCTGAAGTTTGAGACCCTTGGTCTTGATGACCCAAGCTTTCTTGCTTCATCATCATGGTAAAGGGAGGTTGAATTTCACATTTACTTCTGCGATAGTACTTTATGCCATGCGTCATTAAATCCCATTGTTAAATCACTGCCATTATATGATCATTCTGAGGGGAGGGGCCCGAATCAGCCATGGTTGGGCACCTGCAAATCCTTTCTTTCTTTGTCTCCCTGCCCCTTTACTTTTCCGCCCTCTGCCCTCCCTACAGGTTCCAGCTTTGTAGTCCTGGCCAATAGTGGATCCTTGAAACCTTCAGATTGGGCACTGCCCTTGGCCATGATAGTCTCTTAAAGAGTTGATTCCCCTCTCACTGGGAAGAACAAAGAGGATGAGGAAAAAAGAGAACTCTATCCTCGCAAACTTTGAGCCAAATAAGACTTTACTTACTGTGGTTCATTAAAAAGTAGAGTAATAGAGCTTGGTAAACTGAGGCTCAGGAGGGAGAAGAGGTCCCATGTCAACTGATAACAACAAACACTGGGTAGTGTCAGGTCCTTGACGGGAAGATGACATGCTGGGCCAGAGAATGCCTACATGTTCCCAAAACAATTTCCCATGTTGAACCTGGGTGTTGTCTCTCCTTTTCTGTTCAGGCTTTTGGACCCCGCTGCCTTGGGGGCAAACATGCATGGCTGTGACACTAGTCTCATGCTCCAGCCTCTAACATTGCCGGCCTCTGGCTGCCACCCTTTCGATGATGTAGGATTTAGAGCCAAGAAACATTATGTCAGCTACTCAACATTATCCATGATCATGTTATCACCAATAATTTTATCAAGTACTATACATTTAAATGTGTTTTTCTCATTTTAGTATTTCCAAAATTAGAGTGCAACTTACAAGAGATAAGTACCTTTGATATATTGCTTCTATTTTTAAAAACTTGAATTGGTGGTGCGTGTTACAGTTGATGGCATCTTAGAGTTGAGAGAATATGGCATTCTCCTGGGATGGGACACACACAGCACAGGTACATTTTGATAGATGGTCAGGAGCTTAGGAAATGTGGAAATGAGGATAAATTAATAAGCACAATTGATACTACTTACTTGGGTGCTTATTTTATGCCAATTGTACATTTTCTCTAATTCCTAAATAATCCCCATAAGAAGATAATGTGACTTTAATCATTTTTAAACATGTGTAGATTATAGTCCCTAAACCGTAGTCTTTCTCTTTATAACAGCTTTGTTGAGATCTAATTCACACACCATAAATTCACCCTTTTAAGGAGTACAATTCAGTGGATTTTAGTATATTCACAGACTTGGGCCTATAGTCTCTTTACCTGAATTTCTTGAGGATCTGGTCTTCTCTTAGATCTGCCATCATTCCTGCATGGTGGATTGTTTCCCTCATGCATTTTGTGATTTTGGATTGTGAGCTTATCTTTCGTGAGGCTTCATGCGTGAAAATCCTCTTTCAATTGGATAGCGGGTGTGTCCTTTGGGAGGGGGACCCGAACCACAGGGTCCAGTGAGGGAATTGGTGGTTCCCCTGCCTGGGCCCCAGCATCCACACCACATAGTCATTACATGTAGTGACTGAGGAATGCCAAAGACCACAAAGCCCTGTGTGTATGTTCACGTTGTCAGCGATACCAAAGCCATGTCCACACTAGGGCATAAGCTGCCCACGAGTAGAGGTGTATCTTCATAAAATAGTAATTATCATTAATCCTTTATATTACATGGTGAGCATCAAAAACAACTGCTTTAATTTTTCCCTAATCCTGGAACCAGCACTTAATTGTGGACTGTGTAACTGCCAGGGCTCCCAGGTCTCAGTTTACCTATCTTTGTAATAGGGATGTCACTCCCAGCAGGAGAGAATTTAGAGACAGAAGGAATGGTTGCTAAACATTTTATACTCAGCTTTGGCCACTTTGGCAAGAGCCCAGGAGGAGTCTGTAAGCAGCCCGAGGTTAAGTGAGCCCAGAAGCCCTCCCAGACCTCCCTATCTGCCTCAAGGGGTAAGCAGAGGTCTCACTGTCTGTAACCCATTTGTGCCCCTGGCACCTGGGCTAGAAAATTCCACCTTGGTAAGTCATCAAGAGGACTAAAAGACATGATCCATGGCTGTGTTTCTTAACTGTTACACTACTGACATTTTAAGCTAGAAAATTCTTTGTTGTGGGTATCGTTCTAGACTTTGTAGAATGGTTAGCAGTGTCTCTGGCTTCTACCCACTGGATGCCAGTAACAACTCCCAGTTGTGACAATCAAAAAGTGTATTCAGACATTGCCAAATGTTCTCTGGGAGACAAAATCAGTGCAGGTTGAGTTATATGGAAAAGCCCTCTGTAAGTCTAAATGTTTAAGATGTCCTTCTTTTAAGGATTTATCATTACATTATTGCCAAATGCTGACAATAGGCTACTTTTGAGACCCTGTGTGTCCCTTTTAACCAGAGCCCTATAGAGATGGTCTGAGATCAAGTTTAACAGGAAATTTTGTGAAAACCTTAGCAAGGAAAGTACTTTCAAAGAGTACACGCTGTGTGCTGTAGGCAGCGTCTGCTCTGCCTGCTCCCGAGTCTCACTGCTGCAGACAGCAAGAGAACCCATTCTGGGCTCAGCTGCTTTGCCACCTGCTGGGTGGCCCCAGGCAGGTCCCTCTCCTCTAGGGCCTCTGTTTCCCTCTAGATGGACTCTTGAGATCCCACAGTATATCCACTTCCTCTGACCCTCAAAATGGCCACGGAGGGGGGCATGTCCCTGCAAGCCCCAGCGGAGTAGCCAGTCTCAAGTGTCTTTATAGAAGTGCAAGGTCATCTGTGTGATGCTTCATCAGATATTTCTGGAGCATCCGTCTTGTGTTCGGCTGGGGAAGGGCTTAGACTAGGGTGGTGGAGATACCACCAAAGGCAGTGGCAGGTAAAACCAACAGAACTTGGTCTAGATTGGCCATTGGTGTTGTGGAAAAGGAGGTGTCCTGGCTGGGTCTTAGGCTTCTGGCTTGAGAATGGAAAGGCTGGCCTCGGCCTAAGATGGGGAACATTACAGATGACCAGGTGTCTGGGGACAAGGGGCACGGTCAGTTTGGTTTTGACTGTATTTAGCGTCTCATGCCTCCCCAGCTTCTGGGTGGGTGTGTCAGATAGGGAGCCAGACACCCAACACTGGGGCGTGGAGAAGAGGCTGGGCTCGAGTTTCCTGAGTAAGTCTCTTGCCTATGGACACAGCCAGAGCTTGGGGTGCTGGGGAGTGGCTGGAGATGCTCTAGGGTAAGATTTAGAGGCCTTGGGTCAGGCCCTCGCAAGAGCACCAGCAGAGGAGGGACTCACGGCAGAGACGCCCTCTACCCTGCTCCACGGGTCTCCTGACTCCTAACCTTGACCCTCTGGTCTTACTCATTGGAAATCTGTTTCTTAGAGAAAGCGACTGGGTCTGTCTTGTGCACCCCTGAGGAAAAGGATGCTGGTATGGCCTAGCCTCTGTGTCCTCACCCCTCCGCCTCTGCATCCCTTTTGCACTTACCTTGCAAGTACTTGCTGGGGACCTGACCGGCCGAGGAAGCATGCTTGGTCTGCATGGGGTTAGTCTGGAAGTACCAGGGAGCTGACTCCCCAGGGAGGAACCCTTGACTCTCCCGGTTGACCTTCAGAGGAAGCCAACTGAGGACCCAGGTCCCCATGGCCCACAGAGCACCTTCACACCTGGCCCAGCAGCAAGGGCTGGGGCCAGGGAAGCTGGGCTCTCATGTTCTTGGTGGTGGCCTGTGGGCCCAGCCCCGGGATTTCATGTCCACATCCTCTTCCAGGGGCTCCCAAAATATGGACAGTCCCAGCAGCACGATCTGGTTATTTCCAGGCTAACAAGCTGGGGCTGAGCAGGTGATCGCTCGTGTCTGTGTGCCTGGCACTTGTGAGCGCGTGTATGTTTCGTTTCCATGTGCGTGTGCGTGTACATGGACCTATGTTTTTTGCTTCCTTGTGTATTTGTGTGTGCACCGTGGCTGCTGTCATTACTTTGCTAATGGAAATACTGCCACGGATCGCAACTCTCAATTAGCTCCCGGGGTGATCGTTGTGACAGCCAGTTACCAAACAGCAAGGCCTGAAGGAATGAATTAATTTGTAGTACACGGCAGTTAGAGTCACGGGGTTAGCAACAGATTCCATAGCCAGGGACGCTGACTGGAGGAGCCGGGACCGGTGGGTACCTTGTGGGTCCCTGGGAGGTGTCTTCCTTGTGGGCCTGGCCTGGGAAGGGCATCAGAGGAACACCAAAGACCCTCATTGAGCTCAAGACCACACAGCCTGTCAACCATCCAGGGTTGCCCCATCCGCCCCCAGGGGAGGAGGGCCCAAGCAAGCCTGGAGGCCAGGGTGCCAGAAGCTGGCAGGGGTGGACCTTGTTCTCTCTCTCTCTATCCCTCTCCCTCCAAACAGGACTTCCTAGGAGCTCAGTTGGCTGGAGTGGGGCCAGGTCTCCTCCAGGAGGCATTCTTCCCGGGTGAGCTCAGGGAAACCCTAGGGCACTAGGGAAGGACAGAAGGACCCCCTGCCCCACTCCCTCTATATGTTAGTTAGGAGTCTCTCTTTTTTTTTTTTTTTTAATTGTGGCAAAACTCCTATAACACGCAAATGGCCATTTGAACGTATAGGATCTAGTGGCATGTGGGACTTTTATGATATTCTGCCTCTGACCTCCTCTCTCCAGCTTCAGACCTTTTTTGTCACCCCAGAAGAGCTCCACATTTCCTCTGTCTACGCCTTCTGGCTTTCAAAGGGAAGAAAGAGTCCAGTGCCTTACATTCAAGAGTCTTCCTTAGGGCTTTTCCTCCTCATCAGTCCTTGGGAATAATGATCATCTCTTATCACTAGAATAAATCATGTCCAGTGGGTTGGGCACTTTGCTGAATACATTTGGACACAGGATCTCATTTTCAACAGCCCTGTAAAATGGGTTCTCTCATTGTCATGCCCATTTCACAGATGGAGATACTGAGGCTGTGGATGTTACCCATGCATGGTGCCCACAGTCACATAGCTAATAAGTGGCGGAGCGGCAACTTGAACCAAGGTCTGTGGGACTGCAAAAACTGTGCTCTCCACCTCCACGTTCTGTTGCTTTCTTCATCCCAAAGGCCTCTCACGTTCAGCTCCGTAGTTCCAGGGACCTGCAGACAGAGCCAGGCTGGCCTCACACCCTCAGTACATGGTCATTATCATCACGGTCAGGTAGTGGGATTTTTAAAGGAACAGGGAATTCTAGACTAATGGAAGATGTCTTTGACCAACAGTGTCCTGGGCAAGGAGACGAGGAAACAATTTGCTTCTTATCACCGCCTATGTATAATGTGCATTTGTCACTGTTTGTCTGCTTCTGGCTGAGCTTCCTGTGATTTTCTTCTCTCATTAATGTCTTCTTGTAGAGGCATCATCTCTTTCCGTAACCTACAGTTCAAGTGAGTTCAAGTGTCCATGTTGATGACCAAGTACAAGGAGACACTGGCCAGGCCCAAGTTGCCACTCTGCCATTGCCTCAGGCAGAATGCAGCCGTTGTGGGGGCAAGACAGCAGGATGGCTGTGTGTACCGGCGGGTCCCCCTGACCCAGGGCAGTGTCCCTATCTTCTGAGAGCCTTACAGAGCAGCAAGGAAGGGGTCTGCTCGGCCCCATTTTCTTCAAGTTTTACTTCCTCACCTTCTTGTTTCATCATACCACCAAACCTCTTCCAACGTCTTCAGTAGCCTTCACCTACCACCTCGATTTCTTCTCCAGCCTGGCTTCCCCTCTCCTGCTCCCCGGAACAGGATCCTACAGCATCAGTAAGAACACAGCCATCGCGTCCGGAAGCCCTACCCAGCTTCCCAGCAGCACCCGCACCCGCTGGCCACTTCCTGTTCATCCCTTGTGACACTTGTCCCCACAGGTCTATATGACCTTGCCCCTCCTGGCTCTCCACCCGCCCCTGGCTCTTCTTTCTCCTTCTGCCCCAAAGTTCTTCTTTGTTTCCCGACCATTCCTACTTCTTCCCTGGGTGAGTTTTTTCTCGGTCGGCTGGGGCTGCGGTAACAAAGTGCCGTAGACTGGGGGCTTCAACAATGAACACTTATTTCTCACAGTTCTGGAGGCTGCAAGTTCAGGATCAGGATGCCAACGGGTTTAGCGCGGGGTGAGGTTTGCAGATGGCCGCCTTCTTGCCATGTCCTCGCCTGTGCAGAGAGAGAGAGGGCTTGTCCTCTTCTTATAAAGACACTAATCCCATCCTGGGGGCTGGACTTTCATGGCCTCATCTAACCCTAGTTACCTCCCAAAGGCTCTGGCTGCTCATACCATTGCTTTGGGGTTTGGAGCTTCAACATTTTAATTTGGGGGCCACAGACATGCAGTCCATAGCATAAGTCCACTTGCTCCCATAGCCTCAAAGAGCACCTCAAGGCAGATGACTCTATGTCCATCTCTTCCTATTTCCCTGGTTCCAGATTTACAACATATGTGTGTTGTCACCTTACTTTTGCGAAACTCTCTCTAAATCTAGGCTCCACACCTTCGAATCCAACCTGAACATGTAGCCAGAGTCATTGCCCCAAAGTTCAGCTCTATGTCACTTTGCTGCTCTGTTGCTCTCAACGGCTTCCCTTTGTCCTTGAGCAAAATTAACACTCCTTACTATAGCATTTAAGGTCCCTTGTAATCTGACCATTAACTACTTTTTAAGTCTTATTTTCCACGACTTATTTGCTACAACCTTGACATGTTTTAAGCCTCAAACCGCTTGCCTATCTCACCTCTGTAAGTTTTCTCATTCCTGCTCCCCCCCACCTAGAATATCCTCCCAAGCTTTAAAAAAGTTAATTTTGGGGGCACCTGGGTTGCTCAGTGGGTTAAAGCCTCTGCCTTGGGCTCAGGTCATGATTCCAGGGTCCTGGGATAGAGCCCCGCCGGGCTCTCTGTTAGGCAGGGAGCCTGCTTCCCTTCCTCTCTCTCTGCCTACTTGTGATCTCTGTCTGACTTGTGATCTCTGTCTGTGAAATAAATAAATAAAATCCTTTAAAAAATTTTTAAAAATAAAATAAAATGAATAAAAAAGTTAATTTTTTTCTGATTACAAAAATATATGGAAATTATAGTAAATTGTCAATAAAATCTGTG
The DNA here is from genome assembly GCF_902655055.1 of Lutra lutra. Classification (NCBI taxonomy): domain Eukaryota; kingdom Metazoa; phylum Chordata; class Mammalia; order Carnivora; family Mustelidae; genus Lutra; species Lutra lutra. Next base: position 130,830,848 of record NC_062284.1, read on the forward strand.
GGGTCTTTTATTTTATTTCAAGATTTATTTATTTATTTATTTGACAGACAGAGATCAGAAGCAGGCAGAGAGGCAGGCAGAGAGAGAGATAGAGGAGGAAGCAGGCTCCCTGTTGAGCAGAGAGCCTGATTCGGGGCTTGATCCCAAGACCCTGGGATCATGACCTGAGCCAAAGGCAGAGTCTTTAACCCACTGAGCCACCCAGATGCCCCTGTGGGGTCTTTTAATCCAAGGCATGATATTACCCAGAAAATGCCCCTACAGCCCCAGTTAACCTCACTTTAGAATTCAGCCCTATGGAGAGCTTGCTTTTAAAGCCCGACTTTGGCTTATAAGGTATTCCGATTACCAGAACCATTTTTTCTTCTAGTGTTTTTTTTCCCCTAAGAACAAAAACATTCTCTTACATCACCTTAGTATAATTATTAAAATTAAATAACATCATAATCATTAATTCATTTGACAGTGATCTGACACCAGTCTCCAATTCCCAGTTCATATTCCCATTTCGGTGCATTCAGCTGTCATGTTTCTTTCCCTCTCCTTTGGTCCCTAAAGGGCTGATCTTCTTCAGCTTTTCCTCGCATTTCTTGATCTTGACACTGTTTTTTAAGAGAGCAGACCAGTTGTTTTGTAGTGCCTCATTTTGGGTTTGTCTGATGTCTTTTCATGATCAGTGGATGCATGTGAACAGGAATCTTGCAGAAGTGGTGCCGTCTTCTTCTCAGCACCTCCTACCAGAAGGCAAATGATGTTGCTCTGCCCCACTATTAGCAGCATTGACTGTGATCATTTGGTAAGGGGATGTCCACCAGGCTACACCACTGTGATGTCACTACAGTTCCCTCTGGAATGAATCAGTCATGTATGGGAAGGCACTTTGAGGTTAAGTAAATATCCTGCTCCTCCTCAAACTTTCACCAATGGATTTGAGCATTCATTGATGGCTTCTAGCTCCGCCATCCCTTCCGTGTTTACTATTTGGCTTGCCACTACAGGGAAGCACTTTTCATTCTTTCTCATTTACTTGTTTATCTATTCAAATCCATATGGTTTGGGGGATTCTTATTTTATTCATTGAGCTTAGATTCATGGCCGTTATTACTAATTTTGATGATCAAATTGTCCCAGACTTGGCCAGCCCTTCAAGATGGTTTCTGTGTCTTCTTTATTCTTTGAGCAGAACTTATGGTTTGGAACCACCAGATGTTTGGGGCCCCTCTTGTTCTTTCCTTTCTCCAAGGAGGCTTCCAGGCCCAATTTAAGTTTACTCATCCGAAGAGCAGTGGTGGGGCTCAAAAGAACAATTGTCACACATCTGTCATAGTCGTTGTGGTCCAGCTGGCGTGTGTTGTACGATATTTGTGGTTTAATAATATATAGTAATAATAATAATCTTATTTGTTATCTACACTATTTTCTTTTTTGACTTCTTGGGTTTACTGTTTTTTTTTTTTTTAAGTTTTTATTTATGTATTTGACACACAGAGAGAGAGACACAGTGAGAGAGGGAACACAAGCAGGGGGAGTGGGAGAGGGAGAAGCAGGCTTCCCGCTGTGCAGAGGGCCCGATGCGGGGCTCAATCCCAGGACCCTGGGATCATGACCTGATGATGCTTAACAACTGAGCCACCTGGGTGCCCCTACCTTTTTTATCAAAAATTCAAACACACACACACATGCAGACACATACTTATACACACACTAATATGAAATGTAAACTACAGACCATCATATTGCAAGACGAGACACTGAAGGATTAGCAAAGTCCTCCTCCAAAGAACCAGATGAAGAAGCAGTCTAGACTAGGGGGTCAGCAAACTACAACCTTCTCTTGCTTTTTTTTTTTTTTTAAATATTTTATTTATTTATTTGACAGAGTGAGAATCACAAGTAGGCAGAGAGGCAGGCAGAGAGAGAGGGAAAGCAGACTCCCCGCTGAGCAGAGAGCCCAATGCAGAACCCGATCCCAGGACCCTGAGACCATGACCCGAGCCGAAGGCAGAGGCTTAACCCACTGAGCCACCCAGGTGCCCCCTTCTCCTGTTTTTGTAAATAAAGTTTTATTGCAACACAGCCATACTTGTCAGGTCACCTGTGATCGACGGCTGCTTACACCCTACTCCACGGGGTAGAGTAGTCACAAAAGGTTGTGTGGCCCACAAAGCCTCAAATATTTACTACCTGGATTTCTACCAAAAATGTTTGCCAGCCCCCCTCTAGATGACCAGATGTTGAGAAGCCAAACCAATAAGAAGAGCTAAACATTGCTGAAGAAACGAGGACCTCCGTGCCTGTGAATTCAGGCTCCCACATGCCACTGCTTCGAACAGCCTTGCTTCTTCCACGGGGCACGGCTTGTGAAATCAACATGTAAAGTGAAAATCACACACCGTCAGACTCACCCTGGAGAGTCTCCGGAACGTTGCCACATTGGAGACTGATCACTCTTGCTCACGAAGTCCAGCGCAGACAGCCTTGGTAGCATCTACAAGCCCGCGTGGAGCGTCTGGACAACAAGTACACGCAAGGTGCTTGGAGCTGCTCTAGGCTGCGTCTCCAGCCCTGAGACCGGCAGGCTCAAATCTGCCGCGTCATCAACTGCAGTTCTGAAACCAAATCACATATGGGCTGGCAGTGTTTACAGGGAATAAATGATTAAAAACCCTAGAATAGCATTCCCCCAGAAGCTCTCTCATTTGGAAAATTGCAAAAGGAAATTGAAGAGAAGAGGAAAATGTTTTGCCAACATTTTAGCTCAAGGAAAAGCCCTCTTGAACATATGTTGAAAGAGACTTTATATTTTACATCTGGGTCTTTGCAAATTACCTCAATTATTAGTGAGCGCAATAAACACCTTCTAACTATGAGTGATTAGAAAACTGATTTGAAAGACCATTCCAAATATGTTCGAAATTCCACGCCCCGATTAATACATTAGTGACGAGGCACTATTTCACACCCATTGGATTGGCAAAATGTAAGTTGGATTACGAGTGATGACCGGGATATGGGGAATTGAAAATACTTATCCATCGCTGGTTGAGATTGAAGTTAGTAAATGCTCTCAGGACCGATTTGGGAGTGACCAGTAAAAGTAAAATGTGCCCACCCAACCAGTTCCCCAGCAATTTGTCTCGTGGTTAAATACCCCCGAGCAGCAGTTCTCAAAGTGGGATTCCAGATTCCTGGGGATCCCTGAGGTGCTTCCAGGGGAGCTGCAAGGTCAAAGCTATTTTCAGAATGATACTGAGATGCTGTTCCTCTGTTCTGCTGGGTTGACATTGGCACTGGAGGTATAAAAGCAATGGTGGGTAAAACTGCTGGTACCTTAGCACGAAGCAAGGCAGGGGCCCTAACCTGTACCAGCATCCTTGTATCCCACACTGCCATGCACTTTGTAGGGAGGAAAACAGTTCTCCTGAAGAATACTCTGGATGGATAGGAAACTTTTAATTTTTAGAAATCTTGACCCAGAGTCCCTATCTTTATAATAGTCCGTGTGATGAAATGGGACGGCACCTAAAGCCCTCCTTCGGAAAGCTGAGGCACGGGGGTCCCTAGGGAACACACGAGTGTCACTCTCAGCGGAAAGGTGAACTGGCCGCTTTGTCCACAGAATACGATTCTTCCTCGAAGAACAACCGACAAGCGATGGTCGTTTGGACTTCAGGATCTCTCGTAGTCTTTTCCCCAAACTGAAGGGAGCCTGTCGCATCACGGAGAAACAAATGGTATTACTTGTTGCCAATAATAACATTTGAGCTCTCAAATGTTAGGACACTTAGGTTTGCCCCTGTGAGTGGGACAGCTGCCCACTACTAAGGCTTTTTCGAGATCAGAGGTGATAACAGTGAACAAAAAGTGTTTTTTGTTTTGTTTTGTTTTGTTTTTTAGATTTATTTATTTATTTATTTGACAGACAGGAATCAGAATTAGGCAGAGAGGCAGGCAGAGAGGCAGGCAGAGAGAGAGGAGGAAGCAGTCTCCCTGCTGAGCAGAGAGTCTGATTGGGGCTCGATCCCAGGACCCTGGGATCATGACCTGAGCCGAAGGCAGAGGCTTTAACCCACTGAGCCACCCAGGTGCCCCGAACAAAAAGTTTTTATATTGTCTAATGAAGTGTGCTAACATCTGGAAGATCTGTAGGACCATATGTTTTCCCAAATGATTAGTGTATGATGTTACAAAAATTAGGAGTTAAAGATCCATTTGAAGTACAAGATAGATCAATGCATCTTAACATAAGAGTATAGAAAGTTCACTGATACAATTTGAGATTTCCCATTGCAGTGGATCTTTTATTTATTATTTTTTTATTTTTTAAATTTCTTTTCAGTGTTCCAGAATTCATTGTTCATGCACCACACCCAGTGCTCCATGCAATACGTACCTTCCTTAATACCCACCACCAGGCTCACCCAACCCCCACCCCCTCCCCTCCAAAACCCTCAGTTTGCTGATCTTTAATAATCATTTGTTGAATTTTGCTGTATTATCAGAGAATATCCACAATACCTGAACAGTACAACCCCCTTTTCCAAATATGTGTTTTATAAGAGGACAAGTTTTCCTCATAGATTTCTACCAAAACAATGTAGTGCAGCAGACACTAAAGAGATTTATGAAAATGAAGAACATTATTCATCTTACCATATTTATATTGGAAAACAGTTATTTCTCATAAAATTTTTTATATTAACATGCAATGGGTTTGTTGCTATTATTTTCCATTAATTGATAAATATTTTTCAAATTCAGCTTTCATTTACAAAATGGTAACGATGATACCTATTGATAGATATAATCCCCTTAAGGAAAAGGTCTTTGGGGTCGTCAGTGATTGTTAAAAATATAAAAGCATTCTGAAATCAAAAAGTTGGAGGAGTGCTACCCTAGAAATCAATCTCTTCTATAAGTACAAGGAAAAGTATAGAAGGAAGTTCATGGGGCATCCCTTGAAATAGTGGAAAACCTGGAAAGAGCCGTCTTCCAGTAGGATAATGGATAAACTGTGGTCTAGTGATATAAAGCATATGAATTAGCAGCTGAAATGAATGAATTAATCTGTATCTATAAATATGGACAAGTTCAAAAAAGTCACAAGGTTTAAACAAGTTGCAAGAGACTATCAAAACACATTGATACTATTTATATAATTTTTAATTGCAAGACAAAATTACTGATGGAGACATATGTAGTAAATGTATTAAAAATATGTGGGGGTGGAGCTCCTGGGTGGCTCAGTTGGTTAAGCAGCTGACTCTTGATTTCCGCTCAGGTCATGATCTCAGGGTGGTGAGATTGAGCCCCCCACCACCACCTTGGGTCTCCATGCTGGGTGTGGAACCTGGTTGGGATTCTCTCTCTTCCTCTCCCTCAGCCCCTCCCCCCACCCATGTGAGTGCACTCTCTCTCTCTGTCTCTCTCCACCCCCCACCCCCCGCCAAAAAAAATGCATGGGTGGTACACCTGACCGACTCAGGTGGTAGAGCATGTGACTCTTGGTCTCAGGGTCATGAGTCCCGAGTCCCACATTGAGCATGGAGCCTACTTCAAAACAAACGCATGGGGATGATTTACATTACCTTCAACATAGATATTTCCCTGAGTATAAGAGAGAAAAAGCTAAGATCGTAAGGCCTATACCCTATAATGTTTTAACATTTCTTAGAAACTATAAGTTCTAAAGTAAATGAGTTAAGTGCATAAGAATTTGTTTATATTGGGGAGCCTGGGTGGTTCAGTCGTTAAGCATCTGCCTTTGCTTAGGTCGTGATCCCAGGGTCCTAGTATTGATCCCTGTTGGGCTCCCTGCTCAGTGAGAAGCAGCTTCTCCCTCTCCCACTCCTCCTGCTTGTATTCCCTCTCTCTGTCTCTCTCTGTGTCAAATAAATAAACAAAATCTTAAAAAAAAATTATTTATATTGTTTTCTATAATTTTCTGTGTGTTTCAAATATTTTGCAATAGAAAAACAAAAAATCTTTCTTCTTTTCAATACATTATTTATTTCAGAATAGAGGTGGATGATTTTGTTCTGTAAGTACCTGTCGCTCCCCACTCGCACTGAATCAGGGTTAAACGTGTACTTAAAGACTGTCATTGTAACCTGTGTCAATTCTTTCTTGACTGGGGAGCCCTTACAGCTTTGCTTGCCCTTACAATTGAGGAGTAGAATGTAGAGGGGAAGCTTTTACTTTCTCTGTACTGTTTTTTTTTTTTAAGATTTTATTTATTTATTTGAGAGAGAGAGTGTGTGTGTATGAGTGCAGGGAGGGAAAGGGACAAGCAGACTCCCTAGTGAGTGCAGAACCCCCATCCCAGGACTCAGATCATGGCCTGAGCCTAAGGAAGTCAGATGCTTACCCTAACCAACTGAGCCACCCAGGCCCCCCGTGTGTGTGTGTGTGTGTGTGTGTGTTTTAAATGAAACTCTACACCCAAAATGGGGCTCCAACTCAAGACCCTGAAGTCAAGTCACATGTTCTACCTACCGACTGAGCCAGCCAGGCACCACTGTCTGTACCATTTCAACTTTTTCTACAGTAATGTTTTATCAGGAAAAAAAATTATGTATGTTTCCACTGAAAAATAGCAAAAAGTTCTATTTTCACTTTTTTTTAAAAGATTTTATTTATTTATTTGACAGACAGATCACAAGTAGGCAAAGAGGCAGGCAGAGAGAGAAAGAGGAGGAAGCGGGCTCCCCGCTGAGCAGAGAGCCCGATGCGGGGCTCAATCCCAGGACCCTGAGATCATGACCTGAGCTGAAGGCAGAGGCCTTAACCCACTGAGCCACCCAGGTGCCCCTGTCTATTTTCACTTTTAAAATAGTATTGAGACCGTGCTCTTCATTTCACTATGGAGACTGATATTTTTCATTAGACCCTGAATGATTTTTTCTGTGTCATTAATTTTCAATAGCACTTTTTCCTGACTGCCTAATATTCCATCATACAAAGTGCTGTATATTTTGAAAAATCATTCCTGTGCTTTTATTCATTTTGGCTGCTTCCAGGGTTTTGCTCTGATAAACAGTATTGTGCTACATCTCAGTTGCACCTAGGTCATCTTGACATTTGATTATGAAGCAGTTCGGAATATATCACTCCAAAATATGCCATTTGGGCACATCCGCTATTTTGAATTAAAGGTACTTGAAAAACAGCAAATACAAGAAAAACATTCCAACTTTTCCTCTTTTTCTTGAAAGCAGATATATTCCCATAGGAAAGGTACCTTTCCTATACCAGTGGGAAGGTAACATTCTTATCATCAAGAACAAGAAGTTGAGACAGAGAGAATTCTACCCAAACAGACCCTGTGGAAATAACTCTCAGCTTTCATTTGCCTGCCCATGTCATTAAGTCACTGTTCCACAATTGCCTCTCCTCTTTCAGCCTAATATAAAAGCAAGTAGATTTTGCCATTTCTTTGGTTCTTCACTCCTTATGAAGTCTCCCACGTCACGTAAAATCGGATTAAATAACTGTGCGCTTTTCTCCTCTTGACCTGTCTTATGTCAACTTAATTCTCAGGGCCGGCCAAAAAGAACCCAAAGTAAAGGTAAAACTTGCCTGCCCTACAGTTATTTCCTGAAATCTAAGCTGCGTGACTTCCCCTTGGGCAAAGAATTTAGCCTTCCTGAGCCCCAGGCAAGGCTGGAATCCATTCCAACCAGGGGCGATTTTGTGATTTTTGTCCCTAGGGGAACATTTGGCAGTGTCTGGAGACATTTTTGGTTGTCACAGCTGGAGGAGGGAGAGGCTGCTGCAGGCACCTATTGGGTAGAAACCAAGGATGCTGCAAAACATCCTCTCATACACAGGACAGCCCCCACTACAGAGTTACCGGGTGCAAAATGTCAGTCCAATCATTCAACCTTCCAAAAGACTGGAAAACTTGGAATACAATGATCGCTAAAGTACCTTTGGGCCCTGAACATTTCCGGGGACTTCTGGAGTGACTCACTGTTTGAGTCCTGGAGGAGGGGTCCTCACCCCAACTTGGGAGCCCCTGACAAGGACAGAACAGAGCATAGAGGGTGTTTCCAAAATTTTCTGACTGCTCCAATCGCTAGGGGTACTTGTTAACCACAGACACTCTCCCCCGCTCCCCAGTCCTTCCGCGGGGGTTCAGGGCAGGACCCAGGAATACATACCTGTAACAGGAGCCCGACAGGAGTCTAATGAAAACTCAGGTTGGTGGGGAGGGTCCACCCAGCTCACTATCAGAATCCCCCAGGGGCTTTCTAAGCAAGGTTGGGGGTGGGGTTCTGGAATCTGGGCAATCTTGTTGTTTGTTTAAACTCCCAAAAGTGATTCTGATGAAACCAGCTTCAAAGTTTACATCAGCTTTGGGAGCTCTCTGTGGGAGTTGCCTGGGCACTCATTCATTCATTCATTCGTTCATTTATATTCAAGAGATTGAATATAAAGAAGAGATGAGTTAGACACAGAGTCCACCTGCAATGCTGCAATGACTCAAGATCTAGTAAGGAAGGTGGACCCACTAGCAACTCATTAGCAATTCCACTGCCTTTTGAGAAGGTCTGAGCAAAATTCTTCCGGTGCACAAAGCGGAGAGGGACCGGCTGTGCCTAAGGGCTTCAAGGAGGAGGCGGACCTTCTAGTCTTAAAGGATAAGAAGGGAACCGTAGAGAGGAAAAGCCTGCATTCTTGACCCCACAAACAGTAGTAGGACGTCTCTTGGCAGGCAAGGGAGGCAGCAGGTCCAGAGAAAGGGTGAGAGGGGACTTGCCCTCTCCTGACTCAACATTTTTCGACCAACATTTTTCGACCAGCTGCACAGCACAGCTGCATTTTCAAGCATCTTTGAAAGTGGGTAATGCAGGCAATTTGCATGAAGTCTCCTTTGTCCAAAATTTGAAATAATGCGGGTCCTACTTTGTATTCAATTTCTATAGGAAAGTTAGTCCTGAATTCTTTGAGTTTGAAATTAGGAGAGGTTTTCAGGAATGCATCCCTCACATAAAATCTGGCCTGCCTGGAAGTGAGCACCTGCTGCACACCGGGGACCACCCCACCCCACCCCGGGTTCCTGAGAAGCATAAGGCTCCACCCCATCCCTAGTCCTCCTCCCCAACCCATGTAAACTCTTATGTGAATCCGGAGGTGTGGGGGTGGGGAGGGCAGGTGGAAGACGCTGGGAGGAGCCCCGCAAAGAGAGGCAGCCTGGGGCCCGGTGGGGACTGGATGGATGGCTGGGGGAGGTACACGGGCATTTTTACATTTTCGGCATTTTCCAGAGAGGCCTCCAGAGTAGAGAACAATGGGCAGGAGGGTTGGCGCGGCCCTGCCGCCTAAAGCCACGCTTGCCCCTTCCCCTCCCTCTGTTCTTGTCCCTGAGCACGAGCGAGTGTAACTCTTGGCTGGAGGAGAGCGGCGTCTAGAGGGTGACAATGAACATGGGTAAGTGCGCGTGCACGAGGGTGTGTGCTTAGCTGCACGAATTTTAAAAGCCTGTGAGGGAAGCCTTCCCTTTGATATCTCACACACCCGTCTCCACTCCTATTTACACGTGTGTGTCCGTATGAGTTATTGCCATGCTTTATGAGTGAGTTTTTTGCCACCGTAAACTCCTCTAGGGGCAGCGACTATCCTCTCTCTGCCACTGTCCTCAAGACCCAGCACAGGGTTGGGCCCTTCGTGAGCATTCGAAACTACTTTCTGTGAGCAAAGGAAAAAGAAATGAATACATAAACAAAAATGGAATGAATGAAGGAAAAAAATAGAGAAAGGGTCCTGCCGTCCTGCCATCTGGAATTTGGGCATCTAAGCCGGATGTTACAGTCTTTGCAAGGTCGACCTGGCTTGGCCAAGCAGAGACCTTCCCTCTTCCCCGCAGGAAGAAAAGGAGGTGCCTTGGGAAGGGGCAAGCCCAGGGTAGGGCAGGGGAGGTTTGGGCTGGGCTGCTGGGTGCGGAGGGTGCTGTGGGATGGGGTGGGGTGAGGCGGGGCCCGTGGAGAGGAGAGGGAAGAGCCGGAAGAGCAGGAGGGGAGAAAACAAAAGATCAATAAGGACCATCAGGAGGTGACAGCAGCCAGCCGGGGAGTGCTCCTCCCTTGATTAGAATTCATGAACTCCCTTCTCACATTAAGTCTTTATATGACACCTGGCCTTTAATGCAAAGCTGGCTGCGAACATTAAAAATTAAAAGCCGAAGGTAGGCTACATCCATCTCTGGGAGCGCAGCTCCCCTCCTATCTGAGGTCTGCACGAAGCTATTACACATTGATAAATTATTTTGGGTAATAGCCGAGATATTACATTGTTTCTGAGTGAAGGTAAAATCTCTCCCCGACACGGGCATTTATCAGGAGTGCCTTTCATCTTATTTATTATGGGCCTGGTGAGCGCGGGACTGTGGGCAGCAGGGGTGCACGCAGGGGTGTGGGCTGGACCCCCTTTTCCCACCTCTACCTCTCCTCCCTCTCCCTCTGGCTCTCCCTCCAGGGGGGATTGGTGGGTCTGTGACAAGTTAATTATTAACTAGAGATACACATTTCCCCTGAAAAGAGGTAGGGGATCCTGAAGAAGAGGGAAGCTTGGTTATTGAACAATCATGGGGTGGAGGGGGGTTGGCGGACCCTCCTTGGTCCCACCTGGTAAACTGGACTCTAGGCCCATCCCCATCCTGCCCAGGTCACCCGGGAGGAAATCCTGAGCAACCCATGGCAGGCTCCCCTGGGCCCTCCCCGCCCATTCCCACAGCGGGCAGCCAATCAGAGCTGCCCAGCATCGGCTCTGGGAAGGGACAGAGGCCTGGAGGTCTTCACCTGCAGCCCCCTCCCAAAACGCACACCCCAAAGGTACATCCTGAGAATGCACGTCCTGAAAATGCGTCTCTGTGTCCTGCTGGCGGAGTTCCCAAAGTCATCTCTGCTCCTGCCCTTCCTTCGCCCTTTCCAACCTCCACACCCTCAACCCGGCCTCCTCGTGGTCCTCTGTGCTAGCAGTTTCCAGAAGAGACAGCCTTTGGAAACCGGGATGACGGTAGGCAAGTCTTTATAAACCTTCCTAGTCTCTGTGGCCTCAGCTGCAGTAGGAATGTGTCAGGACTGCCGACCTTCCCGGTGTCGCCATTGTAAAGCGTCCGGTCAGGACCGCCTGGGACTCAGTGTGGGACTTTGTGGGTAGTATGTGTGAGCTTGTGGGTTGACCTGTGCCACGCAGAGTATCAGCTGCCAATATGGGCCACTTGGTTAGGGATGCTCGAGGGTCATTCACCCATATTCCCTTTTGGAAAAAACCTTCCTTCTAGAAATGTTTGCCAAGTGCCTTTGTTTTCCAGGCACTGCGCTAAGTGCTGACTAGTCGGGAATGAACATAACAGACTGAGCTCCTGCTCTCCAGCTGTTCACATCGGACGGGCTGTCCTGCTGTTCTCCAGAGGGGAAAAGCAAGTGCTTACGATGATTTTGTCCCCGAGGGCAGGCTGGCTCGCTGGCCTTTGGTCTGTCAGCTTCATCAAGTGCATGGCACGCAATCCGTGCTCACGGTCTTTGGAATGGGGGAATGGATGGCCAAAGTAGCCATTGCCAACCCCCAGGGGTACAGGCGGAGGCTTGCTGAGTCTCACTGGCCCCAAGGTACAGTCAGCCTCTGCTTTCTAGCAAACAGAGACTGCCGGCTCAGCTCAGGGGAATGGGCCAACTCAGAGCCCCAGGCAGACCAGATGACCTCCAGTCAGAAGGAAATTGCCCGTTGTTGCTGGGTCTAAGCCAAGCACTGAAGTCCCTGCTCCTGCCTGTGAGCCAGAGTGATTGTCTTCTTTCTGGAACTTCCACCTGGTGACCAGAAATCATGGCACCTCACAACCAGCAGGAAGGGGAGGGGAAGTCCCCCCAGGACACACACTCCCTCTGGGCCCAGCTTCCCCCTCAACCTGGGAGGTGGCCCATTGCAGAGGCCAGCTGGGTGCTGGAGGAGGCCTGGGGCGAGGTGGGTCATGGCAGTCATGCTCTACTAGCCTGGCCGGCACCTCCCCTGTCTCTCTGGGTCTCTAGCCTGCCCACTTGAACTTGGGTGGGACCATCTGACTGCTTCTCGGTTTTGACTTCAGCCTTGCTAGCTGTCTTTCCAGTCTCCCAATTCCATTCCTTGCCAACCAGGACCAAGCCCACCCCTACACCTCGCCACCCTTCCCTAAGTACAGGAAGGATGCCTGGCCCCTGACGTGGGGTGAACTTGGGCATCTCCAAGAGCACTGGCACCTGTCTGGCTTCTTTGAGGATTTAGTTGTCAGGCTGAACCAGCTCCTTCTCGATGGGGGTTTTCTTACTAGGAGAGACACGAGTCTGAAGCGGGCAGTCCCAGCCACTGTTGAGAGCTGTTTCCTCTTCTTCCCCATGCCAGATACCCTGCTGGCCGCAGTGGGACTCAGTGCTGCACACTGCTGGGCATGGGTCTTACTCCACAAGTGTGACGAGGCAGAATAAAGGCTGAGATGCTGCTCTAAGAAGATCGTGTAAAGTGAAGGGAAAAGAAACGCCTTCTAAGATTAGCTCAAGGATAGAGTGATAATAAATTACCATCATCACAGTTACAAGAGCAGCTAACACCGAGTGTACACTCTGTGCCGGACCCTGTGATAAGCATTTACTTACCCCAGCGAGTGGGTTACAGAGGCTCAGAGGAATCAACAATGAGAGGCAGAAATGGGATCTGAACCCGAGCCTCACTCCAGACCACACGCTCTTAAGCATTACTCTGGGAAAGATCTCCGTGACCAGCCACTCCATTTCTCCCACGAGGAAACTTTATTTCCTTACTCTCCAGCGAGGGAAACCCATCGCCTGGAACCTGGCAGGGCAGGGACTGGATTCTGAGTACCCTAATTCCACATCCAAAGCTTTTCTCTAACTGCGCCCCCTGTTCGCCAGGAACGGTTCTCCCTTCCTCTCCCCAGACCCTCCAAGGCCGAGGGGGATCATGAAGGCAGAGAGAGAAAACCTACAGCCGGGAGAGCTGGGGTCAGGATATGAGCAAAACGTTGCCAAACAAGCCAGCAGGCATTGCCCGGAGCCCCTGGGAGCTGCCGGATGCTGGTTTGCGTAATGGAAGCCAGATTCAGAGGCCAAAATAGCAGCGGGAAATAGGGAGTGTGCAGGGGTGGAAGGGCCCAGCCAGGTAGGTCAAGGTTCAAGAAATCCATGAAGATGGCAGCCATGAGGACCATGGGCTGAGGACACTTTGGAACAGAAGGTGGCAGGGCCCAGGGTTTGCTGAGGCAGGAAAGATCCCAACGGGCTTGAGTTAAAAGCACCAAAAGAAAAAGGTGCCAGCCACAGGGCAAAGGCAGAGGTTTGGGGGCAGCAAGGCCTGGTGGTGGAAGGAGGCGTGTGTCCTAGTTACTACAGGGGAGAACACAGAGGCAGCTATGTTGGAGGCAGGGGTGGCAGCCACGGGAGTGGGGGGTGGAGTGGGGGGTTGCTTCATTGCATGGTCAGCTCTGTCCGCCCAGCAACCCATGAGCCTCGCCTGCTGGGGGAACTCGGAGGGCTTCTTGGTTTCCAGGTGAGAGCTGGGAAGGAAGAAGATGTCCAGAGCATCTTAGAGGTCTTTTCTGCGTGTTAGATAAATATTTTCCCCTCTGCTATTTTCACAAGTAACTGTCATAAATATTTAACTTGTATTGATCACTTTTTTGTCAGACTGGTTTTTTGTTTGTTTGTTTGTTTTTTGATGGAAATTTGTGTTGAGATCCAGACCGCACAGGAGCTTGAATTTTTAAGGGCTGTGTTTGAAATCCGGGGGAGGAAAAAAATCAGACATAATAAAAGGACGGGATATGGCTGGAGCTTCCACTACTCCCTCTCTGCATAATGTGAATATAAAACTGATTTTTAAAAAGTGTTGGTAAAGAGGGGGGCATGGTAGAGGGTATCATTTATCTTGAGTTTGCCTCTCATCAGGGCTTGCCAGGGTCCTCGGGAGGCTCTCCATCTCCAAAAGGAGAGCTGCACCCCAGGAGGAAGTGTGTTCCCTACTTCCCACCTGGGAGAATGCAGAGGCAGGCTTGGAAAGGGAGTTCCCTCATCAGATTGGCAAACGCATCGCAACCATTCCTGATGCATAAGCCCCGGGGTTGCGTCTACAGCCTTCACTAATTCTGCACCTTCCTAATCTTAGCAATATTTCAAGCTGCCGGGTTTTAGGCTTGGCCCTTTAGAGTTAATGTTGCTCCGGGGGGTGGGGGGGCGTGTGAGGAGGGGTGATGAGTTCCTGCAATCCCAGTGCCTCTGCACCCAGAACCTGGTACGGGGGGCAGTGGTCAGAGGGAAACAGAGGGAGAGAAAGATATCAAGTGTAGTAATCAGAATGAAAAATGGAGCCGCGGTTACTTTAAACAAGAGCTAATTCATCACAAGAACGAGTGGATAAGTAGCTGAGTTTCAGGCGTTCAGTGAGTTCCCCGTTCTGCTCCAAAAATTATTCCACCCCTGTCCGCGCGCTCCCATAAATCATCCCTTCTTCACATCAGCTCCGATTACCAATTACTCCTGCCTGTAACACGCACTCCTTGCCCAACACCATCTGATGGGGCCCTGCCTTTTAATTTTACAAATGCCTTTCTTCCCCGCACTTTTTCCCTTTTCTTTCTCCTCCATTCTCTCCCCTCCCCCAGCCTACCATTCTCTCCCTCTCTCCTTCTCTCCCTGTCCTCTGTCATCTCTTACTCGCCTAAGGTGCCTCCTCCTCCCTGGGGCCCCTGACCACCTGGCCACCTGCAGGGGTCCCTTGGGAAGGGAGGGAAGGCCACTTCGGGGAGCAGTGACCCCCGGAAGGCCTGGGGAAGGCATGAGAGGGGCATATGTCACATCTGTCCCTGGCCTGCTTCTTGGTCTGCAGACCTGGATGGAGTTTGAGTCTACGGTTCTGACAACCTGTTGGAAAGGGCTATCATTTGTCCCTATGGGGACAGCTTTCCACCACCCCCACACCCCAGCACGTGCCATTGAGGACAATGGTCACTGGAATATTTACCATGATCTGTGTTGGCTGCTGGCCATGTGGGAGCACAGAGGTAGGTCTCTGCAGGGCTCTGACACCCCTTTGAGGAAGCGCTGCCTTCTGGCTCAGCTTCCGCTCCAGACACAGAATGACCCAGCACTGCGATCCCTAGCACTTCTCATTTTTTGCCACATGGACCATGTGTTCTTAAAAATCAATTGTCCATTGATTTTGAAACTTAACTTTGACTTAAGCAAAAATTCATGTACTCGTGTGTTTGAAGTGATGGGTCTATTTCCCTCGGTACCTGTGAAAATAAAAGCTTAGCTACTAACCAGCGAGCATAGCCCTATCAAGCAGTGCCTGCCCACATACTACACGTTGGGCTTCGCTCTCTCCATGATGGCAGGCAGAGGACCAAGACACGGAAGTCAGAGCATCTTGGGCTTCTGAGAATGTCCATTCCTCACTGCCCATTCCAGGCCCACCTCCAGGGACCAAATCAGGAGGCATGGCACAGGTCCAGAAACCCGGAATTGGAAAAGTCCCCCTGGGGGCCTCTGCCCCTGCTTTTGGAAGTACGAGTCTAGCTGTACTTCAAGCCTAATCTGCTTTGTGACCTTCTTTCTCCATATCCCAATTGCATCAGCTGGGAGAATCCTAGCCATCCTACCTTCTGGAGGTACCAGAAGACCCTAACTGGACAAACTAAGCACAGGATGGGTTTTGAAAGGTGCCCAGCTTTGTTCAGGTGGGATAGGGAGGCATGGCCTGATACCTACAGTGGCTGCATGAGGACCGGACCCAGCCCCGCCGGCCATGGGCTTCTGTGTGCTGACCTGCAGTCCCCACCTGGGCATCTGTTTTGATTGGCTTTGAAAACTACAGATTCCTACGGGCTTGAGAGCCCCCAAAGTGGATTCCAAGCGAGTTTCATGATGGTCATTTAAATCCAGATGTGCATGGGGTAATGGGGATACCAAGAGTCACCCGGAAGCCCAGGGTGGGCGCCAGAGTGGGGCCATGCAAGGGTGTACTGAGCGACATTTAAAGAGGCCCCCACTGTCAGGGGCTGGCCCTGGTCTTGCACAAACCCAAGGTGAAGGCTTCCTTAAATTCTGTGCCCTGGTGTCTGCCTGGCTCTGCAGAAGCCATGGTGTTCCTGGATGCAAGTCCTTGCAGGGCAGCGTGAAGTCAAGAGAAAGACCCCAGAGCTAACTGAACGTCCAAGGGAAAAGGCATCATGCCCGGGGCACGTCAGAGCCTTTGGTCTCTGAGGGGGCATCATTCATTCATGGTGCACCCAAGGACCTCTGGGCTTGGCGACGTGGAGGAACCTGCCCAATAAAAGGAGAGGAAGGAAGGAACTGATAGATCTGGAATTCGAGCTCAGAACTGCCTGTGTTCTTTCAACTTTCCCTTTGTCACGCAGCGTTAGTTAAACTAGAACTGATTCCATCTCACAGAGGAGGCAGACAAGACCCAGACCCCTCCTGTTTTCTCTGTACTTAATCATTTACCACTTTTAAATCACTCACTGGTGATTTAGGGTTTTAGGTCGCTGGTGCTCATCTAGACCCCTCACATCCCTCTGCCTGTCAAACATGACCCACTAGGCATCCAGACAGACACAGCAGAAAATTGTGAAACTTCTTTTTGGGGATCTGAGAAGCCAGTTGGGAAACAAAATTAGCTAGGGCTGAGAATCATAGGGGCCATTGACAGCAGCAAAGCCAAAAAATAATAATATAGTAATAATAATAACAACAACAACAATAGCTACCATCTATTGAAAAGGTATTTCCAAATGTGACATAATCGAATCCTCACAGCTACCCTATGAGTATTACTGTAACCCTGTAAGAGTGGGAAACTGAGCCATCCAGCAACTTGGTCATGATCCTATGGTCAGAAGTGGCAGGTGGGATGGAAATCAGGTTTTTCCAAAGTGGCCAGTCTCCCTTGACGGCTCCATCTAGAAGGTAAAGGCTGCTGGTCACAGGAGGAAAACTACCTCATAACCACTTAAATAAGTGACCCAAACATTGTTAATTCACTGTTTTACCTCCTGCTCTTTTATTTCATAGTCAACCTTGGTTGATGGAAGGCAGAATGTCTCCATGTCCCCAGTTTATTAAAGTCCGCCCTTCCTGTGTGTTTGGCGAGGGGTGGCCAGGGAGGGGAGACACAGTAAGGGAGAGACCTGGCATAGTGGGGTGTTCAGGAGCATCTGCATGATTGGGTGTGGTTTGAGTGAGGCTGTCTAGCGTGGCAGTTCTCCAAGTGCGGTCCAGCAGCAGCGCCTGGGAATTCATCAGATCTGTAATCCTTGGGCTCCAGCCCAGCCGCACTGAATTGGACACTGGGGTGGGCCCCCGCAATTTGAGGTTTAACTGGGTTTAGTAATTTTCAGCTATGGCTGCGCATTGACACCACCCGGAGAGCTTTCAGAAACACCAGCACCTACGCCTTACCCCAGGGTGTGCTATGTGGCCGGGCACGGGGAGTTTTTTAAGTTCCCCAGGTGATTCTAGAGTGCAGCCAAGGTTGAAAAGCCCTGGTTTAGAGGTCAGAGGACCCGGGACCTCACCCTGGATTGGTGCCCCCCAGTGACAGGATATTGTGGGCTCCCATGGTCTCAAGAATTCAAAGTTGTCACTTTGCTCTGAAATTCTTCCCAGCTTAAAGGTTTAGAATTAAGGGACTGGGAGTAAGGAGGTAGTGTGCTATCAAGAAAAAAATCCGGAATTGGAAAGACTTGGGAGCCTAGTGCAAACCCTACACCCACCACTGGTGAGCTATGTGACCACTTCCAGCCTGATTCTGAGCTGCAAAATCATCGGATTAACACCTGCTTCCACCGCTGTGGATAAGGCCCCGAGGGCAGTGGCTGGTGGTGGGGTGTAACTCACCAGGCAGAGGACATGGTTTTTAAAAAATGGAAACTGGCCAAAGGGAATCATGAATGTAGGGGGTTCCATGGTGACCCACAAGGTCAGGGAAAAGGGGTAAGGTGAATAGTGGTGTTGCAAGATGAGGCTAGCGGAAAGGATGAAGGGAAGGTAGCCTCGAGTCTGTCCTGTGGTGGTAGAAGGGTTCAGAGGAGAAAGGGTCCCCTAGAAACTGGATTCACATGCTGGCATGGCAAGGATTTGGGATAAGACCAAGCAATGAGCAGTGTATGAAAATGTGTGTCCTGGCATGGAGAGGAAGATCCAGCAAAGGGACTGTTGGGATGTCCCCACAGGGGATGGGGATCCCAGCAGGAGGGAGCCAGGCTCTGTCTGCATCCTGAGATGGGAGGGGGCCAGGCTCTGTCTGCATCTTGAGATGCAGGAAGAGAGCTGTCAGCTGGTGCAAGACACAGTGACCAGGAATGGGACCCCCAAGTTGCCGAACTAAGGTTCTTGGTCTGTCACTAAAAGCAAAACAAGATCCTCGAGCTCTGGTGTCGGGAGCCCCGCCAAGGCCCTTGGGAGCATTTGCAGAGCCAGGACGCAGCACTGTGACCTGGTTCAGTTCACCTACCACACTTGCTGGGTTAGCTCGGGTGAAGAGATGTTTCCCAACAGGCTTACCTTGAGCCTGGCTCAACCCTTCTCTCTCTCTCCCTCCTCCAGGAGGCCAGGGCTTGGCCTCCAAACTGACAGGAGGTTGAGGGTCAAACTTGCCCTCTTCTTTATCACAATGATGCCTCTGGGAAGGGATTCCGCCTCCCATGCCTTAAGTCTCCCTACCTGCCTGCACCCCTGGCTGCCTCACCCCCCGCTGGGGCCACTTAGCCATGCCTTGGGCTCTGGGACCAAGAGTGTCTTTGGTCAGGGCCAATGTCAGGGGCTCAAAGCTCAGATGGTCACCTGCTGCTGACCTGGTCCTTAGCTAATGTTTGGCTCCAGACACGTTCTCCCAGACCAGCTATGGCCACCCCAAAGCCTCCTCCACGCGCTAAGAGCCTGGCGGAGCCACGGACACGTGTGGTGACTGTGGGGCCCAGCACTTTCCCATGGCTTGCAAGCCCACCTCCACCCTCTCCACCATCCTCCTCAGAAGTCCCAGTCTGGTTCCCAGACTTCCTGGGGTTCTTGGCTCACTCCATGCTCTTCCCATCTCTATGCCTTAGTTTGGGATATCTCATCCACATGGTACGGCTTCCCACCCCATGCCCTACTTCCTTCCTCTTCTTCCAATGGACTCCTGCCATCTTTAAGAGTCTGTTTGAACTCCACCTCCACCAGGAGGTTTTCTCGACTTCTCCATACTGGGCTGTGTTCCTTGGACCATAGGATGTGGATACAAATTGCCAAGTGAGTCACTACAGTTAGAGTCAGTGAAAATTGTTCTGAACCTGGCGGGTGTAAATGAGGGCTGGGAAGGGATGGAGGTACCGGGTCTTGGGGGATCCGGGAGGGAATTGCTCTTCCTCAGAGATGGGAGGCAAACCGGAAAGAGCAGGAAAGCCACAGGGGGCCTGCTGGTTCAGGGCATGCTCCAGGCAT
This sequence comes from Lutra lutra, assembly GCF_902655055.1. Classification (NCBI taxonomy): domain Eukaryota; kingdom Metazoa; phylum Chordata; class Mammalia; order Carnivora; family Mustelidae; genus Lutra; species Lutra lutra. The sequence goes on from NC_062284.1 coordinate 130,850,320, forward strand.
GAGGGGATGCAGGAGGCTGAGCCCCTCACACAGGCCCCTTGTGCTCAGGGCAGTAGAACCTGAGGGAAAGGTTCAAGCCATTCGTGTTTCCAAGTGCTTTTCCAACAGAAATATTAGGTGAGCCTTTCATTCCCCGCCCCCTTCTTTCCGTTCCCATTTCCGATTTCAAGTTCAGGCTCTTCATCATTCATTGAATGACCTATTTAGCCTTCATGAGTATGATCTCTGTGCTATACGAACTCACCACAAGCCTGGTTCTGTTCTGTTGGCTTTACCCATATTAAAATGTTTAATCTTTACAAACCTTTGTGCATAGGGACCGTTATTATGTCCACTTTATAGATAAGGAAACTGAGACACAGAAAGATTCAGTAACCGCCCAGGGTTTCATAGCTGCGCAGAGAAGAGATTCAAATTCAGACTGTCTGGCTTTGAAGCTTAGGTTTTAACACTCTATGAAACCTCCTTTCGCTGTGCCAAGCATTCCGCATACTTGGAATGGGGTGTGGCAGACACTGATAATTCTCCACCTGGGATCTAGTCTCCATTTCATCCCTGCTCCTAGAACCCTGATTTTATTTAGGACTGCGACTTATCACATTAAAAAAAAAAATACTCATTTTCCCAGATTTCTTTGCTGCCAGGTGGCACACTTGGAATGGGGGTGGTGACAAGGTTCTAAGTAATGAGAAATAAACAACAGGATAGGGCTTTGAGGGAGACTCTTTCATCCAGAAGAATGCCCGGCAAGACTAAATGGGAACAGAGTCAGGTGGTACAAGCCTTTGTGCCTTTGCTCTTTTCTCGTTCTTTCTCCCTGGAACATGGTAGAGAAATCTGGAGGTGCCGCAGCCATTTTACAGCCATGAGGATGAAAGTCACACATCAAGAGAATTAGAGGCTGGGTTTTGATGATGTCCTTGATAGCTGTACTAGTCCTAGACTACCTTCCCCTGGACTTCTTGTTACAAGAGGAAGGTACAAGACAAGCCTTAACTGGCTGAGCAACTGCATTTTGGCTTCTGTTATATGCAGCCAAATGCCGGACCTGATAAACACAGAGGATCACGTATCCTTATAGGTTCACCTTAGTGGGCAGTCATAACAGTTCACTGTTACTAACAGCAGTATCCTTAAACTTGAGCTTGCAGCAGAATTACCCTGGAGGCTTAAAAGAACTTTGTTGCTGAGCCCTACCCCCCGAGATTCTGATTCCCTAAGACTGGCATGGGGCTGGGAATTTGTGTTGCATTGCTAACAAGCCCCCAGGTGATGCCGGGGCTACTGGTTTGGGGACCACACTTTGAGAACCATTGATGCACAGAATGGGGCTTAAACTACTACTTGAGGGTCCTTAACAATCTGACCCCAACTGCTCCTCCAGTACTGTCTTTGACTCCCCACCTCCCAGTCCACAGCTGGCTGGAAAATTCCCCCATTCCCACACACTTGCTTAACCCTCCAAGCCTTTGCGCCCGCCAGTCCCTCACCTCACAATGACCCTTCTTCCTGTTCTTCTGCAACCAAACCCTACTTGTCCTTGAAAGCTCAGCCTTCTGCTCTATGATGTGTTCTCCGACTTCTCCTGAGAATGAAATATTCTTCCCACCAGCACCTTGCTTTTATCTGTTCTAGCATTTCTTTCATTCTGCCTGGAATTATAGGCAGTTGTTTGCTTGCTGTCTCTCACCAAGACGGGAGTTCCATGGGGCGGGGAACGGATAATAGTACTCAGCCCTGTAACCCTCCCCTTTGACCTGGCTCAGTGCTGTGAACACTGAAGTTGCTCAGAAAATAATCAATTACGTGAAACATTTGGATGGGAAAGCACCTTTCTCCAAGCATAGTTAGGGCTTACTACGTGTGGGAAATGTCCCCAGAGCACTTGCTACGAGCCAGGACCTCGTCTGCTTTGCACTCTCACTGAGTACCACCACAGGTTGTGAGCATAGTTCTATCATCCTCCTTCTAGATGAGGAAACTGAGGCACGGGCAATTTAAATAACGTCATGCAACCAGGATGTGGCAGAGGCAGGACCTGAACCAAAGCCTCTGCCCTTACCAGGAGTTCACCTGCCACTCGAGTGCAAACGTCAGACTTGTCAGGTCAGGGACAAAGAAGTATTAGTGAGAAAGGTGATCCGTTCCTGAATGACTAGGAGGTGAGTGACATTAATCAGGGTCCTTAAGTGGCCGAGAAATGAACTACCTATTAAAACCTGTCTTTAATCAGAAAAATAAAGTTAGGAAATGGGTGCAATTAGTAAGTCATAATAAAAAACAGGTAAAGGGTCACTTAGAAAAATTAAATGCTAGGGAGATACATAAATCAGGGGGTCCTCTGGCGTGCAAACCAAAAGGTCTGGCCAGAATTAGCTAATGAACTTGAGGGACTCTTGACGTCTACTTTCAGAAGTGAGAGTGAACCATGGGGGCAGCACAGAGAAGGAAAACGCGGGACTGAACTTGAAAAACAGGAAGAAAACCGATTCCAGCAATTTCCCCCCAGGGAAGCCATAAGTTCCGTTTGTAGGCAAGCCATAGAACAAATTTTATGATTAAAAATTTACGATAAATCTTATGAGTAGAAAATCCAGTAAGCTGCTGGAGGGCAACAGAGGCCTGAGCCATAAACTGAACTGGCAGGTTTACTCAGAAGTCATGCCGGGAAACTGTAACACTGTTTTATTCTAACTAATTTGTAATATTAGTGGGAAGAGGGTCTGCCGAAGATTTAGTGCTCTTTGATTTTTAGAAAAGCCTTTGATTCAGTGTCTCATGAAATCTGACTGGCAAAATTAATTTAAATTGGCACGGACAGGGACCGTCTCAGGGATGGGGTTCGGCTGAAAGGCTATAAACAAAGGTGTGATGAATGGGAGTCACAAACTGGAGGGGCGAAGGGGCGGGCCGGGTTGCCACCGGCAGTGTGAGTGAAACGGAAGTGGGTACCCCATCACACTGATGGTCTCCCTGAAGATGAAGTTAATGACTGATCAATTAAATCTGCATATATAATTTAACCAGTGTGACACAAACGGGGTTGGCGTGGCAGAGGAAGGGAGCACTGAACAGACATGGAAAGGACAGAATTATTTCCAGGAAACGGTGTGTGCTGCGTAGCAGGTGCCTAAGACCTGAAGACCCAAGGTCCACCTGGCAGGAGAAATTGAGTCTAAGTAAATTTCTAGTAAGATCTTCCAGGGATGAGAAGTAGTCTAAGCTGGAAGGGGGTGCAAGTCACAGAAAATCTGCCTTGAACAATGAAGAAATTTATCTCATAGGTAGAAATTAGACACATGGGGTTAGCTTCAGGCACAGAATGATCAGGGCTCTGAGTTAGTTTCCTTGCCATTTGCTGACTCTACCCTCTTCCACACGTTCATGTTGTCCTCAGGCTGGCTTTGCTCAAGATTGCAAGGGGTGAGTGGTGGTTTCCGAAAAGATAGGTCCCTGTTCTGGGGGCTGTGAATATGACCTCATTTGGGAAAAGGGTCTTTGCAGATGTAATGAAGGCAAGGATCTTGAGATGAAATCATCCTGGTTTGGCCGTGTGGGCCCTAGGTCCGGTGACAACTGTCCTTAAGACAGACGAGGACGGACAGAGGAGGAGACCACGTGAGGACAGAGGCAGAGATTGGAGTCATGCCCGGAGCCTCCAGAAGCTGGAAGAGGCAAGGAGGGCTCCTCTCCTGGAGCCTTTGGAGATAGCATTACCCCGCCAACACCTTGATTTCAGACTTCGGGCCTCTGAACCGTAAGAGAGTAAATTTCTGTTCTTTTAACCCACCTGCTTGTGGTAATTTGCTATAGAAGTTTCAGGAAGTGAATACAGTGGCTGCTAGGAAGCTGTGTGCTTCCTCGCAGTCAGGCCGACTAGCGTCGTGTGGCTCTCTGGTGAGAGTGAAGGACTTACTTTCTCATGAGCCCAAGCAAGCCTCCCGTCACATCTCGCTGACTGATGTTAGCCCAGCCTTGTCCCCGAATCTGTCATGGGCAAGGGGGTGGAGATCCTATTGCGTGGCTTCCACTAACCACCTGGGTGGAGTGGGGCGGCAGCCTGTGGAGCCTCACAGCCTGCGTCCCCTGTGAGGGTGGGATGGGGCCGAGCCTGCCAGCCTCTGGGGTAAACAGGCAATGTGAGTTAGAAAGGGTCCCTTCCTCTGTATCCAGGTGCCACTGAGATCTAGGGGCTGGTTGTTACTCAGCCTCTCTGGCTGATACAGAGACCACTGTGTGATCTGGAAGGACTGGCAGCATTTTAACAGGAAGATATGAGAGACAATCCAGGCAGACAGAACCGCGTGAGCAAGAGACGTGGGGACAGCCTGCTCTGGGAAAGGCGTGGCTGTGAATGAGGGAAAAATTGCTGGAAAGAAGAGCAGGGCCTGCCAGCGAGGGACGGTGGCTCCCCAGTACCGTTGGCATGTGACGCGGAGGGAGTACAGGTGCCCGGATAAATTTAGAAGGCTGTGGCCAAAGTGCAAGGAAGAGTGAACAGGACCCGACCCAAAGAGGGCCATGAAAGTAGTCATAGTAATAGTGGTAGTAATAGCTGGCATTTATTAAGGCCCCATGATACTCCAGGGACTGAGCGTGCTCCTGAGGCCAGAAAGAACCTTCTGGAAGTCGCCGATGTGATTGGAGACTGAGTGCTGAGGGAAAACGGGCAGGCCGTTTCCACTCTCCTGCTGTAGACAGTCCCCAAGGGAAAGTAAGAGGCGGTTACCACAGGCAGATGGCGGGAACGCGGGGCAGGCATGAAGAGCCAACATCTCGGCCGCCAAGCTCCTGACAGAGTGCGCCCTGGACCAGACAGGGAAACAGATTTCTGGCACCACCCCCCATATTTGTGCATGTTTCTGAACAGAACATCTAGAGGCTTCAGTGGCCACTCAAACTAGAGTGGATCGTAATTCTGGAAGGAGAAGGATTTGTATTAATAGGGAATAATGATGGCGCCCAACACTGGTCACTAATCACTGATGGTAGCCTCTCCACAAGTATTGTTCCCAGGGTGGAGATTCTTGGGAAGAGGCACCTTACTGGCCTTGCTACCCCACAGAGAGTCATCCTCTACGACTAATGACATATAAGATGATGGGACCACAGCTAATAAGAAACACTGACAACTTTAGATCTTTTAATAAATAATCTGTAAGGCAGGATGAGTAAGTAACATCCCACTTTGTGGTTCAAGGCAGTCACACCGCAGAGCAAGCCTCCAGCTTATCTGACCACAGTGAGAGTCCCCTGTTGTCATTTCACCTGGGACAAAAGGCTTTGACAGGAAACTGGGTGGTGGGACTTTATCCGTCCAACCCAGGGCACATTCCTTTAAGATTTTCCCTGTGGCCCTAAGCCTTCCCCTAAGTCCAGATCCCATCCAGGGGCCACTGTCAGAATGGAAAGGGGCAGAGTGGGAGGAAAGCATGGGGCCCCAGAAGCCAAGTTCAAAAGAACACTACTAGTGATAAGGGCCATCTAGTCACTAGGAAAACGGGACCACAGATGTACCAGAGTCTCTAAAAGCATTTCATTGCTGATTTGGTAGTCACTTGACAGAGCATGTCTGCCCCCTCTGTGCCCTCTTATAAAGGCACAAGGTAAAGGTCCCACATGTCCCAGAAAACAGGATCTTTCTGGGTCACCACACCTCTGGGCACCCATGCCACCAAACTATGCCTCACCCTCAATCATACCACCCAGTCAGCTCAAATCAATTCACCAGCGTTGACATCCAGAGGACAGCCACACCCAGGGGAGAGGAAGGACTTAGAACACCTGTCCCTACCCACGGGCGGCTGCGATCCTCTTACCTGCCTTTGTGTGAGGCAGCAGTGGCCAGTGAAGTTGGGCTCAGAAGTCAGGCTGGGTGTGAGTCCTGCCTCTGGGACTCCCAGGTTTTATGATCTTGGGCAAGACTCGTAACCTCCCTTGTGCCTTTGCTTCCTCTCATCTGTAGAAAGCAGATAACAACAGTACCTATCTCTTGGGTGGTTTTGAGAATTAAATGAATACATATCAAGTCCTTAAAACTGGCGCATAGGAAGAACTCCATAGATGTTAGCTATGTGGACGAGTCACGGAGATTGTGTGAAAGGTGCCCAGCTCTAGAGGAGAGGCCCTCCGAGACTCCATCAATATTTGGTTTTACTGGTTTTTTACTGGTTTCCTGCCCAGCTGTGGCTCAGAGACGCCGGGCTCTGGAGCGAGTGTCTGGTGCAGAGAAGTTTTAGATTTGCTTGAATTTCGCACCCAAAAGGAAAGAGAGTAAGCAGCCTCCTTCAGTTTGGCTGGGCTCATCGGACAGCAGAACAACAGCCCTTTCTTCTCTGCCTCCAAGAACTTGTGGAGAGCACAGTGCTCTGAGCTGAGGGCAGGCCTGAGGTCAGTTGGTGCTCAGCCATGCTTTGACGTCTCCTTCCCTGAGAGTCTTGAGGATGAACTTGGAGGCCGCCTATCTCCACTGGGGTCAGCCAATTATATTTTGGGGGTCACCGCCCTTTCTTCTGAATCTTGCTTGGTCTGTTTTCTTTCAGGGCAGAGGAATCTCCCTATTTTATTTGGTCTTTACGATAGCCCTCCTGAGGTGGGTACTATTTTGTCTCTATTCTAGAGTTACAGGAAGAGAAACACAGAGAAGTTAAGTAACTTGCCCAAGGTCACACAGCTATTAAAGAGAAAAGTCAGGCGGCAAACCCAGGTCTGTGCTTCCGGTTCTGGAACCCATGCTCTGAACTCCTGCTCATCAGTGGCCAAAGAGAAGAATGTCTGCAATGCCCTTGGCGGCCTTCGGTGATCTGCCCCTGAGCAATCAGGACATGAACTTCCTCATTTAGATCCCAAACTCTTGGCTATTCTGATTCTGCCCTTTTGTGATTGCTATGATGCAGGAAACCCCAGGAGAACAGGAGCTCCAAGGTTCCTGAGTTTTGTTAATGGGAGAAGAGATCAAAGGAGTTCCCAAAAAAGGGTTCCCAGTTGGGTGACCCAGCGATGGTAGTGATGTTATGGAGGGGAGAAGCAAAGGCAGAAAAAGGAAGCCAGATGCAAGAAAAGCAAACTTCCCTCAAATTCCGTTTACTAAAGACTGGTTCTGCTGGCACCTACCTTCCCAGGCAGCCCCTCCCTGGCCTCCCAGCCCCCAGCCCCTGACCAGGAGGCAGCATCACAGTGGGCTGGTTTTAATCCTTGCTGGATCTCTTTTATTTTTTTCCCCCTTTGCTGGGCTTCCTGGGCTGTAATTTTTCCCTCTGTGTCATCCATCACAGACACAACGTCTCTTGTGCAAATTAAAATGCAGCTCAGAATAATAAAAAAGGGGCCTTCTTCCCCCTCCTTTTCCTTCCCAGCAGCAACTTCTCAACACAAAACATTTGTCTCTGGGCAGGAGCAGGAGCATTAACCCTGCATCTGCCGCTGTTGCCAGGCCCCCACGGTCCTTGCAGCCACATGCGTGCTGACAGTGATGGGAGCAGGGAGCAGCTGCAGAAAGGCAGAGGTAGGACCTCACCATGAGCTGATCGTGTGCCAGGCACTGTTCCTGCATTGCCTCTTCTGTCCTCTCCATGCCCAGATGGGGCACAAGCTATTAATGTCTTCATTTTACAAATGTAGAACCGAGGGTGGTTAAGTGACTTTTCCAAGTCATTTGTGCCTGTGCTGGGATCCGAGCACTGTCTGACTCCAAAGTACACACACACACACACACACACACACAAACCCTACTTACTCTTGCTACTCATAGTGTGGTCCTCGGACCAGTAACGTTATGGGTTTTACCTGGGAGCTAGTTGGAAATACAGAATCTTGGGCTCCAGCTCATACACACCTACTGAATCAGATCTGCATTTTTAATGAGAGACCCAGGTGATTCCTGAAAACAGTCAGGTTTAAGAAGTGCTGCTCTAAACTAGCGTGCTCTATTCTCTTCCGCTCCCCATTCCTCCCACCTTGATGACCTCACCTTGACACGCTAAAAGAAAGGCCTTTCCTGGGGATGGATTGGGAACTCCATTGGACTCATCTCCTTCTCCATGAAGCCCGGCTCCAGGAGCATCTGACCAGCCCTCAGAAGTGTAGCAGGTAAAATAAATATAATTGCACTTATTTACTACATGCCCGCTTTAGCTCTCCAGGGTGCGCTTCCTGAAGCTGGATTTGTGCCTTATTTTGTTTTGTCTCTGCAAGTTCCAGTACAGTGCCTGGCACCTAACCAAAAGGCTTGACAGCCACGATGTGCCTGTAACTTAATGCTCACACACACTTCACACAGACACACACACACACACACACGTGCACACATGCACTCATACTTTTTTCCTAATTGTACAAGTTATAGTAGGACGTTTGCTTCTGGGAAGATGAGCCAGACATACATTTCCCTAGTATTTCCAACAATAACTAGGAATTCTAGACATTATATATAAAACATAAGAAGATTCTGAAATGTAGACAAAGAAGGCAGACCAAGTAGGGATGCTAAGACCCAAAGAATGACATAGTGGTGAGTTCAGTGTGTTTTCTTTTTGCCTCATATCCCCCAGACTTTAAGGTGAAACAACTGGAAACACCAATGGACATGGATTTTAAAAAGCCCAAACAAAAGCCTGTTCTTTCCAGCCATAGGATTGGGAAAGGGAAGCCTAGCAAGACAGAATGCTTTTAGACTATAACTACCCTATTCTAGCCAAATGCTATAGAAACGACTGAGGCCACACCCCGCCCCCAGCAATGAAGACCAAGTGGAGAGCCTAGATTTCTAAACTTACCAGGTTATGACAGCACCCTAATCCCTCCATCAGGGCAGTATCAGAGAAGGCCACATAGGGAGATAAGGTTTTCATCCCCAGTTGTAATGAGACCCCTCATTACATAGAGTCAAGGTGGAGAAGAGTAGTGAGGTACTTCTACCCCTCCCAGCCAGGGAGGTATCAGTGGAGGACTATGGGGACACCAAGCTCTCATCCCCCTCAGAAGTGATGAAGAGCACCATCTTCTACCCACTTCTGGCAGTGTAAGGCAGCAGCCCCTCTTCCCCTACCAGTGGGGTGTAAAAAAAAAGTAGTTAAAAGAAGTCATAAACAAGATCTTGAGTCTGACAATACCAGATGTCCAGATTTCAATAAAAAGTTATCATACATGGGATCCTGGGTGGCTCAGTTGTTGAGCTCTTGATTTTGGCTCAGGTCATGATTTCAGAGTCCTGAGATCAAGCCCCACATTGGGCTCCACATTCAGTCGGTGTCTGCTGTCCCTCTCCCTCTGCTCCTCCCCGCCCTTCTACTGATAACTCTCTTGCTGTCTTTCTATCTAAAATACTTTTTTAAAAAAGGTTTTATTTATTTATTTGACACAGAGAGAGAGAGATCACAAGTAGGCAGAGAGAAAGGCAGAGAGATAGGGGAAGCAGGCTCCCTGCTGAGCAGAGAGCCTGATGCGGGACTTGATCCCAGAACCCTGAGATCATGACCTGAGCCAAAGGCAGAGACTTAACCCACTGAGCCACCCAGGCACCCTAAAATACTTTTTTAAAAAGATTTTTATTTATTTATTTGAGAGAGAGCAAGGGTGGGGTGGGGGAGAGTTGGGAAGTGGCAGAGGGAGAGGGAGAAGCAAGCTCCCCGCTAAGCAGGGAGCCCAACATGGGGCTCAATTCCAGGACCCTGGGATCATGACCTGAGCTGAAGGCAAACATTTAACAACTGAGCCACCCAGATGCCCCTAAAATACCTCTTATTAAAAAAATATTTTTAAAATAACATATAAATGTATTATTTGTTTCAGGGGTACAGGTCTGTAATTCATCAATTTTACACAATTCACAGCACTGACTAGCACATACCCTCCCCAATGGCCCCAGCCACTCCATCCTTCCCCAACTTTTTAAAGATTTTTTAAATTTATCATACCAAGATCCAACAAGATCTCAAACTGAATAGAAAAAGACAGTCGATAGATGCCAGCACCAAAATGACATAGATGTTAGCATTAGCTGACAAAGATTTTAAAGGAGCCATCAGAAAAAGGTCTCAAAAAGCAACAAACCTGCTTGAAACAAATGAAAAAGAAAGAAGAAGAAGAAGAAGAAGAAGAAGAAGAAGAAGAAGAAGATGAAAGTCTCAGCTGAGAAATAAAAGTCTCAATAAAATAATACTAAAAATAACCAGGAAAAAAAATTGAATTTTTAGAGCCAAAATGTACTACAACAGCAGCAATAACAAACCACTCAACAGATGGGAGGGGATGTAGAATGGAGAGGACAAAGGAAAGAACCGATAAGTTTGAAGATAAAACAGTGAAAATCATCCAATCTGAACAATAGACCTAAAAAAAAAAAATGGAGAGTCTCAAGGACTTTGAAAGAAAGAGCTAACATTTGTGTCATCAGAGTTCTAGAATGAGAAAAGAAGGAGGGGGGCTAAAAAAGTACTCAAAGAAATAATGATGGAGAGCTCCCCAAATTTGGGAAAAGGCATAAACATAAACATACATACATAAACATTCAAAAGCTGACTTAACCACAAATGGGATGAACCTAAAGATTCACATCAGTACAACACAGTCAACTTCTGAAACATAAAGACAAAAAACCTTGCAAGCAACAATAGAGAAATAGTACCTTATAGGGGAAAACCAGCTTAAATGACAACAGATTTCTCATCAGAAACCATGGGGCCAGAGGCAGTGACACAATAGTTTTCAAAGTGCTCAAAGAACCACTGACCTAGAATCCTATTTCCAGAAAAAATAAAAGGGGAAGTCAAGGCATTTGAAGGTGAAGGAAAACTGAGATATCTAAAAGAATGGCTAAGAAAAGTTCTCTAAACAGAAAGGAAAGAATAAAATAAGGAATTCTGGAACACCAGGAAGAAAAAACATGGTATGCAGAATTATGGGTAAATACCATAGACTTTGTTTCTCCTCTTGGGTTTTCTAAATTGCATTTGATAGTTGAAACAAAAATTACAACATGTTCTGTTGTGGCTTTAAATGTGTGTAGAGAAAATATTCAAGACAATTATATAATAAATAGAGGAAGGTAAAGGAACAGAAAGGGAAATAGTTTTTATACTTCATGTGAACTAATAAAACAATGACACCAGTAAACTGTAAAAACTTATGTGTGTGTGTGTGTGTGTATATAATATATACACAATATCTAGAGCAACAATAGCAATGCTATACCAAGAGATACACTCAAAAAAACTATAGATGAATAAAAGTGAATTTCTAAAATATCTCTGTAACCCAGCAGAGGGAAGGAAAAAGAGAACAGAGAAACGAAACAGAGAATAAACAAAACAAAAACTTAAGCCTTCACATGTCAATAATAACATTAAATGTAAATGGCCCATAGCACTATTTAAAAGACAGAGAGTAGATTTTTTAAATGACCCAACTATCTTAGCTCAGGCTGCTATAACAAAATGACATAAACCAAGCAGCTTAAACAACAGAAATTTATTTCTCACAGTTCTGCAGGTTGGAAAGTCCAGATTAGGTGCTAGCATGGTCCATTTCTGGTAAAGACCCTCTTATGAGTTGCAGACAGCTGACTTTCTATATTTTCACACAACGGAGACAGAGCTAGCTGGTTCTCTGGCTTCTTCTCCTAAGGATACTAGTCAAATCCACAAGGGCTCTATCCTCATGACCTAATGACCTTCAAAGGCCCACCTCCAAATACCAACACTTTGGGGGTACCTGGGTGGTTCAGTTGAGTAAGTGCGAAGCTCTTGATCTCAACTCGGGTCTTGATCTCAAGGTTGTGAGTTAAAGCCCTGCACTGGGCTCCATACTGGGCATGAAGCCTACTTAAAAATAAATTAAAACCAAACAGACAAACAAAAAACAAATATCATCACATTGGGATTAATATTTCAACATATGACTTTGGGAAGGGACACAGATATTCAGCCCATAACACCAACTGTGTGCTAGCTACAAGAAATTCAATTTATATATAACAGTACAGGAAGGTTGAAAGTAAAAGGGTGAAAAAGATGTGCCTTACAAATATTAATCTGAAGAAAACAGAAGTATCTATATTAATATCAGATAAATTAGAGTTCAGAGCAAAGAAAATTACCAGACAAAAGCAGTACATTACAAAACGACAGATGTCAACCCACCAAGAAGATATGGCAATCTTCAATTTGTACAGACCAAGAACAGAGCTGCAAAATGCATAAGGCAAAATCTGACAAAAATGAGCAAAGGAATAGGGAAATTCATAATAAGCTTGGAAACTTCAGTACCCCTCTCTCAATAATTGATAGAACAACTAAACAGAAAGCTAAACCAACACTCTGATCAACATTTATAGAACACTCCACAAAGCAGAAAACACATTCTTCTCAAGTGCCCATGGAACCTATACCAAGACAGATCATCCTGGACCATAAAATAAACCTCAACAAATAAATGGACAAGAGTTGGGGTCATTCAAAAGTATCTGACAAAAAACCAGAATGGAGCTAGAAATCAAAACAGAAACTAACAGGAAAGTCTCTAACAATCTGGAAACTAAACAGTACACCTCCACATAATCTATGGGTCAAAGAGGAAATTTCCACAGGAAATTTTAAAAAATATATTGAACTGAATTAAAATGAAAGTACAGCATATTAAAATTTGTCATTTTGTTGTTAAAGCCATGCCAACAGGGAAATGTGTAGCATTAATGCTTGTATTAGAAAAGAGGAAAAGTCTTAAATTAAGCAGCCAAACTCCCACCTCAAGATCTTAGAAAAATAAGATCAAAATAAACCCAAAGTAAGCATAAAGAAGGAAATTATAAAGGTAGGAACAGAAATTAGTGAAATTGAAAACAAAAAAATTTAATCAATTGGAAAAGAGCTCATTCTTTGAAAATCTCAACAAAATTGACAAACATCTAGCAAAGCTGACAAAGAAAAAAAGGGAGAAAATGCATGTTGCCAATACAGGAATAAAACAAGGAATGCCACTGTACATGCTGCAGTTATCAACAGAAAAATAAGAGAATACAACAAGCAATTCTATGTACATAAATTTGACAACTTAGATGTAATGAACCTGTTCCTTAAAAAACATAAACCGCCACAAATCACCCAATATGAAATAATTTGAATGGCCATGTACATTTTTCCTCTTATTTTTTTAAAGTGAAATATTAACATACAGTGTTACATTAGTTTCAGGTGTACAATATAATAATTCAACAATTCTACACATTTCCTCACTGCGCTGTTAATCCTCTTTATCTATTTCACCCATCCCCCTACCATATCCCTTCTGGCAACCACCAATTTGTGGCAACAGACACCAGTAAAGTGTCTGTTGTGTCCTTTTCCTTTTGTTTGTTTTGTTTCTTAAATTCCACATATGAGTGAGATCATATGGTATTTGTCTTTTTCTGTCTGACTTATTTCACTTAGCATTACACCCTTTAGGTCCAAACACATTGTTGCAAATGACAAAATTCAAAATAGAATTATCATATGATCCAGTAATTCCACTACTGGATTTTTAACCCAAAGAAAATGAAAATGCTAATTCAAAAAGATATATGCACCTATATGTTTATTGCAGCATTATTTCAAATACCCAAGATATGAATAACCCTATAACTTTTGAGAAAATTGACATGGTAATTTAAAGACTCCCAAAATAGAACTCTCTAAGCTCAGATAGTTTCACTGGAGAATTCTACCAAATGTTTAAAAAAGAATTAGTACCAATTCTATTATAATCAAAACGGTGGAAAATGGCAGAGGGACCAACATATAGATAAGAGAAAAGAAGACCAAAGCCCAGAAATAGAACATCAAACAAACATACCCAACCTTAATTCCCTTTTCTTATGACTTCTAACACATTCTAGGCTCCAAGAATTAGGACAGAGACATTTTTGGGAGGCCATTATTCTGCCTGCCACAAATATATCTAAAGAAATCAAAGTTTTAAAAAGGCCATATCTTCTTGGTGGGTTGACATTTGTCATTTTGTAATGTACTGCTTTTGTTTGGTAATTTTCTTTGCTCTGAACTCTAATTTATCTGATATTAATATAGATACTTCTATTTTCTTCAGATTAATATTTGCAAGGGCCATCTCTCTGCAACATTTGTCACCCCATTGATCACTGGTGTTGATTTGGCTCATCTACTTGGCTGGTCAGATATCCCCTTCCTCCCTCATTGTTCCATGTGTGTTCCTTCTGAAGCGTGCTTGGTTCAAAAGGACAACCTTCCGTGATAGAGGAGAGCCGTCTTAGGTCAAGGGTATATGAGTAGCTGTTCTTCCCTGCTAGAACCTGCAAATAAGCTTTCAAAGTCCATTTATAGGAGAATGTAGGGTAGTCAAGCTTCCAAGACTCTAGACACATCCAAATGAGGCATTGCATGTGGTAGTCTGCCTTTCTTTAAAAATAAAAATAATTAAAAAAAAATAAGACCAAGGAATATGAAGAGAAAACAAATGGAAGTTGTAAACCTGGAAAACATAATAATTAAAGTCTCAGTGGAAAGATTAAATAGAAGCTTGGATACAACTGAGGAGGAAAATCCTAGTAATCTGAAACAAAGATTCAAACATTTCCTAGAATTTAGCTCAAAAAGACAGAAATGGAAAATATGAAAGAGATATTACAGAGGGCAGAGTGAGAGGGTCTAAGATAAGGCTGACTTGGAGTCAATAAAGGAGAGAAGGGGAAGGGGGAAGAAACAATGTTTGAAGACATCATGCCTGAGGACTTCCCAGAGTTGTTCAAAGACCTCAATCCTACATCCCGGAGGCCCAACAAACTCTAAGTACAATAAATTTAAAAAATTCATACCAAATGCAGCACAATAAAATTGCAAAACATCAGAGAAAAAGATTTTCCAAAAAGCAAGAAGACAGATCACCTACAGAAAAGGACAGCAACTGGGTGATGGTTCACTTAGCAGTAATAGTAATGGAAGCTAGAAGACAGTGACGAGGTCTTCAATATGTCAACCTAAAATCTATACCCAGTGAAACTATCTTTTCAGATCTAAAGTTAAGTAATACATTTTCTCATGATTAAAGACTAAGTTTACTTTCAGTAAATATTTTATTAAGTAGCTACTATAGGCTAAACATGCTGTATGAACCATCACAGTCTTATGAGGAAGGCATCATAATTCCCATCTTTTGTATGGGAAAACTGAGGCTCAGAGAAACTGAGAGACTTGCCCAGATCCCTCTGATTCCAGAGTCCATGGCTTTTATCCTTCATCAAGGAGACACATCTTAGATTGACAGCGATCTTTCCAGGATCCTATTTCAAGGCTGGTTTCACGATGGACATTTGTAAGACAAGTCTCCACGTTTGAGGAGAGGTAGCTTCAAACTCCCAGACTTCAAGAATTTACCACTTCCATCCAGCAAATCTGGATAAAACCGTTTAGACAAGGGATCAGGATTTGGGCAGGAGGAGCTTTCTACATGTGGTGATGTCCTATACGATGCTCTGGGGACAGGGTTCTGGGAAGAGCAGCCCAATCCATTCTCCTTCCACCTTTTCTTCCCTCTGCCCTCTTTTTTTTTTTTTTTTTCCCCTCTGCCCTCTTAACACCCACCCTGACCTTACAGGTCCATACTCTCTAGTTTGGACAATCCTTCCATGATAGTTGTCATCATTTACTCTGCATGGTTGACATGAAAACATTAAGTGAGCAAACATCCAGGGGAGCTTCCCAGTGTATACACCCCATCGTGATCATTCTCCTCCTCTCTGTTTGATGCTCATCTCCTCTGGCAACATTTGATGCCATGTTCCATAACTGGTGCTAAGAATCAAGGGACAAAAATGCCAGAATGGGACGACCATTATGGTTTTACCTAGCCACCACTACTCTCCCAGTTCCCAGTAGAAGAAATAGTCAAGGAAAACATCATAAGGAAGCAAACATGTAGCTTTTCTGTGGGAGGAGAGTAAAAGGAGGTCGGGGGAGAGATGGGAAGAGAAATGGAAATCGCCATTATCCTTAATCATTACATGGTGCATTAGAATAATATGATTATTCAGTGGCATTCTAATTAGGGTTAATGAAGAGAAATAAGTGTGAGAGAAGCCCTGAAACGTATAAAATTTTACGTGGTATACCTACCACTCCCCCCACCCCCCAGCAGGGAAGCACAAGGACTCCACATCAGGACTCAGAACTCAGAGGTTAGAGCATGAGGCAACCTGGGCCAGCAGGTGTCCAACCATAACTCCCAATGGGTGTGGTTGACAGGATTGGTAACCAGGAAACCATGTTCACTCAGTATGTCAAAGAATAGACAGTCCTTGGCAGGTGAGGAGTGGGGGGAACTAGCAGAATGACACCCCTGTGAGCTGTGAGTAGTACAGACTCTTGCTGTAGAAGGCAGAGGGATAGGTGGCACAGGTGTGATATTGTATGAGTTGTGACCCCCTGCCCCCATATACCTACCTATAAAGGATATCACAGGATATGTATGAGTTAGGAATGGGGCAAGGGTCAGATTTAGTGGGTAAATGGCCTAGGAGGTTTCAAGATCCCCAAATAACTGGCTACAGAGAAGATAGAGGGGAAAACTACCTAGCCCTCCCTTTGCTGTCTGAGCTAGGGTCTGCCTTCATGTTGATGAATTCACCATAGACTTTGTGGTTTTTGAGGCCATGTCTCCCAAGAGCTATTCAGCTGGATTCCTGGTTACTAGTATGATGGCCTTCTTCCCTCCCTCCCTCCCTCTCTCTCTCTCCCTTCCCTCCTCCTTGTTTTGAGTGGAAAGGGGACTATTCAGAATGAGGGCAACATAGGCCATGATCCAGACCAGAGTGAGGACAGAAGAGTAGAATATAGTTTAGATCAGTTCCTTTGAGCCCTGAGGGCTTCATGTGTATGCCAGTTGGGACAGCTTAAGTTATGTTGGTTAAAAAAAAATTCAGGAGCTTCCTATAACAAAGTCTTATTCTCATTTATCTTACATGTTATTCACAGGCTAGCTGGGGGCTCTACTCAAGTGTTGTCGTCACTCCAGGACCCCAACTGACAGAGAAGCTGCCATCTGGATTACTGCAGGTTGTCAAAGCAGAGGGAAAGAGAACTCTAGCAATTAAATGCTTCAGCCTAGAAGTGACACATGGTAATTCTGCACATAACTCATTGACCAGAATGATCACATGGTTCCTACCCAACCATAAGGAGGCCAAGGAGGGCAAACCTACTGCGTGCCAAGCAGGTGGCGAGTTAGAAATATATGGTGAGCAGCACGAATGAGTTTAAGAGGTCCCCGTGATCTCGGCGTGCCTGGGTGGCTCAGTGGGTTAGAGCCTCTGCCTTCGGCTCAGGTCATGATCCCAGGGTCGTGGGATCGAGCTCCGCATCGGGCTCTCTGCTCAGTGGGGATCCTACTTCCCTCTCTCTCTCTCTCTCTCTCTCTGCCTGCTTCTCTGTCTGCTTGTGATCTCTGTCAAATTAAAAAAAAAAAAAAAAAAGAGGTCTGTGGTCTCAAACCCATTGCCCAGGCAGTTTCCCAGACCTGTGGCCATCAGCAACTCAGTTATCAAATATTTGCTGAGAGCCTATTCTCAGTCCATCACTGGGCTAGATTCTGGGAATACAAAGGTGAAAAAGAATGGCCTCTGCCTTCTAAGACCTTAAGGACTTATGTAGAGGGACAAACAAACACCTGGGACCCATTATTGTAAGTGCTAAAGTAAATGCTGGTACTATGGGAACATAAGATCTACACTGAGAAGTCTGGGCTGGCTTCTTGAAGGAGATGATGCTTGAGCGGATCCTGAGGCTTAAGGATGAGTGAGGCAGAAGAAGAAAGGGAAGGGCATTTGAAGCAGTAGGGATGGTATATGTAAAGGCCTAGAGGCAAGATGCTTTCAGGAAAGACTAAAATATGGCTGTCACATGGGGTATGGAATACAATCAGTAAGAGATGATGTTGGAGGGGTAGGCAGAGGCCATGTCAGAAAGGCATTTCCCACCTTCCTAAAGACTGTCCTTCACCCTGTGTGTAGCAAGAAGACATCAGACTTTGAGCTGCATTTGGACAACTCTTTGACTATTATGTGGGAGGGAAAATCACTTCACTGGGATGAGAATGGAGTCAGGAAGAACAGTTGGGAGATGGTGGCAGATAATAAGTCCAGTGAGAGATGCTGGTGGTCTGACCCAGACAGAAGCAAATGAGGATGGATGGTAGCAGACAGAAGTGCGTAGCTTAAAGCCGCCTATCAAGTGGGTAGGATCGGTTGACCAGTTGGTCAGGGTACACCTGTTATGAAAGAGGGGCCGGAAGTTGTGTCCTATTTTCTTTCTGTGCAAGTTTACTCTGTGTTGTCTGTTTTAACTGTTTTCTAGAACAAGGCAGGGCATAAAACTATTATTCAATCTGTCAGTATTTCTTATTTGCCAGTGGTGCACTAGACACAGGGGATTCATTGTGAATCCTTGCTTCCTTCCCAGCCATATTGGGGAGGGATGGGGCTGGCTAGAGGCAGGAGTGAGGCGGCGGGGGAGGGGTGTCTAGACTTGCCTTGCACAGGTGCTGTCCAACTTCATTTATCCTAGCTCTATCTTCACAAAGTTCACCAAACCCATCTCAGTTATATTGTTATTTCTTTAATATCTTTATTGAAACCAACTCACTTTTTAAGCTTAATATATCTACTTAACTTCTTCCTAAGCAAAATATCTATAGATCATATGTTTGGATACACTAGTGATATTTTATGTAATACACATTAAAATAAAACAGAAGAAATTTAAAAATAAAAATTTTTTCAATGTCCACATGTCACCAGAAAACATCTTGTAACCACACTTTGAAAAACACTGTCCTGGGGCACCTGGGTGGCTCAGTGGGTTAAACCTCTGCCTTCCGCTCAGGTCACGATCTCAGGGTCCTGGGATTGAGCCCCACATTGGGCTCTCCACTCGGGAAACCTGTTTTCACAGCGGGGAGCCTGTTTTCCCCTTCCTCTCTGCCTGCTTCTTTACCTACTTGTGATCTCTGTCTGTCAAATAAATTTAAAAAAAGAAAAAGAAAAAAATGAAAAAGAAAAACACTGTCTTGTAAGGAAAGGCCTAGAATAAGTCCAAAATCATGATTTTTTTTTTTCAGTGTTACTCTCTAGGTGGCCAAATGACCTCTCTTCATCATTTTTGTACTCCAATCCTTTTGGCAAAAATGCAGTCCCTAACCTTTGCTCTTGCTCCACGCCCTTCCCAACTGGCCAAGCTTTAGACATTCAACAGTACACATGTTAAGGGCTTCCTGTGGGCCAGGCCCACCCTATAAGCTCATGGACGGCGCCAGCGGCTACTTCCTTGCCAACATGACTGGACAGTGTCTGGTCGAGTGCCTGCTGATTTACCTGGCCCCGTGCTGAGATAAGAAGCATCATTTAGGTCGCAGGGGTACCCCTGTTTCGGCATGGCCACGGACGAACACACTTGGTGTGAAATGCCAGGAATCACTGACATACGTGGAATGTTCTCGGGGCCTCGAAGTTCTCTGCTCCAAGAGCTCCCCAGTTGCTGGACGTTGCCTTTTCCTCTCAGGAGGCAAGCAGTGCAGCTCAGCCGGGTTACTCCCAGTTTCTCTATTAAAGCCTCCTTAGGCAGCTTCATTGACAAGTTAACCTGTGTCTTTAGCCATCACGTTCTGACCCTGAACTCAGGATCCTAATAATGTATCATTAAGGTCATTGCTTGCAAGCACCAGGCATTGATCCTGGAGAAAAGGGGGATTTTATTAGCGCAACACTGGAGAGTTTGCAGGACTAGGGAGGAGACGGGCAATGCGACTTCAGGTGGGGCAGTAACCTGAGCACTTAGGTAGTTGGAAACCATAGGATCCTTAGAGGGCTGCCATCATGTGACCCAGTCTCAGAAGCTGATTGGCTGAGCTCACATCCTGGCCCCACCCCCATGGGGGGCAGGACAATATGGTTGACAGGACTCTGAAAGGGGAACGGGGAAGTGGGGTGCTGTTATCATAAAAAGAAGAAAAGAAAGCTAAGTTTGAGAAAAGCCAGATGTCTGCTGCTGAGTCTCACAAGGAATAACAAAATGAGAAAACTGGGAGGTAATGTAGGCCTCCTTAACTCGACCCAACAAGCTGGAGATTAGGAAATCAAGACCCAGAGAGGCGAAATAATTGTCTGAGCTCCCTGGCTCTTCCCTGACAAAGCTGCGTCCCAAATGAGAGGGAGGTTCTCTGACTCTTAGGGCAGGGTTTTCTTCTATTTCACATGCTCTGTCTGTGGACAAAGAAAGAAAACGTGTGGCAGTTGAGTCTCTGGGATCTTCTCCTCACTCCCAGCAGGTGTATTTCCATTCGCTTATTCTTAGAGCATCTTTACCTTAATATTTTAGTGGTCCATAAAAGAGGGCAGGTCAAAAGCCCACAACATAAATGGAAGTCAATACCGTCTAGTTGACCCCAGGCAGGAAAGGGTCCAGTAGGGTCACTTGAGACCACTACTGCCCCAACAAGGAGCCATTGAGGACAGATGGCTCAGGTTGACTTCCCTTCTTCTCACTAACCCCAGGATACCCGTCTTCCCCCAGTTCCAGAAGACACCCCAAGGAAGATGAATTGGGCTGTTGACTCTGAGCAGAAGGAGACTGAGAGCCTCTGCCTCTTCCAGAAGCAAGGCACTGCCTGGTGCCCGCGTCTTGGAATGTGCTGGCTTCATTGCTCTGACAGCATGAAGGATGTTTGGTTTTGTTCCCAGTGCTGTTATCATTTATCATCCTTTTGTAAAAGCTGGCACCCTCCACCTGTCCCCTCTTCCTTCTCGCTGTCTCCCAATCCCCACCTCCAATCCAACCTCCCCATCCTGCCTGTATCCCCTGCCTCTGAGGGGGACCCTCTCGTATTTCACCCTAGGGAGAAGCCTCCCACATTGGTTTCCAGAAGCCCAAGAGACACCCAAGTTGAATTCAACACAGTTCCTGAGCAATTCCTGTGGGCAAACTACTGTGCTTCGGATGGTAAAAGACCCTGACTTCAGGCACCTTGCATTCCAGCAAGGAAATAACCATGAAGCTCCTCACAGCAAAACACTGGCATGCATTGGGAGAGATGGAGGAGAACCACACGTCCAGAGAGTCTGGGAAAGGCAGAGCCTAAGAGCCTTTTAAAGAATAGAAGCAGGAGGGTGGACGATGGTGGAAGACAGAGGCGTGGACAAAGACTGAGCGTGGAGATCTTCAGGAAAAGATGGCTGAGAACACAAAGAAAGAGATAAAGTCACAGCTGGAAGAGAAGCTGTCAGAGGTGAGCAGGCCTGAAGGTGGAGGAGGAGTGGCCATGGAATGGGCAAGGTTGATGGGACAAGAGAGAACATCATGGATGGCGCACAGGCCCAAAAGGGGCTGGTGAGGCAGGGAGGAAGTCAGGCTGGCTACGGAGGGAGACACCTTGTTTGAAGAAATAAGAAAACATCTTATTTCAAGGGCAAAGGAAAGGAAGACTGGTATGTGGTCATGGGGGAGAAACTGGGTGATAGAAGGGAGCTCTATTGGCTCCATCTTTGAGGTGAATCAGAAGTGATGTCACCGGGGCACCTGGGTGGCTCAGTGGGTTAAGCCTCTGCCTTCGGCTCAGGTCATGATCTCAGGGTCCTGGGATCAAGCCCCGCATCAGGCTCTCTTCTCAGCAAGGAGCCTGCTTCCTCCTCTTTCTCTCTCTGCCTGCCTCTCCACCTACTTGTGAACTCTCTCTGTCAAATAAATAAATATAATCTTAAAAAAAAAAAGTGATGTCACCTGCTAAAGGATGGATTTGTTTGAGATCTTAAGAATGCTGAAAATTGGAATATCCACGGAGAATAAAATAAAAATATAGGGGGAAATATAAAATAAAAACCCTGAGGAATAAAAGAGCTGTTTAACATTAAGGCCACTGCAGAGAGTCATTCTCACCCCTGGGCCTTTGCACATTCTGCTTCCGCTACTGGGAGCATGACACCACCCACTCTTTACATGGTTAGCATTGTCTCCTCTTTCAAATCTTGGTTTTAATGTTGCCTCTTCAGAGCAGCCTTCCCCATCCCATTATTCTCCATCTCAGTTCCTTTATTCTTTTCTAGTGCTCACGCTTGTAATTACTTCATTAGCTGCTGCTTCTTTTTCTTGAATTTGTCTCACCCAGCTAGTAAGGTAGCTCGGGGGAGCAGAGACCCACCTGTCTGGTTTACTAGTATATCCTCAGTGTCTAGCCACGGGTCAGACGCGTAGCGGGAACTCAGCGAATACCTACCTATTTGAGTCCAGGAATGCATATTAAAGAAGGCATGTAGCTAGGGGAGCAGCAGCCAGGCTGAGCAGAGCTCCCCAGGGTTGAGGGCAGCAGGCAGAAGCTAAGGAGATGGGGATGAGAAACTTATGGGTGGTGAGAGGTAGGGGGTAATCTGTGACAGATAAAAGGAGGCGAATTCATAGCATGTGGCCCATAACACAGAAACGGATAGAGTTGCGGGGAGAGGAGTAGGATTGGCGGGGAGGTAGGGAGCTGGGTAGAAACAAAAGAAAAGCAGAGGTAGGCTCAACCCATGAGTTAGTGATCAGATGTTTGCAGAAAATGGAATGGATTGTCCAGGATGTAGGCTTGCCAGACTGAGCAAAGGAGCATGCGGGGCACCCAGTTACATTGAAATTTCAGACAAAAAAAAAACTAATAATCCCATGCAATATTTGGGACATGCTTAGACTATTATAAGATCATTCCTTGTGTATCTGACATTCAGATGTATCTGGGCATCGTGGATTTTCTCCGGGAATCCTACAAGGATGGTGAGTTTCTGTCCCTGGAGGTGTACAAGCTAAGTCTGGAACACTGCACAGAAGGCTCCCGTATGGTGATTGATAGAGACATGGGATGGTGGCCTTTAGCTGAGGAGCCCCATCCCACGCCCCAACCTGGATTCAGTTTCTGCAGCCTCTCTCCCCGGGGCAGAGTGTTCAGGCAAGGGCTCCCCCAGAGGATTTAATTCACTGTCCCTGAGCCTGGCAGTTCCTTGTTTAGAGCTCTGTCCTTCAGCGGCTTGCATCCCGCACCCCACATCCCACATCCTTGAGCAGCTAGCCTGGGGAGGGGTTGGTGGTGCAGGGGGGCCGAGCTCATTCCTACCGCTGGGCTGGACACAGACGTGGCCCCACCGACCCACCTGCCCCCCAGGGCTGGGCTTCCTTCTCCCTCCTCACCCTTTATCAAACGCCTCTCCTGGGTGGGGAGCTAAGTCACCCGCCCCCGCGCTGCTCCCTCACCCTGCCGTCAGCACACACACTCGATTAGGGGGATCCGAGTGACTTACAGGGGCCCCTCTTCCCCAGGGTCGGCATTTGCATAGGGTGATGGATGCAGAGATGTCATCTAAACACATTGGCACTTTGCATTTTAAACAAAGCAATTTCCAGAGGAAGCCCGGGGAGCTTTGTCTCCTTCCAGGAACATTTCCTCAGAGCCAAGTTCTCTTTCCTTTTGGCCAGCATTTTCCACTACATCGGTCCCCAGTCCCTCTCCTCGACTGGCCTCCTGCTCACTCCCCACGTCCCACCGCATCCGCACAGTACTGACCCCGGTGTGGAGCAGGGGCGGGTTGCGTGTTCCCTAGGATGAGGAAGGACATCGATCCCTGGCCCCCTCATAGGTGCCTGACATCGACACCCTCTCCCAGGCCCGCCCTGCGGGAGATCCTGCAGAATAACCTTAGCCGGAGCCAACCACCTGCCAACGTGGTTTGAGAGACACAAGATACTCGCTCCAAACATCTATGTCCACCTCCCCCTCCCAGGATGCCAGTCGCCCCTAATGTCCTCAGTGTTCTGTCTGGGGGACCCTGGATTCCTTCTCGAAGCTCTCACTTCTGATATCACACAGCTGAGACTTCTCCTCTTCACAAGGTAAGCCATCTCCCCAGAGACCTTTAGTGTTGATGATAAAAATGTCACCATAATATTGGTCCATAATGTTAGGCTGAACGTTCCCCCCGCCCCCCACCGCCCGAAGACAAGCAGGAAAAAATAAGGTAGGAAGTCCCTGGAATTTTGTCCCCAGTAATATGGTCTGAAGGCCAGCAGCACCCTCCCAGCTCAGTTGCTTACAAGGGGCATGACTTGAGGGGGTCTAATACCGCTGTAGGCCACATGAGCAACAGGGCACAGAAGCCTGCTGAGAATGCTTATTCCGGGCTCTCCTTTTCTTCCTGTCCGGCTACAAATATGAGCGAGCTGAGGTGGACGGGTAGCAAGCTGTCCTTGGCAGGTGGGGGGCGGACATCTGCAGCAGGGGGTGGCTTCTGTGAGGCTGGGTGCTTCCCTGCTGTGGGAGGAGTGGGCGAGAGGAATCGACACGTGTTGAGTGCCTACTATTTGTCTGACCCTTCAGGTGGCTGGTCTGAAACAAGGCATGGCAGTTAAGAGAAGGGGCTTGAAATGAGCCCGTACACATCTGGATTCAAATCCGTGCTCTATGACTGTAAGCAAGTTGGTTAAGCTTTCTGAAGCTGAAAGCTCCCATAAAACGAAGACGGCGGCATGTACGTCAAACACTCGTGGGGAATGGAGGGGACAACATGTGTCAAGTGTCCGGGATACAGTAACATCCCATTCATGTAACCTGTTAGCATCGAGACAGGGTCTGATCAGTTCACTGCAAAGCTGGGGAGGGAGTTGGCTGGCTCCGGGCCACACCCCCAGGAAGGGCAGAGCGGGGACTCCTGAGCCGAGGCCAGTTTGAATCCGAAGTTCCTGCTTGGCCCCGGAGCCAATCCGTTGAGGACAGAAAGCTTGAACCACCGTGTCTCAGTGGGAGAGACAGATCTGATGATGTTCCTCCCTTGCTTCAAACTCAACCAGGTTTCCCCTTTGTGCTGAGATAGCGACGTCCTGAACAGGCTGTCCAAGTCCCGGGCAGGCTGGCCCCTCTTCTTTGCCTCTCTGCTGCCACCCACCAATCAGACGGTCTTTTCTTCCGGTGTCTTGAGCAAGCCTGGAACACCTCTTTCTCTCTGTCTCGGCCTGGACAGCTCCCTCTTTTCCTGAAACACCCTGCACGGCCTCCCCTCGCTCCCTCCACTTCAAATTTCAGTCTCTGCCTGCTTCTGCCGTGTGGCTTCCGTGGCCAAACCTCCCCCGTCCAAAGGCTGCTTTGGTCCCTTGTTACCTGCTCCCGCTCTCAGGTGTCACAGAAAGTCTCCCGCATAAGAGACCCTTGCAAACCGCTAGTTCGAAGTTCATCTCCTCTGCCAAAGCAGCAGCACCCACCGTGCTCCCCGGATCTCGCTCCTTGCCAGGTGATGAATGAATGTGCAAAGACGGCAGGCCGAAGTGACCAGAATCGCTCAGGAAAAACGAGGGTGGCACACCTGGGATTGGAAAGGATTTGCCTTTCTGGGTGTTTGCTGAGAGAAGATACAACTCCCTGCCTGTGAACTTGGAGGCGGGTCCCCGGAAGGGCTCGTCCCGGTTCTGTGCAACTCTCATGTGCCTGGCCAAGCCCACGGGCAGGGGTCCTCTGGGATTCCAGAGGCTTCTGTCCTTTGGGTGCAAAGTGAATTTGCAACAGAGGCAGAATAAAGTGTCAGAGGTGGTAGGGTCTTCACTCTTCCTCCACCTGGCCCCCGACATACCCTCTGCGAGCGAGGAGATTTTGCTCCCTGGATCAGCTTCCGGCCCTCCCTCAGCTCCTGCAGGAGAGTGGAAGGAAGTCCGGAGGCTAAGCCGGCCTAGGCAAGGAAGAGCCCCCGAGGCTGAGCCGGGCAAGCTGGGGCAGTCTGGAGGTGCCCGAGAGAGATCTGCGGGAGCGGCTCTACACAGGGCAGAGAGACAAGGAGAGAGGTTTCTGATGAAGCTTTGCAGCACATTAAAAATGTGATGTCCTGCAAATGGTGTGGACCAAGCTGAGGGGAGTAGAGATTTGGGGCACTTTGAGCTATTCTGTGGCTCGCTGGATTGTTGTTTTCTTTAGTAGTGAGTGGCTGGGCACTGGGGCTTCGTCTAGGACTTCTATTTAATGCAGGGCCTTAAGAATGGGCCCCGGAGTGGAAATGCAGTCCATTCTCTAGTCTTCCTGGGCCAGCCAAAGAGCCTGGCTTGCCCCCTCCTTTCTACCCTGTTTTGGCCTTGCTCCAAGCTTGATTGTGAGGGCTTGTCACGTCTGCCTGTGGGAGGGTCTGGTTTTCTCTCTTCTCCACACGGGAAGTGGGGAGAGACTCTTCAGGACCCAAATGAGAGCCCCGGTGCCTTCACTTTGCCTTGTGACAGCTGCCAAAGGGCTTTTGGCACAGATGGGCTGGGCATTTGTCTGACTGCTTTTGAGGCTAGAGAGAGGGTGGTGGCTGGGCATGAGAGGGAATTCATGGCTGACAAAGATCCTGTCTGAACATCTGTGATCAATGAAGTTCATTCACTGCTCCCTATTACCTGCCCCTATGGCCTGCTGCCTTCCTGGTGTCTCTGCCTGCCTCAGCAGCATCTCCAACTTAACGTGGCTGATTCTCTGATTCTCCCACCTGGCCCCCGGACTTGCCTTCTCTGCTTCTTTCCATCTCAGTGGATGACAACCCTGGTGGCTTCAAATTAGATCCAGGACCCAAGTGTTTCTTCATACCTGCTCTCCTCTGACCCTGGTCCAGGCCATTCACCTCATCAGTGGTCTCCTGGTTGGTCTTATCAATCCAGCAGCCAAAGTCTCCTGTTGAGATGTGCAATCATGGCGTTCCTCTATTCAAAATCTTTCAGTTAAGAATGAAAACCTCACTTACTATGGCCTCATGTTCCCTGTATGACTTGTCCCATTCCCGCTTGCCTCAACCCATTCCACTTCAGCCACACTTGCTTCCTTGATGTTCACTGAACACACATGGCATACTGCTACCTCAGGGCCTTTGCACATGCTGGTCCTGCCTGGAGAGCTTTTTATCTGGATACCCACATGGCCCTCACTTTCTTCACCTTACTATTACACATGACATTCTCACTGAGGCTGCTCTGACCATTCCTTTTAAAATTGTATCCTGCCTCCCCATTCCTGATCCCCCATACCCTGCTTTTTCCTTCATGGAACTTACCTAACAAACTATGTAATTTGGTTATTTATTGTGCTCATTGTCTCTCTCTTCCTCTCACTAGAGTGTGCGCTCCATGAAAAAAGAGATTGTGCTTGTTCTCTTTACTGATATAGTCTCTATGCCCAGAACAGTGCCTGGCACAGGGCGGACCCTTGGTAAATATTTGTTGAAAGAATGAATGACCCTAAGTTGTATTTTCCCCTTTCACTTCTTTGGTAACAAAAAGGGGAGATTATTTGGAGAATGAATGAAGAGAGATAAAGATATGAATGAGGTTTATTAGCTAGTCTGATCACAATTATCCATACAGATGGGAAGAATTAGTACAGAAAATCCTAAAATACAGATAGTCCGAGAAGTATTTCTATTTTGATTATGTTATGTGATGTTATGATTGGCACTTTCCTATTTTTTCTTAAGGTGGCAGCATGAATACCAGCTGTGTGTTTGTGTTTGTGTCTGTATGTGTTAAGTGTGTATGCATACACACCTGTGAGGTAGTGAGGGGAAATTATATTGGGAAATTACCTAAAAATAATCCACAAACTGGGTACTTTCATTCTTACAAAACATTTCATGAGTAAGACTTGCTAAGTATCAAGTTCAAAGACTATGTGAATACGATCTTCCAAGAGCTTCAGGAAACTTACAAACAGTTCATTGAAAGTTGACCAGAGCCTGAACTACCCATGTATATGAGTTCTGTGGGCATCAAGGTTGGCTGGTTGTCTTCTAAACTTCCAATTCTACTCTTCTTGTGTAATAGCTGGACAGTTAAGGGGGACTAGTGCTCCCCTGAAGCTGGTACAAGTGATCCTTTAAGAGAAAAGCACAAGAGCCATTCGGATTAAGAATGATGCTCAGGGGGCGCCTGGGTGGCTCAGAGTGTTAAAGCCTCTGCCTTCGGCTCAGGTCATGATCCCAGGGTCCTGGGATCGAGCCCCACATCGGGCTTTTTCCTTGGTGGGGAGCCTGCTTCCTCCTCTCTCTCTGCCTGCCTCTTTGCCTACTTGTGATCTCTCTCTGTCCAATAAATAAATAAAATCTTTTAAAAAAATTTAAAAAAAAATGATGCTCAGATATTTTCCATGGTTGTAGGAAGAGATGTTCTTTCTCTGCTTATGAGGTGAAATAAAACGCTGGCAGCCCTCTTGCTACTATGAAAGAGGCTAGCTTGAGGACAAAGCAGACAGCAGAGGGCAGAACCGAGAACCAGAGCCACAGCCCTATTGACTTTGTGAACCTCTGGATCAAACCCTACCTGATGCTTGCTCCATTTCTGGACTTCACATAAATCCAAGACAATAAATCCACTAAGCTGGTATGAACCAGGGTGTCTTTTATTTTCAATGAAAGGCATCCTGATACAGTGCTCTTCTTTTAGGCCATCCTCTCTGCTTGTCATGCTCCCAAGTGTGGATGATACCTATGTCCTTCGTGCAGTCAGCATTATGATCACACATACACAGACACATTTCAGAATCCTAAGGCAGTGAACTCTTTTTGGTTCACATACATGTGATGTTCCATTTTTCTGGTAAAATGAAGATTAACTAGAGTGCCTCACGTTAATGTCAAAACTCTAGTAGCAGGGGGCCTCACAGACCTACCTACGTTTTTCAAGTTGCATTCCTGAAGCTTTGCTGAACATGCTTTTAAAATGCCTACTTGGGGGCACCTCGGTGGCTCAGTTGTTAAGAGTCTGCCTTCGGCTCAGTTCATGATCCCAGGATCCTAGGATTGAGCCCCCCCATCAGGCTCCCTGCTTGGCTTGGCAGGGGGGTTCTGCTTCTCCCTCTCCCACTCCCCCTTCTTGTGTTCTCTCTCACGCTGTGTCTCTATCAAATAAATAAAATCTTAAAATGAAAAAATAAAATGCCTACTTGAACGCCCAGAGAACTCTGAGGCCTGTTCTCCAGCCAGCCAGGCCCAGCATCGGCCTGAGGCCTGAGGGCAGCGCTGTCCAAGGGACAGCAAGCCCGGAAAGGTCACGTGTGAAGAAACTCTCCAACAGGCCGTTCCTTATTTATTAGATGCCAGATACACGGGGCCAGGACAGAAGACTCCTAGGGCATGTGATTTACATGGGGTGGGGTCCCAGGGGAAAACACAGACAAGAGGCAGAAATACGTACACGGGGGAAGCAAAGAAGGACCGCCATTTCAAAAAATATATACATCTTATGAAGCCATTCCAGCCATTTAATCATTATCAGAAAATAAAACAATCTTTCCACATCATGCATTTCTTTGGTGCTCTTCCACGGGCCCGGGCCCTTCTGTCTTCCCATCCCGTTTGTCACCCCTGCCCTGCGCCCTGCCCCGGACTTCTCCCATCCGCACAGGGGTAACGGAGGGCCTGGGGGAGGGAAGAGGGGAGCCCCTGCCACGGAGCTGGGTGTTGATTCTGGCTACTCTGAAGCCCTGCCTGGCCTCCCCACCAGTGCCCCGGTCCGGTCTCGAGTCTTCTACTCGGTTCTTCAGTCGTGGCCTGGGAAATCCTCGGTTTTCTGGATGCAGAAACAGGGGGCCACCACCCAGGTTCACGTGTGATAAATTCTATCTAGAAGCTCTAGAAAGGGTGGGGACACGGGAACCAAACAAAACCCAGCCAATACCACCTTCTCCATGGTTGGATTTTTACGTTTTATTTCTTGGTTCATTTCAATGACCTGTATCATGAGAGTACAAGTGAGAAGGGCAATTCCGTCTTTACAGATTTTCCATGAACAGCAGATTTGGGGACAGGGAGGGAGGCAAGCAAGTTCTGCCCATTTGGGGGGTTAGGGCGGGCATCCTAAACTCTCCTCGCTTCACCATCCCCCACTAAGTCAGGGCCCCCTTTCCCACGGAGGCCCCAGAGCCGGCAAGACCTCCAACTAAAAAGTTGGCCTACATTTTATCTGACCGTCCGATGGCTCTGTTAGTATACACCAGGGCCTCTCCCACCGGCCAGAGCTCCCAAGCGCACCGGAGCCATCTCCTGCGGCCACTGGGGTTTCAGAGGAAGAGCAGCGCCCCGCGTGCTTGCACAGAGCCACCTCCCCTTCACGGCTAGAGGGAGGATCTGATGACAGGATGCTTGCAGAAGCCCCGGACCCATCCACACACTGTGCACGGTCTCCCACCCACCCCAAACCAGTGCAGTGAAGATGCTTCTCCTAAAAACGGCTGGTCTCAGACACCAGCCTCGCACAGGCCCCGGCCGTCAGCTCGGGCCTCACGCTGACACCAGAAGTGCCACCCGGGGAGAAGGTGCCACCCTCAGCGCGCCCCCCCCCAAAGCACACAGCACAGCAGAAGGCGGGGGGAGAAGCTCCCAAGGAGCATACCCCAGCTTCTCTCACCACGAGGGATCTCAGGCTCTGACCTTAGGGTGTGGCTCCTCACAGCTCTCAGACTGGGGGCTTTGTGTGGGTCCCTTGATGCTTCCATGCCTGTGAGCCCACCTCGGGACTGCCCAGGCAGCTAAGGATGAAGCATCCTGGACAGTAATTCCAATGCAGACCGTCAGGTGGCTTTGGCCTTGCACTCCCCACAGGCTAACAGGACAGCACACTTCACTTGGCTGTGAGGCCTCTTGGAACACTCTTATCTTGTTCATGAGGACATCAGAGAGCCACTCTGTGGCCTCTGGGTCTCAGCCAACCCTCAGGCCTGGGGCGACCTCACAGCACAGAGGGGTGGTGTCTGGGGGCAGAGAGGCAGCAAGGTGAAACCAGCATCACCTGCTTCCCATGGAAGGCTGCAGGGCCGTAGGAGCCAGCACTTGGCCACCTGGTGTCCTAGCGACGGGCAGGCGGATCCACCAGCCTCTCCAGGTGCCAGGAGGTCTGGGTCAGTGTGCATGGATCCCCCAGAAAAGTCCCAGGTAGGGCTGCTCTGGTCTTTGCTTCAGAGGGTGCCTTCCCCACCATGCCTGACCACACCTTCCTCGTCGGGGGACCCTCTGAGCTGCCATTGGCCAACCTGTGCTCAGCAGATGGGCTGGTAAGAGCTGTCCGAAGTGGACCGACTCTCAAGGCCACTCACAGGAATCTGGTGACTGCCCCCATCTGCCTGGGGCTAAGACGTTTCCTGGGACACGGCTTTTCAGTGCTAAAACCAGGAACATCCTGGGCAAACTGGGGTGGTCAGTCACGTGACACAGCGGCCAGGAAGACAGGGCCGGGGGTCCCCCCACAGGGCTGGCCCTTTGCAATGCATTTGAGGAGCTATGTCATGTCTTAGTCTCAGGATGGTAGCAATAGCCCCTCCTGTGACACTGATTGGCTCAACCATTCGGAATGCAGGGCACGGGGTGACCTGGTGTCTACTGCCCTCAGAAGCTAGCCCCACGGGGATCCCGGCCGGCAACTTCCCAAGCACACCATCTTCAGGGTTCCCCACCTGCTTATCTTGCTTCTGGGATTTTCTGTGCTCAGCAAAGATTGGTTTGAGCCTTTTCCCATTTTGCCCCAAGCCTCCCAGGACTGCCAGCCTGGAAATCAGTGCCTAGGGTGCCCTCAGAGGTGGCCAGGCCCCTAGTCTCCCCCAAATTGCCACAGGCCCACCTGCTCCGAACTGGCCAGAAGGCTGACAGGGCCAAGCAGGAGGAGGAGCTCCGCGGAATATTGCCTGGCCCTGCTCTTTTCAGAGGCAGCGCTGTTCCCAGCTATGGAACTGAAATCCCCTTGGCTGGCTGAACCCACCGCATGAGCTGAGGTAGGAGCAGGAAGTAGCAGGGATCTCCTGGGAGAGGAGAGGGGAGAGGAGAGGAGGAGGACAAGTGGGCCTTGGTGTTGTGGTGACAAGCAGGTGTGCGGGTACCAAGGGGTGGGTGCCCAGGAAGATGCCCGAGCTCTGGCAGCTGCTCTCTGGATGGGGGTCCCTAACGGGAGGGGAGTGCACACCAAGCAGAAAGGCTGCAGGGCAGGAGGCCCTGGGACTGGGGAAGGTGTGGGGCCGCTGGAAGAGCCCCAAGTAGCAGAGTAGGCAGAGCCTCTGGAAGAAAGCCCCTACCCTCTGGAAAGGGACAACTTCCAGTGGCACCCAGCCTGAACTGGGTGGCGTCCTGGGCGCTGAGCACTGCCCACCCTGTGGGGTAGGGGGGTGGGGGTTGGGTTAGGATACGCACTACTGTTCTCCTGGGGCTTTCATGGGCGGAAGGGGCACTTCCTCGATGGTCTCCAGTTTCAAGAGTGTCAGCCCCAGCCCAGACCTCAGCACTGCCCATGGAGAAGGAAAAACATACCCAAGAAAAAGCCAGTTACAGATGAGCCCACGCCCTGCCCTCCCCTCCCTGTTCCCCTGCCCCGCTGTACTCCGGACTCCACACACAGCCGGGAGGCGAGGGAGCCCTTCCTCTGGGACTGCCCGTGGCCATGATACAGGGCTTGAAGGTCGAGGCTGGTGGCTGTGGAGGTCTCCGTGGCGGTCCGTCCGCCGGTCTGTCCGCGGGTGGGAGTCGGTCCAGGTGCCGGGCCATCAGACCTTGGCCTCCAGCATCTCCAGGAAGAGTTTGTGCATGGGCACCTTGCCCTGCAGTTTGACGCTGTAGAAGTGCTGCACGGCCTTGGCAGCCGTCTGCCGCAGCAGGGGCAGCGTGAGCAGCAGCTTGCCCGTCCTCCGGGGCTCCTCGTGGCGCTGGCTCAGCTCGTAGTCCTGCAGCGCCTCGTGCAGCAGGTCCTGCAGCTTCTGCACGGCCTCCAGATCCTCGATGTACATGGAATCTGTGGGCGCAGGGAGAGCGTCAGGGGTCGCAGCCCTGGGGGGGGCGTGGCCAGACTTCGGCAGGGCGGGATGTGGGGGGCGTGGCTTGGGGCCCTGGGCTGTTGTCCCCCTCCCCTCACTTTACAGAGAAGGAGACAGAGACTACGGAGGCTAAACTGCCAGCCTGAGGTCACAGAGGCCCGTGACAGAGCCGAGGCTTGGAGCCAGGGAGCCATCTCCACCTTGGAAGGTCATCTCTTGAGAAACCACCAAGTAGGGTCAGCGGAGACCCTGAAGGACTTGGACATGAGCAGATCGGTCACTGCCCTGGAGATGCCAGGTGAACTGTGGAGCCAGACCACTGGAGCTGGAGTCCTGTTACCTCCCTTACTAGCTGCTGTGCCTTACTTTTCTGAGAGAATAACCACAGGTACCTCAAGAGGTTAAGTGAATTAATGCAAGTCGAGGACTAAAAACAGTACTTGTCCCGAAGTGAGTGCCCCACTGGTGGCACCATGACCAGTATCATCACTGGGACGGTCACTGCTGCTGCCACCAGGCACCAGCCTGTCCGCTGGTTACAGCAGGCAAATACACATGGAGAAAGGGGCTGAGCTCTGTGCCCAGGTGCCCTGTGGCGGAGGTCTGGGCGGGGGCCCGAGACAGCATGGCCAGATACACAGGCCACAGTGACAGCGGATGCTGTTGGGAGTCCTCTAAAAATCCTGAGCAGGGCTCTGGACTCAGCCATGAGTCACAGGTTCAAATGGAAGTTACCTAAATCCCAGCAGGGCAGGCGGGCATCTGCGGACAGCTGGCTTACAGTGGGGTCTGAGCTGAAGCCAAGGCCATTTCCTGGCACCCAATCCCTGGACTCAAGGGAAAGAGCCCGCCTTCTTCTGATGTTCCTTAAAGAGCTCCAGCCAGCACCCTGCAGTGCAGTGCCCAACCTGCCAAAGGCATGAAGTCCTGGGGGTCACATGGACCAAGTGAACTGGGAGCTCTGGGCAGGTGGCCAAGGCAGGCAGGGCAAGGCTCCCGAGGTCCTCAAGAGAGCAGGGCAATGCCCTTGCGTGCCAGGTTAGTTTAGGTACCAAACCGCCAAGGGCAGCTGTTCTAACTGGCTGACCCCTGTGACTCCTTCTGTCTGACCTTTTGCAGCCACGCGCAGCCCATGCCTCCAGGGTCCTGCCTCTTCCTCCTGGGAGAAGTGCCAAATGAGGCAGATAAGACTCTGGAATCTTTGATGCTGCGTTACTCTGGCCAAGTTACTCAGGCTTTCTGAGATTGTATCCTCATCTGTAAAACGGAGCAAATGCCTCCATGCCTCAGAGGGTAGTGGTGAGGATTAAAAGAAACAGCACATTACCAGGCACTTAGTAAGCACCTGATAAATGTAGTATTATCATTACCATGAGGACTCAGCCTAGGATGAGTGCCCTCAGCATGCTGGGGTGTTACCGGCCTCATACCCAAGATGCCTCCACTCCTACACTCTCGGCAGGTTCTAGAACGTGCATCCACGATGCGCTGGTCCCTCTAAGGCTGGGACGTGGCCATCCAGACCCCCTGCCTCCCCACCAGCTTCCTTGCTCCTCCCCCTCCCCTCCCCAAGGAGGCCAAAAATTGGCAGCTGCCTTTGACCAAAAATGAAATAAAATAACGTTGCAAGATTAATTCCTTTGCAATCCATCAGCGAGTCTGTATCAATGGCATTGATAAACTGTTAATTACAAAATCAATGGCTATGAATTTTTTCTGCTGTCAGGGAGCCTTGGAGATGCCCGGGACTTGGGGTGAAAGATAGCCACAGGATCCTGAGGGGCTGGGGTTGGGGACCCCAGCCTGTCTCTGATGTGCTTCAGGCTTCTGCCTCGTGCCAGCCCCCGCAGCCAGGTGAGTGGTTCTGCCTTGTGCTCTCCCCCTGTCCTGAGCTGCACAAACTCCACCTACTTCCTGAACTACCTGTACCTGCTCAGTGGCCTGGGAGAAAGAGCAAGAAGGGCAGATAGATCCCTGGCACTGTTTCTCACACGACAAAGAGTATACTCAGGCCACGCTTGATGCTAGCAAGGGTGCTGCTGAGCTCAGGTTTCTAAACCACGGCCAGTCATCAAGTTTTGTGTCCGCATGTGTGTGTGCACGGGTGTACACGTGTGTGTGTGTGTGTATTTGAGCATATACGTGTGTGCGTTGAGTGTGCACATGCCTGTGTCTGTAAGTGTGCAAGTGTCTGTGCATGCACGTGCCTATACTCGTGACCACGTGTGTATCTACGTGCGTGTCTACATGTGCACGTTATCGGTGTGCACCCAAGCAAGTGTCTGTGAGCATATGTGCATGTGTGCGCACATGTCTCTGTATGTGTGTGTGCACACATCTGTATTTGTGTGCCTGTCTTCATGTGTATATGTGTGTGTGTGTGTGTGAGTGTGCACACGTGTGCCTGTGAGATCAGAGCAAGAGCAGATGGCAAAGCTGAAATGCCGTCTGAAAGCTGGCCCAACCGGGCACCGAGGCCAGGGAGGAGGAGGTGACAGTTGACCTGCCTCCCACCTCTTCACT
Source organism: Lutra lutra (assembly GCF_902655055.1). Taxonomy (NCBI): domain Eukaryota; kingdom Metazoa; phylum Chordata; class Mammalia; order Carnivora; family Mustelidae; genus Lutra; species Lutra lutra. The sequence continues at coordinate 130,885,651 of NC_062284.1, forward strand.
CCCCTCCCCCCCCCAGGGGCCAGCCCAAGCTCTAGGTCAATGATGAAAAGGTCCGGAGAGTCTAAAATCAAGGATGTGCCCTCCAAGGCCTGGCAGCCTTGCTGGTCGCACCGTTCCCACTCCCATTTCCTCTGCTGCCTGTGGTCCCTCCGCCCATGCAAGCTCCCAGCTCCTCCTGCCAGGGCTGGTCCCCACGCTTCCCTCTGAGTTGTTGAGTGCAGGCTTACGGGGCAGGGGGCTGTTCTGCAGGGCAGGTAAGGGGAGAGCTTTGTCACTACCCATTTGTCAAATCTGCAGACCCACACCACACAAGGAGTAAGCCCTGATGTCATCTAGGGACTTCGGTTAATAATAATGTATCAATATTGGCTCATTCATTGTAACAAATTACTACACCAATACAAGATGTGAACAATGGGGGAACGGTAAGGAGTCAGGGGTGCAGTGGTGGATGGGGTGGAATGGGGGCACAGACCTGTGGCACCAGCTGCTCAATTATTCTGTAAATTTAAAACCATTTTTAAAAAAACCCAACAGGAGGGTGCCTGGGTGGCTCAGTGGGCTAAGCCTCTGCCTTCAGCTCAGGTCATGATCTCAGGGTCCTGGGATTGAGCCCTGCATCGGGCTCTCTGCTCAGCAGGGAGCCTGCTCCCCCACCCCACTCTGCCTGCCTCTCTGCCTACTTGTGATCTGGCAAATAAATTAAAAAAACAAAACAAACAAACAAACAAAAAACAACTAACAGGACTGGCATTTTCTCACAAAGAATATACTACCATTTTGGAATCTTAAAATGTAAACAGTCTGTATAAAAGCCCGTAAAATTTTCATTATCATTTTGCATTTGTTTAATAAAAAAAGAGAGTTAAACGAAAAAAAAAAATGCTTGCCTCTCTGGATTAGATCAGGTTCCCCAAAAGCAGAGCCCCAAACCAGGGTTCGGGTGCATGGGATGTCTGGGGGGTGTGCTTTCAGGAGAAAGGAAGGGAGAGAGGCAGGCGAGTGTGAGGGTGGAAGCAAGCCTGTGAGGACATGGCCGTGGCTTTGGCCTGACCCATGCAGAGCTCTGATCCCACCCTGCAGGAGCCCAGCCTTTTGTTCCCCCGTGTGGGTCACCACTGGCTGAAGGTACCAATGTACACAGCTTTCTAGGCAAGACAGGGGAAGGGGACACCTGGGGAAGGGGACAGCTGGGAGCTGTTAGCCCCGGAACTCAGCTGCTGGGGCACAGGAGCACTACCCCAGTAAAGGGGGGCTGACCAGGGCATCTGCGGCATCCCCTGCCTTCTCTATGAAGCGATCTGTTGGAGGGCCGACTGTCTGGGTTTGCTGGCGATGGAGGGCTCCTGGAACATGGAACAACAGCATGAAGCAAACCACTTGGTCATCCTATCTGGTCTGTCTCTCCCTGGGAACCAGCTCTCCCTTTTCCCTGTGCTGCGAACACTTTGTTTCCTCTAATATTAATAGTAATGATAATAATTAATATTTATTGAACATTTCCTTGAGGCCAGGCACTGACCTAAGTGCTTTATCTTCAGCCGATCATTTAACAGCAAAGTGCTTGGAGGAGGTCCTGGGATATCCCCATTTTACACACAAGGACAGGGCTAAGGAAGGTTGCCAACTTGCCCAGGGTCACACTGCTACTAAGCATCAGAGCTGTAATTTGAACCTGAGTCCCTTCGACCCGGACTTGAGCAAGAACTCCAGCACACGCCGCCCTAGAGCAAACTTGCCTGACACTCTCTGTTTAGGACAGGGAGCCTGACTTTCCCCGGCATTCTCCACCTGCCCCCACCTGGCTCAGTGGGGGCCGCTCCCCAACTGTGGACACAGATTACACTCCAACTCGCTCACCTGCATTGCCAATGCCCAGCCCCTCTGCCCAGGGATTCCAGCCAGAAGCTGGAAGGGGCTGAAGGAATGGAGTGAAACCTCCTTTTCATTTTTCTAATTAAAAATAAATTTTTAAAAAGATTTCTTTATTTTAGAGAGAGAATGCTAGAGAGCAGGGGCAGGAGCAGAGGGAGAAGGAGAGGGAATCCTCGAGCAGACTCCCCACTGAGGACAGAGCCAGATGTGGGGCTTGACCCCAGGACCCCGAGATCATGACCTGAGCTGAAATCAAGAGTCAGATGCTTAACTGACTGAGCTAAGCCACCCAGGTGCCCCATGAAGCCTTTTTTTTTTTTTTAAGGATTTTATTTATTTATTTGACAGAGAGAGGGGTCACAAGTAGGCAGAGAGACAGATGGGGATGGGGGGTGGGAAGCAGACTCCCTGCCAAGCAGAGAGCCCAATGCAGGCTAAAGGCAGAGGCTTAACCCACTGAGCCACCCAGATGCCCTGAAGCCTCCTTTTTAATGACAGTCCAGACCAACTCGGCTGGGTAGGTTTTTCTCTCTTGTATCTGAGCAGTTTGACTGGGACACTCAAGGAGCAGTTTTATAAGCTCGGGGTTGATTTTGCAGAGGACTTTGGATAGAGTCCTACCTCGGGCACCCCTTAACAGTGTCACCCTGGGCAATTTTCTTCACCTCCCCAGGCCTCAATATCCCCATCTGTACAATGGGGAGAGAATCATGAGACCCTTGCTCATAGGGTTGTGTGTAAGAATTAAGTAAGTTCCTAGCTAATTTATTGAACAAGCTGAACACTTACGTGCCGGGCATGTTGTGAGTATAATATCATCCTGTATAAACAAATCCCTTCCCCAGTCTGGTGGAGTAGGGACTCTTCAGTGCTCCCATTTTATTGATAAGGAAAATGAGGCAAAAAGGAAAGCGACTTACCCAAGGCGGAGGGAGCAGGATTTGACTCTTAGCAGCTTGGCTATGGCATCTGTGTTCTTAACCAGTGTGCCAGGCTAGGCATCAGAGGCCCAGCCTAGTGCCCTACAAATCCAGGGCTCGGGAAGCACCTGCTGATTGCTGGCCTTCATCACCAGCCTCTCAGCTCCAGGCCAACCCCTGCACAGCCTCTGGTGATAAGAAGCTCCGGCATCTTCCCGCCATCGCTGCCCGCCCCCCCATGGTGGCCCTGCTCACAGGCCCCGCCCAAGGAGACCTCTGGGAGCTCCTGCTATGGGACCCACACGCGCCCTTACCTGAGTTGGCCAGAGCCAGCGCCTTGAGAGTCACAAACTCCTCCTTCTCCACCTTGAGCTTCTTGTACCTGCGCACTAGCTGCAGGATGGCCCGGTAGAGCTCCAGCAGCCCGGCGAGGCGGGAGTGCTCCTCGTCCATGACATAGTCCTCAGCGAACACCAGCTTGTCGTCGTAGGGCAGTGAGCGGTACACGATGCCCAGGATCAGGATCTCCATCCAGGCGCTCTGCAGCAGGCTCATCTGATCCCCGAGAGACAGGTTCGAGAAGCCTGCGGCAAGAGAAGGGGCAAGGAGGGCGGCAGCAATCAGGTGGGCTGGCTGGAGGAGGGGGTCCCGGGCACCTCCGGATCCCACCCCGCCCTCTGTCCCAGCTGGATTCCTTTTCCTTTCCTCGATCAAGGAGTCAGACGGGGAATTCATGCGAAAGACTTACACAACGAGAGCTCAGTCAATATTGACAGTTGCTATCACTATTATTGTTAGTTCTACGCCGTTTTTTCGAAATGTCTGTAGAGGCTTTTTGATTAATTAAATGCATCTGTAATTTAAGGAGTTATTAAATTCATAGCAGAATCAAGAGGCAGCAGTATAGGGTCCCCTTTCCCCCAGGGGACTTTGCAGATTTTTCTCTCCGCTCAGCCAGGGGAGGCTTTGGTGTTTTAAAGGACACCTGATCCTCAGTGCAAAGTCTCAGCTGTGTGTGCTGACTCAAGGGCCCAATCAGGAAAGAGGACTCAGCTGTTCCTGGCCAGTGATCACCCCCACCCCCCAGTGACCACAGCCTGGGGCCACTAAGAGCTCAAGAGCCCCCAGGGTCAGAGGGTACTTTCTCACAGGCAGCCTGTCCCCCAGGGGTCAGACCCCTGCTGCCCCCGCCATCACTCTCCACCTAACAATGACCTGAGCTGTCCTGCATTCTGTGAGCTTAGAATCATGGGTGTTTCCCCCTCCTGGCTAGCAAGGTCGCCAACTCCAGAGCAGGAGGTCAGTGATGGGGAAGGCTCCAGAATTATGTCACCGTCTGGTCCAGCGTGCTCGGGAGACTGCCTGGGCCTGAGTCCCAACTTCCCCTCTCCTAGCTGTAGGCTGACCACGCGAAAGCTATGTAACTGCCACAAAGCTCAGTGTCCTCTTTTGTAAAATGAGCAGAACAGTAGCACCTGCTTCAGACTCGCAGGACATCTAAATGAGACAATGGTTGCAGAACCTGTATCATGTTCTCGGAGCTCACACAAATGTTACTGATGAGACGAAAACCCCACAGCGTCATCGCCCAGCAAGCTGGAGCCAGGGTGATGTCTGAGGAGATCGCTATGATTACTGTTTTTGTTGTTATTAGCATGCTGTCAGCCTGACTCCCCTCTCCTTTCTGGGCATGGTTGGAGGCCCAGGGTTGTCCCGAGCTTCGGCATAGGCCCACTGCTCTGGGTTTCCACGGAGTCTGTCCTACTCTCCCCTGCTGTCCCCTGAGTCTAAACTCCACTGTCCCTCTCCCAACCAGCACAGACGTGGTCAACTTTAGGGGGCAGTCCGAGGTGGAAGCCCCTTCACCAGGTGGGTTCCCGTCTGCTGGGGAGCACCCTCTCAGGCCAGTCATCATGGTTCCTGAGTGCGATCTATACCGTCCCCTGCCCTCGCCCAGGCTCGTCACTGACTGCCACCGGGTATCCACAGTGACTGACAAACAATGACACCAATGGAGAGGGGTGCGCCTCTCCTCGGGGACAGGCTGTGGCACCGGGTGTGTGTGGGGGTAAGGTGCATGCATGCTGTCTGGATCCCAGTGCACAAGGGGTGTGTGGCAGCCTATGGTGGCAGGGACAGCCGGGAGGTAATAAAAGCCAGATAGAATGGACATCCAATTTCCCTTATCGGGCCTCTGAGCGGGAGAGGACTTGGGCGACATTAATTAACAGATCCCAATCAGCCGGCTCATGAGGGTGTGTGCACAGGGGGACACGGGGGGGCTGCGCGGGAAGCGGACAGATCGGGAGGGGAGACATAGGAGGTGGACAGGGCGAAATTAACAGACAATTGAATCGGAAGGTGGCAAAAGGCGAGGTGAGGGAAGAGCAGGGGCTTCCGGAAAGGAAGGAGAGAAGATGCAGTGAGGCCCACCATGCAGGTACGACCCCTAGAGGTAACAACGTGCTTCTGTCTCTTTGTTCCTTGGGCAAATCCTCACTGTGCACCTGCTAAGCGCCAAGCGCTGGGGACAGAATGGCAAGCTGGAACCAGAACGGGCTCCCGTGTGCAAGAGCTCGCAGTCCAGAGGGAAAGGGTCACCCCAAGCCCCGAGCTCTGCTGGGATCTCGCGGTTAAGACAGTTCGAAGGGCCAGAGAGATGGAGGGGCTCTGAGGACACACCATGGGCGAACGTGGCCCAAACTGGAAAGTGCGGGAGACTGAGCCCTGCAAAGTGAGAGGAGCTCTGTCGGGGCTGGTGAGGACGTCCAGGTGAGAGCACCTGCGTGCCGGGATGGGCTTCCCTGTGCTGCCCAGCAACTGGCCTGGAACAACTTCCCCACTGCCCAGCAACTGGCCTGGGACAAAAATGACACCCAATGCATATTCCTAGCAGAATTGCATGAACCAATGCCACTGGGCCCTGACTCCTAGGTGACCAGAAAATGGACCCACAAAGAAATCAGTGAGACCCTCTTCATCCTTTAGACACAGGTTCAGATTCCGCCGCCTCTGCCCCTTGTGTACAAGCCAGTGACAGGTCCTCTGGGTAAGGGCAGAGCAGGTGGCGGGAGGAAGGGAGCCGGCGCCTCTGAGAGTTTGTGCCTCCCTCCAAGGCTAGACCTTCTGGAAGAAAAGAAACACTAGAAGGGAAAATGAAAAATAAAAACAGCTCTAGGAAAAAGAAGAGGAGGCGACAGGGATGGAGGGGAAGGTTTTGTGGGCATATTTTTATCTAGTTTTGGCTTTTGAATCTGTCCATACTAAGATGTTCCCAAAATAAAACTAAATCAAGCATAAAACAAAAGGCTTGCCCCCATCAACCTAGCAAGTAAACACTGGGAATTTCTCTCATAAACACTTAGATAACTGGGAAAGGGTGTTAGGTCGGTCTGTAATGACCCCAAACAGGAAACAACCTAAATGTAACGAATGTGATACACGTAATTACTATATAAACCTAATTATTAGCTAAATGAATGGCACATTAGAAGCCACCAGAAAGAATGAGGCAGAACTGTTTTTGTGGGTGTGGAAAGATACCCACGAGTGTAAGGAAGACATAACTGTATTAAGGGCACAGACACCAGAGCCAGACTGTCTGTTGGAATTCTAGCTCTGCTGGCCACTGGCTGTGACCCTGGGCATGTCCACTTCTCCGTGCCTCAGTTTCCTCCTCTGTAAAATGGGAATAATAATAATACTTCCCTCATGGGACTGTGGGATGAAATGAGCTATCACAGAGAACACTTAGTACAGTGCCTGGCTCCAGGTAAGTGCTACTATGTTACATAATTAAATGAAAGAAGCAGGATATAAAGCAGCGTTAAAGAACAGCCCTGTGGGGGGGCGCCTGGGTGGCCCAGTGGGTTAAGCCTCTGCCTTTGGCTCAGGTCACGATCCCCGCATCGGGTACTCTGCTCAGCAGGGAGCCTGCTTCCCCCTCTCTCTCTGCCTACTTGTGATCTCTCCGTCAAATAAATAAATAAAAATCTTAATTAAAAAAAAAAAAAAAGAACAGCCCTACGGTAGGGGGAGAACGCACAGGCACAGGTGCACACCGACATGCACACAGGGGCTCTATGTGCACAGGAAATTCCCGGGGATGTTTTAAGAAAGATGAGGAATTCGGAACTCCTAATATCCATTCCTCTGTCCCATCTGACATCTTTACTAGAAACATCTTTACTAGAAGCACATATCCTTTCTTTTATTTAAACCCAAACGCAGGGCTGAAGCACTCCTCCCTGCCCTTCCGCCCAGCACACTCCACTACCGCTCTTCTGTGCTGGGCTGGGTCTCCTCCATCAAGCAATCAGCAATTCTGGGACTGGGTCAGGGCTTGCTGCCCAAGGAAGCTGGTGTGGCCCGGGGCCCTGGCATCACACACTGCCCCCTTGAGGTCCTGCTGGCTGCTCCCGCCTGTCTCCCCAGGTCTCCCACCTGGAGCTCTGACCACCCCTCCACATCCCCCACCACCAAAGCTGCTTTATCTGCACCAACTGATCTGATAACATTCAGGATCTTCCCAAGCCCCATCCCCCAGTGATGTGACAGCATGATCTCCTAGAATTTAAGAAAAAAAAAAAAAAAAAAGAGCACATAATTTGTGGCAAGTGGAGTTCATAATCTGTTAATTTATTATCGTTTCTGTCGACCTGGAGGGCCATTAGCAGAGGTAATAAAGGGAGATGTAATTATGGGATCTGAGGCCACTCCAGACACAGCTGCTGTCACTCGGCAGCCCATATTTTACTGGCCGCTGGCATTCCCTCCCCCGAGGGAGCCAGACGGTGGCTACCTGGGAGCAGGGCTTCCGGAGGAGGCCTCTGGGGGGTCCCCTGCAGAGCCAGCAGGACAAGGCTCTCCTGGGCTGGGGCAGCCTGCGGGCCGCCTGGGGTGGCGGGATAACTGGCTAATAGTCCAGAGGCTGCAGTTTGTCAAGGGACACCCACTGCCTCTTCAAGGCTGCGGCCCCTGTGCGCGTGTGTTGCTCACGGGGAACAGGATGTGGGCACTCTATAGACTTGGGCTCGTCCCCTGAGCAATGCAGGGCTCGGGGAATTCGACTCAAGGGAGAAGCCTGCGTGCGGCGTTAAGGCAGCGGCAGACGGACTCGAACGCGCGGCCGCAGTGCTGCATGAGTCGCCATCAGCCTTGGCTCCCCCCGGAACTCACCCCTGCAACATGTGTGCTCAAAAACAGGAGTGAAAGGAGCGGGGCTGCTGGGAAAGGAGTTTGTGCTCAAATGATCCTTCCTCCTGGCCACGCCGGTCGCTCAGCGCCCATGGGCACAAGTCAGTTTTCGGGCTCAGCCTTAAAACTCGTGTTCTGGGCACCCCGATGCCTTCTGATGGCCACGGCCCACCATCCCAAAGGCCTGGCTCAGGTTTCGCTCTCTGTCCCTGAAGCCCCTGGCGTCCCTCGTGCCTGGGGACACTGGCCCGTGGTTCTTCTTGCTGCATTCTAAGTACGCGGGATAGGAGATGGCAAACAGGGCAGAGGAGAAGCGAGACGGGCCATGGGTGATAGCACTGCAGCGGCATGCACGGACGTGCCCGATACTATTTGGTCTCTTTTCGTATGGTTAAAATTTTCTATGAAAAAGTATTTTGGGGGCGCCTGGGTGGCTCAGTGGGTTAAGGCCTCTGCCTTCGGCTCAGGTCATGATCCCAGTGTCCTGGGATCGAGCCCCACATTGGGCTCTCTGCTCTGCAGGGAGCCTGCTTCCACCTCTCTCTCTATCTGTCTGCCTCTCTGCCTACTTGTGATCTCTGTCAAATAAATAAATGAAATCTTTAAAAAAAAAAAGAAAAAGAAAAAGAAAAAGTATTTTGTTGTTTTTTGTTTTTTGTTTAAATTATCCATCTTATTCCCAAATGAGGTCCTCAGGGCAGAAATTAATCGAATTCTTTGTATCAGCCCCAACTTCTAGCAAGAAACCTTACATACACCTAATGCTCAATAAATGCATGCAAAGTCAAGTATGAAGCACCCTCTGTGTGCCAGGCTCTGAACAGATCCTGAGAGGCTAGCCCATACTGGCCCACGAGATAAGGTTTCCTGTGCTTAAGTTGAGTGGGCTGGGTGCCAACCTGCGCCATCTTAAGGAGAGAGTCCCGTGGTCGAGGACAGGATGGGCAAGGGCGGACAGCAGTCCCGGTCGGGGTGGGGTTGCTGGCTTGCACCTACCCTGCTAAAACCTCTCTTTCTGGCTCTCTCTCCCTTAAGGGCTAGTGAGCAGGTCTGCAGGTGAGTTTTCTCCCTTAAGGGCTAGTGAGCAGGTCTGCAGGTGAGTTTTCTGTCTAATCTGAGACGGAAATAAGTCGATTAGTTTAAATATATCAGGCACTTGATATGTCATCGCCCCTAATAGGAGGTTTACATGTGGCAGCAGGAGACTCTTAATTAATTTTACCTTAAACACTAGAAGGTCAGGCCCAAATAATTCAGCATGCAAATTTATGCAAAATAGGCAAATTAGTGTTTCAGACAGACAAATGAGCCCCTATGTTTATTTTATTTTTTAATCAAGAAGAATTCAGCTTTGGGGCGCCTGGGTGGCTCAGTGGGTTAAAGCCTCTGCCTTCGGCTCAGGTCATGATCCCAGGGTCCTGGGATCGAGCCCCGCATTGGGCTCTCTGCTTAGCGGGGAGCCTGCTTCCCTTCCTCTCTCTGCCTGCCTCTCTGCCTGCCTGTGATCTCTGTCTGTCAAATAAATAAATAAAATCTTAAAAAAAAAAAAAAAAAAAGAATTCAGCTTTGGACAAGGAAAAATGGAGATGGGAAAGGAGGCTTTTCATACTATTAGCAAAGACAATGACCCGGTCACGGTCCTGCCACTTGTGCTATACCCTCTGTTCTGATTCCTGAGTCACAGGCAAGGACACTAAAGCTCAAGTCGGTCTGAACCCGAAGTCTGTGCCCCAACAACCACCCTGCTCCGCCCACTGCCCTCTTGGTGGGCACCAGCGGGAGATGGAGTTGGGGGGGGCAGGAAGATGTGGAAGAAGAGGGGTGCAAGGGAGACCGTGCCTCCTGGTTCTATGCCTGCCCTCAGAGGTGTTGAGGGCACTGGTGGCAGGAGAAGCAGCAGTGACCTGGCGGTGCCACCAGGAGCCACTCCTGAGCCATTGCCGGGACACAGCAGAGGACTGAGCATGTGGACCGGGGACAGCACAGGGAGGGGGAGAGGGAGCTGTACCAGATTTGGCCCTGGGTTAGTGGAGCAATCCAGGCTGAGGTGTCTTAAGCAGTGGCTTGACCCCACATCTGTGCTGAATCAGCACAGGCCAGATTCAAAGCCACTGAGTGTGTCATCCCAAGAGACTGAGCTCCTTAGTAAGGGCGCTCCAGCTCAGATCCCCTGGGAGCCCACCCGGAGTCAGAACACCAGGGGCCACTAGGGAGTCCCCATGGAAGAAATCCTACGCTTCCTGCCAGCTAAGTGACACCAGCATCACCTCCTGAGGCCTGGTCGGCACAGGAAACCTCCTTCCTAAAGGCTGAGCACGCCTCTTACACAAGGACATTCTGACTCACTCCCATCCACTGTGGGCTTTGGCATGCGAAGTCTAGGACACCTTTGCTACATCACCATGCGCACTGTATCCATTTCTCAGAGCTGGTGACAAACACGAGAAGGATCTACAGACAGGAAGATAAACTGCCCCGTGTCACAGAGCTAGTAAAACTCCAAGTCCACGGTGGAACACAGGATGTCCCCAGAACACACGAGACAAGCTGTTAGAACCGAACAAGGGATTCACTGCACAGCCTTTGCAAACTGCCCAACATGTGTGTAATGCAACGTATGTGGGTATCGGTGTCTACAAAAACAAAACTAAGGATCATTTTCCACCATTTATCCAGGAGGAAGCTGAAAGACAGGTTTGGGCCACATACAGCGAATGAAGTCAGTATCATGCGAAGCCTGTTCACACATACTCTCCACGCTTAGGAGAGAGGCCTCCCTCCCCATCAGGCACACAGCAACAGTGAGTCCGCGATGAACACTAGCGTGTCCGCACATCACTCATGCTCACAGTTCATCCTCATCCAAGCCCACGGAGGAAACACTGTTGGCATTCCCTATTCACAGAGGGCGCAGGGGACCCGCTCAGGGAGACACAGCTCGTAAGTTACAGACCCAGAACCCGAATCCCAGCCCGTGTTTTTAACCACACCAGTCCACCTGTCTCTAAAGGAAGAAAGAGCCTCAATCCTCGCCCGCATTGTTTCCTCGCGCATTTCCAGTAAGGTCTGCAAGGAAACCCTTCCTTGGCCTTCAAGGATTCAAAAAAATTTGCTCTCTGGATCTTAACCTATCGTGGATGCAATTGTCACCCCTCTAGGATGGTAACTGGTTCTGAAGAGTACCAAGAATGTTCAAGAACATTACTGCACCTTCCCACATCTGCTCACCTCCAATCCCACAAGGAGAGAAAAGGAGCCCAGAAGAAAAGATGGCTTCCAGGCTCCCAGGCTCCCATGCATCAGGACCACGGCTGTGGGGACGGTGGCTGAGTGTTCCTGGCCCCACGGGACTCACCTGGGATGTGCTTGGCCCAGCCGATGATGACCACGAGCTCCCTGTCAGCCAGGTCACAGAGAGTGGTCAGGGCCTTGATGTCGCCCTCGGGCATGCCAGGGGGAGGCATGGCATACAGCTTGTCAGGCTCGGCCACCAGCAGGTAGGAGACAATCTTGGTCACTGCCAATGACCAGAGGAGGAATGTAAATGTTGGGGAAAAGAGGAAGGTACTCGGGAAGAAAATTCGGGATCTGGGGAGTCCCAGAAGGTCACCTCCCTTCCCTCTCTGACTCCGCAAACTTGTTGGCCATGGTGATTTGGGTTCCTGTCAAATATCCAAGGGAAGCTGCTGGTGAATTCTCTTGAGAGGACCTGGCTCTGAGTGGGAGGTGAGGGCAGTATTCTGGATGCTGGCCCAGGCCTTCGTAGGATCAAGCTTCGCTTGGAGCCATATTCCATAAATCCCACACGGAAAAGCCTTGTGAATGAAGGCACCAAGCCAGGCACTGAGGCCACCTCCCCCAGATGCTCACTGTCCCAGACCCAGCCGTGGGAAGGTGGCATTGCCCCAAAGGATGCCAGATGTTCCAGGCATGATGTGGGCAGAAGGGGCACGGGTGACCCTGGCACTCACATGGCTTTTTAGCAGGCGGGGAAATCTGTAAGCTCAGGTACGGGCTGCTCTCAGAGTCCAGCCGCCGTTTGTATTTCTGACGGCCTCCACGCACTCGGTCAAGGCGCACACCTGGGGAAAGAAGGGGAAAAGGTATTAGGTTTTCCAACATCAGGGGACTTAGCACTAGCTCTGAATTTCAACTCTGGCTTTGTACCCCCGGACTCGATGCCTTTCCAGCTGCCCTGGGGCCGGCCTCAGGCCAGAGTCAGGCAATCCTCACTCAACTCTCTAATACCAACAGCCCCTGGGCCCGGCCCCGCCTCCGGTTCTGCATCCTCCTGAACCCTATCCTGAGCAACCTTCAGCTCTCGAGCCTTTCTGTCTCTAGAGGGAAACACAACAGAAATGCTCCTCTAGGTGTCGGGGAAGGGAGACTCCTTATTGCAGATCTGCTGGGAACCTAGGGAATGCGGAGTTGGTTTGCAAGAGAGGAAAGGAATCTTGGCCTCTAGCAAGTACCTCAAATATGAAAACAAGAATTTTTTTTTTTTTTTAAACAAGAATTTTCAAACTTTTCACATACACGGCATCTGGATAGGGGTTCATGACCAATGGCAGTTTCTGGATCCCACCTTCCGAGACTGCAGGATGACATTCTACGGTCTCTTCTAGAACACAGGGAGGGTGAGGACTGGTCAGGGCAGCGGGAGTACCCTCAGAAGCAGGGGTGTGGGCAGCCCTGGGCCAGACGCTCCTGGACGGGGATGCAGGTGAGGGTCCTGCCTGCAGCTAGTGAGCGAACACCGCCGAGTCTCCCAGCAGCAAGTGCAAAAAGCATCCCTCCCCAGGAGAGAGGACTCTCTCAGAGAGATCCGCTATTTCTCCAGGTCTCTAGGGCCTTCCAGAAACCCACCCTACCCCTCAGCTCCCGCTGTCTAGAGAGACGTGCTGGTACCATCTGATACCCCTACCAGCCCACAGGGTGGACAGGACCTCCACCAATCTACGCGGCCTGGCCTAGAAAATGGATGGGACCCAACAAACTAGCAGAGCGGCGGGCTCCTGTTTCCTTCCCATGAAACAGGCCTTGACTAAAACACGTAATAAGGGGCACCTGGGTGGCTCAGTCATTAAGCGTCTGCCTTGGGCTCAGGTCACAATCCGGAGATCCTGGGATCGAGCCCGCATCCGGCTCTCTGCTCAGCAGGGAGCCTGCTTCTCCCTCTCCCACTCCCCCTGCTTGTGTTTCCTCTCTCGCTGTCTCTCTCTGTGTCAAATGAATAAATAAAATCTTTTTTAAATAACTAACTAACTAAATAAATAAATAAAACACATAGTAAGTCAGACAGAGCCGGAGTCCTGAGGGGAGGACAGCGGGGTGGTCTCCTCAGCCTCCGAGCTGACAGGCCCAGATCAACCCCTTTTCCTCTCCCAAAGGTCAACAGCATCGCCCTCACAGAGGCCCAGCAGTGCATCTTCATCCAGGGCCCCGTCTGGAACTTTCCCCAGCACCTCCTCCTGCCTGTCCTCCCAGGGTGGCGGGGGCGGCTGCTCGTCCTGTCCGCTCAGGCCCTTCTCGGGCAGAGGCAGGAGAAAGGGACGGTAACTGAATAGGTTGAGGATTTGGATCCCATTCATGCCAGGGGTGATTTTCTGGCTGTTTCTTAGAATGCACAGCTAGTCCATTTCAGTCCCTGGGACCAGAGAGAAGTCCCCTAGAGCCACAAGAGCCACTGGAAGTAAAATCACTTTGTTTTCTGAATGCAGGGACCAGCCCTTCAACTGCTAACTGCCCTAAAGGAACTTGAGGTGACGAGTGCCTCGGGTTGAGGGCTCAGACCACCTCCTCCCCCAGAAGCACCAAACCAGACCGCCCAAGGGGACGGTGTCTTTGGCCAGTCACTGCTCCGCATTTCCATCAGCAGGTGTCCCTTTTACTACAGACAGGTGCTCCTGTATTCGATGCTGGACATGGCTGCAGTGAACTTTTTCGAGGGGAGAGAGTTGACCCGGCATCCCACCCCTGCTCCCTGTGGGAAGATAATTCCCCTGTGGTGTGTCATCTCGGAGGAGGCCTGTGCCCACCCCCGACTCTGGATATCCAAGTGCGGCAGGTCCTCCGGCTAGTACCCGTCTGGAGGTCGAAGCATGGCCCTGGGACATATAGGCCCAGTCCACGGGAGGCTTTGATTGAATGGCACGTGGTCAGGGCAGCCCCAGGCCACACGCTCCCTGCCACCACATCTCCTGTGCCTGGGCTTCCCCTGGCCCTTGCTGGCCTCTTAGTGTGCTCTTGGAGCCTCTGGAGAAGCTTCCAGTGAACTCCCCTTTTGCATTGAGGGGCAGAATGGACTGCAACCGACCACACCTGCACCTGGGTTCTCCAGACCCTAAGGCGAGGAGAGTTTATCCAGAAGGTGAACTCAGGAAGACAGCCAGTAACCAGTGGGTTCCTGAGCAGGGGTCTCCGGGTGTCAGCCACGGAGGCTTGGCCTCACTGGGGACCCTGGGAGACAGGGTAGGACACGCCCCAGGGACCTCTACAGCAGATGAGGGCCTTGGGGCATTCACAGAGGTGCCCAGAGAAAGCCCCTGGCCAAGCGGTGCTCACGAGGTAGCACTTGGGTCAGCATGTGCATGACAGAGGGCTGCATGGACGCAGGTGGGACACTGGCTGCTGCCCTCCTTCTCTGGGGTGGTCCCGGCCAGGCCTCACCTGGGAGCGAGTCTGAAATGCAAACAACTCAGGCTGCCCCCCACGAATCCGAGTCAGCATGCTCACAAGGTGACTCTGGGCATGGAGGCGGGTGAGTCTGGGAAGCATCCGAGCGACCAGCCGTGCCTTGGACCTTGAAGGGGACAGCGGAGACCCATCCCGTGCAGGACCTAACACCCATGTGTGCTGGGAGGACTTTGGCTCCCACCCTCCACCCCTCCCGGCTGCTCAGGGCAGAAGGAGCAGGCACAGAAACGTAGGAAGGATGGCTCCTCCCTTGAAGGTTTTGGGGGCAAAGGTCCCTGTTCTCCTGACCCCCTCCTGTGATCCAGCCTCAGAGCGGCTCACCCCTGCCTATGACACTGAGAGCCAAACCCTCTACCAAGCTTTGCTTTTTCTTAGAAAGCTGGTGAGATGAAAAGCAAAAATGCCGAGCTTCGTTCACAGAGGACAATGAGGACGCCCTTTTCCTGCGCACCTACTACGCAGCAGGGTCTGCCTGGAGTCCAGGAGGAGCCCCTTCCCCACTTTGACTTTCTCTCCTGGTTCTCCCTTCCATCCCGCGGCTGTCAGCAGGAGTGGGAACTGCTCGACAAAACAAAGAACGAGGGAGGCGTCCCTTGGCAAGGCTGGCACTTGCCACTTCAGTCACTACCTCGATCTGGAATGTTCTCGGTCCGGACACAGGACCCAGCCTTTAGCGGGTGTTTAAGAAGTCTCGGTGCATACAGGAACCGATGGGCCTCCTTCCCCCGACCCCCAGGAGTGCCGGGTGCTTCTTCCAGGGCTCCAATAGCACAGCACCCTGGCTTCCCCTCCCGACCAGGAGCCCCTACCCAGTGGGCTGCTCTCTGTCCCATTCCAGGGTCTGTCATGGTGCCCAATGCCCAGCAGATGTTGAGAAAGTCAGAGCTGTTACTGACATCATCTCCATTATTATTACTACTCCTCCCCGACACTGTGTACATGTCTCTGGTAAGTCAGAGTAAGAAGAATCACGAGGAGGCGCCTGGGTGCCTCAGTCGGTTAAGCGTCTGCCTTCAGCTCAGGTCATGATCCCAGGGACCTGGGATGGAGTCCCACACAGCTCCTTGCTCAGCAGGGAGCCTGCTTCTCCCTTTCCCCCTGCTCCTCCCTCTGCTCAAGCTCTCTCTCTCAAATAAATAAAAAAAATAGTATTAAAAAAAGAACAATCATGTAAACAGCCTAATTTATGGAGGACTTTTGCTATGTGTTGCCCTTTTTCATCTATAGCATATGAAGCTGGCACAATTATCCCCATTTTATGATTAAGAACCACTGAGGCTCGGGGGATGGTTGAGGGATCTGCCCAATAAAGGAGCCAGGACCCACCAACTCTTGGCTACACCAGGGTACCACCCCCCAGGACCCAGCCTGTGTCATCTTCCATCTACATTTTCTCCTTCAGATCTTCATGGCAGGAATGTCAATGGCTCCAATCAATACACACGTCAATTATCAGCTTATTCTGTTTTCTTAAGAAAAGTAGCCTACTGGGTTTGATTTTGCCCAAACTGAGGCCTGACGCGAGCCAGGCTTGCCTCCTGGCTTCCTGCCTGCTTTCCCAGGTCTCACCCCAGCCACAAGCCCATAAGGGCTCCAGCCCACGGGATCCAGCGGGCAAGGACCCACGCCCATCTTGATGGCTCAAACGGCTTTGGCGCAGTTGGCTCTCATAGTGTTTGTCTCATCATCAGGTATGGGGGAGGGGGCAATGGTGACACCAACTCTGCTCACCGAATATGGCTTTTGTGGTCATCATAGTGAGAAAATGCTTGGTTAGTTGGCAGTGGTTCCAGTAGGCCAGGGGAGGCCGTCCCTCCTGCCGCCACGCTCGGCAGCCTTCATGGGGACTTTGCCACGCCACCTTGCACGTGTTTCCCTCTGTTCCTATCCACTCTTCAGTAGGGTCTTAAGGGAAAGAGCCCACGTCAGCTCTGCTTTCTGAGCTCTCCTCCCCCCATACTGTCCCAAGGGTAAAGAGGTCATCATATTTAGGGTGGAGGAGTCCTGAGGTGTAGGCCTGGGTTTCCCAACCCAGAGACCCCCTTCCCACAGGCTGCGCCCCCACCTGACAGCCGTATCCTTCCAGCCCACGCTGTTCCCAAAGGCCAATGAAGATCTGGATTCACCCTCGAAAGCCCAGTTCAAGTATCAGCTCTACTGAGAAGCCTTCCAGACTCCCTGGAGCGGAGCTGGCCATGCCCTTCTTGAGCTCCCTTCGCTTACTCTCTATTACGGCAACTTCAGTCAAAACAACAACTCTTCACAGTACACTGTGCTAATCCCCCTGCTGGACTATGGGCACCTCCTGGGCAAAGACTTTCATCTTTGACGCCCAAGCTCAGCACCCAGCCCGTGGGAGGCAGCCAAGCATCTGAGTAGAATGATGCACCAGTTCAAACCAGCCCTCACACTTAGGGAACAAAAGAATCTCAGGGTTGGTCCTTTTCCCAGCAACCAGAAATTTACTCCCTTAGGCGAACCCATTCCTCAGGAAGGTCTTCCTCTGTACTGAGCTAAAGTCTGTCTCCAGATCACTTTCTACCCTCCATCCCACCAATGAGACCAACCCCCTTTCACAAGATAATCCTTTATGGATTTGAACATCCTTCGGTACCCTCCTTCTTTAGCCAAGCACTCTTTATTTTCTCTATCTGGATAGTATTTCAGGCCAGTCACCTCCCCACCTTCTACACATCTGTCTTTATTGATGTGGTCTGCTCTGAACTGAGCACCAACAGCATCTCAAGGAGCAGAGACAGTGGACAGAGGTCTGAATTCCTCTGCACGCTGCCTAAACAGACACTGGTCAACTATGTTTATACTTACTACCTGGCAATGTGTTTTTATATTTTCTAGCGTACGCTGCTCACAATTTTAGGAAAACAAGGTAAGGGCACAGACTGTTCCCATCCTGAGAGCTCCAACAAGATGCTACATCATCAATCCTTTAAAAACAAATCACCAAATTCTAGTGGTGGGGTCTGGCAGACATTATTAGATGTATACCCCACTGTCTTTCCATTCTGTGTCTTTCATGGTAAGGGAACCTGGATTTTGTTTGTGTCCTAGCCAGTCCTACCAATCCTGGTCCCTCCCTACCTTCTCAGTTGCTGTGATAGCAAGTGCTGGTCCTACAACCTGGCTCTGGCCAATGGGTTATAATGGGAAGTCCATGCTGGGGGACCTTCTGGGAATGGTTTTGCTTTTCTGATACAAGGGACAGACATGTTCAGTGCAACTCTGCCTTTCTCCTCCCCTGACCTGGAAGGCAACGGTCAGAGCTACGGCAACCACCTTGCAACCATGAGGAAGCCAAGCGAGGACCCCAAAGCACACCAAAGAAAGACAAAAAGGACTGAGAGTCCTTGATGCTATGACTGAGAAGCCTGTAAAATGCCAGCAAACGCCCATCTCCAGAGTCCTTGGCAGGTGGGGAGATCAATCTCATTTATTGATGCCTAAGCCTCTAGCAGTCAAGTTCTCCGTAACTTGCAGCAGAAAGCAATTTTCACTGATAAAATGGGCAATTACTTTCTAAATTAGGATGTTTAAGTCTTACAAACACCCAGTGGGTGGGGGGGGAGGTGGGAAAGAGAAGGCATCTTGAACTTGAAATGAGAGTTGCCTTACTGTTTGTCCTTACAGTTTTGGCAAAATATCTAGAAAGCAGGCTCAGGGCATATTAAAGTACTACTTAACTTAAAATTACTGTCTGGGGGGGCGCCTGGGTGGCTCAGTGGGTTAGGCCGCTGCCTTCGGCTCAGGTCATGATCTCAGGGTCCTGGGATCGAGTCCCGCATCGGGCTCTCTGCTCAGCGAGAAGCCTGCTTCCCTCTCTCTCTCTCTCTGCCTTCCTCTCCGTCTACTTGTGATCTCTCTCTGTCAAATAAATAAATAAAATCTTTAAAAAAAAAAAAAATTACTGTCTGGGACGCCTGGGTGGCTCAGTTGGTTGGACGACTGCCTTCGGCTCAGGTCATGATCCTGGAGTCCCGGGATCGAGTCCCGCATTGGGATCCCAGCTCCACGGGGAGTCTGCTTCTCTCTCTGACCTTCTCCTCGCTCATGCTCTCTCTCACTGTCTCTCTCTCAAATAAATAAATAAAATCTTTAAAAAAAAATAAAATAAAATAAAATTACTGTCTGGGATTATTAGATTGTGTCATCTCATTGATACTTTCTGGATTTAAAAAAGCACTAATAAGGGGCACCTGGGGTGGTTCAGTGAGTTAAGCCTCTGCCTTCAGCTCAGATCATGGTGTCAGGGTCCTGGGATTGAGCCCCGAGAGCCCAGCAGGGAGGCTGCTTCTCTCTCTGTCAAATAAATAAATACAATTAAAAAAAAAAAAAAAGGCACTAATAAGGGACGCCTGGGTGGCTCAGTCGTAAAGCGTCTGCCTTCAGCTCAGGTCATGATCTTGGGGTCCTGGGATCGAGTTCTACATCAGGCCCCCTGCTCACTGGGGTGCTTCTCCCTTTGCCTGCTGCTCCCCTTGCTTGTGCTCTCTCTCTCTCTCTCTGTCAAATAAATAAATAAATAAATCTTAAAAAAAATTAATACTTAACATGCAAAATGTTACAGATCTCTAAGTTAATAAATACATAGCCTTCGTTTTAACCACTATTCAACACTGTTAATCCCTGAACATGTACAGGACAAAATTTAAGTATTCATAAATTTGCTAAGAATACAGAAAGACTGATGATCACTGGGATCCACGTTCCTATGCAGACTGAGTCCTGTAGCTGAACCCAGGACTGGATAGGGAGCTGTCCTGGGCCAGCATGGTAACCCCTCTAAATCCTGTACAAGATTACGACAGATAATACCGGTGCAGATACAGATACGACACAAGCGTAAGCAGAAGTTCTCATCTACTAAGCAGCTGTCACTTGGTGCTGGCCTCTGCTCTAAGAATTGTACGTATGTTATTTTACTTAGGGATTGCAACACCCTAGGAAGGAGATTCCCTTAGCCCATTCTACAGATGGAGAAATTGAGGTTAAGAGAGGGTGAGGAACTTGCCAAAACCACAGAGGTAGGAAGGCAGTGGACTTTGACCTCCGAGGACAGCTACAGTTCTCACCTGCTTGCTGGGGCAATTCCCACCAGGTCTCTTCAGGCTGGCGTTGCTAAAGGCTCCTCACTTCTGCTAGCCCTGGGGTGCATCCCCACTTCTAACTGGTTCCCTCCATCCCGCTCACCCCTCTATAAATAGTTCCTTCTTTAAATCCTCTCTGGTGACCCCAGGAGGAGACATCTGTTCCTTCCCAGAGCCCTGACCAAGGCAGTGGGAAGGTGAGATGTGCTTGGTCACCCTTGCGAGGAATAGAGGGGAAAGGCATCGAGAACAGGAAGAGTAGCCCAGTCCATGCCAAGATGCTCCATCACAACGCCTGGAAAGCAAAGACCCAGGGCCCCCCTGGCTGTGGCTTGCGAGGTTTGCTTGGTGACTATGTTTGAGGGTAGAAAACTGTGCGGACCGCCCAGAGAGGTCTGTGCCTCCAAAGCAGAAGAGAGAAGCATTAGCGTCAGGATGCAATCCCTGACTACCTCTTAGCACCTCAGTGACCTTGAGCAAGTTTCCTCACCTCTCTGTGCCTCGACTGCGGTACCTGTACAAAAATAACGTTATGGGGCGCCTGGTGGCTCAGTGGTTTAAGCCTCTGCCTTTGGCTCAGGTCATGATCTCAGGATCCTAGGATCGAGCCCCGCATCAGGCTCTCTGCTCAGCGGGGAGCCTGCTTTCCCCTCTGTCTCTGCCTGCCTCTCTGCCTACTTGTGATCTCTGTCAAATAAATAAATAAAATCTTAGAGAAAAAAAAAAATAAAAGTCTCAGACCTGTTTAAAAAAAATAGTAAAATAACAGTTATGTACCTTGCAGGATCGTTTTGAGGACTGAAGGAGCTGGCACACGTAAACCACTTGTAACACTGTGAACACTAGTAAGTGATCAGTAAGTCTCAGTTAATCATATAATTAGTATTAAAAATCCTGTTGCCTATTTTTTTTTAAAGATTTTATTTATTTATTTGACAGACAGAGATCACAGGTAGGCAGAGAGGCAGGCAGAGAGAGGAAGGGAAGCAGGCTCCCTGCTGAGCAGAGAGCCTGATGTGGGGCTCTATCCCAGGACCCTGGGATCATGACCTGAGCCGAAGGCAGAGGCTTTAACCCGCTGAGCCACCCAGGCGCCCCCCTGTTGCCTATTTTGACCATATCACTAGCAGCATCCTGGCCATGGTACTGCCCTGCAGTTCTGCAAGACGCTAGCACTGGGAGGAACTCGGTAACGTATTTCTTACAACTACATGTCAATCTTCACTGATCTCAAAAATAAAAAGGTTAATTAACAGGACTGTTAGCTGCTAGCGGAAATGTAAAATGATGCAGCTGTTACAGAAAGCAGCCTGGCAATTCCTCAGTGACAGGGCTGTCATCCACATCGTATCACATGGCACGGCAACGAATTCCAGGTACGTCCCCAAAGGAACTGAAATCGGGAATTCCAGCAGACACTAGGATCTCAGTGTTCACGGCAATAACACTCACGAGAGTCAAAAAGGTGGAAGCAACCCAACCGTCTGTTGGCAGATGACTGGGTGAACAAAATATGGTATATCCATTCAATGGACTACGACCCAGCCAGAAAGAGAGACACTGTTCTGACCTGCTACGACATGGACGAACTTTGAAGACATTAGGCTCAGTCAAAGATGCCAGACACAAAAGGAGAGATGTTGTGAGTCCACTTGTAAGAATACCTAGAGTCGACAGAAGACAGACTGGAGGTTACCAGGGGAAGTGGGGTGGGTAGAATGGGGGTCACTGTTTCCTGAGTACAGGGTTTCTGACTGAGACGATGAAAATGGGAACTAGAATCATTGTCCGTGTGCTTTGCACCTCTGAATCGTACAAAATGGCAGACTTTGTTACTGTATTTTGTCAGTTAAAAATACTTCATCTTTCTCAGGTTCATGGAATTAAACAACAAAATGTGTGAAAGTAGCCAAGTGCTTGGTACACAGTAGGCGCTTAATAGTCACTGCTTTCCTTTCACCTGCCTATGGAAGGTGGTAAGGTCTAGAAGGAACTGACAGCCTCCTTCTTGGGAAGAGAGCGAAACACACCCCCTTAGTTATAACTACTTGAGTCAGATACATTTAAAAACAAAACAACAACAGCAGGAAAAAAAAAAAAAAACACCTTAAGGAAGTAAGGTTCAGAGAGGTTGAGTATTGTGCCCAGGATCACACAGCTCCAACCCGGCTTCTTTCTGGAATACACCCACAGGGTGCAGCGCTGTCTCCATCCCACCCAGGACAGAGGCTCTGCCTGTAGCTGTATGGCCCACAGACCCCACCAGGCTCCTCCCCAAGCTGGTGCTCCTCTACCCATAGTGGCCAATCCCATGTCCTAGCTCAGGGCACAGGAAACATTCCAGTAGCTGCAGGACCACTCTCGGGCAGAAAATCCTTGGAGGGGGGCACCTGGGTGGCTCAGTGGGTTAAGCCGCTGCCTTCAGCTCAGGTCATGATCCCAGGTCCTGGGTTCGAGCCCCACATCGGGCTTTCTGCTCAGCAGGGAGCCTGCTTCCTCCTCTCTCTCTGCCTGCCTCTCTGCCTACTTGTGATTTCTCTCTGTCAAATAAATAAATAAAATCTTAAAAAAAAAAAAAAAAGAAAATCCTTGGAGGGAGGAGGTGCCAGGCTCCCCCAACCTCTTGATCCCATCCGCGCCCATCTGCTGACCTCTCCAGCCGCCTGCAGCTCTGTCCATGTCCAGAAGCGGCAGCTGCCTCATCCTCATCAGATGTCCACTTGCTGACTTGATAAGATCAGCCTCCTGACTTTTTTCTTAATGGAAGTAAAATAAATCCTGCTTCCCTCCACCTCCTTCCTTTCTTCTCATTTTTCCCTCCCTTAGCTGGACAAGATCCCAGGCTTTCGGAAGTATAAATAGCCAAGAGTGCAGGAGCCCAGTAGCCGGGGGGCAGTTCAAGTTTCTTTCTTTTCTGCCCAGGCGCTAAAAATAACCTGCGAGAGCTCTGAGGAGCGTGGCCCTGCACCTGGCCCAGAGCCTGGCCCCGGCGCACTGCTTCTGTCACATTTCTCTTCCCAAAGGAAATGTTCGGACCAGGCTGGAGAGGGAAAGGCCTCTGAGCCCATGTCCTCCCCGGGGTCTCCTCTGCAGAGCTGCTGTCTGCATCTAAGGCCAGGCAGGATCTCTCCTGACATTGCAAAATGTTCAGGGTCAGGACCATTTTTATCACCGGACCCACAAATCGCCCCTCCCGCCCTACCCCCAACTCCATTCAGTGTCCTTGCTTTCTTTATGAATGACGCAAGCAGGTTCACGTTGGTACCATGCTTCACAGTTTAGAAAGCGATTTCCACATCTCATTAATTCTGCTTAACAATTCTAAGGGAGGGAGACTCCATGACTGTTATTATTCCCGTGTGAAACTGAAGCCCAGAAAGGACAGGTAACCTGCTCAGGGACACACAGCCAGGAAATATCAGAGGGAGGAACTGAACCTTGACCTCCAAGTCCTATCTTCTTGGCTTTAAACTTGAGATCACCAGACAGTGGGATCATTGGGAAGCCACGGAAAGCCTCTGAAAGATACAGACAAGAGTACTTAA
Organism: Lutra lutra; assembly: GCF_902655055.1. NCBI lineage: Eukaryota > Metazoa > Chordata > Mammalia > Carnivora > Mustelidae > Lutra > Lutra lutra. The sequence goes on from NC_062284.1 coordinate 130,908,985, forward strand.
CCCCTCTGAGGTTCTGAGTCAGTAGGTCTGGGGTGATGTCCAGGAACAGATAATCTCTCAATGTTCCTCCAGCAATTCTGAGAACTTGCCAGGTCTGGCGAGCTCTGTGCTAGACCTGTTTTATTCAGTACTTTATCTGACCAGTGTTCTTCTTTGGGGACTTAGGGGCTGACTCTGCCTGTAAGTTCTACCAAATTATAGCTGACTCATCTCTAGAAAGAGGAAACCACCGAGAAGGTGATGTGGGTACCCAGAGGCTGCGGGTCATGGGGGCATGCTAACCGCTGTCCCAGCACAGCAGAATGCCCTCATCTACACTCCTACACATGCCCAGCCTCCTTCAGCTACCTGTCCTGAAGGGGGTTCTGGCTGACAGGTGAGCTCACCTTGCTGCCTAGGACAGGATGGCTATTTGGGGCTGCCTCTTACCTTGGTGCCATATCCTCATGGTGAAGAGTCTCATGCCTGATTCACTAGAAGTCAAGGGAGCCTTGTAGTGAAACCACATGCTATCTAATATCCCAGGGCTTGTGCCAATGGCTCCTGGATGGATACAATGGTTCTGCATCATGAGCCCCTGGCCCCCTGTCCATTAAATTTTCCATCAGCTGCTCTCTTCTCTGGACCCTTCTCACTCAGACCATCATATGACCAAGGGCATTTCAGCAAGCCTGGGCTGTCCCTGCATTTCCAACTGCCAAGTCGGCTCCAACACTGTGCACCCAACAGAGCAAAACTATTTAAACCCAGTTTCCCCTTCCTTTCCCTTCCTTTTCTCTCCCCTTTGAGGAAAAACTACAAGCTTTGCTACTGGCCAAGCTAACCACACTGAGTTGGAATGGTTTTTTTTTTTTCCTTTATAAGATTTTATTTATTTATTTGAGAGAGAGACAGTGAGAGAGAGCATGAGCAAGGAGAAGGTCAGAGGGAGAAGCAGACTCCCCATGGAGCTGGGAGCCGGATGCGGGACTTGATCCCTGGACTCCGGGATCATGACCTGAGCCGAAGGCAGTCGTCCAACCAACAGAGCCACCCAGGCTTCCCTGGAATGGGTTTCTTAAAAGGATTTCTCACATAACCAAGGAGACTAGCTACCACTCAGCTCTGTTATTTACTGGCTGTGTGGCCTCGGGCAAATTAAACTCACCACATCAGGCATGGCCAATAGCTGTCAGCTGTGCCACTGCCTTCCATTTCCTAGTCTGTAGCAGACATTGCTAATCGCTCACCACTCCGGCCTACGGATCCCAATTGTGCATAAGCCTTTAGATCATGTATCTAAGCAGCCACCCCAACCCCACTCAACATGTAACAGGTCAACTAAAAGGTAATTTACCACCCAGGAGCCTGAATTACTTCTCAGGATCCTTCTATCTCTAAAACTCTGGTTCTGTAATCATAGGTCTTTTTTTTTTTTTTAAGATTTTATTTATTTGTTTGAGAGAGAGAGAGAGAGAGAATGAGGGAGAGAGTGCACACACATGAGATCTGGGAGGGTCAGAGAGAGGAGACTCCCCACTGAGCAGGGTCTCCAGCATCATGACCTGAGCCAAAGGCAGTCGCCCAACCAGCGGAGCTGTCCAGGCACCCTGTAATCATAGGTCTTAGTCGGACTTCAGGAACCTCTTAGTTAGGCTTCTGTGAAGCTCCTAAAATTGTCTACAAAATTTTATGGGTAAGTACTTGCAGATTTTCAAAGCAATTCATCAATCCTTAAATCAGTTACAATTGGATTAGAGGCAGTCACAGTAAAGAGCATGTAAACAAACAAATGAGTAATTTCAAGTCGGGAGTACTTCAACCAGGAAGTAAACAAAAGGGAATGATAACAAAGGGAAGTGGGAAGAAAGGCCTTTGTGAGATGGCACCTCAGTCTGGGGTGCAAGGATGAGAAGCCAGCCACCGGGACAGCATTCCGGGCAGGGGAAAGCCCAAAGCTCCTGGAGGGGAAGAGAGTCTGTCATGCTTGAGGATCAAAAGGAAACCAGTGAGGGGTGCCTGGGTGGCTCAGTGGGTTAAAGCCTCTGCCTTGATCCCAGGGTCCTCTGCTCAGCGGGGAGCCTGCTTCCTTCTCTCTGCCTGCCTGCCTCTCTGCCTACTTGTGATCTCTGTCTGTCAAATAAATAAATAAAATCCTAAAAAAACAAACAAACAAAAAAAAAACAGTGAGGCTGGAGCCCAGTGAGCAGGAGAGGAATGGGACCAGATGACCCTGAAAAGATAGGAGGGGCTACATCACGCGGAGTGAAAAGGACCAGAGTGAAAAAATGAAGTAGAAAAACAGGGAAAAGGCTCAGACAAGCCCCTCACAGAGAAGGAATCCCAAGTGGCTAGTACGCGTAGGAAACATGCTTCTCTGATACTGGCGAGCGTACACATGAAAGCCGTAGCAAGATACCACTTTACCCACACCAGCAAAAATTAAGATGTGTTGGTGAGGTAGGGAGCAACCACAAGGTCTGAACCCAAGTACTAAGTCAGTGCAGCGGAATCAAGAACAATTTCATAGCGTCTGATAAAGCTGAGGCTGCATGGACCCGGCACTTCTACCCTCCCCCAGGGCCTGAAATCCCTGTTGTGCAACCACCAGGACACAGGGCGTGTGAAGCACTACTCTCTTGGCAGTAGAAAGGAAAAACCAACTTCCCCCCCAAACTCACTCAGTGACACCACAGTGCAGCAGTGTGCAAACTAAGGTCTCTGGGCTAAACCCAGGGCTCTGCCTGTCCATCAGAACATAGTTCTGTTCACTCATCTCTCCACCATCTGTGGCTGCTTTGGCCCTGGAACAATGGTGAGTTCCATAGCTGCCACAGAGGCCTTCAGGCTCATTAAAGCCTAAAATGTTTATCCTCTGGCCGCCTCCTGCTAAGCAGCAACGAAAATGAATGAATTACAGCACCGCGGGACAACAGCATTCATCTCAGAAACATCATCTAAAACATTCCAGATGCAGGACACATAGAGTGTAATTTCATTTAAAACAAATCCCTCCACCCCAATAGCCACAGAGATATCAACACGATAAAACTATTTTAAAAAGTGAAGGAAAATCGATGTGAAACCAGGGTAAGTTACCTTTGAGGGTAATGAAAATGGGGAAGGGCACAAAGGGAACCTGAAAAGTCAGGGCAAAAATTTTTTTCGGGAGCCTGGGTGGCTCAGTGGGTTAAGCCTCTGCCTTCGGCTCTGGTCATGATCCCAGGATCCTGGGATTGAGTCCCACTATGGGCTCTCTGCTCAGCAGGGAGCCTGCTTCCCCCTCTCTCTCTGCCTGCCTCTCTGCCTACTTGTGATCTCTCTGTCAAATAAATAAAATCTTTAAAAAAAAAAAAAGCTATTTAAAAAAATGGAAGGTATCAGTATTCATCATATTTTACATATATTTCTGGCATATAAAAGTGCTTGCCCACCCAAATACATTATTCATTCCCCTTTTCCATACCAATAGAGTTTTAGTGGGACACATGGCATCCCACTGGCTGAAGACTATAATTCCCAGACTTCCCTACAAGGGCATGACCAAATGACCAGGTTCCACCAATGAGCTATGAGTGGAAGGAACACGTGCCACTTCTGGATCCCATCCTTCCAATGAGCTGGCCAGCCTATGCTTCCTTCGGCTGCCTGAGAGATGGTATTAACTGGGTCCACCTGCTAAGGCTGGCCAAGCTGCCAGCCAGTACCAGACTTCTGGACTGTTACATGAAAGATGAGAGGGCTACACAACTATCCTGTTTAAGCTTCTGGTGTTGGTTCATTTGTTTGGAGAGGGGAAGGGAGTCTCTTTTTTATAGAAGCTCAGCCTTAGCCTAACTAATATACTATAAATATTTTCCTGAATCTACTCAATGTTTACTTTTTAAGGAATTTTTTTTTTTTTAAGTGGATGGGGTAAGGAAGTGGATACAGTAAATTCTATCAGGTCTTTGGGAAAGTTTTGCTAGAAAGGGGAACAAGGTGAGAGCAGTAGCCGGATGAAGGTGAAAGGTCAAAATACAGTGGTGGGGGGGTTAAAATTTAAATTTTGATGTTATAAGGGGAGAATAAAAGTATGTTTGTGTGCTGAGGAAGATGATCCAGCAGTGAGGAAGAGTGTGATGAGGCTGGAAGCAGAAATGATGCCACAGGACTGAAGTCCTTGACGAAGAACGAGTCAGAGCACAGGCGGGGAGACCGGCTTTTGACAGGAGCAGACATAGCTCTAAACAGGGGTGAGGACAGGAAACAGCGGGTAGGTTTGTGGATTCGATAGCCGGTGGGTAAGAAACTCCCCCACTTGACTGTTTCTATTTTTTCAAGAAAATGGGAAGCAAGGTCATTGGCCAAGGATGGGGGAGAGAGGCTACGGGAGGTTCAAAACCGCCTCCTGGATCACAGAAGAAAATCAACCACGTAATATGGTGAAGACCATGGATCTCCAATCAGTGACGGACATGCTACTTTGGGGTACAACTCTGGGGCTTTCCCTGAAGAGTTGGGAGCGAGATGAAATACTATGATGAGGATTCCCCATTTACAGGAAAAGGAGGCTTTCGGAGGTTTAAGTAAAGCACCCAAGGAGCTGAGCAGTGGTGACGCTGGGTCTCACTGGGTCTGTACGACCACCGAACCCATTGTTTCATGCTTCGGCACACCAGAAGTCCTACTTGGACAGTAATAAGGATTCAGCACAGACAAGCTCAGGCCCTATGGTTTCAATAGGTTAATAGCTCCCCAACCAAAGGTCATCCGATCATCGTGCCTGACCGGCCCAGACACTGCAGCCACATGGGAAAGCTCGTGAGCCGTCAGACTTGGTGTGTATGTGCACGTGTGCACGTGTGTGCGTCATTATGCACACGTGTAAGATGGAAAGTGGTTGGGTGTGGGGGGGTGGGGGAGATACAAATATACATCAGCGTTCTTCGGCTCTTGTTCAAAACTATTCTCTGAAGTGCCGGAGCGCTGGTTTGTTTCAGAACGCTAATGCATTTTGGAAAAGAAAAAAAGAATTTTTAAAAGCAAGTCACCTCTCATCCTCTTTCTTCATTCACAGGGCCAGCAAAGTGGTATTTCTGGCAGGGGCTAGAGGCAGAAATACTCTATAAATACAAAGCCATTAAATCCCATGCAGCGGGAACCTGATCGGAGCCTCCTTTTAATTTCCTGACATGAGCTGGCCACTAACCCAATTACCCAGAATCCCCGAAGGAGCCCTTCGCCCGCCCAACAAGCACAAAGACAGTGAGAGCATATAGCATGGATGTCAGCCCAGCTTTCACTGAAATCAAGTATCTTTTAGAAAACACTTGGGCAAAGGGGGGCAGGGGCCGAGGGAAGAGGAAAGGGAGCAGGACAGGGAGGCTGCCGGCCTGAGGCAGGTGAAGTGAGGTGAGGAGAAGTGAACCAGCAGGACCAGCCTTCGAGGGGGAGCTGCTGGAAGCCTGGAGCTGTACTGAATGAAGCCTGAGGGCTCCCTGAGAAAGCCAGTGAGCGGTTATCCAGGCTCTTCCAGGCTCTTCCGCTGAGAGGCTGTCAGGCCACACCGCAGCCGGGCCAGTTAGCCCGTCTCTCAGGGGAGAGCTTCTCCAGGGGTGTCCCAAGGGAGATGCTCATCCTGACTTTTGACCCCAGACAGAGGGACAGCCCTGATGGGTACCACCTCTGAGATTCCCACCAGGGGATCCAAGAGGAAGATCGGGGCAGCCAGGGTGCCCGAGAGGTGACATCTTACAGCAGTCCCACAGCGGGTTTCACCAAGGAGCTGTTCCGGCTGGGCTGCACCCCGAACTCCACGGCCCTACAGGTGACAACACGGAGGCCCAGGAGCATGTGGAACAACACACACGGCGAGATCCCCTCAGGGCCAGGAGGAGGGCGCAGGCCCCAACTCCCAACCTAGTGTGGATTTTGTAGTCAACGTTTTATGAAGAGAAAAATCACTTTTATTCCCTCTGAAATATAGACTTTCACATGCTGGATTTGCTTTAAGCGAGACAGACCCACCGGCATCACCTACATTGCTCAGTCAATGATTCCAGAGCCTACGGCGGCCTCAAGGCAGAGGCTGAGCCAAAGGAAGCCATGTGACCAGACATCTCCCCCCCACCCCAGCCCCCGAGGTTGCTGGCCCCCTCCCCCATCATGAAACACTCTCGGGCTATTTTACTTGAGAAAAGAAAACCTGTAAGAGACTCCTGGAGCTGCTGGGCAGAAGGCAGGAAACAGTCTTCAGATGTGTAGGTGGGATGGGGAGGAAGGGGAGCTGACATTCCCATCCTTTCCCCACCCCTCCTGTCACCCCCATAGCCATGTGCCAGACCCAGGACCCGGGCCCCCAGTCCCCCGTTCCTCCACCCACTGTGGAAGCTTGCGGAGGAGCAGCAGCTCCTGGGAAGACTCGAGTCTGCCTTTCAGAGTCAGGTCAGCGTGAGGGAAGCAGGGAGCCTGCGCCTGTCCCAGGGGCCTGGGCTCCTGCTCACCAAGTGGTGGGGGGACAACCAAACAAAAGCAGGAGCCAGGGAGGCTGCCAAGAGCCCCTGCCTGGCAGGGACCCAGGTGCCTCAATGAGGCAAGATCCTAAGGGGGATGGTCCCCGTGGAGCTTCTGATCGCAGGATCCCGCCAAGGCTCAGCATTGCGGGGGGGCGGGGGGGGCTGGGGAGAAACTAAATGGAGGCGCTGGGCTTTGTCCACACTCAGGTGCCTTTGTGTCACCCTGCCCCCTCTGGATTTGGAACTGCCAGCTCTGGGGGAGGGTGGAGGTGGGTGAGTGCCCCCTCCTCCTCCTCCAGGAAGTGCTCCAGAAAGGGCCTCACCAGGCTGGGACCCAGGCAGTTTACCTCAGCACACCTTCTGCACTCCTGCCAGCAGTCTCAGATGCCCCTGGCTGCCACCGAAGAGAGAGGCCGTCCCGTACCCTTTCCTGCAACCGAGTCCTAGGCCAACCACAGGCTACTTGGAGTAGAGGGAGGCCATGGTGGGGGCCCAATGTGCCCGTCTTCCCAAGGCAGAGTTTCTGTCAGGCCCACGTGCCCCGAGTACCCCACACTGTGGTCTGGGGACACACAGTATCTGCTTGGCTTCTCTGAAGCGGCCCACCGGGCACCTGAGCTGCCTTTGCCTCCAGTGTGCACTTGGCCACACGCGCTTCTCTGCCACCAGTGGGTCCCCCTTGTCATTCCCCCATTCTGGGGGGCCACTAGGAGGCACTCCCACTCTCTTCCCAGTACTGGGGAGTCCCTAAGGAGAGTCTTCATCAGACACTGTCTTTAGAAAATGTCAGGGATTTCAAGTGGCGGTCCTCCCGTTTTCATCCCTCCTCCTCCCTCCCCTGCTCTCCAGGCCACAATCCAGTGCTGAGGGTGGGGTGGCCTGGGGTTGGGGCAGACTCAGCACAGAGTACCGGGAAGCTCCAGGCTCTGGGCCCAGCTCCCCACAAACTGGCAGGTGTCTGAAGGTGGGAGAGACCTCCAGCCCCCACCGCTCTATAGGACTCAATTCTGTTATCCCTGAAATTCAGAACGTGTTGCTAACACGGCAGCTCCCCTCTGCCCTAAGTTCCTCAGATGCTGGGAAGCAAGCAAAGAGAGGCCACAACCTACAACCAGGAAAGGCCACTGGATAGCTGGCCCCAGACCTGCCCCAGCACCCTCACACCGAGCCTCCCCCAACGTGGTGGCAGCCCCCATCCTCAGGACTCAGGAGTGAGGAGCCTACGACCTAGACACTGTGAGGCTGGTTTCCAGTAGCACATGGAGAAGGAAGTCAAGAGGCCAGCACCAAAGCAAATACCGACGACCTTTAAGCCTCTGTTTCCTCCCCCTGTGGGCCCCAGAAGGCTCTGGAGGAGCAGAATGAGCCCAGTGTCAGAGTCTGATGACCTAGTTCAGCCACCAGCGTGGGTCACACCCTACAGCAAGGTTAAGACCAAAACCGTGTAGAATCAAAATGAACGAACTCACAATCTTTCAGCAGGTCTACGATAGCCCATTGTTAATCTAGAAAGAGGACTGTTCTTCGTTGACACCCCCCACCCGCATGAAGCCCCTGGCATGTTTCTAACAGCTGAGCAGAATGAGAAAGGCGACTGCAAGGCCAACATGCCACGTGGGTGAGGGGTAGCAGAGGAACCGTGTCAGCAGCTAGTTTTAGAGGTCCACATGTGGGGCTGGGCCGGAGGGGGCTGCTGGAGATAGAAACCAGGGGAGGGGTCTCTGACTTCCGCAAGGTGCAGGTGGTCCTACCTACAAGGCATCCTAAAATTCGTGCCTTCTTCCCCGGTGGATGCAGGGAGAGGACAATGAGAGGAGTGCCGTGGGGCCCTCAAAGGCTGGGCTGGGCTTCCAGAAGCCCCCTCTCAGAGAAGGACTACATTCCAGACTTGCCTGCCCCTTCCCTTTCTCTCCCAGCCTCTCCCCATCATGCGATCATCAGCACACCCCTCTTTTCCCGCCTCTTTCCACTTCTGGAAGGATCCCAGGGCCCAGAATCATAAAAGCTGATGTGTAAGAACCTGCACCCATTCCCTCTAAAGCTCAGGCAGAGGAGAAACACACACACACACACACACCCCATCCCCCAAAATGGTCCTCAACAAGGGTCATCCATCTGAGCACATCAACAGGGCAGGTGACGAGGAGCCCCAGCGCAGCGCCGTCCAAAGAAGGAGAGCCCCATGTCATTTGAAATTTGCGAGTAACTCCTTTAAAGACAATAAAAAGCAGCAGGTGATATTAACATCACGCTATCTTTTGTTTCATCCGATATATCCACCATATTACCACCTCAACATGCAATCAGTTTTTAAAAATAATTACTACACCATCGCATTACTCTACTTCTTATCATCCTGGCTAAGTGTTTGGAGCCCACGGCCTGTGCTTGAGGATGAGGTGGCGGGGAACATGGGGGCGAACGGGACCTCCCCACGGTGATGCCAGTTGTCTTGCCCAGGTGCAGGAGAGCACAGCTACCCTGCTCAGGTGAAGAGGACATGCTCTGTCGTTCTGGGCTTTAATGTCTCTGCTCTTTGGCCACCTAGACACAGGGCCCCGCCAGGGAGAGCAGCATCTCAAGCCGACTGCCTCCAGGGCAAACTGGGGGCTCAACCCGAGAGGAGGGCCTTCCCCAGAGGGCCAAGCCAGCTTTTCGGGGCCCAGGTGGGGTCGGGGTTTTTCCCGAAGGATCCTGATGCCCCACATCTTCCTTTGGAGTGCAGTTCCAAGGCGGCTATAAACCACTGTGCAGGGTGTGTGTGAGGGAGGAGGGGTGGGTGCCCCCCGGGAACAGGGTCCTCATCTGGGATGTGGGCAGAAACATCCAGGGTCTGCACCAGCCCGGGGACAGGGACGCAGGGGCTCGAGACACCCCCCGCGAGTAGGGAGCCCAGGCCTCAGCGAGAGCGCAGCGTGACTGTGCGGGCCTCTTACCTTCCTTCAGCATCCCCACTTTGAGGCATTTCATGAAGCGGCAGGCCTGGCAGGACTTGCGCCTCCGTTTCGTGATCTCGCACTCGTTGGTGGCGGGGCAGCTGTACTCGATGTTCCCTGTAACCAGACACACACAGGGTTTCGGGCGGCATCCCGGGCCCCCTCGGCCAAGCACAGGCCGGCCGGGACCTACAACTGCCCCTCGTCCCGAGGTTCCCACAGGGCAGGGGCTCCCAAAACAGGTGCTCTGAGGCACTTGTCAAAATCTTTCCGCCTTCCTTCAACACAGAGATCCCAGAGTCCTGGGGGTCTGGGTGGGCCTGGCAGCCACAGCTTGGGAGAATGGTCACCCCCAGCTCCGAAGGCACCCCTGAGCTAGCATTTTATCCCAGGCAGAGAATACACCCTTGTGCTGACCAGGATGTAGGTGCAGACCACCCGTCCCTACGAACTCCAGCCCCAGGCCCCCAGTCAGGGGAAAAGCCTCTGGGAAGTTCTAGCCCCACAGTCCCCAGGCCTCTCAGCCTGCTGACCACGAGGAAATCACTTTCCTCTCGCAGAATCGGTTTCCTCCTCTGCAAAGCCGTGGGCTAGCTCCAAAAGGAAAGATTAGCAAGGTCACGGTTATGAGATTGCTTTCCCAACTGTAAAACACTGGCGCGCCTGGCTGGCTCAGCTGGTGGAACATGGGACTCTTGGTCTCAGGGTGGTGAGTTCAGGCCCCATGCAGGACGTGGAACTTACTTCAAAAAAAAAAAAAAAAAAAAAAAAAAAGGTGTAAAGCACGATTCAACATGGAACTGATAATTGTATAACCACAGTTCATTACTACAGAGGTGCGCTTGTGATCATTTTCTATCTCGTCCCTTTAATGAATTATAGTGACAGCTACCAGGAACCTGACCCACACTCCCACTGTTTACCACTCAGACTCCAGCCGCCCTGAGGTCAGCCCCTGCCATGCAGAAGCCATGCAAGAAAAGCTGGTTGAGTGAGTCACCGTCACCTGTCACCTACGTCACCTACGGAATCCTTGGAGCAATCCCACCAAGCAGGTACTGATCCCGCCCCATCCTACAGGAGAGGCTGCGACTGCCTTTCTAACACAGGACAGAGCCTCTGTCCTTCGTACTCTTCTTACCTGTCTACAGTTACTTAACAAATATGCATTGTGCCGCTATCAATGCAGAGAAAAGCAACAGGAGGGAAAGGGGGCGCAGAGTAGGTGGAAAGAAAGGCAACTGGAAGGTAAAATCCAAGACAGAGAGCAACCCCAGTGTTTTGTTTTTGTATGGTCTTCCTGGCCACTGTCCCAACCCTGTCCCAACCTCCAAAGCCTGTGGTTTTCAAAGAACATACACGGAACTAGCGCAAACCTCCTGTCCCCACCCCATTCAGATGCCCAGAAGGCTGTCTGCCCAATCCCCAATCCTGAGGCCCAGGGCCACTCCTTTGAAGCTGGGGTTGCTGTTTGGCCCATCTCACACAGCAAGGACACTGCTCTGCACAGAGCAGCCTCAGAAAGGTCATTCCCAGCCTAAGACAGGGCTTGAAAGGGCAGTTCCAGGCCCACCTGGCCTCTGAATTCCCCTTCCCCCTCTGGCCCCAACCCCACCCCACCCCCACATTAGCAGTTCAAACAGTCACTTTTACCATGCCCCTGCTAAGGAGTGAGCCCACCCATGCCTCATTTCACAAATCTGAGACTGAGGGAGCCGAAATGATTACTCAAGGCCACAGAGTGCCGTCCACCACCCTTGCACCCCACGGGAAGCTTAGGGAGACCAGATAGGCCCCTCCCTGCTGCTGACCCAGTAGCCGAAGTGGTCTGGGGAAGTCAGGGAGGGGGCTGCCTTCTAGTGTCCCTGCGCCTCAGCTTCCCCATGTGGCAGATGGAAAACACTGACTGTTGGATTTTCTGAGAGCCGGTAGGAACCAACTTCTACCCCCGACAAAGTGCTCTGAAGTAGTAAAATTGTTGAACCCCAAATGCAAGGTCAGTGCTCACAAGAGCTTAGTCAGTAACCTTAGCCCCTTTCGTATTGGTGAGGAAGCTGCCCGTTTGCCTGGGGCACCTTAGATCTCTATCACTCAGTCTCTCCCCTCGCCCCTGTGAATTCTAGGCCTCACCATATCATCTTCCTCCCTCCCTCTTCTGGTGGGGGAGGGGAGACTAGAAGTCAGGCTCTGTGCTGGAGGGTGGGAGAGGCCAGGAGGGGGAAGGGATAAAGAGCTGCTCGCCCCTCCCCTCTTTTATCCAACGCTGTCCCTTTCGTAGTTCACACTGGCTTTTGTGACTTCTTAGCAACAAGATTCAGTACTCCCCATAGCACAGAGTTGAAAAGATAAACAGGAGGAAACAGATATAAACTAATTCATTCCAAGTCTATCCTGGCTTGGAAGGAAGGCTCTGTAGAATTGGGCTCCGGCTGCCTTCCCACCCCACGCCTCTAATGAGCAGTTCCTGGAACTCAGTGAGGGCTTCCAGGCCTCCTTTGTTCCAGCGGCCCAGAACAGTCCCAGTGAGCTCCCTCCTCCACCTCACCTGGTGGCCCCCACCTTCAGGACCCACTTAAGTAGCTGCTGCTTCTCCCTCTCGCCTGTGGGACTCCGGGTGCCTCCACCCATGTGGACAAGGGCTCCTCATGGAGCAGCCACGGCTCTGCTTTTCCTTTTCCCGACAACTCTGGAGGTGAACGCCTTCTTCCCTCCATCTCATAGCTGAGAGAGGTGAGCAGAGTCCAGCATGAGGCAGAGCGAGGACTTGAACCCAGATGGTCTGGCTCGAGTCTCGCTCCGGACCACTGTGCAGGGAGCTCTCGGGGCCCTTCACCTCCCCTGGTCTCGGCGGCACAGCCAGCCTGTCAGCCCTGGAAGGAGGATGGGTCCCAGGTTTGGCAGGATTGTTGTTCCAGCAGGGGGTCGATACAAGTCTGTTGATTTGGCACCGGTGCTCTCCCAGGACAAGAGGACTGAGCGTTCACAATAAGAACCTGAGCAACGGTCTCGACCTGGGTTTGTGCGTGCGTGTGTGTGTGTGTGTGTGTGTTTGTGTGAGAGAGAGAGAGAGAGAGAGAGAGAGAGAGAGAGAGAGAGTTCTAATTTTATTTATTTATTTTTGTCCCTTTCAATTTGCTTTATGGCCCCAGCGGCTGGCTGCCAGCAAAGCCAGGCTGGTGGCCTTGCCTTGTAATTTCTGTAAGTGCCTCCTCGATAAAGTGATGAGATTAATTCATCAGAATTCCTGTGGTCTCTGGAGGGCAGTGTAGGAGCGCTCGGGGAGCAGGAAGGGGCCTCTGTGCTACGTACGTGGACACACACACCCAAACACACACCACCAGCAGCAGCTGAAGCGGAGCAGTCTTGGAGGTGGGCTCTCAGAGGACAAGGACACCGTCAGTGGCTGGCATAAATCCGGAGTTCTAACACCTGAGTGTGCCCAGCATAGACACAGGCAGACACTACATAAGGCAAGTCACCGAACTTCTCTGGGCCCCTTTCCTCATCTGTAAAATGGGCACAGCACATTCCCCCTTTCTAAAGCTGTGTGATATAGGGACAGAACGCACGTAAAGGGCTTAGTGAGGTAAACATGTGGGCAAACAAGGAACCAAAGGCCACTGTGCTTGCTTTCAATGCAAGCAGAGCTGCCACAGTGAATTCAGCAGAAGACTCCGGGCTAAGTCTTTCCTAGGTGCCAGACAGGAGGCTAGCCACCCGTTCTGACATTCAAGAACCTCAAGACCCATAATGACCTCAGAGTTGGAGTGCCTGCACCTGTGGTGTGGAGGGGAGGCAGGAATGCCTGGAAACTGGCCTGGACTTCCGCAGCACCTCTGACCTCAAGGCAGAGGGGAAATCCCCACCATCAGCTCTCTTTGATCCTGTGCCCCAGAAGGAAACCCTGAGGGCATCCCCATCAGCTGTCCCTGAGCAGCTGCAGGCAGCAGCGGGCAGTCCTTTCTCAGGACTCCGAAGTGGTGCTGCAGAGCTCAGATAGGGCTCCTGGGGGACGCATGTCTCAGAGGCTTCTGGCTAACATCAGAGCCTGAACGACCCCCATTTTAGGACACTGCTTGGAAGGGCTGGGATGGCAGTCACCTGGTTAAACCCCCCTATTTCTCTCTCTTCTGGGGGACACAGACTCTCTTTTTCTTCTCTGTGTGGCCCACTGTCCTCATCTCCATACCCTTCCCCTCCTCCTTCCCCGCTGGCTGGCTGATCTCATTCCCGCCCCTGGCTCCCGCTGACATACTGGGTACAAGAGACCCTGCCAGTGCCTCCCTCTACCTCTTGGCTATTTCCACTCAGAAGTCCCTCGGGTTCTTCACACTTCCTCAACGGAACCCATCCGCACCTGGTCTGCTCCTCTCACTGTGGCCCCAGCAAGGATCACTAAGCCGCCCCATTGTCTAGGTCAAAAATTGAGGCAGCCTGGGTTCTTCCCCCTCCTTCAGCCCTAAGATCCTTCTCATCGTACTCGATTCATGTCACATCCCTCCTTCCCCTCTGCCCACAGCAAGTACCCACACTCATCACCTCTTACCTCACGTCTATGCACTCGCCTTTCTCTCCAGGTCCCATTCCAGTTTACCCCCCACACCGCACCTGGAGCAACGTTAACAACTTTTCTGTGCAAAACTCCTCCATCCTGGCATGCTGAATGGCCGCATGGGAGTGAGAACTGCCGCAGAAGAATGGACAAAGCGAAAAAACCAAAGTAGATAGGGGAGCCTGGTGGAATTGGTTGTGTCCAACTCTTGATTTTGGCTTGGGTCGTGATCTTGGGGTTATGGGGTTGAACCCCCGAGTCAGGCTCTGTGCTGAGCCTGCTTGAGATTCTCTGTCTCTCCCTCTCAACCCCCCAGGTACTCTCTCTTTCAAAAAAACAACACAAAACAAAAACCAACCAACCAACCAACCAACCAACCGTAAAAAAACCAAAGTAGCCAAAGAAGGAGCTCTAGCTGACAAAGCATTTGTACTGCAGAACCTCAGAAAGCCTCGGGCATTGAGGACTCAAGATACAGAAGATTTAATGGAGTGTAAAGGCCAGAAACAGGGGAATTTGCTAATCTGTATTTAGGGAGTACTTAGCTACCAAGTACTTGGTAGGGTTGTGGCCACCAAGGAGTGGTCCACAACCCCCCGCAGAGAAGCCAGCTTAATCCCTGGGGAATATGAGAAAGTCAAGTTCTAGACTTAAGATACTCAGATTCGACCATGGGCAAAAAGGGCTGAAAACAGGATGACTGGAGAGTGAGACCACCCAGCCCACCCGCAGGCCTACTCCCAGCATTCTAGCAGTCTATTATATACTCTATCGCTCACCCAAAAGTAGGAATTTATAGGGCTCTTCCCCTGGGAGATTGCACAGCATCAGAGAGAAGACCGGCAGATAAAGATAAACCAAGGGAAAGCTCCTTCTCTTCTTTTTATCCCTCTTTGCATTTCAGACAGACAGACAAACAGCCAAGGATTACCAATACATTCATAAAAGACTTCAAATATGAAAGACTAACCAAAACAAATGAGGGAAAAATACGTGGGAAGAAACCAGGACAAAGTAGTTGGTAGAAACAGGCTCACAAAGCAATAATCAGCGTACTATCAACTTGAGAAGAAAAACAACAACAACAACAACACTGCAGCATTCACGAAACAAGAGCAGTATGCAATAAAGGGTAAAAAAAAAAAAGTATAAAATGGAGTTCACAGAAATTAAAAATATGAATGCCATGAAAAATTCAGAAGAGCTGAGGAACTACTCTAGAACAGAACAAAAACCCAAGCAATCGGGAACAGGCCAGAAAAGATGTTAGAATTAGACACCTCGCTGATCCTAGAAGCTCCGAATCAAATCATCAGAACTTCTCTAGGGAAAAGCCTGAAGAGGAAGCTATCACAAAGGCAGAAATCAAAGGAGAGAGGGAAGAGAGGGTGGTGGAAATTTCCAAGACCTAAAGAGTAGGTAGGAGTTTCCAGAAAGAAAGTAAAAGTCCAGAAGAATGAATGAAAAAAGATGGGGACAGAACTATAGAGGTGGAGAACAAATTAGTAGCTGCCCCAGGTCAGGGAGGGGAGAAAGAGGGAGGTGGTTATAGCCCTTCCCTATCTGATTTTCTCTATCTGATGGTGCTGACGGTCACAGGAGTCCATGGAGATAAAATTGCATAGAATTGCAAAGAACTAAACACATACAGAATGTGTACAACTGGTAAAATCTGAGTAAGATGTTATCTTTAGGGGGAAACTGGGTGAAAGGTTTACGGGATCTCTCTGGACTACTTCTCCCCCCCCCACTTCTTTTTTTTAGAAGATTTTTTTTATTTATTTGACAGAGATCACAAGTAGACAGAGAGGAGGAAGCAGACTTCCTGCTGAGCAGAGAGACCCAGGCGGGACTCGATCCCAGGACCCTGAGATCATGACCTGAGCCGAAGGCAGAGGCTTTAACCCAATGAGCCACCCAGGCGCCCCTTCCAGACTATTTCTTAAAACTGCATGTGCCTCTTTAATTACCACAAAACAAAAATACGAAAATAGATAAATAAGTAAATAAATAATAATAAAAAAAAACTGCAACACACTACACAGACTTTAATCATAAAATTTCAATCCGAGAAAACAAAGAAAGAAAAGATTCTGAAATTTTTCAGGGAGAGTAAAAAAACAAGTCAAAAACAGGAGATGGAGAGTAAGATCAGTCACCGTATCTGAACCCACAAGGGTTTTAAAGCCCCAAGCCACACACACCGCCCTTGCAGGCACTGCCACTTTCTCTTCTCAGCACTCATGGCCGGACTTCACATTTACGTCTCTTATTTCTTCTCTGCTTTGTTCATGGAGGCTTCCCCAGCACCCAGAACTGTGTGTGCAGCAGTGAGGTCTCAATATCCAGTCTCTAAAGGACAACTCGAGCTTCTTGAGGGCAGCACGGGAAACCAAGAAAACCAGCAATGGTGTCATGGGGCAGGGGATGGGTCACTTCCAGCCAGAATTTTCTACCAAGCCAAGATACACATCTCATGTGTGGGCTGAAGGCATGAATAAAGACATTTCCACAGTTATGAGACGTTGACAATTTTACCTCCCCTGTGCCTTTGGATCCAGAAAACAGGGGATCCAACCCAGGAGAAGAGTCAAGGACAATCGGAGAAGGAAATAGCAGTCAGCAACTGAACCGAGAGCTGTGATGCAACCATATTCCGACAATGGAAAGATGGGAAATGTGCGTGTGTGTGTGTGTGTGTGTGTGTGTGTGTGTGTGTGTGTGTGGAATGAGCTGTATAACTGGAACTAATTCTTAGTGTCCATAATAGGGAGTCAAGAAATAATGCCAAAACTTCCAACTCAGTAAATGTAGCTGTAAAATCCTATTAGTAACTACAACAATAAATGCCAGGAGGAAGTTCTTCTTGGGAGGGCTAACTCAGGATCCCAAGGGGAGGAAAGAGAATGTGAAGGGCCAGGGACTATTAGGGGACTGACACTTCTATTGTACTTTTAAAAACTATACACATACATTATTTTGATAAAGTTACAAATTAACTGAAGAATTAAGCTCAAGAAATTGCCCAACCGCTCCTTATTATGTAAAGAATGAAATCTAACCTCCAAGGCAAAGCCTAGCCAACTCTTTATCATCGAATTGCCTCTGACCTGTGCATCCTAATCTCTCCAACCTGGGCCCACAGTCTGTACGCTCGGTAAAACCCCACAGAACCTCCAAGCCTCTCCTACCGCTCAGTCTGCTAAGCATCCGCCTTCAGTTAAGGTCACAATCCCAGGGTCCTGGGATCAAGCCCTCCCATTGTGTGTGTGTGTGGGGGGGGGTCCCCTGCTCAGCAGAGAGTCTGCTTCTCCCTCTGCTCCTCCCCTGCTCCCTCTATTAAAAAAAAAAAGTATCTTAAGGGGGGTAAAAAGCAAACAAATTGAAAGCCAAGAACCTCCACCTAGAAAACCTTAGAATTTAGCAAATGCTGCAGGGATCCCGTCCCCAATCTTTTTTTTTTAAAGATTTTATTTATTTATTTGAGAGAGAGACAGTGAGAGCATGAGCGAGGAGAAGGTCAGAGGGAGAAGCAGACTCCCCATGGAGCTGGGAGCCCGATGCGGGACTCGATCCCAGGACTCCGGGATCATGATCTGAGCCGAAGGCAGTCGTCCAACCAACTGAGCCACCCAGGCGTCCTCCCGTCCCCAATCTTTCCCGCAGCAGAGGACATCTAGTTCTTAAACCCCTCTGTTTGATTGTATCTTCCCTCCCCTCCCCCTTCAGGGACTCGCACAAGGTCTCCTATCACTTCTCTTCTCATCGCGCTGACTCTACGGTGCTTCTGACGGTAAGACCGCACCATTATTTTATGTAGCATCAAGAAAAAAGGGAAATCTTCCCATCAGACTGACTATGCTCCCTTGCCACTAGCATTTTCATTTTTTTTTCTTGTGAGATCTCTTTGAGCTTTACTGAGATAGAGGTTTGATCATACAGTATTCCTGTGCATACAAGGGGAAGAGAAAAAAACAAAGGTGTCACTAAACTTCTCCGAGTGGGACTCTCCTGAATCATTTTTGATCAAAGTCATTGTTTTGGTGTTCTTCCACAGAATCGTCCTCTCGGCTAATAAGGGAGCTGAAGAATGTCCACTGTCTTGGGCACAGGGGTTCCTCCCAGGTTGCTGGCCCCTTTCCGCAAGTTCTGATATGCATTCGGGGGAGGGGTAATGACCAGCCTAGGATTGTGACCGACTCAGAGAAGTTACAGCGGGAAACTGGTGTTACAACTGGGCAAGAGGGGGCTTCCCAGTCTCCTTCCAAGGCTCAGTCTCCCCTTCCTCTCACCAGCTCCTTCGTGCTACCCCCCACCCAATGCCCCTCTCCTTCAAAAGAGCTTTCTCTAGAAGCTCTCCTGGAGGGCATATTACAAAAGAAGGCTGGGCCCTACCCCCAGACTCAGATTAGAGGCCTGGGTGGGGCTAGAAATTTGCATTTCCAACAAGTTCCTAGTGCTTCTAGTCTTGGGACCATTCTTTTGAGAACCACGAGAAGATCTCATTAGCCTCCAACCCCTACACAAATTCCACTTTTGAGCTCTAGGCCCCAATTTCCAACTCTTCCAGGGTAAGAACTGTGAACTGGTCAACTCAACACGTCCCAAACTTTGTCCACGACCCTGACCTCCCAGCTGGCCCTTCTTCCGCAGGGAAAATTCTTTCTAGGTTTCCCTGCCCCCAACAGCAGCGTAAAATTAAAACCTAAGGGTCAGTCTCAATCCAGCCACTCTTCTCTTTATACTGAATCCACTTCCAAAAGTTTCTCCAGCCTAACCTCTCCTTTTACCCCTCCTGCCCCTGCTGGCTTGGATGCCCCCAGCAGCGTGCTTACGTGGATCTGTTAAATGAACTATGAAAATCACTTCCTGACCGGACCCCCTGCCCCTAGGCAGTAGGCTCTCCTACTTCGCCCATCTTTCCCCCGAATCATCTTGCCAGAATTCCCTCGCCAAAAGGAGATGGGATTAATCCCCTGCTCTAAAATCCCTTCAGTGGCTTCCGGTAGCTGAGCAGGAGCAGCACAAGCAAAATGGACTTAAGGGCTCTCATACGCCAGCCACCGAGCAGAAGACTTGACACGCAGGTCTCAGTTTGATTTCTGCACTCTGCAAGGACATTCCAGTGGCACAAACCATTTATCAGCCCCCTTAATCCCATTTCCTTGACAGGGAAATTAAGGCCCAGAGAAACTAAGTAACTTGACCAAGTTGACCAAGGAAGGAATTGTTAAATTGGGGTTCTAAGCCAGGTGAGACCATCCCTGAACACTATACTCCTTCACAAAGCCCAGGAAGCCCTGTGATATCCAGCCTCGTGCTGCCTTCCCTGTCTGTCCTCTGTCACGGAGGCCCACCTCCCTGAGCCCTCCCTGGGCCCCACTCCTCCCATGTCTTTCTGCCAGGCGTGTTCACCTGTCACTCCTGCTTGCACAGCCTTCCAGATACCATCCCTGCCCTGACTGGGCTGTCTCACCTGACCTGCACCCTGGCCGTGTCTCTGCAAAGAGGAACCGTGATTTGTTTTTCCTCTCAGTGCCCCAGTGCCCTGCACACCACACAGCATCCGCAGGGTTCTGGACTCTTTAAAGATTTTTTTTTTTTTAATTTGACAGAGATCACAAGTAGGCAGAGAGGCAGGCAGAGAGGAAGGGAAGCGGGCTCCCCGCAGAGCAGAGAGCCTGGATGGATGCTGGGCTCCATCCCAGGACACTGGGATCATGATCTCAGCTGAAGGCAGAGGCTTAACCCACTGAACCACCCAGGTGCCCCGGTTCTGGACTTTTTGTGTACAGATGAGGAAACAGAGACCAGAGGACCCAATCCCTGCCCAAGGTCAGCTGGCTGGTCCTGGGGGCTGGGGACAGCAACCCGCTCCTGACTCCCACTCACTGCTACCTCTGTCTCTGCAGCCCCTTTAGCTTGTGTCCCATGCGATCCCCACCTTCATTCTCCAGGACAAAAGGCCTGGAGGCGGTCCAAGCCAGGATAACCCATCAATCATCTCCCTGCCCCCTTCCTGGGGGAGTTTCCTTCTAAACCTGCATCTGGGCCCCCAGCGAACAGAAGTGGAGCCTGCCAGAGCTTCTTTCTTGCTTTCCTCATCTTAAGTCACAGACCCAGGAGCTGCTCCAAGGGCCTCAAGTGACCTGCTAAGTTGGCCACATGCCCTGGGGATGTAGGAAAGGGTACAGGGTGGCTTCACCTTTCCCACAGCTATGTATCCATCAATGGCTTCCACTCCGCCTAGGACAAAGTCCAAGCCCAGCACGCCCCATGTCCCCCACCCTCCAGATCTTCCCTCGGCCTCCCTCTCACCAGACACCCTGGCCCTCTTTCTGGTCCTGAGACCAGTTGCTGTTTCCTCTGCCTCCAGGGCTGGCCCCAGGACTCTTCACGAGCGTTGTCTTACCATGACGGTCATCTCCTCAGCAGGGCCCTTCCAATCCCCTGTCTAAATCAGACCCTTTCTGCCCACTCGCTCTGGTCTCATCACTGGTCCTACTCGTGCCCAGCACTTGTCTCGAGGGTGTCATGACGAATCTTTATGAGCTATCATGTTGACTGACCTTCCCCCACCCCCCCAGCTGGCAACCCCCCAGGCTCGGGGCCCTGCTCTGCCCCCAGCTCCCAGCACAGTGGCTGGGACTCCGTCAACAGTCAACACAGAACTGAGTAACTACTTGACGAGCTCAAATATAAGGCATTTCCCCTTACATGTTGGCATGTCTCCCCACCAACAAACACTGTCCTTTAGAAAAGAAACTCTTTATTATCCGAGCCTTTGTGACATCTAACAGAGGGGCTGTGACCATCACTTTAGACTGACCCACCATCAGGACGGCCCCACGGCCCCAAGGAGACCTCAACCAGTGCCAATCATCCATCCCACTGAATCAGTAACAAGGGAATAAAGAAATGTCACCCAAATGTGGTTCTTCCTAGGAACAGAACCTCACGGTTGCAAATGCTGAGTGCCAAAAGCCGTCAGGGCACCCAAAACGTCATGGAAATCAGGACTGTAAAATCGACACACAAAAAAGCAGCTGTCCTAATGGTCTGGGAACCAGACCAAGCTCAAAGTTAAATTTTCAGGGACAGAAGCCCCTATCTGCTCATAAAATTTCAAGTAAGCAAGACGGAAGGAAAGACAGTGTGCTCTAAAAAACTGGGTTAAATGACCCAAGAAGTCCCTAGAAAAGGCAAAGGCACTTTAGTCAAAGGTCCGTGTGAGAAGTTTGGCCTCTGCCTTCGGCTCAGGTCATAATCCCAGAGTCCTTGGATGGAGCCCCGCATTGGGCTCTCTGCTCGGCAGGGAGCCTGCTTCCTCCTCTCTCTGACTGCCTCTCTGCCTACTTATGATCTCTGTCTGGTAAATAAATAAACAAAATCTTTAAAAAAAAAAGTTTGATAAACGCTGCTTCACGAAATGTGAGAAGGAAAAGTTTTCGGAAAAAAACAGTGTTTTACAAAATGTGATTCTCAATACACGAGTAGAACTAAAATTAACACATTGTTTTAAGTAGACCTTGGCCTAGTTTATCCAGATCCCTGCAAGTTCGTGCATGCAAATTGGCCAGACTTCTCTGGTTCGTCCTCACTGGGAAAGGGGGGATCACTGCGGGGATCACCTTCTATGCATGGAGAACTTTCTAGGCACCAGGCACTGCTGGAGGATGTGGGGTTCAGCAAAAATCAAAGTAAATACACCCCTATTCCTGCCCGGGAGGGGTGCGCCCTATGCCAAATGAGCGGAGGAAGGGGAGCAGACTTCCCGGAGGAAATGCCAATTAACTGGACACCTAAGGGACGAAGTAGGGGCTAGTGGTTGGGGGAGGCAGAATAGAAGGACAAATACGTGTGACGCGTATAAACCGATGACGTGCATAAACCGATGACGTGCAACCAGTTCCGGGAATAGAGCAGTCAGGCTGGCCCACAGCCTGCAAGGGCAAGTGGTCGGGGCTGAGGCAACCGGGTCAGCGTGGGGCAATCCCAGAGGACATCCTCAGTCACGTCCTGGAGCTGCCACTCACCCACAAGCAAGACAGCACAGTGCCATGTTCACAGGTGTGTTCAGAACCGTCTCCCTAGCAGCACTAAAAAAAAAGCAGACTGGGAAGGGCTGAGCCTGGCAGCCGGGAAACCGGACTAGAAATTACCGTGGTCAGTGGTCAGTGGCTGCCTGGAATGGACCGGGGCAAATGGAGAGAAGCATCCAGGCAGGGGACACGAAGGAAGGAGGCTCCACTGGCCGCGGCAGCTGGGACGTTAGTTTGGGATGGAGGGCAGGGAGCAGAGTTAAGGGTAAGACCCACGGGGCACCTGGGTGACTCAGTGGGTTAAGCCTCTGCCTTCGGCTCAGGTCATGATCCCAGGGTCCTGGGATCGAGCCCCATATGGGGCTCTCTGCTCCGAAGGGAGCTGTTTTCCCCTCCCTCTCTGCCTGCCTCTCTGCCTACTTGAGATCTTTCTCTCAGTCAAACGAACAAATAAAATCTTTAAAAATTTTTAAAAAAAGGTAAAACCCACTTCTGGCCTGCATGCTGGGGAAGGGGCAACGACTGGAACACAAGAACACCTGAGCAGAGACACAGCTTCTGTTTAGGACTCGTTGCATCTGGGGGGCTTCTGGGACACCCAAGTGGAGATTTCTCTAGGTGCCAAAGGCACTGGAGCACGACAGGGAGGCTGATGTATGAGCTTTGGAAGTGGGACTCATCTAACTCCCGAGGCAACTGGAACATGGGGCAGGATGTACTGGGCACACATGGTGGGTCAAGAAGGGAGATGAGGAAGGTAATGAGGGCTGGAGGCTGAAGCGTCAGGGGATGGGGATGCTGTTTTGTTTTCTTCATTTTAGACCGGAGATACTACAGGTATTTAAATGCAGATGGCAGGAAGAGACTAAAAATGAGAAGATAAAAGAGAGGAGAGGGTAGGAGGGTCCCTAGGAAGTGGGGAGGAGGTGAGAGCCCCGGTGGGAGACCTCTCCCAGCCTTCGCCAGCAGCATCTATAACCAGGCAATCAGTGACAGAAGGCACCACAGACGCAGGGGAGAGTGGGCAGGTCCGGTGGCATCTTCTAATTTCTCAAGGTTTGGGGATCCAGCTTGGAAAAGTCCCCCAGGAGACTCCCCCAAAGGCCACCTCATTACCTTGGCACTCGTCACAGAGGTTTTCCTTACTGTGAGGTCAGTATCATCATCCAGCGAGGGGCCATGTCTCAGGGGCACACTCCCATTGCCCAAATTCCAAAACCTGATGTATAAGCCCAGGGATGCACATTCAAGTACAGGGAGGAACTGGTGTGCTTAACCAGCAAGTTCACTCCAAGCAGAAGACCTACAGGGGAACTAGATCCGGATCAGAAAGATGTTAATCATGACATCAGTCCATTCCCAGGCTGACTCCTAGGAGTGGAGTGGTGCCTTGGCCAAAGTCTGCCTTCTTTTTTTCTGTGCCTCTGGGGCTAATCAATCCTCTTTGATGAGCACATTTTTTTTCTTTAGATATGCTAGTAAATTCAATCCGGCTGACAATTCTCTCCTTTGCCAGGGAGCCTCGGTGTCCCTTCAGGAAGCTGCCTTCTTTTGTGGCTAAGTTCATCTGTTCAGGGTGTCATCATCACATCCCAGCACTGACCACAAACGCCCTTCTGGCAGAGAATGGGGCAGACCAGGCACTACCCCGTTGACTCCAAGCCCCCTGAGGGCAGAGGGCTATGCCCACCCTCCCCCACTCACGCAGGGGAGTGCAAACTGTTTCCATAAAGGGCCAGACAGTAAAATGTTCTAGGTTTTGGAGCCGGAAGGACTCCATGGAAACTACTCAATCCAGAGGTTGCCCCACCAAAGCCCCCAGACTCTATGTAAATGAACAGGTGGGGCCGCGTCCTAATCCAACTTGACTAACAAAAGCAGGCTTCAGCCTGGAGGCTGTGCTGAGCCCGCCTCTCCGGGCCCTGCCCACTCCTGCCTGAGTGCCGGCACCCAGCACAGCACCTGAGCCCTCAGTAAATCCTTACAGAAACGCCTGGTGGGCTCCGTCGGCGGAGCTTGCGACTAGTGAGTGACCTTGGGGCTGTAGGTTCAAACCCCACTTTGGGTGTAAAGATTAATTACTTTAAAATAAAATCTAAAGAAAAAAGAACAAAGGGCAGGAAGGAAAGAAAAGAAATAGGCACCTGAGAATTTTTTCCTTAAGTCTACCATGACATCCTTGTTTCTATAAACTTCTTCCCATATGGGGATAAGCACTAAGGGACTGGAGTGTTCTAAGGAGGGAGGTGGAAAATGAGCTAGCATTAGCCTGAGAGCTTCCAAGCATCCACATAAATTCGTGAATGGATCATTCCGTGATGGAAGGCCCTCAGTCCAAGTGATCAGACTTTTTTTTTTTTTTAGTGGCCTGAATATCCTCCTTAAATGGGGTAGGTACTTAGGGGACCATAAACTGGCTTGGAGCCCAAGGCCAGGCCTACAGATTCACGTGCTCTAAACATCAGACTGCAGTGTCTCGAGGCCAGGTGCCATGTCTCTTTCTCCTGCTTCCAGCCCGTACCTCACTCAGAGCACGCACACAGTTCCCACTTGTCCCTGAGGTCATTCAATAGGTCCTGTTGTCCTCTCCATGTTCCCAGATTTTCTATAGCCATCACATCCCAAAACAACAAAGCCGAAATCAATGTTAGACTAAAACCAAAGAGTTAATAAAAATCACCTGAAGAGGCCATCAGCTTTACAGGGTACTTCTTCCCTGTTCTAGACAGAAACCTCTTCCTGCTTTAGAAGACCCAGGACTTGGGACAAAGAAAGGAGGCAAGAGCAGTTCAGTCCTGACAGTACTAAATGCTGTTGTTTGTCCTCTGATTTCTAGGAAAAAGATCACTATCCTCTTCGTGGAACAAATAATTAAGACTATTTACAAATCCTTCCTATGTGGGCTCTTGACATTCTCACCACCCAGGCCTCTGCTGAGGCTACACCCGCCTCTACGTTCAGAAAATGTGATCCAGAACCCCTTCCACTCATTTAAGAGCAATACGGAGTGAAGAAAACAGGATTGTCTCCTTAAAAAAAGCAATTTTTCAACTGACCTCAAAGAATCCCAAATAATGGCCATCTTACTGAGACCACCTCCTGAAGGGGGAAGAAAATGTAAATATCTGCTTGTCAAATATCCAGTGATACTGACTGGCTATCAGACCGGAGGTTTTCAACCCTGACGGAGGCAGGAGACTCAGAATGACCACATAGCGCTTTTCCAATAGAATTTCCAGGGCCTCCTCCCAGACTCAAGGGTCTGAAGCTGGCAGGGACGGGGATGCGTTCATTCACAGCGCTGGAGGCGAGCACAGCACCTGACGTAACACACTCAGTAAATATTTGCTGAAAGCACTGTGGGTCACAGCTCCTTCTGGGGAACGTACGAGGAACCAGAGTCTGGGGCTTTAGGAAAACATACTTTTTATTGCTTTACTCTTTTGCAATGGTTGAACTTTTACCATATTTTTTTGAGGGTTCATTGAAAAACTATTACCTATAGTTAAAATAATTTAAATCCTAAATCAAAATAATTACAATAGATGTCATTACAAAAGCCAGCTCGGTAAGATAAATTGTAGGTCTGTTGTCTTAGGAGTATGTCCTAAGTGGTATCGCAAAAGTGAAAATAATACTTGGAAGCGTTTATTTCACACTTACAAGCTGCTGGGCAAGAGTCAAAGTGCTTTGTACATACTGATTCACTTCTTTTAACATCTCTACGGGAGGAAGGAAAGACCATATCTCACCTGAGGAGGACAGGAGCCCAAGGAGAAACTGAGGCAGCAGGCCCAGGGGCATTCAGCGTGAGTAATGGACAGAGCGGTCTGACCCAGGGACCCAGGCGGAGAGTCTACATCCCAACGTCTCCACTAATAGGTAGAACTGGAAATGTGACCCATCCCAAAGGGCCTCCACTGATTTAATAAATACATCATCACAAGAAATTTCAACAAATAGTTGAATGAATAAACGGCCAAGTCATCCCAGGAAAGCTCAACCTGACTCTTTCAAAAGTGAAATGGGGATGTGGGGGAGGGAGGACACCCTCCTCAGGACAGCCAGGCGGGACCAGGGGGGCAGGACAGGTGCCCCCTGGGTTTTGTCCAGTCGGTTACGAATTCCATCCCAGTGAAATGGAATCAGCTCACCTCAGTTACGTGCACAAGGAGGGCTTTTGTCTACTCTATCCACAGCACCTAGGACAAGGGCTGGCGCTTAGTAGGTGCTCAAGGGAAAGTTAACGAATGAAAGGCGTGAGTGCTCTACCCATGACCGGCTGCTTTAAGAGTCTGCCTACCTCGCAGAGGCTGTTCCTCTGGGCTAACCCCTGTGCCGTGAACTTGGCAATAGCTCTGTGAGGGTGGACCCATCAGTAGCCCCCGTTTCCCTTGGGATGACTTTACAGAGAGCACCCACCAGGGATCCTGCACACGTTCACAGGAATAAATCACTCATGGACCCTCTGAGAGAGACAGCCACCCTCCTGGCCATCAGAACGTGAATCAGCTGATAACACCTGTGCACATAAAAAGCCCTCAAAGACGGGCCACGGTGGGATCAGACAGGGTGAGAGGGTTTCCCTTGCTCTGGTGGCCAGACTCTCCCAATTAAGAAAATCGTGTCTCGGGACGCCTGGGTGGCTCAGTTGGTTGGACGACTGCCTTCGGCTCAGGTCATGATCCTGGAGTCCCGGGATCGAGTCCCACATCGGGGTCCCGGCTCCGTGGGAGTCTGCTTCTCTCTCTGACCTTCTCCTTGCTCATGCTCTCTCTCACTGTCTCTCTCTCAAATAAATAAATTTTTAAAAAAAATCGTGTCTCACTTGTGCAATTAAAAAAGATCAAAACAGGGGTGCCTGGGAGGCTCAGTCGGTTAAGGTAGGGGCTCTCGATTTCCGCTCAGGTCGTGATCTCTGGCTCCCAAGGTAGAGCCCCGGGTCGAGCTCTGTGCTCAGCAGGGAATCTGCTTGAGATTCTCCCTCTCCCTCTGGCCCTCCCCCCTGCTTTCTCTCTTTTAAAACAAAACAAAACAAAACAAAGAAAGAAAGAAAGAAAGGAAAGGATCAAAAACAAAATGAGGAACTCTTCTATTAGGGGTCTGGAATGGCAGGGCCAAGAACACAGTCTTCGCCCCCAAAATCAGCTTTTTAGGGACACGCCCTCGACAGCTGTTCCCCCTACCACTGAGAGATGCTCGCACAGTGAGACGCTAGTGTGGATGTCCTTTGGGTTTTCTGGGGTGCCACAGGGGCATGTCTGCCGTCTGCATGACAGTCCTGGGGTTGAGAGTCTTGCCTGGAATCCCGAAGGGGAAACTTAGAGGCGGGGGGGAGACCCTATGGAACCCCTGCTGTCACGGTGCCCGGCCGGACCCGGCAGCTGGAGGGCACCCCCTACCCCCCCGTTTCCCGTCGCCCCCGCCGGCAGGGCATCCCTGCCCCTCCCGCCTGGCCCTGCCCCACCATCACGCACCTTGGATGGTCCTCTTGAAGAAGGCCTTGCAGGCCTCGCAGGACGCCACGCCGTAGTGGTAGCCGGAGGCGATGTCCCCGCACACGAGGCACAGGCGCTTGGGGATGGCATTGAGCATGTACTCGCACTTGATGGCCGAGTCCTCCATGAGGCCGCCCGCACAGTCCTCGTAGCTCTTGCGACACGGGGTGCTGCCCAGCCCTGCGCCTGTGAACATGGGCGGCGAGTCCAGACCATTGGCGTGGGCGCCCAGGGCCAGGCCGAAGCCGCCGCTGGCGTCGGACGAGCCGCTGGGGCTGTGGTGGCTGAGGGCGTCGATGCCTGAGGACGGGCTGGACGGCTCCGTCTTGATGAAGGAGCCGCAGCTGGAGCCCAGGTGCCGGTCGTCCGCAGACATTCTGTTCAGCAGCCTGGGGACACACAGAGCACGGGAAAGTCAGCTCAGCCGAGGGTGCGGTGGGTGTGACACCTGCCCCAGGAATTAGCTTGGGGCTCCGGGCACCTAGTG
This sequence comes from Lutra lutra, assembly GCF_902655055.1. NCBI lineage: Eukaryota > Metazoa > Chordata > Mammalia > Carnivora > Mustelidae > Lutra > Lutra lutra. Next base: position 130,936,976 of record NC_062284.1, read on the forward strand.
GGCGGGGTGGCTGGGAGGGGCTCCATGCTCAGGCCTTGGGGAGATAAAAATGCTGGCCCAGAAGGTCAACTGGTCAGGACACTGCGCGGCCCAGAGCAAGATTCTGGCTTTACCCCCCAGAACCTTCTGACTCCACAGAGGAAACTTCGATCAGTCAACCTCAGGCACCCCGGCTCTCTGTACACTGCTGGCCTCAGGGGGACTTAGAGCGGTCACAATTCACACAAAATAGTTGGCCGACCTCCCTACACGACAAGACCCCATGATGGCTACAGGTGAAAGTCCGGGTGTGCGGCCGCGGGACCAGACACCTCGGTGCGGTGACCTGATAACCCATCTCACCCAGCCTCACTGGGGCTTCTAATAAGCCCAGCTGGGAGCTTTCCCCATGGGCCACCATCCCTGAGACTGGGACTGGAGATGCCTAGCAAGGCGCCTGGCCAGGGCAAGAGGTAGGGCTGGTGACAAAGGCGGCCCCTTGGGGTTTACCTCTAGCCTGGGGCCGTGTGGAAGGTGGCTCCAGGCCCCTCCCTCCTGTCCCTGGTCCTAGTCCTTCAGCAGGCTGGCCTCCCCACCCCACCGGGCCCCAGAGACAAGGTCTCCAAGAAGCGGCATGAGCTCCCTGCATCCGCAGCGGCTTCTTAACCCTACAATTCAAGCTCTCAGCATCCCTGCCTCACCCCCAGAGTCAAGGGAGCATTACCACCACGACAGGATCACTGCGAAGGGTCAAATGTCTCCCAAAATAAAAGTCCCTCCTCCCACGCCCGGTGGGTGAGAAGATGGGCAAGGTGCAACTCTCCCACGGGGTCGGGGTCGGGAGACTAGGGGAGAAGCCTTTCTCCAAAAGGGCAAGAAAAGCTCACAGCAGGGTGATGAAGGTGGGCGTTTAGGGAAACCCAGCTGCGGCCCCATAGTCAAGACTTCCGCGGCCAGCCAGAATCTGGAGTCAGGAGGCTGACTCGGGGTCCATGGGTCCCTGACCTGGCCTGGCTATGTGGAGGTAAGGAGGAGCCCAAGGCTTATGCCCAAGGAGCAGGTGAAAGGAAAGTTCCTGGAGAAGGAAAAGGGCCTACCGGTCAGCAGTACAGCCCCATGAATGGAAAGAGGGCTCTGGCTGGGAGGGAGGGTCTCAGCCCTGCTGGGTCCCCTGGGTAGCAGCCACAGTCCTACCTCCAATAATACTCAGAGGGAGCCCCTGTTTCCTGAGCAGTCCCTGGAGGAAAGGACTGGTCAGCACCCAGGGAAGGGCTGCTTTGCCCACTCCTCCCCCATACCGCCCCCCGCCCCGAAAAGCCCACCCCTACCAAATGCAATCTCATGATGGGGAGGGGCCCTCGCCATCCCTTAAGCCACTAATGATTTCCTGGTTAGCCCACGTCCCCAGGGCTTGTCCCATCCATCTACATTTGAACATGCCCAGAGACAGGGAACTTACTGCCCACAGGCGGTTCTAATCAGACCCTGGGAACTGCAGATGCAAAGATAAGAGATAGGTATAAGGCTCCCACTCTCAAGTTTATCTACTGGAATGTAGTGTTTGAAGGTACAAGCTCTCAGGCGTCTTCTGTTCCAAACCAAATGTTCCCAAGTCCTCTGAGACGCCTCTCATGCAAGCCCCGTGTTTCCCTCACATCAGTGGGGGGCGCCCCAGCCAGGGGTCTCCTCTGGGTCCTTTTACAGCTCTGGGTGGTGCCCTGTCATCTTCCTGGGTTCCACATGGCCTCCTGCCTCCCCCCCCATCTACCGGCAGGTCCCTGGTATGTCCACAGGAAAAGCCATCAGCCTGGCAGGGCGTAATCCAGACAGAAAATCTGCCTGAGTAGGCACAAGTGCACTTCTGGGGGACCTCCCCGCAGCACCCCTACACAGGGCAATCAGGGAGAGCTGACCAGGGGCCCCTTCATCTGTAATTCCCTGCTGCTCATTGCTTTAGGCTCTGCAGGTCACAGGAACACTCCAGGCCCCCTGTGACAAGCCCTACTGGGGAGACAGCTCCCAGACCCCAGCCCTCCATCCCCACCTCTCCCCCAAACTGGACAGAACTCAAGATTCCAGGAGATACACCTGATGTAAGCACTGATTGTAGCAACTACAGTAGTCTCCCCTCCTCCCCCACAACACTACGTCACAATACCTACGTCGTTCACCCCACGTGGCCTCCTGACATAGGCCTTCTATCATCTCATCTTCAGAGACTCCAGGGCCGAAGGAAGCAAACATGACCCAGGCCTCCGAGTTGCATGGAAATCCAGCCACTAATTTATTGCCTGCATCCCAGCTGTGCGCGTTGGGGGGGGGTGCAGAGGATCTCATTCTTGCAGACTTCTCTTTCCTGTGACCATTATTTTGACACCCCCCCACCCCGGATTGTCTTTTCTAGGGAGAGTCAACGTCTATTTCAGACACCTACTATGTGCCAAGTGCTGGCCAGAAAACGGTCATAACAAGCACAGCCCACAATCTCAGGAAGCTCGTTCTCTCTCAGGAAGGGCAGACACTAAACACACACAAGTGTGCAGAGCACCAGAAAGTGTGTGCAGAACACCAGAAAGGGCCAGGGGGCCTACCAGGCTCATAGGGGCTCCCCTGCCGTGCCTCACTGGTCTTGCTGCATTCTCTGGCTCATTCATTTGTATTTGTGGACTGAAGACCTTCCTCCAGAGGGCACAGCTGCTTTTCTGTGTTGAAAGTTCCTTCCAGACTCTTCTGCCTGTTTTTTCAAGCTCTGGAGCTACAGGTCTGGCCCTCTGCTCTGCGGGAAGCCTGCTTCTCCCTCTCCTACTCCCCCTGCTTGTGTTCCCTCTCTCTCTGTGTCTCTCTCTGTCAAATAAATAAATAAAATCTTAAAAAAAAAAAAAAGCGAGCATATGTCTTGGAAATGCAATGAGGAGGGAGTGGCGGCAGATCACGGTGGTCACAAGGTCAGAGGAAGTCAGATGGGGCAAGTGTCCACTGCAGTGAGCAGTCAGGGGGCTGGGGACTTCACTAAGGGAGTGTCAAGGCATGGTGGGGATGGAAGCCACATTGCTGTGGCTGGAGGAGACAGTACTTGGAAGAAGTTCGGCCGCAAAGGGTAGAGAAGGGTGTGAGCGTGGGGTTCCTCCTGGTACACCTTCAGGCGGTACCATCCACTTTAACTTGGGGGATTTGGGAGGCAGAGAAGGAATGTTTTGTTGTCATGTCAGTAACTGTTGGTCTCTGATGAGGACGGCTGTGGTAAGAATGGAGGGAACTTGGGGGCGCCTGGCTGGCTCAGTTGGTGGAGCATGCAGCTCTTGATCTTGGGGTTGTAAGTTCAAGCCCCACGCCAGGGTTAGAGGTTACTTAAAAAAAAAAAATTAAAGACAACAAAAAAAGAAAAAGAATGGAAGGAATTTAAGGCATTTAAATATTATGGAATCAGGGTGCCTGGGTGGCTCAGTGGGTTAAGCCTCTGCCTTCAGCTCAGGTCATGATCTCAGGGTCCTGGGATGGAGCCCTGCATCGGGCTCTCTGCTCAGTGGGGAGGGAGCCTGCTTCTCCCTCTCTTTCTGCCTGCCTCTCTGCCTACTTGTGATCTCTCTCTGTGAAATAAATAAATAAAATCTTTTAAAAAAAATTTTTTAAAAATAAAATAAAAATTATGGAACCCACACTTTGCAGTGTGCCCTGGGCGATCCTGATTCTACCCACTGACCCAGTATAATTACCGATCCCCCCCCTTCTTTCCCCAAAGTAGACAATGAATGATACGGTGCCTCTACCTTCAGTGCTAATGGTAAACACCAAATCAAGGTGGAGAGAGAGAAAATACAAAAGGTAAAAAATGTTAGCTTTTCCCAAATTCTAGTCTACTCTTTTTTTTCTTCTTTAAGATTTTATTTATTTGACGGAGAGAGAGAGATCACAAGTAGGCAGAGAAGCAGGCAGAGAGAGTTCGGGGAAGCAGGCTCCCCGCTGAGCAGAGAGCCCGATACGGGGCTCGATCCCAGGACCCCAAGATCATGACCTGAGCCGAAGGCAGAGGCTTAACCCACTGAGCCACCCAGGTGCCCCTCTAGTCTACTTTTGACCAGAGTTCGATGGGGTGCTTGTTGAACAGGTGGCTGCCCTGGCCTGACCCCACCTCCATCATAACCTGAACCTGCCGCCTGCGAGTGGGGTCCAAAAGTCTGCATTTTCCCGTGAGTTTGCTTTAGCAGCCCGGGTGTGACTCTTCAGGGCATCAAGTTTGCAAAGTGTGGGAATGATGTGCCGGAGGGTTGACGGGAATCCGGAACATAGGAAGAGAAAGGAGCGGAAGCATAAGAGAGGGAGGGAGGTATGTAGGTGGCAGAGGGGAGAGCTGAGACCCCCTCCCCTTCCCGCCCCCTCCACTCAGTGCACGAAGCCAGAGGCACAGGGAGTGAAGGCTGCGGGCAGGAAGTCCAGGCAAAGGAAGGAAGCTTGCAACAGGAGCGGTGGCGGGAGGAGAGAGCAGAAATGGGGGCATACAGGCCTTACCAGGCCCCTTAGTTCACTCTGCGGGGGCAGCAACGCAGGGGAGCCCTGTCTCCTCCAGCAGCTTATATCTGGGTTCCTCAGCCTCAGCCCTCCTGACGCCTGGGGCAGGGTAGCTCTTTGCAGCGGGCCGGTCCTGGGTGCGCTGGGTGGGGGGGGGGGCACATTTCAGGGCATCCCTGGCCTCCACCTTCTAGAGGCTGGTAGCAGCCCCCTCCCTGCCCCCAGAGAGGACAACCCAAACCTCCAGACATGGCTGAATGTTCCCTGGGGGAAAATCCGCCCGAGACAGGCATCACTGACAGAGATGTATGAGGGAAGAGGGAGAGCCGGGGGTCCGGGAGCAGAGGGTTGGGCCAATGAATGGTGCAAGTCTTGGACATAGGGGGTCAGAGCAGAAAGGGTAGAAGTGGGAGGAAATGGTGGGGGGGAAGGGCCAGGAGCACGCGGTTTCTGGGGGTGTAGGCTGAGTTAAAGCCAAGGAAGGAGTGAGAAAGCTGGGGAGTTGGAGGTGGGATCAGGGAAGATGTCAGAGGTGGGGCCTGGATGCAGAGGCCCAGGAGGATGGAGGGGAAGGGCGGTGGGGGGAGCAGATGGCGTGCAGGATGGAGTGCGGGCGCAGCCTTGGGATGAGGGGAGGTGGCTGACACTCCACTCTGGGGAGGAGGGCGTCACATCGAGTCCATCATCTGTGGCTGGCTGGGACCCAGTTACCAACTGGGTCGATGACTATTGACTTTTTGGGAGGGGACAGAGGCCCCAGAGAAGCAGGCTTTGGAAGAGCAGTGGCCAGTGGTCAGAGGCCCTGGAGGCATCCCTGCCCCTGCGATCCATGGGTAACAGGAACACGGCCAGAGCCGCCCTGGCCTTGATTTCACCAGCATCTGATTAGGCCTGGCCTCCCTCCCGCCCCAGTCAGCTCTCTGCCGCCAGCCCTCTTAGCGCTCGGTGTGGAGACCTGTGCCCCCGAGTGGCCTGGCCTCCAGGGGTGCCTGAGCTCACCGCAGGGCGGGGGGGATCCCTGCTGGACAACAAAGTGGGTTGAAGATTTTCCTCTAAGACCAACAGAATCTTAGAGATTCTGAATGAAACTCAACGTGTTGAGCTATTTGCCACACACGTGTGGAGGAGGAGAAATTCCAGGGTCCCGGCGAGAGACAACTATAATCTTTTAAGCTGGACTCCCAGGGATCCGGCCCCTAACGATGGCTGCTGGTGGCCAGGCAGTGGGAGGGAAGCTTCTGGAGGAACAGAAGCTCTTGGAGGGAAGGGGTCTGGACTGGCCTGATTAGCCCTGGGCCTGGCCTGCTTTCCTCTGTCGGGTGGAGCCCACCCCACCACACAAGGCAAGCCAGGTGGCACGCAGAGGGGCTGCCCTCCCATCCCTGCCTTGGCTCTGCGCGGGGGGCCTGCATGGAAGAACAGGAGCGGCTCTGTCACTGAGGGATTATAAGCCTGAGCTCTGACAGCAGATAACCCAGTTCTGCCACATGCTAGCTGCTGACTTTGAGCTCTCTCTCTCTTGGCCTCAGAGTGCCCATCTGTAAAATGGGCACCATCACAGCACCTCCTTCCTACGGCTGTTCTGCGTGAGCATAAACGATTGGAGGCAAAGCGTGTAGCCCAAGCTGGTGCCGCGTGGGCACTGGGTGGACGCTGCCAGCTCTTGGGATCCTCCCAGGAAGCCCCTTCTAGAAAACTCAGCCTCTGGCCACCTGTGGTTAAACCCAGCAAAGCTCTTCCCTCAGCCAAGTCCCAAGACAGAGACCCGAGGCTATTTCCATAAGGGACTTGCCATTTACCAGGAGGGAGAGTGGTTCGTTAGGCAAATGAAGAGGATAAATAAGCCTGAAACGGGAATCCACTATACAGAAGAAAAATGGTTTCTGAACACTTGAGAGACTCTTATGTACATTTCCATAATTAATTCGTTAACCGGGGGCCACCAAGCTATTCATTATAACAGACCCTCAGACCCTCCAGCAAGGCTTTATTTGTGATGAACCAGCCCTTTAAGGAATCTGAAAGCAGCACAGCTAAACTTCCTTTAGAAAGAATGCAGGGGAGCCTTTAACGGGGGATAGGATGGGGAGGACCGAGTGGCTGAATAGCCCTCCCAGCTTCCTGCTAGAATACGGATTCGGGATGGATTCGGGATTCGTGGGCGCTTACTAAATGGAAGGGAGGGAGGGAGGAAGGGAGAGGAAGGAGGGAGGGAGGAAAGAAGGAGGGAAGGAAGGAAGATAAGAAGGAAGGAAGGGAGGGAGGGAGGGAGGGAGGAGGGAGAAGGATGGAAGGGTGAGGTGACCAATGGTGAGAAGTGTAAGGAACAAGGACTATAATTAACTATAATTAATCCCATGCTGTACATATGCGGTCCGACATATTTTTTGTTAAACTCACATATTTCTTTAATTCAAATTATTTTCCTTAATTTGTTTTTTGTTTTTCGTTAAACTCACATAAACTCAAATTATTTTCCCCCTGCGTAGTCTGAATCACCTCTTTTAGTAAATGGTATTTTTATCACTCCTATGCGACTGAAATCTGGCATCTGTGTCTCTTCCAACAACAGACCCGTTTTCCTGGACAGATGTCCTAGCACGGCTGGAGTCAGGGGACTGTGAGTCCCCAGAGACTCTGCTGCCCACACCGGCAGATGAGGAACCGAAGCCTTGAGAGCGGTGACTCGCTCAAAGTTCCTGACTGGACAGCCCTGCTGGCTGCTCGGGGTTGAGAGCCACAGTGAGTGGTGACTCGGGCAGCCACCCGCCCACCTGCCACCCATCTCTGTCACGACACCACCATGGTCTGGACCTTAGCTGGATTTTAACTCCTCAGGGATCCTTGGCTAACACCGCTCCTTCTTCCCTCTGGGACCCGGGACCGCCAAACGACCCAAGAGCAAACCGGCTTCAGCGAGAGCCTGTCTCCCGCTGCATGAGGCTATGGCAAAAATCTGTAATTAAGCATCTTGTCTTAGAAAGATTAGTCAAAACCCGGCTGGTCCCAGACAACTGATTGAAATCTCATTCCACACAAATTACAGCGTGGAAAATAATGATGGGTAATTAGTGCCTTTCAATCGGAGCGTTTTATCCATGATTTTCCAGGCTGCATCCGTCATAATGAGAAGAGAGATGCCCTGCCAAAGCAGCGGGGAGGCAAGGGGACGTGGAGCCACAGTCCTGGGGCAGCTGGACGGGTCCATCCGCCGGCCGAGCTCTAGCCGGCCGTGGACAGCTGCTGCGGCTCAGTGCAGCTCTGGGTAACTTAGATGCAGGGGATCGTCTGGACAGACCAATGCCAAAGGCCAGCCTTCACCACAGTCCTCTTAGTGGAGGACCCCCCAGCAGGACCCAAAGTTGGTCCTTCCTTGGTCCCTCTTGGCCAGCTCTAGGCTCTGAACACCACGAAACGGAGGGTTTGGATGAAGGACAGCATCACGCGTTCAGTGTAGGCTCCCAAACACACCACAAGCATCCTTCCTTCCTTGAGATACTGGAGATCGGACATCTGCGAATTTATCTGAACTCTTCTTGAATATGGCTGTATTTTCACCCTCCATTAAGCCACGGCTGTGGTATAAACCGCCCACCTACTGTCACTGAACACATCTGGTGCCTTCCAGATGCCACGTAATCCTCACAGTAGCCATGGTCCTGGGCCACGGAGCTCAGTGGTTGGAGCTGGATTGCCTGAGTTTGAATTCCAGCTCGGTCCCTTCTGGGGTATCGAATCCTTCTCTGCTTCAGTTTCTTCACCTGCAAGATGGGGACGATCACTATGGTATTCATGTCCTAGGGTGCTCTTGAGGATTAGCAAGTGAACACGAAGAGAGCTTAGAACAGAGCCCAGCACATAGTACGTGCTCAGTAAATAAATCCCAGCCGAAGTTCCAGCATGCCGATTTGGGTCATGAGATGGCTTCCACTCCGAGTCCCTGAAACGCTCAATCCCACCACAAGTAAGACAGCTTACTCTCTCCTCCTCCCAGCATTCAACCATCCGGGAGCCTACTTACCCACCACTGGATGGTGCGCTTGCAGGCCTCTGCCCGCGGGCCCTTCCTCCCAGAAAGTCCCTTTTCAGGCAAAGGGGCTCCGTACTCAGGCACTACCAGAACCAACTGTCTGAACTGACTAGCCCCGCTCCTGGGAGCTGACACCTCACTCCCGTCCTCTCTGTCTCCTACTGGCATGAACAGGAGCGAGCGTGTGCCCACGTGGGGCTCCCACGTTCTACCCTGCTGGCCCCGCTGATTGACCCAAGGGTGTGCCCCTGACCCCAGCTGGGCCAACAAGTCTCTCCTCTGAGATGTGTGGGTTCCGGGCTGCCTCTCCAGGGGCAGAAGCAGGGGGATGGCGGACAGCTCGAGAGTGAGCAAGGTCACACTTAGCGAGGGAGAAGAAAATGGAAGCTGGCAGCAGAGAAGGGTGCTGGCGAGGGGCAGAGTCCGGGGAGTCCTAGCTGCTGTTGGCAGCTGGTCAAAAACCCAGCAGCACCTCTGCCCAGGGGAGCCAGCGCCGTCTGACTCCCTGACAGGACAGACGCCCGGGCCGGGCGTTCTGATACTTGACCCAGAGAGCGATTCACAAACCATCTCACCCATTTACCCGCTCCCTCCCTCGCTCAGTCATTCCATGATTATTCCTTGGACCTTTACTGTGTGCCCGCCCACGATTCCAGCCCTGGGGATGGATCAGGGCACAAGGTGGACAGGTCCCTGCCCTCAGGGAGTGACGACACCATCCTTCACTGACTTTAAGCTACACTTTCTTTTCATATTTCAACATCTTAGCGATCAGAACGTATCTTGAATCGATGGCATAGCTATAGTTTAATTTGATTAGTGGTTCCAAGAATAATGATGCCTTTAACAGTAGATGATGACGTGGAGTCAATGAAATAGGAGACATACGTAGCTGAGATTGCTATGAGTTCACCAAAAGCAATTTCATTTCTTCCTAGATGACAGAGACACTACGTTTCCCAGCCTCTTTTCGGTGAGCCGCAGCCACCGACTAGGTCCTGGCGAATGGCATGTGGGTAAAATGATGTTGGTTGCTTCCCTGTCTGGCCCATCAAAATCTCCCATGGTACGCCCCATCCTGCACCCCCTGCTCTGTCTTCCCCCATCGGTGGGCCACACAGGATCCAGGTGGGCAGAGCATCCAGGAGCGGGTCCCAGGGTCCTCAGGGTGGAGCCGGAAACTGGAAGAAGGCAGGGCCTGGGAATAACCTCATGAAAGGCTACCTGTCAAACACCCTCCCGAAAATGTCCTATGGGCAAGCTGGAAACATCTGCTATGTTGAGCCATCGAAACAGTGGGATGGTACATAATAGTAGCTAGGGTTAGCCCCCCAACACACACAATAACCAAACAACCAAAATAGTATACATTCAGTTAGTGATCGGGCAGGGGAAGGGGACAGAGGGTAGAATGGGGCAGTGACAGATAGGGCGGCCAAAGAAGGCTTCTCAGAGGAGGTGACATTTAAGCAGAGCCTGGAGGAGAGGGAGGGAGACACTTGGGGAAAGCTCTGTGTTGGAGGCAGAGCAGGGAGGCAGGGGAGGCAGGGGGATGCAGGGGGAGACAGGGGGAGGCAGGGAGACACAGGCAGGGCCCTCTTCCAGCCAGAGGTCAGGACCTCAAAGGGCCTCTGACCCGTTCCTGGCTGCCTGCCTTCACTAAAGACCCCAGGGATGAGGAGATCCCTAGTTCAGGAAGCAGCTGTTCCCATCCTCCCACCACTCGGGAGTGTGTTTTTCAAGAAAGTTATTTGTCAAAGAAAAAAAAAAAGTTATGTGTCAAGAGCCAAAATGTTTCTTCTCTCTCTGGTACTTCTAGTTATGCAACTCTCTCAGGACCTACAGAACAAGTCTGACGCCGCCCCCGCCCCCCGCCCCCATTCTATATGACAGCCCTCCAGGTTGCTGAAGGCAGCTTCCTGATCCCTGGGAAGCCCTGTCCTCATGAGGCTCAGTGTCCCCTAATCCTGAAGTCACTCCTGCTCACCCTCTGTCCTCCTTGAAGAGTGGTTCATCTACTGTGTTTACTCCCCACAAAGAGGAACAACCGAATGGAGCCCAGCCTTCCAGGTACATTCTGATAGGCACAGAGCAGAGCTGTACTGACACCCTTCTCATCTTAAGACGCTATGCCTCTGTTGATGCAACCCAAGACTGAATGAGCACGGAAGGTGCCTGGCTCCCACTGCTGGCCTCCCCTCTGCTCCTTGTGTAATCACACACCTGGGTCTGGTTTGTGCACCCTGTTGCTGGGCCCAAGTCCCATTTCCCCACGTGTGTTCCCATGGGGCAGTATGCCAACCCAATGAGGGGGACAAGGCTTCCTTCTACCACCTGGCCAAGGCAGTGGGCCTTCCCATGTGGCCTTGTGCACAGCAGGGATGACACAGGAGGCGTGGGGCTCCCTGCTCCCATTCCTCTTCCAGACTCAATTTTTCAGTCTTTGTGCTAATGGGCAGCCTGGGCAGATGACAAAGAAACATCTTAACTCAGCTGGACAGGCGGGGAACTGGCACTGCTTCTGACCTCTGTAATGTGGATAAGGGTGCGCACCTGCCAAGGGCTTACTCCAAGCTGGGCACGGGACCACATGCGTTATGCCCCTTGGAACAACCTGTTGAGATGGGTACTATCATTTCCCCCTTTTTGCAGCTGGGGACGCCTGGCAGGGGTCACAGGGCCAGGAAGTGCTGGAGAGAGTTACAAAGCAAAAGGGATTAAGTCAAGATACTCCTCTGATACTCCTCTGCTCGAAACAGCCTGGGGCTTCCCATCCCACTGTCAGGAAAGCAGGAGTCCTCACTGCAACTCAGAAGGCCCCCAGGGTCCGACCCCACCACCAGAGATGCTGTCCCCTGCCTGCTCTGCCCATGTTCACTCTGGACCAGCCCCACAGGGCTCTGGGCTGTTTCTGGACAATACCACTGTGCTCCCACGGCAGGGGCCTCTGACCCTTGTTCTTTTTTTCCTCCTGTTCCCTCTGTCTAGAACACTCCAGGCACACAGGCTCCATAAACACTGGCTGAGTGAACAAATGAACGAGGAGGTCTGAGAGTTGGGTGGGACGGGGGTCCCCAAGCCCTGCACCCTCTTAGGATGGGATATTCCTGGGCCTGAGCCACAGGACAGGACCAGAATCAGAGCAAGGAATCCAGCCCAGAGACTCGGGTCCAACAATCCCCAATGAAAGGACCTAAAGGATCAACCTCCCCCTCAGACCCATCAAATTCCACTAATCCTAGTTTAGAGGCTTTACGAATGACACATTGATTTTTCTTACTCTGTGTTTCTATTTTTTTAAGAACCCAAAATCATGTAAAGGAACTTAGAGAAGTTAACATCTCAGACCCACTAACTGAGAAACCGGGTTTCAAATTGTTAAAAAAAAAAAAAAAAAAAAAAAGATATTTTAATACAGAAATCAATGTCCTGTATGAAAACCTTTAAGAAGCAGGGTTGGGAAAAGCTTGTCTTGACTTCAGAGCCAGAACCCCGATTCCGTACAAGAAGGAAGGGTTCATGGCCACGCCTGGACCTCAGGGCCCAGGCACCAGGGTTCTGCACTCAGGTCCCCTGGGTTTGGACCCTGGCTTTGTCACTTACTGGCCGTGCAACCAGCCTCCCCATACCTGTTTCCTCACTGCAAAATGGGTCAAGGGTTAAATGACACAATCAGCACAAAGCCCCCGGCTGCACCTGCATACAGTAAGTGCTCAATAAACACAAGCTGTACTGGGATTCCTCTGCCTCCGCGGGTGCAGGTCCTTCTAGCCCCAGCAAGGGGGGGCTCTGACAGTGTGGGTCTCGGGCATCTCCTCTAGGAACTGGATATATAAGAAGAAAATGAGCAAAGGGGAAGGCAGACGTGGGGGTCCTCCAGGCCCCTTAGCCCTCCCCTCATCTGAGCTGGTGGGGGTCTGGGCTGATCTCACCAGGCTTGTCCTTGGAACCACTGTCACTTATCACACAGGACTTCTCCAGATGGACATTTTGACTATTGATCTGATAAATAAACAGCCTGCTGGCTCGATCAAAATGTTATTTTGCATTTCAATCACTGCTCACTAATGCAACCTTCATCCTCACCAAGATGCTGCTGGCAATGACACCAGCTCTGCCGCTGGCTTGAGAGGTGGGGCAATTCCCACCCCATCCCCAGCCCTCCCCAAACCCCCTCACCCAGCACCAAACAGGATTGGTGGGGCTCTCTGTCCCTGGGAAGTATGAGTGTATGAGTCGGCTTGGGGAATACAGCTGCTCTTGGGAAGGCTTGTGAGTAGAGACTGGAGGGTAGACGGGGACACACCTAGCCTAGCCAGCTGCCCCCGGGACGTCAGGCTCAGCCTGCACTGTTTTAATGAATGGCCTGGGCCATTTTCACTACACTCATCTGGATCTCAGCTGTTGCACTGGAAAACTGGGTCCAAAAAAACTACCCTCTTCTCTTGGGTTGTTGTAAAGACTCAGTGAGAAAACAGACCTGGAAGCCCTTTGGAGAAAACAAAAGGAGAGTCATGCTGCTGTATGATTGAATGGAATCCAAACACCGAACTTCCTTTCTAGCTAAGCATTTGTCATGTGCAAAGCGGTTTACACACAGAATCTTATTTAACCCTCACAGTAGCTCTGGATTTGTAGTCCCATTTTACAGATGGGAAAATCCATTGAGGCACACAGATGTTGAGGCATACGGCTTCTACAGTCCACTAAGGGGTCATGCCTTGATCTCTAGTCTATCCTAATACCCACGTCTGGGAATTCAGCCACTCTGTGTGCCCCCAACCCCTACAAATATCAAGACCAGCCCCCAGGACCAGCAGGTGAACACAGGCTGTACGGGAAGATACTCAGCTGTTCAGAATCTGAACACCTGGCCATGCCTGGGTGATGGGGGACAGGCAGGAGAGATGTCACCTAGAAGCAGAATTACCAGGGCCACATCGTCTGTGTGCAGAGCTGGGCTGGGGGTGACCCGTGAGCCTTGAATGTAGAAAGTTTAGAGTGGATAGAATGGGAACCGCCCCCCCCCCCCCCCCGCACCGTACCAAAGCAATGGCATTACAGGTCCCCTGGGGTGGGGGGCCCTTTTGGAAAGGACTAGCCACCCCTCCAACCTCTGTGTGCCTTGATGAAACTAAGGGTAAATTTTGACTTTACTTTTGGCCTAGGTGCCAAAATTGCTTGGTATATTTCTTCCTTATCTCTCTCACACACACATACACACGCACACGCACAAGTGCCTTTCAAGAGTAGAATTACATTTTTATAGTTTATATTGCTGCATTTTGTTTTGTTTTGTTTTTAAATAAACAGAACAAGGGTCTTCTAAGTTCTTACTACATCTGGTAGAAAAAGTCCAGTGAATAAGTGGTCTGGCTTCTGCCCCAGCTCTGAGGCTGTGTGTCCCTGACATAGTTACCTGCCTTCTCTGGTCTCAGTCACTCTATTTCCCTTCCAGGAAAATGGAGACAGCTTTAGCCATCTGCCAGAAAGATCTGAAGACATATGACACAGGAGGTGACACGTGGGCCTGTGGAAGAAAGCTGCACCATGGGTCCTAAGAGACCTGGGAAGCGGGATGCCCGTCATGAGCTTTTGGCTCATGCTGGTTTTGCAGGTAACTCAAGGGTTAAAAATGAAATCACCTAAAGAAAAAAAACCTCACATTACAAGATGAAACACTGCCTATAATACAATGGCCTGAGATCGATATGACATGTAAAGACTGGGAATCCATAACTCCAGTCTCCCGCCCTGACGCGTCTGCTGAGCCAAAAGCCAGTCCCCCGGCCCCCACGACAGAACCCCTCCAGCCCAGGATCCCCAGAGCAGGGCTTCTCCCCACACATCTACTGACAGCTGCCTGCCCAGCCGCTGGCCCCGCAGCCAGGCGAAGCTGGTCCGAGCACCGACTCTGGGCCCTCCCAAGTCCACGTTCAAGTCTCCACTCCACCCTTCCTCCCTCCATGACCTTCAGCCATTCCTGATGACCTTCTGAGTCTCGGTTCCCGCATCTCGAAAGCAGGCAAAACCCCTCTTTGCTGCCTCATGGAGTTATTATAAGGATCAAATTAAGATACTATTTTCAAGAACTTGGCAAAGCACCAGCCTCCTGCAACGTTGTCACACCCACACAACGTTGTGGCACTTCACAACTGGCTCCCGGAGAGGAAGTGACCACGGTCTTCGGGACAATCAGTCCCACCAGGTGCTCACCCACTAATGAAACTGAAACTGAAACCTAGCTGACCAGCACCGACTCTACCCAGTCTACCCAGTTAACCTTCACCAGGGCCCTGGAGGTAAGTATTCGCCCCCTTCCAGTAAGAGCAGGTTTCCTCGTTGATGGTTGCTTCCTTTGTCAGGGTCAGAGGCTGGCGATCCCAGGCCCCTCGGATTCCTGAGTTCCCAGCTTAACCTCCACATTCCACAGCCTCTCAACATCAGGATTCCAAATGGAAACAGAAAGTTGAAAAATACAAAGGCAGAATATCGGATCAGCACGCCTCCCAACTGTCAAGGTCACGAAAACTAAGGAAGGTCTGAGAAACAGACCAGAGGAGTTTAAAGACACAGGACAACCAAATGCAGTGCAGGACTGTGGGCTGGATCCTGGAAGAGAGAGGCCATCAGTGGGAAAGGGAATAAAATCTGGATAAAGTACAGGGTGCAGCCGACGGTCATATGGCAACGGGAGTCTCTTCACTGGGACAGATGCACCGGGGTAATATAAGTAATGAGTTGAGCGGGGAAACCACAAGAGGACATAGGAACTCACTGCACCAGCTCTGGGAGTTTTCTGTAAATGCCAAGCTAGTCCAATAAGAAGTTTTAAAAAATTGATAGAAACCATAAAAGCCCCTACTCTGCCTCTTGAAAAGGTGAAAAGCCATGCATGCTGACCTGTGTTCAGGAGGCTTCTACCTGTCGATCCCCAGTGCCTCCTTCCTGGCCAGCCTCCTCTGAGCAAGCCTGGCTTTTCCTTAGCTCTGCTCCTCTGCACATGCGAGTCCTGTGCCTAGAACCCCTTGTCCTTTCTCCATCAGAGGTCACAGCGTGGCCTTGTTGGCCTAGAGCCACACAAATGATCAAACACTGAACCAGTTACTTCATTCCTACTGATTTAGACTCTGATCGTTCATCAGATGCAGAGTCACATGCTTGAAATGTGACCTGTAGTATTTACGTCCAACACACACACATGTGTGCACACGTACAAACACCACTGGAAATAGCCTCAGTGCTGGTAACTAATGCCACATCCACTGGGTTGAGCTGCAGAGCTGTTGATACAACAGGAATTGGAAAACGATGACAGAACATGTCGAGAATAAAATCAAGTCCCAACTCTGGTCTGCAAAGCCCCCTTGAGCTAGCCCTGGCTCCCCATCCAAATTCACCTTGCACTCTTCTCCCCCCGTTCCAGCCCCATGGGCCTCCTTCTCGTCCTCAAATACTCCCAAGGGTATTTCTACCTCAGGGCCTTTGCACCAGCTACACATACATACAATATAAAAAGGGTAAACATGGAAAATAATGAGCAAAAATGAAAAGAGAAAAGGCTATTTGGGAAAATTAGCTGAATTTTTAACCTTTCTCAAGTAATTGACTATTGTAACAGTGTGAAATTGTATAAAGAGGACAGATACTCTTTGATGTCATTCATACTCATTTCAATGTCTCCTTCTCCCACACATTTGCTGTGTGACTTCATGTGAGCCACTTAGCATCTCTGAGCTTCAGCTGTCTCATCTGCCAAATTGCTATCGCATTCCCTTATTCAGAGAGCTGGTATGAGAATTAAAGAGAAAAGGAGAAGAAAGTGTTCAGCACAGTACTTGGCACACGGGGGGCCTCCATAAAAGTCCCTTCCTCACACCGGTCTGTTCAGTTTTGTTTTCTATCATTTGTTTTTGATTTGGACTGAACCCACGTTGTCACCCTTCTACAACTTTCCAGAGTCAGGGACTCCCTTCTGCAATCCTGTTCGGCCCAGGACACGGTTATAAACACTAGACTTGCTGCTTGTTGGGCTTTCCCCCTGAGCTCCTAGAAAGCAGGACCCTCGCCTTGCTCACATCTAGATCCTACAACACCCAGCAAACGGCCGGGTCTGGGCAGGCTCTCAGTGATGTTGAATACAGGAATGAATGAGTCATAGACCGAAGATGAGCAGGGAGCTTAGATTTAGAGTTTTCACAGAATTTTAGGGTAGGAAGGGATCAGAAGGCTCATTTCGGTTCGATCCCCTTTTTTATAGATGAAGAACCTCAGGCTCAGAGAGGGTAAGGAACGTGCCCCAGGTCACTCAGCCAGACAAGGACAGGTGTTCGGCTCCCAGCCTGCCCCGCCCCACCACGCCACCTCTGGTCAGGAGCCCTGAGAACCGCTGAGCCCCGGACCCGCAAGCAGTCAGCCCCTGTCCTCTCTGGGGGGAAATACAGACTGGGGGAGGAGAGGGTTACAGAGTATCTCCTTCTAGTCGGGGATTGTGCTAATCAATCAACTCAATTAAATCTAGAACGGTTTAAAAAAAAAGTAATAAACAAAAACAGCAGCAGAAACTAATGACTAATAATCAAGTAAAATTAGATTATTTCTGTGCTGACAGGTTGGGGTGGATAGGGAAGGGAGGATGATCACCGGAGTGAGGCAAAGGGAGAGAAATAGCACACTCAGCAAACCAGGGATGGGGGGCGGTCTGGGGAGGACCCAGGGAGGCAGAATCCCAGGACCTGATGGGAAAATCCACCGTCAAACGCAGAGCTACATCCCGCGCCGTTCTGAGTGCAGCACACACACCGACTCGCTTCCCCTTCGCAGCAACCCTAACAGGTCAGAACTGCGACGATCCCATTTTATAGATGGGGAAACTGAGAGGCAAAGGAATTTGGTCACACAGCTGGGGTAGAGCCAGTATTTATTTGGACTCCCACTGTCTAACACCAGTGTTTTGGCCTGAAGGACAAGCTGTATACCTCCTGGGGTGGGCAGGAGAGGAGTTTTATTTGCCTGGGAATGAAGCACATTTACCTCAGAGAGAGAGAGAGAGAGAGAGATTTAATATTTAATATATAAATATATATTTTATATTTATATAAAATATACATGTTTATATATAAATATAAAATATATAAGTATATATTTATATAAGTATTTATAATTTATATTTATAAATATATATTTATTTATATAAAAATATATATATTTGTATTTTTTAAAGTAATGTCTGCCCCCAACGTGGAGCTCAAACTCATGACCTTGAGATTAAGAGTCACATGCTCTAATCACTAAGCCAGGCAGGCATCTCCCTGTCCCCCCATTTGCCTCATATAAAAAGTAGTTACTATTCATTTATTCAATTGCCTTTCCCACACATTTACTGAGTGGAACACACAGGGATTCTGCCCCTAAGATCAGAAGCTCACGGCAGACACAAACAAGCAAATGATGGCAATAACGTGTTCACAAGCACAATGACAGAGTCACACACTCGCATTCAAGGAACTCTTTTGAAGCAGAGAGAAGGGATGTCTAATTCTTCTTAGGGGAGGAGGGTCCGGGAAAGCTTCCTGGAGGAGGAGCCATCTAGGCTGTTTTGAAGGACAAGTAAGGTGTTAGCCAGGTGAGTAGGGGAGCAGGCATGGAAGGGCCTTCCAGGCAGCGCAGGGCCCACAGGCCCAGATCACACAGCGGGGGACGCTGCCGCACACATCCAGGGAAGAAGAAGCCCCTGGTGAGTTAGGGACAGAGGTGGGGGGCAGGGGGAGGGGCCAGGAAGGCCGCAGGTGAGGACCAAGCAGGGGATCCGGATGGAGAGGGGGGCAGGGACCAGTTCCAGAAAATCCATGGGTGTTAGTGAAGGGGTTTGGGCGCTGGAAGGTCTTCAGGGCTGGCTGCATCACACCCCACGCCATGCGGTATACCTGCCCCCACCCCACGCACAAAGGTCGTGCAGGTGAAGCGGCCACCTTGGACCCATAGGGCAGCTGGTTACACACTGCCTTCGGGGGTGCCCCGCCCTGCCCCCCACCAGCTGCGGGACAGTGGCTGAGCCGTCAGCCACGGCTCCCTTTCTCCAACAAGGAAACAGAGACTCCAAGATGTCAAACGCCCATCACACAGCTGGCTAGAACTCAGGCCTTCTGATTCCTAGTCCTGTCCCTTTTTCCCCCCCATGCACTCCTTCTTTGCATTACAAATGCATTAGCAAAGCTAGCTATTTAAAGGAACCCCGCAGCTAATGCTTATGTAAACAGAAAAATCTTTAAGCAAAGCTAATACTCGCTGTTAATCCAGCTGTTATGTAATTCTGGGTTTTACAGCACAGCACTGGGGGTCGGGTATTGTGGTCCCTACAAAACCTTCCTCATGGGGGAGAGGTTAGGGTTGGGATAAGAAGCTGCTGAAAAGCTGCAGTTTGGAGGGGCAGTGGCGGGAGGGGTTGTCCAGGAGTGGGGGGCTGCGGGGGCGGTGAGCGCAGGCTACCTTCATGGGTAGGAGCCACTAAAGGAGAAGTGGGGATGGAAGGTCTCAGGTTGGCAGCCCTGCAAATGAGCCACAGCCCGGTGTCTGGAGGCTGGGGTTTGGGGTGCTTGGTGTTGGGGTGAGGTGGGTGGGAAGTAGAGGAGGAGGCTTAAAGCCCCATCACTGTGCTTGTCCCACATCTTTCAAATACCAAGAAACAAGAACGGGAGGGAGCTCCACTTTTCAAAAGGGGAAACGGAGGTAGTGGGGAGTATAAAGTCAGCAGGTCTACTCCTTTATCCCATCAGCACTCCCCAGCGCCCCCAGACAGCTTCTGGGCAATTGATTCCCCTATTCTGGGTCAGTCTCCTAATCTGATTATCAGCCTCCTGCTGGCAGGCTCCATGGCCTATATTTGCGTCTGTGCCCCAGCCCAAAGGGCCACGTACATAGCAGGTGCTCAATAAATGTGTTAAGCGGGAAATAAAACTGGCTCACTTCACAGAAATTCAATTCAGGAGAGGGATAAAAGAGAACCATGATATTTTTTTTTTAAAGATTTTACTTATTTATTTGTTTGTCAGAAAGGGAGAGAGAAAGCACACAAGCAGGCAGAGAAGCAGGCAGAGGCGGAGAGAGAGGCAGACGCCCCGTCAAGCAAGGAGCTCAATGCGGGACTCGATCCCAGGACCCCAGGATCATGACCTGAGCCAAAGGCAGCAGCTTAACCTACTGAGCCACCCAGGCATCCCAAAAGAGAACCAAGATCTTGATTTAAACTGGTAAAAGGAAGGGAAGAAAAATGGGAAATTCACATTTACCAGGCATCTCCCGTGTGCCTGGCATTACACTAATTCTATTTAAAATGATGCGATTTTAAATAATATTAGATATTAAATAATAGTAAAATTAGAGCAATATGCCATTCTTATATTCTGGCTAATGTAACTTGCACAGAAGGGATGAATGATGTATTAAGTTTCTCTAGCTACCAATACTAATAATTGCTAATATATAACTGTACCAAGCACTATGCCACGATATCATTTGGACCTCCCAAGAACCTGCTGAAGTTGATACTGTTACCATCTGTCACGAAGCTGGATGCTGAGCCTAGGTTCCGATGCCACACACCACCACGGGCATGCACACACACACACACACACATACACACACACAAGTGCCTGGTAGAGAAA
Source organism: Lutra lutra (assembly GCF_902655055.1). Classification (NCBI taxonomy): domain Eukaryota; kingdom Metazoa; phylum Chordata; class Mammalia; order Carnivora; family Mustelidae; genus Lutra; species Lutra lutra. Next base: position 130,957,154 of record NC_062284.1, read on the forward strand.
TGGGCAGAAAGAGTGTGGCTATAAGAGCCCACTAGCTTAGGCAAGGACTCACTCAGCTGCCCCGGTCCTGAAGGGCTATTGAGTTGAAGGAGGCTCTAACAAAGATGCCCTTGGAAGTTTTCCTCCTGTTTTGAGGATGCCTGGGTACAAGAGGACCAAATGACATGAGTGGACCCAAGAAGAAAGTTGGAGAAGTCAAAATCAAAGTGCCTTGTGTTTAGCTTTGAGCAAGCCTCGTCTCTTTTCAAGAAGTGCCCACAAGTCCAAGGAAAGACCCCAGGATTTAAAGCCGGACCATTGAGATTTTAGATCCTGGCCCTGCCACCCATCAGATGGCATTTAATCAGTCTTAGCCTCAAGTTCTCCATCTGTGAAACGGAACACCAAGGCTTCCCTTGCGGGTTTCTTGGAGGGATTAAGAAAGCTATGCATGCGATGCGAATAGAAAATCTGTGAAAAGATACAAGATTGACAGAAAACTTGGTAACAATGGTTCCTTTGGGGAGACTATAGGGAACCAAAGGTTAGGGGAGAGAGAGTCATTACCTATATTCCCATACTGTTGGACTTTTTTATTACACATGTAAATATTTCTTTTTAAAAAGACTGAAAAATGAAAAAAATACATACATCGGGACTCAACAAATGGCAAGCAATACAATAACCAATCCCCTTAAAAGTTTGCTTTGCTCTCCTGAACTGGGTAGAACCCTCAGAAATGCACACCCTTGGTAATTACAGGTACAGTCTACCCCCGGGGCTTACACAGAGAGACCCCCCTTCTTCGTTCCCTCAGCCTTCCCACCACCTTCCCGCCCCACCCCACCCCCAAAACCCTCTTCCCAAAGAAGCCCCTCAGCTTGTTTGGCTAATGTATTCGCAAACCAAATTAGGGGCCTTGGTTCCCAGGGAGGTCCCGCAGCCAGTTGCTAGATGCTGGGAATTAGATACCATCTAGTGCTCAAATCCGATTAGGTCCTACCCCTACCCCCCACCCCACATGCAAAAGCCCACTTTCTAATCAATTTTACAAAGGGCCCTCTGCAGATATACACTAATGGTATTGAGCTGAGATCTTTAAACCAAGTCTGCAAGAAGTCTACAGAGATAAAACGTACAGACTGTATGAAGGCGGAAGCCTGTCTCCAGGGTGTCCTTCCCCTGCAAGGGAGAGAGGGCTGCACAGGGGAAAGGTCCTCTAGGGACAGATGCCATCCCTACCCCAGGAACAGCAGCCTCATCTTCGTCCTGCTTTCAGACCGAACCTCCACCCCAACACCTTCCCTGAAGGTTCGGAGTCATTCTACCTTTCCACAGGAGAAGCCCAGTAAGTGAGCCCGGGACTGGTGTGTTCTTCCTCCTCTAACCCTTGGTTCCCTAGGCAGCCTCCCCAAAGGCAACCACAGTTACCAGGTTTTCCGGGAATCCTGTGACCTTTACACAGATTTTCCACAGTCGTTCATGCCTAATTTTCTCAATCTCTCCAAGAAATCTCCAAGAGAAGCCTGAGTGTTTCATTTCACAGATGAAGAGATCAAGGCTCCGGTGGTTGGTGAAGTGCCCCTTGGGGAGGGCTTTAACAACTAACTGGTACTGCCACTTCCTACCTGCGTGGCCTGGGGCGTGGGCTTAGTCTCGGGGCCTCAGGCTATGCAACTGTGAAATGGGAGGGGTAGCGCCAGGGCCCCTCTCAAACGGTAAGGGAGACGTGTAGGAAAAGCTTACCATTGCCAGCTGGGCACAAATGGCTCAGTAAAATTTATCTTCTACTTCTCTGCTCTACCTGCCACTCCCATCAAATTTCAGGCCACTCCCCAAATGCCTTACGGCTTTCACACCTTTTACCCCGAATGCCTTTTCCCTCTTCCTTCCTGCAGAATCCTTCCTGGGCATGTTTCCCATTCTCTCTTCCATAGCACCTTGCTCCCTCAACAGAGATCGACCGAGTGCCCACGGGCTACTGGGGGTGCTGACTGCAATGTATACATCTCGTGCCTTGGGGCTTACTCTGCCCAATCAAGTCCCTTGTGGACAGCGACTGTCTTAGACATCTCTGTGTCCTCATAGAAAACGTCTAATGCATTTTTGTGGAATGAATCTGAGTAAGGCCAGATGACCGGAGGCCACGACGGGCCTGGATTTTTGTACTCTCTTGGGGCCAAGGCCTGATGGCCCCTTCAGCCTGCCTGGTGACCCAGGGGTCTCCCCAGCCTCACACCCGGTCCTCGTAGATTGCCAGGGGCACAGGCGGCCTGTGTGCTGTGTACTACCTGGTGTCTGTCAGAGCTCTGGGTGGCCAGGACCCGCTGTCTGGCGTCAATGGTCACCCACCCAAGGCCGCACCGGAGGGATTCACAGGCTGCCTGGCACACGCAGATCAGGGGGGGTGAACGGTTCCTGCTTTGGGAAGCAGCAAATGGCCACCTTCGCTCACACAGCTCACTAGCTTTGGGCTGCTCAGCTCCAATGCCAGCACCTCTGTGCCCTATGCCACAATCAGCAGGCAGTCACCTCATACCCGTGGCCTCCTGGAAACTCCCACATGCTGCAGGTGCCCACCTAGATCGTGTCTTTATCTGCAAAACGAAGCCAAATTTACAGCTCGTTCTCCATGAAGCCTTCTTCCAGAACAGTCTGGGGACCAGCAGCATCAGTTCCGCTCTGAGAGTGTGGGACGTTCAGCCCCCCGGGCTCCGTCCCGCACCTATGGAATCAGAAGCTCTGGGCATGAGGCTTCAATCCATCCTTTAACGCGCTTTCCAAGCGACTGTTAGACCAAGATGCAAGTTTGAGAACCGGTGTTCTGTGAACCCCGCAGTGAGCACCCAGCCAGTTCTTTGCCAACAGAAAGCGTGTTCTGACTCCTGGGACCACTGGCACATACATGAGTCTATCACGTGAACAGTGCATCTCCTCTTGCCCGATTCTCCCAACAGCCACTGGGGGCAGCAGGACAAAGATTCATTCACTCACTCCTTCCTGGAGCCAATGGTTTTCTACCTTCTGGAGTTGGCTACCAGATACTGTTCTAGGGGCTGGAGCTGCTGCTGTGAACAAAACACATTCCCTGCCCCCAGGAAAAGGGTCTAGATGGACCACATGCACGTAAACAGACTAATACGCGACAGAGGATACTCCCTACCCCATTGTTCTCCTTTATTTGTCTTTAATATTAATGGCTTCTCAACACTACATCATGTATTAGAGAAGGTTGGGGCACCATGGTAACTAACATCCCATTTGAGCAGTTTTTTTTTTTTTTTAAAGATTTTATTTATTTATTTGACAGAGAGAGATCATAAGCAGGCAGAGAGAGGAGGAAGCAGGCTCCCTGCTGAGCAGAGAGCCCGATGCGGGGCTCGATCCCAGGACTCCGAGACCATGACCTGAGCCGAAGGCAGTGGCTTAACCCACTGAGCCACCCAGGTGCCCCCATTTGAGCAGTTTTGAATAAAAAGAGGGAGGGAACGGAATGGGTGTATGGAGAGTTAGAAGATGGGCAGTAAAGGCAACAGAATGATGTTCAAAAGCCCTTTTACAGATTAGGTTAGGCTAAATAGCAGAGCCAAGTCTAGAACCTAGCCCTGACTCCTATACCTAGTCACCACTACCACCCCACCTGGCTCGAAGACACTCTTGACTTCTCCAGCCAATAACTCCTTCTTCTCGACCTCTATCCCCTGCACCTTCTCTCCCTTATAACTCCCCAGGGCTGGAACAGGGTCGGTGTGTCCACTCAGCTCTATATACACAGAGCTGCTGGCCCAGTGAATTTTTTAAAATACCTTCACATGTATGAAATATGCAAAAACAAAAGAAGACTAATCCCCAAATATGTGAAGGGAAAAAAATGCAAAATCAAAAAGTCTTCCATGTTTAGTTAAATGCCCACAAAGGGTAACATGACATCAGCTTGTTTCACTAACGGTGAATTCGTAAACACTCTGTCACGTCTGACAATAATTGCTAGGTTAGATTTTCTTAGTAAGAAGTTGGCTTTGATGATTCCCAAGAAATCGGAACCTATTTTAAATTTGATGAGTTATTGCAACCATCAAATTCCAAATGAATTTTTAATCTTTCCAAATAATTTTTGCGATAGAAGTTATATTAATAAGGTCTTTAAATATGTATGCTATGCTAAGGATTTGTGAGGATCTTCGGACAGCCTTGGCTGGAGTGGGCGTAGCTCTGTGCTAAACCCTGAGATGGCTGCAGAGGCAATGGCTGCAAGTCAGGCTCCGCACCCAGGGAGCCGGGTTCAGCACTCCTGGAGCTTGCACAGGAAGTGGCAATGCAGCCCTAGGGCCCGCGCCGTGGACAGAATGAGAGGCCTGGCCAGCAACGGGGAGACCGTGAGGCTGGGCACAGCCATTCTGTGCCGTTCCACCGCCATGCCCAAGAGCATCACGGCCAGCCCCTGCAGAAGCCAGTGAGCTACCAAGCGACTGCTCTCCTGGGCAGGGCTGGGCTTGAGCGCAGGAGAGGGGAAAACAGAGTCTGAGGGGATGGCACCTGCCATGGTCCCACCGTGACACTGTGAAGCCAGAGAGAAGGTATGGCACAGGAAAGGAGAGAAGTCCTAAAGGCAATTTATTAACTTGACCACAGCAGGCACTGGAAGATTCCAGGCTTTGTCCATGTCCCTCCCTGACTGGTTTGCAGAGGTTCCCTGATGTCCCACCCCAGGCTCACTGGGAGACTGCCAGGTACATTCTACCCTCTTGCGATCGTGCCCATGAATTGGCATCCAAAGCGAAGCTCTCATAGTACCTCCCGAGGATACCTAGAAGGCAGTCCACCCACCCTTGGGGCGCTGGGCCTTCTTCAGAAAAAATAATAATACTCAAAAAATACTAGTCTGATTACTACACTTCATTGATCATCTCTGAGTTAGTTACCAAAGAGGCCAACAAACTAGCTCTTAGGCTTGGCTTTAAATGAATTCTGTGTCTTAGGGAAAAAAAAGTAAAAAAATCATCATTAAGGATATTCAAGAGCTGGGCTGACCCAGAGATGATACTAAGTGGCGGGGGGCAGGGTGGGGAGAAGGAGAGAGGGGAGGAGATGGAGGGAGGAAGAGGGAGCTGACAGGAAGATGAAGGGAGAGGGAGGGAAAGGAGGAGGGGAAGGGGAGGAGATGAGGGGTGAGAGAGGAGAGAGGGGAGGGGTAGAGGGAAAACTGGAGGAGGGGGAGGGGAAAGGAAGGAGGGAAAGGGAGAAAAGAAGGGGGAGAAGGAAGGAGGAAGGGATGGAGGCTGGGGTAGCTAAGGGCAGTTTGCAGAGGGGCTCTACCAAAGGAGTGCAGTTTATATAAAGGTGTAAATTTCAGGGTACTTACAAAAAGACCACAGCTCGTAGTCTGTCCATTCATTCAGTCATTCATAATATTCATGGGTATTGCAATGTTCTGGGCACTGTCTGGCTTTAAAAATAAGATCTCTGGGGGCGTCTGGGTGGCTCAGTGGGTTAAAGCCTCTGCCTTTGGCTCAGGTCATGATCCCAGGGTCCTGAGATTGACTGGGCATTGGGGCTCTTGGCTCAGCGGGGAGCCTGCTTCCCATCCTCTCTGCCTGCCTCTCTACCTCTGTCTGTCAAATAAATAATTTTTTTTTTAAAATCTTAAAAAAATATATATAAGGTCTCTGACATTGGGCAGCTTTTATTTTAGTGGGAGGGACCAGTGATTCACAAGATCATATTACACTGTATTATGTTATACTACATTATATTACATTACAATGTAATTACAGGATAAATAGTTTCAAAGCACTGTGCAACACAGGGATACATTCACATGTGATACATGTTCACATCCACACCTGTGCAGACCCACCACTCCTGGGACCTGCTGTGGCGGGGGTAAGGGCCCTGAGGGACACTGGCTGCTGAAGACAGACCCAGTCACACACATGCGCACGCAGGTTCCGCTCTTCCTCTCTGCAACAACCACATGCAAAACAGGACGCAGCAACTTCACTCACTTATCAGGCAGGGGTCAGGCCAGATTCTGAGAGCACCCAGACTTGTGCAAGTCAGGCCAGTTACAGGACCAGAAGTCCTGCTCCAAATCAGCATAGTCTTGCCGGCCTGTTAGGCCGCCACCTGCCTGGCCCTCTTACAGACCTCCCCGGGAGCACCAGGCTGTTTATGCACTGAGTGAAACACTGAGCGAAACACTGAGCAGGGGTTCTCTCTTTCTGTCCCCAGCCGGGGGACAATGGCCCAGAACATTCGAAGCCAGTGTTCTGCCTTTCCCTCTGAAATGTGACCACATTTTACAAACCCAAAGCATCTGTTCCCTCACTGGCATTATGCATCCCCCACTTTCCCAAACATCTCCAATTTTCCCTTCTGCCATCCCAAGGAAGCTTATCAGTTCAGATAAACTGCTAGATTGCAGACTGGGCCTGGCCAGGACTCCGTTTCCTGGGCTCCTCACAGTCTACCGGCCACACTGTGGGAATGGTAGAGTAGTGGTAAAGGGCACAGTACTGGAGCACACAGGCCTGGGTTCAAATCCTGACTTCCAACTTGCTAAAAAGTCACAGAAATGCTCTATGCCTATTTCTCTCTCTATAAAACGAGATACCCATTTTTTAATTCAAGGGGTAGTTGGAAAGATTCAAGGAGATCGTGCATATGAACCACTTAGCTTCATGCCAACAAGCACTGAGGAAGCACCCAGTAAAGCAGCCTCATTCAGAATTCTCAAAAAGACCTTTTAGGTTTGGAGGCAGTTAGATGATGACAGTGCGTGGCAGGTTCAAAATTCCCAAGAGCCCCAATTGTGGGCAGGCCACCTGGTTTGCAGCCAGTGTGGCCCAGCAAAGAGGGAGGACAGACACCCGAGAAGCCAAAACCAAGTGTTGGCAGGGATGGAGGTTACAACTGGGAAAGTTCTGAGGACTGGCGATGTCTCACTTGATGTCTCAGGGCAGTGTTACCTGGCGTATCATCCATGGAACCCAGTTCCATGGGATTTTAACAGGTATCTTTTCCCTTCACTACATCCTCTCCCTAAAAAATAAAAAAAAAATTTAAAAAAAGTACTGTTGCTAAATCTGTAAGGAAAGCACTTGGGAGAGCCAGTCCAATAGGTTTCTTACCGCAGACCTTCTCAGTCTTTTAACACACTAGCACGCATTGGAAGGTCTTAGGGCTATCGTGTACAGAATTCCCCAGACTCATTTGACCTTGGTTAATCCTATGTGTCAGCTTGACTGGGCCATAAGGGGTCCTGAAATTTAATCAAACACCGTTCTGGCTGTTTCCATGAGGGTGTTTCTGGATGACATGAATGTTTAAATTGGTAGACGTGGAGAAAGCAGACTGCTCTCCCAAATGTGGGTGGGCCTCATCTAATCTGTTGAAAGCCTACATAGAACAATAAGGCCAACTCTGTCCCAAGGAACAGAGAATTTCTCCTGCCTGACTGCCTTCAATGTGGGACATTGGCTTTTTTCTGCCTTCGGATTCAAACCGAAATACCACCTCTTCCAGGGTCTCAAGCCAGTTGGGCCCCTGGACTAGCACCACAGCACTGGATGGCCTGGGTCTTGGGCCTTTGCACTTGCTGGCTTACCCTGTAGATCTTGGGACTTGTCAGCATCCATAATTGCATAAGCTGATTGCTCAAAAATCTCCTTCTCCCTCTCTCTGTATACACACACACACACACACACATACACACACACACACACACACACATACACACACACACATACATATATACACACATGCATACACACACACATGCACACACACACACACACATTGTATTCACAGTTTCTCTGGAACCCTGACAAATTAACCACAGAAACCTCCCTCCTCCCCACCCCCGGAACACCCTGCAGTCCCTAAATGCTTCAAAGGCCTCAAGGGACACTGCAGTTGAGGGTGAGAATCTAAGAAGGCTGCCGTCCTCTGCCCCCACCCACTGCCCAGAAAACGGGGCTACCCCCAGCTACACCCCAAGATGCGCTCTGAAGTCATGTATCACTAGGGTCCCCGTTCCTCATGGTCTCTTAATCTGAAACCTTCCAGGCCAGAAGGACCAGAATGAAGATGGAGAAGGCATGCGCTTTCAGGGTCCCAGTCTGCCTGAGATTTTCCTTTCTCCTTCCTTGCCGCTTTGACACAAGATTAGTGCTTTTCTCCTCTCCATCCTCCCCGGCGTGAGTATCTGGGGTGGCGCGGGCCTCGACAGCAGCCCGGACCGAACAGCAGTTCCCATAAAGGGGATCAATGAGGTTTTCTTCTCAGGGCCCTGGCCACTCCTGGCAGGGAGCCAGACCTGAATCCAGGCAGGGTGAGGGTCCCGCTCTCTGTGGTACTTGGCCAAAGTGGTGAGTACTGAACGCCCCTCTCGGCAACTTGGAATGAGTTGCCCTGAGAAGAGCCTGAGAGCAGAACTTTATGGGGGAGGAGGTCCCGGATGGAGGGAGCCCATCTTGTAGCCTCCCGGTCGGTCGTGGGATAGCAGGTGGAATGCTGGTTTCCTGCCTCTGCACTTCCTGTCCCTGGGTTCCTTACAGAGCCTGTGGCCCAGCTCAGGGACCCCTGGGTTCTGGGTTCTGGGCTCTAATCCACAGGTTTCCCATCTTTGAACTTCACAGGACAAACTCCTCCACCCAGCACCACTGGTTTTGGGAACCAACACAAGCTTAACTCTTCTATCAAATAAGCACATTAAAGGAAGAGAGAGAGAGAGAATCTAGTATAACCATCATTTCACAGAAGAAAAGCCAGGTCAACACCCCAAATGAAGAAGGCCATAATCTCCGGAGGAAGGGCAGAGTGCTTCTGGAAGGCTCCCAGTGCTGCTCTCACTTTTGAGAGCTTTTATTCTCGTCTCTCACTGTCCTCAGACTGGCATCTAGGGCCTTTGGCTGCTGTTGGGCCCTCTCTGTCCGGGTGCTACCTGTCTTGTCTCCCCACGTGGTGTTCTTTGCTTGCTGTTTTCTTATCCAAAACCTCTAAGTCTCTACCAGGTCTGGAACAGTTTCTCCAAAAGTTTTGCCAGAACCAGAATGCCAGGGGATGGCAGCACCAGAAAAGGGGAACGAGGTGCCCACATTTAGGGCTCCCATTGCCAGGCTAATTCTCAAGAGCAAAAACGTAGCAGGAATCAGGAGGGAGCACCGGGCGGGACAGTGAAGGAGAGACTGTCTGCAGCTGGGACAGTCGTGCCTCCAGGTAGCCTCTGGAAAGCTCTGGCTCATTTGGCGGCTTCTGGCCAAAGCAGCAGCATGGGTTGTGCTGGGTAATTGGCAGGTCTGGCTGGTAAGACAAGAACGTTATAGGTTATCTCGCTGGGGGGTTACTTATTCTGCACGGAGAAGGGACTAAGCCTGACATGTGGCCGCCACAGTTTCTCAGGTTCCACCAGATACTTGCACGAGCTCCCATCAGGTTTGCTCCACGAAGTGGTGGCAGCTGGTCAGGAGCAGTGGAGTGTGACTGTGACATCGGGAGGCCAGTTGCGACCAACAGATATTTATATACCCTGATGAGTGTTTTCCCCTCCAACATGGTCACCTTGGGCACCTCCCCCCCATTCCCAGGGATGCTGGGATGCTGTCTTTGGTCAAAGCATTCTTGGAGCTCCTCTGGGGACCCGCCTTCCGAGCCAGATTATCTAATAGTCACATCCTCGCTTTTCTTTGTAATCAAAAATCGCTTTGCTCAGCTTCGTCACCCAACTCATTCCCTACGCTTGTCTCCAATGACCTTGGCAGCATTAAAATTAAATCCACTGAAGAAGACTGGCCACCAGCGAGCACATTCAGAGGTGATGCAGGCTCGGACAGTCTATGGAGGGGAGAGGTCCTGTTAGGACAGGGCTCCCGGGAGTCACATCTCACCTTTGTGGGACACTTGAGCTCACCTAATCCCCCCAGGTACCCAATGAGATGGGGTGCTATTATTCCCATTACGCGGATGAGAACACGGAGGCTAAGGTGCTCAGTGATATATCTAAGATTGCTAGTCAACCCAAGGGGCTATGTAAATGAAGATATGGGTTTTTTTAAAAAACAACCAACCAGCCAACCAATCCCCCAGCCTCCTCCCCTTGCACACAGCTACATCACCATTTCCTCCCAAATGATCAGCTTCTGCTGTTTGGGCCCCTTCAGAAAGAAGGCACACTGAAGGCGGGCCAGAGCCAGACATGCATGGAGGGGCCTGGCACTAGCTTCTGCTCTAACTTCTGGCTGCAACAGGACACTCTGGGTCTGTAGGCTCTCTGTTTGGAAAATGACGATTCGAATAATCCCTAACCCGCCTAGGCCCCTGAGTCCCTTCTGTTTCCCCTACATCCCCACAAAACAGCAGAGGCTGGACTATATAAAAGGCAGAAGGGCAGCGGGGAGGCTGCGTGAGCCTGTCTGACTCCACGGTCCACGAGCCAAGCAACCACATGCCTCTCTGTTAAACATTTGTACAATGTTTAATTGTGCAGAAGAGTGCAGAAGAGCCTCCACGTCCAAGGGGGCTCGCAAGGATTCTTCGAGGACTCATATCTGGCACCTGGAAAGGCTAACTCTGAATGGGAAGCTGATACTACCGTTGCCTGCCCCGACGAATGCCCCCCACCACCTCCCTGCCTTGGGTGGTGCCCCCAAGAACCTTCTCCCCGCAGCCACCCACCGGCTCTGCCAAGGCAGGAAGCAGCAAGGCAGAGACCACCCAGTGTCTTGACTGCCTTTGAACTCTGACGGGCATCGACAGCGACAAAAAATAACTGGACAATTAGCAACAAAGAGAGGAAAGATTACACTGGGGACCGTTAGTCGTCCAAGGTGTGTCCAGCACAGTGCGTTCTGGAGGGGGATCTGGGTTCAAATTCTGGCTTTGCCCTTTATTAGCTCGGTGACTTTGGGGATGCCACTGGACAGCTCTGCACCCCTGTCTTCTTGTCTTTAAAATGAAAATTATAGGGCACCTGTGTGGCTCAGTTGGTGGAGTGACTGCCTTCGGCTCAGGTCATGATCCTGGAGTCCCGCATTGGGCTCCCTGCTGGGCAGGAAGGCCTCTTCTCCCTCTGACCCTCTCCCCTTTCGTTCTCTTTCTCTCACTCTCTCTTAAATAAATAAATAAAATCTTTAAAAAACAAAAAATAAAATGAAAATGTTATCTGCCTACTTTGTAGTACAGTTGAGATTCAAAGACAAAATGATAGGTAGAAGCGTGCGTTGAAGAGGCTGGCACATAGTAAGCCTGCAGAGATGCGTTAGCTCTTAGGGTTACTGAGCCAATTTTCTGACAAGCACAAGCTAACTCAGGAGGCCCCACCCCGCATCGGAAAGATTAGGCGGGAAAAGTGAGGCCATGGCCAATGCAGCCGGTGCAGGCCCCCTCTCTGCTCCCCACAGACAGGAAATGCAGGGGTTTATTCCAAAGGAGCCAAGTGTACAACAGAGAGCTCAATCCCCTTTCTGATGCTGTATCCTTTAAAACATTCCAAACAGGCCCTCTTTCCACTTGTATACCTCTAGCTATGGACTACTCACTGCTCAGAATGGGGTCCACTTCCAAGGACCAAATATTCAGGTTATCAAAAGATCCTCTCTTTTGCACAAAATGACATTAGCCCAAATAACTCTCTTTCAGAATTACTCTAAAGCCAGCAACCTCTGCCTTCTCGAAGAAAATACGGATCTGAGACTAAAGCCAAGGTTCCTAGGGCCAAGGTCAAATTCTACGTATTTGCTAACACCCCCGATTGGGGACCTGGCACTTTGGCTGTTTTATGTGGGCACAGTCAGACCGCAGGGTAGGAAATGCAGAGCTGGGAGTGCTGGGAAGTTCTACTGCCTGGCTCTGCGGGGGCGGGGTGGGGGGGCTGCCCTATGGGGTGAATAGGGTCCTGCCCTCTGGGAGGTCCTGGGTCACCCTCTGCAAGCCCTCTCCACCAGCATCCATCAGACTGGAAGGTGCCAGGTCCCACACGCAGCCTCTGAAGTCTTGAGTTTACCAGTGACCTTGAAGCTAAAGGCCCTGCCAAAAGAATAACAATGAGAAATGTCACCAGGTATCCACAGCTCTCTTTGATGCGTCCCAACCTGGGGAATTGGTGTCAGAACACACAGAAAAGCCAGATGGTATTTTCCAGGGTCATGGTCCACCACAGAGAGAAGCCCAGGGCCCCTTTCATGTCCTTTTCTGAGTCGGTTGGTGCTAGGGCGCCTGGGGTGGGAGGACAAGCTGCCGCGGAGCCCCGAGATTAATGGCTCCCAAGGCAGGGAAGCAGCCGCCCACTCGCCCAGGCATGATCCCCCAGTGACTCCCTCAGCCTGGCTCTGTGAGGCGTGAAGTGTAGAAAGAATGTGGTGGAGAGGGCGCCCCTTGCCAACGGTTGTCTTTGTGGCTGCTTCTAGCAGAGGTAACCCCTGGCGTGGTGAGCAGTGTCAGGGGACACGGGAGAGCAGGTGGGCAGAGAGCCGGGGCAAGGACAACCTGGGGTTCTGGAAGTTTGTCTGTCCTGAGCATTGGCTTCCAAGTTTGTAGAAGGGCCCTCTTTTATCTCAAAGTTTTTCTTAGGAGGGTTCATTAGTCTGCCTGCATGCTTTGGCTTCCTTAACTTTTATTTACTTTCTTTTCCATATTCCTTACCTTTTAAATTAAAATCGTTTTCATCATAGAATACCTACTCGGCTACAATCAAAAGAGCAAAGTCAAAAGTAAAAATCTCTCCCCGTTCTAAGACTCTCAAGCAGATTCCCCAGGCATCATTCAAACGACAGCTTTTTCTGTCTCCTTCCAGAAGTTTCCAAAGCTTATGCCCAGCATCTGGAATTTTAAAAAACTGTACATGTGATTTTACTTCGCAGTTGGCCCTTGAGCAACGTGGGTTTGAACTGTGTGGGTCCACTTACATACAGATCTTTTCAGTAAGAAGAGTCTAATACTGTAAATGTATTTTCTCTTCCTTGGGATTTTCCTGATAACATTTTCTTTCTCTGCTTATTTTATTGTGAGAAAGTAGTCTATAATACATAAAACATACAAAATATGTGTTAGCTGACAGTTTATATTGTCAGTAAGGCTTCCCGTCAAGCTCAGGCTGTTAGTAGTTAAGTTTAAGGGGAGTCAGGAATTATAAGGGGACCTTCTAGTGCAGGGGGGGGGGTTGGTACCCTGACCCCGAGGCAGGACCTGTCCCCATTTAACTCTCTGCTGCCTGCATTTCCCTCAGTTCTTCTGGGTCTAGGAGGGCCTCTTTTTAACACCAAAACGTCTGTTGACTCCCCCATATCATAATCTTAATCCCTTTATTCTTGTTAGTTGAAAAATACACAATAAACTCACAACTCAGCAATACCTTTAAAGAAATTTGCATGTTTCCCTTCAATGACCACAGCAATGTTTACAGAGGACACTTGGGGTAGAGCCTGACAATACCCTTGGGTGAGCATTTTACAAGCATTATGTTATCCAATCTTCCCCCAACCCCATATGGGAAGTATAATATTCCATTTTTCAGATGAGTCCAGCACTGCCCAGGGAGGTTAGGTGACTTGCCCAAGGCTGCAGAGCAAGGAGGTGGGAGGAGCCGGATGAATTCAGGTCTGTAGGACATCAAAGGCCCACCCAGTCCACCGCCTCACCCCGGGGCTATTCCCCACATGTCCACCTAGCGAGACGTGGCCCAGGAGACTCCCTCTCTTTCCTTCAGGGAGGCCTTCTCTAGTCTTGCCAGCCTGGTCAGCTGCTTATAGACACCGAATATTACCAGACCCGGATGGCCACCTCACATCAGGTATGGCCAGTTAGGTGCTGACCTTGGACATGAGCTACAGTAGTGGGGACGCTGCCCAGGAGTGCTGCAGGGCTAGTATCCTCTTTCCATCCAGCCCTGGGGTGAGGCATCAGGAAGGCCAATGTGAGCCCCACACAGGACATAGTCTTTACTGTCACATGGCTCCTAGCTCCCATCCTCTCCTCCATACACCCACTGGGAGAGGAGCGCCTTACTACGTGTGGTCACCAAGCACAGCGAACAGCCTAGAGAGATGGCCCAGGGAGGGAGGAGTGAAGGGGGCTGCAGACCTGTATCGGGGGACAGATGGCAGAGGTACCAGGCGGGGCAGGAGGCCAACTTGCCCAGAATGATCAGGTCATCTTTCATCCTACCGGTTTCCGTCTTTGGAAACTTTCAGTTCCTTGATTTTTTTTTTTTTTTAAACTCACAATTGTTTGCATCCATCCGTCCAGCCTTCCTCTGCTTCTGTCTGTCTCCTACCACCTCGTCCTGGGGCAGCCACATGGTGTGACAGTGGAACAAGGAGTCAGGGATCTGTACTACTTAGCCCTGAGGCTCAGAGTTCAAGTTCTCACGACCACGAGGCCAGGGGGGCCCTTACAAAGCTGAGGGTCAAAGAGAATGTCTGCCCAGAGAGCCAGGCAGTGCCGACCAAAGTACTGGGGGACGGGTGCGTCGAGTGGCTGGGGCCTGGGCTTAGTTCTGCACACGATTGTGCAGATGTCTACGGTTGCAAGACCATAGACAAGGCCTCCCATGCTCGGGGCTTCACTTCGCTGTAAAATGAGGGCTTGGGTGCCAGTGAGCCTCTCGGGTCTTCCCCAGCCCCAGCGTTCTGCCTCCGCCCCCTCCCCTCCCCGGGAAGTAGAATGTCTCACCTCTCAGCTGTGCAGAACATTCGGGGGTTCCCAGGGCTGAGTCTTTAGAAAGCGAGGCCCCGAAAGAGAGGACGGAAAGATGTGAGGCCACAGGAAGCAGTGTTGGGGGGACTCAGGAGATGTGAGGGAGATGAAACCCCCAATCCAGGCCTGCAGGATACTGGCCACAGCACCACCCAGACCAAAGCAGGCCTCTCTCTGCACGGAGCTCTGAAGGCCACATGCAAGAAACTGGCCCCTGGTGCTTCCCTGCCCTGCAGACCCACACAGAGGCCCCCCGAGGGGCTCACCGCAGGCTCCAGGTTCCAGCTCAAACACAGCAGCCTCTCTCAGGGAGCTCCTTTCCACAAAGGCCCCTGCGGTCTGGGCCAGCTGACCCAGGCAGCAGCGACGGGGTGGGCCCGTGCACGGCTCTTCCTCTCTCCGTCCCGGCCAGGGTCTAAGCCCTTCCGTCATCCCGGCCCAGACACAGCCACTGTCAGGTGCCTTGCTCTTTGCATAGTGGTCCTGGAAGGAGGACCCAGTGGGAGCCGCATGGGCCACAGGCCCTGCTCAGGGGCTGGGTTTCCCCTTCCTGAGCCCCAGACTGGCTGAGAGGTTCAGCTGGGGCCACAATAATGGGTTAAGAAAAGGGTCAGAAGAGTTGGTCCTAAGGCGCAGGGATCTGTGAGAGAAACAGACATTCTCTAGGCCCCTGGCAGTCTGGTCTCTTTCAAGGAAACCTGGATTTGCACCCTGGCTCTTTAAACAGATCCGCTGTGCTGCCCTGGGCAAGTCACTCGGCCCTTCTGGACCCCAGGATCTTCCTCCACAGAGGAATAGGACCCCCACTATACTGTTTTTACTATAAAGTGATCATGCCCAGAGCTCCCAATCAAATGCTAGCACAGCAGTTCCTTCCCCCCCCAGCGCCCCTCCAGCGCCCCTCCAGCGCCCCTCCAGCGCCCCTCCAAGCTGCTAAGTTCCAGCGCACTCAGAATCTACTCTTGGGAGTCCATTGACCACGTCACACTTTGCCTCCAATGTGGCCTTGCAGGCCAGGGCCCCTGGCTCGCCCACCTCCACACTCACACACATCTGGCACAGTAAGTCTGGGAGTACAGGGTCCCAGCATCTCTGCTCCCTTGGGCATGCTGAATTAAGAGCAGCAGGAAGAGCAGGGCCTGGGTGCCCCTTCCTGCCTTACCCTGCTGAGAGCTGGGAGGGACCCATTGGGGAGAGCAATTAAACAGAACAGAAAGCTTTCTGAAGAGTTACCAAGCTCTCAATTCAGTCTGTAGGGGTGGTGCCAGGCAGACAGAAACAGCGGCCTTTAGAGAACCAGGGCACATAGGAGCTGGGGGGGGGGGGGTGTCAGTGGGTGGGGAGAGTTGCTGCTCCTGGTGTGACTCGGGGCCTGTGGCTCCTCATCCCTCTTGGGCCATGAACCCCTTGGATACTCACCCCCTTTCCTCCCTGCCATGTGTGCTTTGGCATGAATTAGAAAAACTAGGTTCAGACCTCACCTATCATTCAACCAGACACTCTTGGTCAGTGAACAACCTGTACAACTGCACAGGTGGCCCACCAGCAGCTCAGCCGATGCACACATTTCCTCAAGCTTTTTAACCTCACATTTACTGAAAGCTCCTCCCGGTGTGACCCTGTGCGGCAGATTCACAAATGAACCAGAGCCAGGCCCTTGAGCGCTCAAGATAAAGGGACAACTCTCACGGAGAGGTAGGAAGGAGGGTTTAATTCTCAAGGCTGCCTCCTCCTTGGCAAGGCCATTTCCAAGGGTGTGTTTCTCTGCAGACCAGGGATTCAAAGAATGAAATGATCCACCAGGGATGCAACAAGCCTTGTAGTCTGTACAGCTGCGCCACACTAGCCGTCACCTTGTCTGTCTATAGGCTTGCAATTCACTTAGCATTGAGTGGGCCAGGCTGGCCCAGGAGCTGCGTGTCACTGCGTCACCAATGCCAGAGATCTGAGCCTGAAGCCATTTCCAGGTATCTGCCAGGGCAAAGACCTCCTCCAGGACCTAGAGTTGGATAGGGCCTGAGGAACCTGCAAGGAGAAGCCCAGGGTGGCCCTCCTACACCCTCTGATTCTGGGAGTCGCAGACTAGATGTTCTGAACTTCCCACTTTGCAGTGGCGTCCCCAGAAAAGTGTGGCACAGTCAGGACCATCTCAGCTCAAGCTGTTTCCAACGTGTGCACTGACTTGGGAAGGGTCTGGGATAGTCCCTCAGCTCCCAGAGCTGGTGGGACCCTAGCCTTTGTGGGTATGGCCGCAGTCCCCAGCACTTCCAGAGAGAGAGAAGCAGCCCCTCCCATGGTCTTAGGGACCCGCTGCACCCACCTGCAGAGCCCCCGTTCACCCTGAAGCCTGGCTCTTTTTAGCACCTGCTCCATCTCTCCCCAGACCTCACCTGTGCCTGCTTCAACTGTCGGCCACGTTGGCGGCTGCTGACAACCCCGTTCCTCACAGGGCCTGGGACCCAAACCTCTCCTGGCTAGAGGCTTGAGCAGACCTCCCCATCAGGGCCTTTCCCCGTGGAAAGAAAAATCAGTGTTTTCCACTGCCTGCTTTAGCTCTGACCGTCAGATCCTGTGGGTAGGGGTCCAGCTGGGAAAAGCAATACCCTTAGCGCTCCAGGCACCGAGTTCCCATTCCGCTGCGAAGATTCTCAGTTTCAGTAGACTTTGTAAGGGCTGTGCCTGGAACAGGGAGGAAGAAAGACTGCAGAGAGCCAAAACGTGCACCAGTCTCTGCTCTCAGCAGTTTATGTCGGTCACTTTTTCATCTGTACAGCAACCCAACAAGGGGATGGCTGCCTAGGCACAGAGACCCAGTCACTCCTCCGGGGGCCCAAAGCGGAGAGGTCGCACAGCTCGGCAGGGGTGTGGTAGTGAATGTTTACCTACAGGGACAGCTTTGTCGCATCTGCCTGTTTCCACAGTGTAGATCCTCCCCTCACGGCTGAGAGCGACCCCTGTGGCTGGGGGAACAGGGCGGGACTGTGAAGGCAGGGATCCCCACTGTGCAGGTACATTAGATGAAAATTTGCTTCAAGAACATAAAGTGAAAAGTAGCGAAATATCAAGAAGTAATGCGTTTTGAGTGCTTATTACCTTTGTCTTTACTACAATGTACTTCGTCGCAAGTCGATATAATTTCATTTTGAGTAATAGTTGTTCTTAACAATCGGCTCACGAAATTACCGTAAATGCAATGGTCACCTCGCTCAAGCCACTGGCTCTCCCAGGCCAGTTTGAGCTACTTCCCAGCAGCCCCACTGGGGCCTGGATTCACACTCAGTGTGCAGCCAGAGTTTTTCTTTCTCACTATACACAGTGCCCCGGAGAAGGACATAGATGGCCATCTAGCCAGCCAGATCTGCCCCAGGGATCAACAAGGCCACAGGCCCGCAGAACTGGATCCCACCTGGCCACTTTTCCCACGGCCTTCTACCTGCCCCTCATGCCCCAGAATGCTACTTTATCCACCTCCGATCTTCCCAGGTTAGCCCTACCGACGCATCAAGAACCTGCTCCATACCACGGGTGGTTACAGGTGCTGGGGACGCAGAGATGAGCTCGTGATCCAGTGGGGAAGGAGACACGTGCATTCAAATGCAACAGATTACACAGCCCAGTCGAGGACACTGGCCAGTGTGCGGCTGCAGGGAGAGAGAGGAACTCCCCCAGGAGGGGTCAGGGCTGGCCCCATCAGAGAGGAGTACATGAGCAGGGTTGAAAGGATAAACAGACGTTTGCCAGGAGGGCTGGGGGCTGGATGGTAAGCAACAGGATGAACAGGAAAGAACAGACTCAGTTGTATATTTTGGTAAAATCTGTCCATCTGAGGCAGGCATTGGACAATGAGAGAACAGAACTGAAGCTATACTTCTTATCTTGGCTGGGGGTCCCTGCGTCAAGGGAGGGAGAGAGATAAGGAGGACACGGAGACAGCAGGTTTGAGTGCAATGCTGGAATGCTCTTTTGCAGGGGCTGGTGTGCAGTCCCCTGGGAGCCCAAGTCGGACCCGAGGGTCTGTCACGGAGTTTCAGGCCTAGGGGTGGGAGAGCTGGTGGGGACAGAACAAGGGGAGGGCATGAGGGGAGAAAACACAGGTAGAGAACAGAGGATTTGGCAGCAAAATGCACTACATATGACACACTTAGAGGGAGGTACAGGGGCAGGGGTGTGGTGAGACTATCAGGGACCTCTGGATGGCAGCCATGGGCCCTTGGAGGACAATGTCAGGACCACAAGCTCCTTTCTCCAGCCTTTCCCTGTGCCAGGCTGAGACGGGAGAAGGACTTAATCCCCTGAGGCAAATCCTCCACTTGCCTTTTTAGGAACCAGACATGGGGGTCAATTTCCCCTTCTACCTCCACCCTAAATTTTGCCTATGTGCCCAGCCCACATGGCTAAGAAAGGGTCTTCTCAAAGCTGGAGTTAGAAAGCTAAAATTCTAAACACAAAGAACAGTGGCAGGGAGTGCAGGCACACAGCCAGGGTGCCCCTGAACAAATCCCAGCTTTGCCAGCTGTGTGACCTGGGGCAAGTGACCTAACATCTCTGTTCCTCAGTTTCGCTACTGGTGACATGGGGATGGCACCAGGATCTCCATCCTGGGTTGGAGGGTTGTTTCGAGGAAGCAGTAAGTGAATACATCAAATGTTCTTAGGATAAGGCTGGGCACGTAGTAAGTGCTCAATAAACTGCAGTGGCTGCTGCTATCACTGTATTACAATTGCCCACCTGTGACCTGACACTTTAGTTTTAGCTCCCTCATCTACCCCATAACTTCTCTTCTAGCAAACCCTGAAGTGATCCCCAAGGAGTTAGGTGTCTTTGAGAAGAGAATTTGAATGTAAGTATCAGACTCTGAAAAGAGTGCGGGCCAGGTTGAATCTGCATATCCAACAGCCGGAGGGCTTTCCTCAGACAGACCGAATGAGGCTTGAGCCTTTTCCAGCTGGTCTGGGGGTCAGTCAAGCCATGGAGGGTGGGAGTGTGCTGTGCAGGTGTGCGTGTGCACATGTGCAGGTGTGCACTTGTGCGTGTATGTGTGCATGTGTTGGGAGGGGCGTACCACACTACGAGGCAGCCACGGTGCTGAAGAGCACGGAGCGTGGCTCTGAAAGATGGTACCAGGACCGGAGTCAGGGGCTCGCTGCTCTGGGAGCTCCTGCAGGCTCACCCGGCTGGGGCTGGGGCCGGGGCCCTCCACACTCTTTCCAGCCCTGGGAAGCCTCTGTAGTGGGACTCTCACCCACGAGGTGCAGTGCCACTGAGGGCCTGTAGGGGGCTCTAGAACTCTTCCATTTCCCATACTCTGGTTTGCGAGGGTCCCGCCTAAAACAATGGTTCTGTTCACCCAGGCTCCATGGCCGGCTGCTGACAGGGAAAAGAAGCTGGGGTTCATTGGTCCCCCATTGGGGAGCCCCAGTTCATCCATGTTCCGAGTGGGCCCTTTTAAGTGCAACCCCTTGTCCTCCCTACTCCACCACCTGAGGCTGATTTGGGTGGTTTCTCTCCCCACCCCCACAGCGCCTAGGAGATGTCTCCAAGGGGTCAGCCTCCTGCCCTTGCTGGGAAGACAGCGAGAGACCGCAGCTCTTGGCGTCCTGGGTGCAGTAAGGGCAGCTTCCAGTGGCCAGGATCTCAGGTTCTAGCAGCCCAGCCCCTCAATCTGTCAGGGAAACAGGCAAAGGCAGGTTTCCAAAAAGACTCTGCTTACCCTGTTCCTCCCTGTAGCAAAATTCAGTAGCTCTGGGTTAGAAGACCTCCCTGTAGCAAAACTCAGTGGCTTCTATGTTAGAAGACCTCATTCCGCCAAATCACTCACCTAATTACAACTCTCTCCATATAGCCAGATGATGAAATCACTTGTACCCACTAACTTCTGAGGATGTGGCCAACTTAAAAATTTAATATGGGCAAAAAGTTAAAGACAGTCATTTAAAAAGCAATTTGAAAAAACTTAACACATAATTGCTCTCCTGGGCTTTGTCAAAAGCAAAACACAACAAAACAAAAACAAAACAAAACACACCGATTGAAAGAAAACACCCGTGGGTAGGGTTGCCACATTTAGCAAATACTGCCTGAGCCATACTTAACACTAAAAAATTATTTGTTGTTTATCTAAAATCCAGATTTAACTGTGTATCCTGTATTTTATCGGGCAACTCTACCCACAGGTCAGAGGATGCAGAGATGCATTCAGAGACTATTTCTTATTCATCAACCCAGTCCCGTATCATAATTCCTTCTCTAATCCCCTTGTGTTACATATGGAAACCCAAGCCACCCTGATCGCATCAAAGAAAGTAATCAGTTCAAGCACCCCAGTCTCACTGCTGAGGAAGGGCTATCACTGTGAGGTTATGTCAAAGGAATGAAAAGTAACTTCCGAAAGATGACATCAAAAAATTAACAGGAATATGGAACATTTACTGTACACCCCCCCTCCAGGATCCCAACACTTGTGAATTACCTCTGTTTAATCTTCACAACAACCCAGAGAGGTAGATATAATTAACGGAAACTAAAAAGAGTATCTACAAGTCTAATTTCTGTAGTTCTTAAAAAGGCATGTAAATTTCTGGTCAATTACTTCCCAGGGAAAGGACGGGGAGGGAAACCAAGGCCTCCATTGCATTCACAAACTGGCTTATTCATAATGCAATGCCAGGTCTGTTGCTGTTTGGTTATGTGCCACTTACACAGGAAACTGTCTTAATTTCAATGAATTACCAAGGGGTTGGGGTATGAGATTGTGGGGGAGAAGTGGGTGGGAAACCCATAATAGTCTTCAGCAAGTTGGCCTTACAACTGAGAGAGATGTGCTTCGCCTTGGGATAATAAATAGCTCATTTGCTGTGAAGAAAGGCACGCTGAAGCGACTCTGAACATTCGGTGACAATGACACGCAGGTTCCAAATGTTCTCTGTAAGAAAAAACACCCTTTCTCCTAATCCTTCTTAAACTCAACAAGACTGATTGGTTTTTATTATTCATGAATTAATTTTTTACTCAGGGTCCAACAAGGGAATTGAAGCTATAACGTTTCTCACCGAGTGAGGGGAAGAGTCAGCTCTTGACCTGAGTGGCACAGCCAGACTCTTGCTGGGATTCCTTGGGGGTAGGATGTTTTGTTTGTTAAATCAGTTAATAATCAATTAATAATCCAAAGCCCAGAGCTTTGGGTTTGTTTGGTTTTGTTTTTGGAGAAAAAAAAAATTGAGTAAGAACACGAGTAAGAATATTAAAGTTAAAAAAAAAATGGAGCCATCTGTGGGACCCTGGTTTATTAGGCGTTCGCTATTATATTAGGCTGGTGTATTAGGCTGCCTCCAATTTCCAAGACACACATACAAAAAAAAAAGGAACGAGAGAGGACATAACAAAGGCAGCGCCTATTTCAAAAGTAACGCACAGATGAGCAGAGTGTGCAGAGGAGCGGGTCTGGGTCTGGGAGTCAGCACAAGGAGCCACAGGAGGGGTCACAGGCATCCAGCAGGTCAGCTCCCTGGTGCCCTCCCTCTAATCTCTGCCTCCAGAGGGCAGGTCGAGGTGCCCGGGAGCAGGGAACGACAGCCTCGGAGAAGCTGAATGGCCAGGAAGGCGATCAAGGGTGGTGAGGTTACTCTGCCTCTCTCCACACAGTTCTTTCCTCATTTATTCGCATGCGCCAAGCCATAACCCCCCTGGTCCTCTGTGTGCCTTTGGTCTAAAACCTCTCCTTTGGTCGCTGCCAGAAGAACCGAGCAAGGTGGGGGGACCGAGAGGCAGAGCATGGCATGGACCTCAGAAGCTTGCGGCCATGGGGTCAGACCTGACACGGGCTCCCTTACAAGAAAATGTTTCTCCCTTCCTAGTTCAAAGGCAACTCACCCAGCATTTCCCAGGGGGGCCCCGTGCCTAACACCGTCTTCCCCTCTACCCGTCTGCTCCTATTTCAGAAACCAGTCAGTTTTAGCTCTTGAATGAATGTAGACATGTGAACCTGAAGCCTTTGCATATTTTTGTTTGCAGCAAAACATTGACGTTCCGGGGCAAGACAAGCAACCCTCACCCAGTTACTATGAGAAAACTGGTTATGGGAATTGCTTTGCGCTTTTGGGGAAGAAAAAGCTGCAAGCTGTTATTACCGTTGTCATAATTATCGCAACCATCGCATTATTGCTATTATTCCTGTAAAAGCAGTGTTCTTTCTGGCAAAGCTTGTTAGCTTGACTGCTTAGGTAGACAATGTCAACACACCCAAGAGACAGATGACAAAGAGTGAGGGAAAAGGAAGGGATAAATACCGCGCTCCGCATGTGTGCTGAGGGGATGTTGCACCATCAAAAGGGAATGTTTTCTGCTAATCGATTACGGAGGCAAAAACAAAAGCATACGCCAGCTCATTCACTCTGCATCACTGAGATCCCAAACTCGAGCTCAGCGCGCTAGGCAGTGAGATGATACGAGAGACAGAAAAAAATGGTTTTGAATAAAGTTTAGAGGTTCCTGGTACCCTCACCCATAGCTCCAGTCCCCATCGCCTTGTTCCTCAGGCCATGAACCCAGTATCTTCCTGTAAACTGGAGGTCTTTGACCCTTCTTGCTGTCTTCCCCAAAACACGGGAGCAGGCGACTGACGGTGGACGAAGACACTGATGGCTGAATCAGAACAGGGTAGAAACCAGGCATTTCGCTGCGGGATTTCCCTGACTAATCACATTCAGGACCTCAAAACGGCAGGACTCTGCCCGCACACTCCTGTGTGCACGTACGCACGGGTGCACACGCTCACACAGGTAGACCGACACACAGACCCTACACTCCTTCCTCAGAAACGCATACAATCACGGACGGGTAAAAGGACAAGGGCAGCCTAGAGCAAGCTGGAATGAAAACAGAGGGAAAAATAAGTAAAGACAAAGGAAAAGGTTACAGTGCGAACAGATCTCATCTAACGTTTTAGCTTTCGCATTCTCCGCCCTGCCCGACAGTATTATACTGTATTTGTCCTTTGCCCTTCGGAAACCAAGAGCACGTGAAAAGATCTGTGAGGCTCAAAACCCCTTTTCCAGGTACCTTTTTAGAACGACAAACCTGGTGAAAATACCCAACAGGTAAATCTAAGGAAATATAATAAAATGTTAAAAATTAAGAGAAAAACAAAAAATCATTTATGGACTCAAGGTAATTCAAGCAACTTAAATAAAAGAGCCAAGTTCAAATAACACTTAGTGCAGAGAAGCTTGACTCTAATTGGGCACTTCACATTCGGGCGATTTTAAATGCAGAGGGTTTCAGTAAACACCGACAGCCAGGCATGCAGCGGACTGGACTGCAGCCGTCATTGGCACAAGAGGACCCTGATATAGTTTTAAATGAAAATTGATCACATTTGAAACCAGAAGATAAAAACAAAACCTTGTCGGAGTTTGTTTAACTGCCTTTTGACCTCTGGCTGAAATGACATTGAAAATAAAATAACATTAGCCAGAAAACCATTCCCAGAAAAGGCTCAATCCCAGGGACGCTGAATGACAATATTGAATAGAATATTTTAAAGTCCTAAGAACAGAAGAGAGAGATTTAGAGGGGGAGGGGGAAGGAACTCCTCTAGGACTGAAATGTGTAGAGTTCAAAAGCAGAGCAAAATGAAGATTAAAAAAGTTATGGCTCTATAACCTCTAGGAAAACTTTTGCTTGGGGTTCATTTTAACTCAAGCACATATAACTCTGAATTTAAGACTTTTTTCACCTGGTCCAATTCCATACAGAAGTCCCATGGGCTGATGAATGGGTATGATTTCCCTCGATTTAGGAAAGCATTTGACGAAACTGTCCGTGGCTACATGCAGGAAGAGAAGAAGTTGGGAACCTAGAACAACGGCCCAGAAGCTTCTATGTGGAGTGTGGCCGTCCCTTATTCCAGAGAAGGAGAGCACTGCCTCTTCCCCCTCTCCAGAGTCTGCCCATCCCACCGGGGACCAGAAAACTGAAGAGAGGCTCTGAAGAAAGAATGAACCCCTCCAGCTACAGCCTTTGGGTCCTATGGCGTTCCTTTTCTCTTCATGGAAAAACCCCAAGGCTTGGCAGCCCCCGCTGGAATGTGGCCACAGCCTGACCTCGGCCCAGGCAAGGGGTATGGCGGGCAGCAGGGGCTGCGTTTCAAGGGCAGAGCCCCTTGCCCCGTTCCTCACCCCTTCCCAGGAAATTCCACCATAACACACTCTCCCACATGTACACACAGTGGGAGCTCCTCTAGGAAGGGATGTAACCTTTGATATTTTGGGGTTCAGAGACATCTTCTACTGGAGGGACATTAATAGCAACAGGAAAAGTCCTGAGACTCCCGTAAGCCACTGCTTATAAATAAAGATGCTGTTAGGATCCTTTCTATTCTAATCCTGAGCAGTACAGAGAAGTCCCTTGGATGGGCAGGCACCAAAAAGAAAAGGAAAAGAAAAGGAAAGAAAAGAGAACAGAACAGGTCCATGTGGCTCCGTGTTTCCCTTCTTGTCTGGTTTTCTGCAGTCTCTGGTCAGATGGTTGGCTGGGGGTCTCAGGGCCAAACTAAATCCCATGCCCTCCCCTATGGCCTGCCTCCCCGCTTGTCCTGAGTGGGCCCGGCTGTGGCTGCCCAGTCCTGTGGAATACACAGCAGAAATGGAGAGCCAGTCGGCCTTCACTTCCCCGCTGTTCGTGGAGCTCCAGGTGTGCTCACTGAGAGTCATGACGGGTCCCCTCTGGAGCCCAGCTTTCTCTCACAAGGCCCCCAGAGCCACTGACCAGCATGAACCCAAAGTGTTCCGAGCACATCCTTCCAGCGTGGCCAGGAAAGTAGGGAGACAATGTCCCAGAGCAACCTGCCACACAGGGTCACGCTTGTCCCAAGAAGCAAGGATCACTTGCCCAGTGGCCTGGGAGGAAATAACCCCTAACTACGGACCTCTCCCAGTCACTGCCCTGACATCCCCTCTAAGGAAGGAGTCGGGCTCCGCCACCAGTTACCCAAGATGCTCTGCTACAATCAGTGAAAGGTCAGTGGCCTCGCCAGAAGCAGGGGACAGGCTGGCCGGGTGAGGGTTAATCTGCCCGGCCAGCCATCACAGGGGTCACCGTGATGTGCAGAGAAGTTGAGCATCCCAGTCCCCCAGAGCTGGTCTGCTAATTACATTTGCAATTATAAACACCACAGCTTCCCTGCACGGGGACAAGCCCACACCAACCGTGGGGCCACCAGGATGTAATCCCCCCACCCTACCAGGTCACCCCAGCCACGCTAGGGGACACCAGGACCAGCAGAAGCCAATGGGCCCCTCCCCTGAGGAATGGCCATGAATATGGCAGCTCCCTGGAGGTATGGGGCCACAGGGACCCGGGAAAGTCTAGGCTCAGTCCCGTGTCACCAGCACTTGCAGATCTTAAAAAGACCTTTGATTATCCCTAGAAATCAGTGAATGACCTCAAGGGCAAACAGGCAGGATGAACGCTCAGATTTGTCTGGTCCCAGCCCAGTCCCAAGGTGCACCCATGAGGGCGTCCTGGCACGGTGTGCTGCCTCTCTACTCAAAGCCCCTCCATGGGCCCGCACACCCTCTAGGAATGACAGTGGCTGCAAAGGACATCTGAGCACATCAGTACTCAAGCCATGCAGGGGTCTCCCCCAGGAACATTCGGTCAAGAGCCACTAGACTCCCAGTCAGCTCCCCGCAGAGCTGTGAGTTATTCTGACACATCCTGCGCCGATCCCCTGCTCAAGCTAGAAGAGTGCTCAGGGGTCTCACTTGGGCGGGGGGTGGGGGGGTGGACACAGACAGCGACCAATGACGATGGCTGGTCAGTGTGGGAAGGCATCAGTGTGGGTGTTCAGGTGTTCAGGGTTGGACATGTCTTTGAAGGAGCAGATTACGGTCTAAAGCATGCTATTCCTTTCCCTTAAATTCAAACCACGAATAATCTCAGTCATGTTGAGGAAGCCACTTCAGGCAGGCATCTGGGAAAGCAAGTTCTACAGAAGGGCACTGCAGGACTGCGTCAGAAGCATCCTGTGTGTCTTGTGTAACTGTTTGACTGTCTTCCGAATTCTCTCTCCTGAGTCGGCTGGTTCGCGCAGCTGCTAACTCCACGGCCCACCCCAGCACACAGGCGTCCTGTCTCTCCCTCACACATTTGGCCTGCTAGACTCCCGCAGATCTCCCCGGTGCCAAGTGTTCCAAAGAAGCAAAGCATTTTGCAGAAGACCAAAGAAGGAGACAAACTTCTTCCATGAGTTTAGATGACCTTTTTAAAAAAAAAAAAATTTGGACAAATATCCACTTATCAGGAACACGAATCAAACATGCTGGACAAAGTTACAAGGGCCCCCTGAAGGAGAGAGCTGGGCTCATCCTGAGAAGGCCGGGTTGGGCCCACAAAATATCTCGGCCACCTCCCTGGTAGCACTTCCCCCAAAGTCCCCTCTGTCTCTTCTCTCTCAGACTAAATGAAATATTTATTGATTACTCCACATCAATAGAATGAAAAGATTCCTGTTTTGTGGGCCAGGTTGTTTCTTCATAGAGAGATAGATGGATTCTTTTAAGAAATATCTTTTCATAGTTCCTAATTATTGGTAAAATAGAGGATTGTTTCCAAAATGGAGTTGGGTTTCGAAATAATAAGCTCCAAGAGGAAATTTCCAGTTGATGTCAGGATCTCACTGAGCTGGAAAGGGCCTTCCCTGGGACCGGGGCCCTCCACACTGACCTGTTTCCTCCTTGCTCACTGCCTTGGGGCCCGACCAAGTCCAGCCTCCTATCACCCCATCCTCTACCACGGCAGCCCACACCTCCAGAAGGGTGGCAGGCACATAAAGGTTTATTTCCTAGAGCCCCTCCCTTGGAAAACCAAGACTAATGTCCTCATTCTGATTTATTTTTAAATGTACCATTAAAAATTAATTTCCCCTTTGTTTTTCTCTGGGTCACTGATTCTGAATTACCATGTGGCATTTCTTCCTACGTGTGAACCCACATATTTTAGCTTCAGGACACTTTGTTCTTTGTTTCTTTAACAACAGCAAAGTGGTCATCAGAGGGTAGGTGAGGCAGCCCCCCCGCCCCCCTCCACCCCCACCCCTTGGTTGAGGGTCGCCCGCCTATCGGGTCAGGGACACATTTGTACACAGGCACAAGCAGGCCAGCACACTCGCTCCTACCCCGGCTGATTATATATGTACATAAAATATTGATTAGAAATGGTAATGGAGTCACCTACAGGACTGGCTACAGGAAAATGAAAATGAAGGAGAGGAAGGTATGAAGGTAGGATGTATCTGTGTGTGGGGTGTGTGTGTGTGTGTGTTAATTTCTCACCTGGGAAAGTGAGAATAACCCAAAGCATTAAAAAATACTCTCTGCATGTTAGCAAGTGAGAGGAGGGCTGGAGAGTTCTTTCTGGCTGAACTGTGGTCCCTGTGCCCTCGGGTTTGCTCAAGTAAGGGTGGGTGGAAACTGTGTGTACAGAGCACACAAACCCACTCATGTATACTTTCCCGGAGAAACATTAGCACCGGGGGTAATGGATGGAGTCATCCTACTGTCCTTCCAACACGCCAAAGAATGCAGTCGCCCGTTTTTTACTTTCCTACCAATGGCTCTAAAGCTACTTGTCATGAAGCCCTGGTGGGGGTGGGGGTGGGGGTGTCAGGTCAGAAAGGTGCCTCCCCCACACTCCAGCCTCTGACCTCCACCAGCTCATCCTTGGAAATTCTGAGCTCCTGCACCAGAGCAGCATACCCTCCCCGGGGAGGCGTGCATCTCCACACGGGACCAGCTCCCCCAACACCAGGGGCTGCCTCCGCCCAGCAGGTCCTGCCTGGGCTTTGAGAAATGGCATCTCACAGGGATGTTTAGTTCCCCAGTGGAGTTGGCAGGTATATTTCTGGCCTTTCCTGCGTCCCGCGGAGTGAGAAGTGAATTCGTTGCAAAGAAACCAGGATGGCGAGAGAATCCAAACCACTGTCAGTCTTACTCCAAAAATGATTTCCACTTCAGACTCTTCCCAGACACCCAGGACCTCGACTCCCTCATTCCCCTTTCGCTGCTTCCCTGACATTCCCTCTTTGCCCATATTTCTCCTCAGATTCAAGCCAGGGTGGCCGTCACCTCGTCCCCTCGATGGATTATCCGGCCGCTAAACCCTCCATCTCTCCTTGCTTTTCTGGCCAACATAATCAAAGGTTGTACTTCCCCCATATGAATTTTCATATTTATTGGCTGTGACTTGAGCCAGGGACAAATACACAGATATTTCCAGCTCAGCTAAAGAAGTCACCTCTGGAGAGAGGGAGCCTAAATAATTTAAATATCCAATATTTGTCGTACTTGGTAATTTTATGTGAGGAGATGCCCCACAAGCATCAAACATTGTTCAGAGCCCCACTCACCCACCCCGAGGCTTCTTTGGCGACTCCCACTCCGCTTTAGGATGGAGCATCTTAGGGCA
The DNA here is from genome assembly GCF_902655055.1 of Lutra lutra. Lineage (NCBI taxonomy): Eukaryota > Metazoa > Chordata > Mammalia > Carnivora > Mustelidae > Lutra > Lutra lutra. Next base: position 130,986,287 of record NC_062284.1, read on the forward strand.
CGACCCCCATCCCCACCCCCACCAGCCACACAAGCTGGGATCAGTGTAACCTTTAAAGAGAACGAAAAGACACTTTTCCGGCTGATGGAAATCTGAATCCATTATAATTAAAGACTCCCCTTATCGTCCATCCCAACTCATCTCCTTCTTCCGACGCTCTGGCGGCACCTAAAGGACCCTCTGCCGGGGGAAACCCTAAAACTAGAACCAAAAAGGTCAGCGTGGAGACGGGGCCGGTGTGGTCATCGCCAGGAGACGCTGCCGTGAAGTTGCCTCCTCTCTCACGCGTGGTCCACCGGGGTGGAGGCCGTCTGTGCAGCGAGGAGGGGTTTAAACACACTTCCTGTTACCAGACTATTTATTTCAGGGACGTCGGGGTTCCTTGGGGGTGGGGTACAAAAAGGAAGGATGGTGGAGCCAGCACTGACTTTAGTAGTTTAGTTTGCTTCAGGGAAAAAAAAAAAAAAAAAGAGGAAGAAGAGCACGAAGTTAAGCAGGTCCGCGAGAACCCAGAGTTTCCATTCTACTGTTCTTTTACGCCTTCCGAGCGACCACTCTGTGCGCGCCCGCACGCAGACGCCGGGACACCGGCCCTGAGCGCTGCGGGACGCGGAGCGCGGGAGGGGAAACCGGGGCAGGTCACCGAGCAAGTGGGGCGACGCGCGCGGAGGGCCCTTGGAGGAGGGAAACCACGGGTGGCCGGAGCAGGACCCCGAAGAACCTGGAGCTGGACACGCCGTTCGGGGGATCGGTTCTCCACTTTCCCACTCTGCGCGCCCGGCGCGCCGCCCAACCCCCGGACCCGCGGTGCCTGAGAGTCCGGTCCCGCAGCCCCGCCGCCGCCCACGCCGCTCGGACAACCCCAGGTTCCGGCGAGGCGAGCGCGAAGGTGCCCCGGGGCACGGAAATCACGCCCGTCAGTTCCGCCGCGCGCAGCCTCCCCCAAAGCCGCGAACCAACTTTGCCTCCGCCGCAGCACCGGGCCGGCTGTCCCCACCCCAGGCGGGACGCGGGTTCCTCTCGCAGGGCATGAGGGGCGCCCCGGGCCGCGTCGCCGCACCACTGGGGCGCCCCGCGTCCACCGCGCTCCGTGCGCGCCCTCGGGGCGCCCCGCCGGGACCGCGGGGCGAGACAGCTCTGGCCGCCTGCAGTTTCCGAACCCGCGCGGCACGTCCGATTTCGGCCCCTTGCCGGGATCATTTATGGTCCCCAGTATGGAAAGAAATATTAAAGTCAAAGGGCCCCCGGGGAGGCTTTCTCGGGCGGGACAGAACATCCTTGCGACATTCCCGCACCTGTTCTGGGCTAGCTCCTCCCTATTCCACAGAAACTCAAATATTTTCTCGCCGCGGGGGAAGATCAGAGCGAAAAGGTGAACAAGAAGACGCTGTTCTTACCTAAAAGTGAGGGTTTGTAAAAGGGGGTGCGGGAAAAGTTAGAGGAAGGTTTACACCCCCCCAGAAGGCAACCCACATAAGTGTGCGGTTTCCCCCCCTCCGACGTCCCCCAAGCGCCCCCGGGGTTCCTGCCACTTCAAAAATGCCTAGGAGAACTGCGACACCCAGGACAGAGACAGCGGGACAGGCAGAGGGCAGACCGACCGAACGACCGACCGACCGAGAAACAGAGCACCTACTGGTTGTGATAGCCGAGGGGGTCCGGGATGCAGAGTTCTGACACGTCCATCAGTCCCGTTTTAGCATTCCCAGTTGGTGGAGAAAGGCGGCGGGGAAATCACGCGGAAGAGCGAGTGAAGGGCACAGGCGAGGTGCGAGTCCGGGCAGGGGCACAGGGAGCGGGAGAAGGCAGAGTGGGAGCGAGCGCCGTGGCGGGGCGAGAGGGAGGCAGAGAGCCGTGCGCGCACAGCCCAGCGCTCCCACTCAGGCACGCACTCCAGCGGGCAGAGGGGATGGGGAGCCGTGGAGGAGGCTCGGGCACCAGAGACTTGGAGCCCACTAACCCTACTGTAGCTTTAAGGCTGGGAGACTGATGTATGGTTTGGCTCCTATTGGCTATCTCTCAGGGGCTGGACTTAAAGTGACAGAATCGAGCTGGGGTGGGGGGAGGGGGGTGAGCCTGAGAGACTTCAATGGAATCAGACGCCCGGGCGAGGTCCCCACCTCCTGAGGAGTAAGAGCACCGAGCTGTAGAGCCGAAAGGCCTGTCCTCTCGCCACTAAAGAAAAAAAAAAAAAAAAAAAAAGGCCCAACTGGCTAGTGGGACTGGGGGGTTGACAGATGTGCTGTTTACACACATACCGCCCCCCCACACACACACCGGCATCCTATCCTATAACGGGCAGGCCCAGCAAACTCACCTCTCTCTCTCAGCCTTTTAGAATGGGTCTGTTTTACAAATTGAAATGAGTCCCAGTGCTCCACTCTCACACCCAGCAGAGGCCTGGGACTTAGGAATTCACAGCTTCAAGCCAGGCTGGGGGCACAAAAGTGCAAAGGGTTCTGTGGGCAGAGAGAGCAGGAGAGAAGCAAACTCCTTTCCCATCACATCACCTGGGCCAGCTGGTTCTGAACTGCCCTCCTACCGCTGGATACAGGGTGTGCATCTATGAAATGCTCTCTGATGGATAAAATGATGCCCTTCATTGGCAACGCTAAGAAATGTGCCGAGGACACAGACCTGAGCAAATAAATCCCTGTCTGCTTAGGAAAATACAATTGTGGTTAAAACAACCAACTTCGAGGCCCGCAGGTAGACACTTACACATGCACACCTGAATCCCCAGCTACGAGCACACCTGCGTCCCTGTCTGCTGCTCCCTCCAAGAACCGGGATATTATGGGCTGCCGTTGTACCAAAACAAGCTATAAGTTATGCCCCAATTCTTCTTCTGGGGCTTTTCATCTTTTGAGATGGGCCAGCCACAGAGATATTAATTTGATGGTTCCAATGAGCGTGGGGAGGGGATAGGTACAGAATTATTTAAAAGGGAGGGGGAAGCCCTCAGGAGACACCACCACCTTACTCTCCTATAGTCTACAGAAGACAATGAGCAGTAGGGGGGAAGACATAATTTTATCATCAAAATAAGGTCTAAATGGAGTGTAACCGCAGGCAGTATTCAAGCACTTCAGGAATAAAAGCAGGGAGGTTGGCGAGAAACCCCAGGAGGGGCTGGGGACCGGGCAGCAGGACCACAGATGATCCCTGACTTGGATAAATGTGAGCGTGTGCTGGCTGGGAAACAGAGCTGTGATTTTTCATGTGTGCAGAAGTGGAGGAACGCACGGGATTCTCCGGGCTCAGGGCTCAGGCAGGCATCTCACAGAGAGATGGATGAAGATGTCTGCTCTGGCAGCAGAACCCCCAGCAGCCCCGGATTTTTTTTTTTTTTTTTTTAATCACATCGGTACTTGGTTGTACTAGAGGCGGAAACAGGGTGTGGAGACTCTTTCCTTAACCATGGCCTCTACATAACCGCCCCCCCGCCCTGCCCCCGCCCCAGGCCAAGACCTCAGTGACTGGTTTCTCTGTATCCTGTCCGGGACCCCTGATATCCCTTCTCCAAAAGTCCAGCCGCCCCGGAGCACTTCGGAAAATGCACACCCATGTTCCCTTGTCCCAGTTGGGAAACAGGTCCCCAAGGAAGGCTTCACAGGACAGACTCCAGTGTGTCCCTCTGCACCGTCCCCAGCTCGTGCCATACTGCCCTTAGTCTTTGTACCTGCTGCCTAGAACGCCCCGCCTTCTGGAAGGCACCAGAACCTTCTGCTATTCGGGCTATGATGATATATGTATCAGTATGAGTAATATCCCCCCCCCACACACATACACACACACTAGATTATAAGCCCTGTAAGGGTAGGGACTGTTTTTGTTTCCAGGAGAATCCCCAGTGCTTAATGGTGCCTGGTACAGAGCAGTTGACTTGATAGATATTTTGTTGAATGAATAGAAGCGTGGCCATTTGGGGTGGCGTGATAGGGCCTGCTGAGGGACAGGCTGGCCACCCCAGAAGGGAGTAGGTGATGTGGGGTCAGTGGCTCCTTGCTCTGGGTGGGTGCACCAATTTTAACTGGAGACAGAACACACTTGATAGAATAAGAAAAGAAAGACAACTTCACAGCCCCGGGGGAACTAGATTCAAAGCCACTGGGGGCAAATGAGGGAAAAGAAGAGGTTTTGTTGGTTAAGAAGCTAGGCTGCTGCTCACACGCAGTCACTACCTGTCCAAGGCAGGAGGAGAAAGGGAACTGAGCAGCTCTCTCTGGGGACTAGCCGATTACCCTCCAGGGAGGGAATGAGGTCCTTGAGACCTGCTTCCTTCTTCTTGTCCAGCCTCCTCACAGTCAGCCCTGGGGCAGAGTTCTTTCTCTTTCCTTCCCTGGCAGGACAGCCTGTAGACCCTGCCGGAGGGGAGAAGGGGGCTGGCCAGCAAGGGGACACTGATGACCTGACCGAGCCTGGAGGGGTCAGCTTTTCCTCTGGTTCTCCAGGCAAACTCCGAGCAGGGGGTCCCCACACTGTTCATGGGACCAGTCTTTCTCTGCTCTGTCTTCACCCAGGTCACAGGATGGGGCTCCTTCCCAAAGCCAGGGGCGGGTCCCAAGCCTCTAGCTCAAGAGGCGGAAGTACCATCTGGAGTGCAGAAGGCTCTGGATCTGCTCCTGATGCCTCCATGTGACATTACCCACTCTCTCTCTTCCAGAGCACAAAGGTGCGGAGGGAGGGGTTGGCCGTGGGGGTGGGATGTGGGGGCGTGGAGGTAGAATGATTGGGCGGGGCTCTTGGGTTCCTTCAACCTACCTAACACTTGCAGGGCTCACCCAGAGCAGGTGCTATTTGTACCCCTCACCACCACTACCCAGCCCCAAGCTCTATGCCACCTACCCCGTCACTGTCTTGCGTCCCAGTACTGGCAGCCCCACATGGGCACATCAGCCAAAGGGGACTGGGACAAAGGCATTAGACACAGTCCTTGTGGATGGTGTAAGGGGACAGTGGCTCATTTTGTTCTTGTGAACAAACTCCTTTAAATGGGTCGTTATTACATTTACAGAAACTTACAGCTGGGAGGGGCTTGGAGAATAATTGAAAACCATCACTGGACTTTACAAATAAGGAAACTTATAAATTTCCCTGTGTGGAGAAATGACCTACACAAGGTCACACGGTGAATAATGGGCAAAGCACACCATCTTCGGGGTCTATTTACTCAACTCCTAAACTCCTAAACCTTTGTGCACGTGTCTCTTCACTTTCCCTCCTTTTTCTTCCCCCAAGCTCAAACTCTTTGCTAAAGAACATGAAGCCAAACCAGAACAGTGCCACCGGCAACACCCTCCACACACACTTCCACCTGGTGGGGACCAGATTGCTATGTCCACACCCTTCCCCACATGGTTTCCTGGGAGAAAAAGGAGGCACGGATTGCTGGACACCCATTTCCTGACCTGCTGTCCCACCATGAGAAATGCTCCAGCTGGCAGAGGAGGAGGAAAACATAACCAGACACAGCCTGGAACAGAGTGGTCTGTTCCTCAAACCTGTGTTTCCCCAGCTACAAAAAAGTACCAAGTGTGTTGTGGATAGCTGGACACGGACTGACACGGACTATCCACTCTTTCCCATCCCAGTCTGGCTAAGGCCTTAACATGGGCTGTCCCAGTACCTGCACCCCGACCTCAAGGTCCACCCAAGTGGCCTTGCCATGATCTCCACAGCTGACCCCCCTCAGCACTCCTTGCCATGGGCCTGTGAAAATCTCCACCTTTAGCAGAACCCAGGCTTGGTGGGGACCTTCCCTCTCTTGCAGCAGCCTCCCTGGACACCTGTCATTTCTACACACACAGAAAGCAGCAAGCAGCATATCTTGTCTCTCGGAGTCCTGAATCCCCTCCCTGTCCTGTGCTGCTGTGGGCCCACAAGTGGAGGCTTTCCCCCTTTTTCTGGCAGGGTCACTCAGCAGGAGCTGGGGAGCTCAGTGTGGGCCCCAGGGGGAGCAGAGGACCTGATGGCTTCATCACTAAAAGATAAGAACCAACAAGAATTTTTGGAGAGGGACATGTTTGTTGGGGGATGGCGCCCCTGTTGCTCACCCTCACGTTCCCTGAACGCACGTTTCCAGGCGAGAGGATGCCTCGGGAAATACACAAGCGTGTAGCCACTTCTTACACTGGCGCGGGAAGGAGAAGACGTCTCCGTGGAACCGTCTGAGTCACAGTCCAAGCCTGTGTTCCATCCACCCCAGAGTAAGGGCCGGGGGAGGCGGGTCCAGGAAATGTATCCATTGACCGTCCACGATGAAAAAGGTGGGTCTGGCCTAGACTGTGAGCCTAACCCGTGTGTCTCTGCGGACAGTGATGGTCAAGCCAGGGCTCCATGGACTCCTGGCCAGGAAAAATGTCCCCAGCCGCACCCCTCTTTGGGCCCCCTCTCTTCTCACATGCTTGAATTTGGGGTGTGGGGTTATATTCCTGAGTGGTGGTCAGCAGACTGTCGGCCCATTGGCTGGCGCGTGTCCCAAGGATCATAATTAACTGATAACGCAAATACAATGTGAGTTTGTGCTCCCATAATAGTCTCCTGCTGACAGATAAATGCTGCGGAAACATGATGGCTTTTCCTGAAACTGTAATGGCCCATTATTGGGGCAAGAAGTCTCATGTACATTAGCATTGCCGCCATGACACCGAAGATGAAGTATAAAGGAGATGTCTTGAGTGAATAAATGCTTGGGTCTCCTCCCACCACCGCCATCCATTGCATGATCAGAAATCCCTACTGGGGGTCTTGGAATAGCTTCCAGATATTTCAAAGCTCCTGTATTCTTTTTTTTTCCCCCCTGAGCCTCAAGATCCCATTCTCACCAACAGAGCTGAATAGTATATTAAAGTTCTCTGTCTACCAAAAAAGATTCCTTCTTCCTGTGGTCCCGTGCAAGATGGCGACTGCAAGCAAGTTGGGGAGATGAGAAAGGGGAGATAGGTGTCTCCAAAGAAACTAAGATCTTTTTCCCTCCCGATCGCCAGGAGAATAAGAACACATCAGGAACGTGATAGCTTTGTCCTCTGCCAAATTTCTGGGGGGAAAAATGAAGGAGGAGGAGGAAGAAGAAGAGGAGGAGGAGGGGCGGGGGGGGGGATGGAGAATGTGGTTTGATAGTACCTGGGACCTAAGAGGCATTGAACAACTAGCTATTGATTGAGTGAATGATCTAATTAAATATTTTCCATTACAGTACATGTGGGGTTTTTTTTTCCTTATACCAAAGAACTTTGACCTTATTTTCTGGGTCTGCGTCACACATTAATTTATCATCCAATTTCTTGTGACTTTTGTATCCATGTAAATATAAAACAGAGTTGGTTTCGAATAGTAAGACATGCAGTTTGAGTCTAGGGTCTCATCCCTGGGAAAAGGACACCTTCTGTGGTTGTTGATAGTTTTAACCGCAAAAATCTCCTGGTCAGGGGGCACCTGGGTGGCTCAGTGGGTTAAGCCTCTGCCTTCAGCTCAGGTCATGATCTCTGGGTCCTGGGATCGAGCCCCACATCGGGCTTCTCTGCTCAGCGGGGAGCCTGCTTCCCCCTCTCTCTCTCTGCTTGCCTCTCTGCCTACTTGTGATCTCTGTCAAATAAATAAATAAATAAAAATCTTTAAAAAAAAAAAAATCTCCTGGTCAACGCAGGCCACAGAAAGAATGAACAGTTTGCTTTGCAACCCACAAATTATGTTTCCATGTACATCTCTAGTCTCAAGAATAATTATCTTAGAGAAATTCTAAGGCACACGAAACTTTTGGAAAATTAGTCCAAAAGCACCACACACACGTCAAGGGTTATTGTTAAGTGGGAACAAAGAAACATGTTGGCTAAGCTTCTCTCGGGCATTAACGACACCAAATTCAAAACTGGGAACATTCAAATGTGTTTTCATTTCCTAATGGCTCAATTAAGGTGGAGCTTCTGATTTCATTATTTTTTTTCAGAATAAAATGCATTTTATTTTTGCTCTAATAAAATGCTCTATGGAGAGGGGGAAAAACAGCAAATGCTTTTAGGTTTGAGAAAAAAAATCAAATGTACATGGTTTATAAACTGTAAAGTGCTCTCTCTCTATAAAGCATGATTGAGATGATAGCTTTTACCTGTGTTCTTATAGGAGAAAAGTGCTGCCCAACCACTACCTTCACAAATGTATATTGTAATGAAACCAGTCCCATTGGTGAACTCCCCGCAGCTCTGAACAGCGTAATTACGAACGGGTCAGTACCAATTCCAGATGAAGGTTCACGCTTTGTAGCAGAACCAGATCTAACGTCTTTATTTTTCATAACAGTTGGGAATGCGAAGTTTCGGTAGAGTCCCTAACTTAGGAGGCTTTGCCTCCCCAAGAAGGACAAAACAGGCAAGAAGGGAAACGGCAGAAGAACCAGACAGAGTTTACAGGGGTGGGCAAAAGGCAGCCAACGATACAAGATTTAATATGGGTAAACACCAGTAACACACTTGTCAGCAGTGACCCTAGAGTGAGCCGGCCCATAGGAGAGCTGGCAGGAGGGCAGCGATGCAGAGAGATATCTGGGGTCAGAACAGATAGCACATTAAGCATGGGCCTCCAGCTCAATGGCATGACAAACACTGCTTTGGGGTAATTCTACAAAACCCAGCCGAGCAAGGAGCAGCAATAATTCCTCTTTACTCTCCCTTACTAAAAGCATAGATGGAATTTTATGCCCAGCCCTGAGGGACTTGCTTCGAAGGCAGACTGGAAAGGCGATATGGAAAGGACTTGGAGAGGGCTGGAGAAGGTGTGAAAGGCCTCCTGCAGGTAGCTGAGCCCCACAAGGAGAGGAACAACCACAGGATGAGGAGGGATGGGCTGTCTCTGTGTGTAGGACAAAGGCTTGGGTCCAAGTACCATGTCTCTCTCTCACACACTCTCTCTGTATGGCTGTCTCCATTCCTTCTGACCACCTCCCTTTCTCTCTCTTGGTCAGTAACCCACTTAGGCCATACCCCCACTTCCAGCGCCTAAGACCTAGCTCACTAAGGGGTCACATAATGCATACCAGAAGTGTAGGAGGGGAGCTCTCTGAATTCCTTCCTTTTGCTGCCCTCTGGGCGCTGTTTCACGGTTATTTCTTTGTATAGACCTTCCAGAAAAGACACACACGTGCCAAGCAACCCACTCAGGCTCCTAGAGGCCGGGTAGGAAACGGCAGGCAGTGAAGCAGCACCTCGTGACACACTGCTTGACATTCGTCCCCACTCAGGTCCCCCTTCTATCATCCCTGGGCTTCCACCACCCAAAGAAGGTGTCAGCATTTTAATACTTGCCTCAGGCTCTGTTTTCCTACGGGGCTAAGGTAAAGACAGTCAGCAAATGGGAGCCAGTCTAGGGCCACCGACTTTCTCTCAATTTAAATTATCTTAGTATCTACTACCCCTTTCCTTGGTTAGAGGAGAGGGAGCTCCAGTGCAATGATTGGATGGATAACTCTGGCTCGTCCCCACCCGACTGACAGACTCTCCAGTTCACAAAGGCCCAGTGGACTCTGCCCCTCCCACCCGCCCACTCACCATCCACTCAGACCCTATGGTTCTGATTCAGTTGCCAAAAGTTTCAGATCAATGGTGTCATTTGGAGCTTACCAACACTCCCCCCTTCCCCATTCCCCTCTCTTTCCTCCCCGTGCATACGTCCATACGCGGGATGCCCAGTACATATGGCGCCCTCCCTTCCCCGGTTTCCTTCATGCTGAGCTCAGCTACTTCCTCGGGTGACCGTCATCTTCCCTCATGCACACCCCTAACTTCAGCTGTTGGCTTCAGCCATGGGGAGAGTCTAGTGGCTTCAGGCGGAGGGGGTCCATGACCTCCTCGTACAGCAGAATTCCAGGGGCCCATGGTTTCACCTTGTTGGCCGGCCATCTTTAGCATATTCTACCTTGTTCCCTTGTGGTTGAAGGATGGTTCTGGGGCATCGGTATCCCTTTCTCACCTAGCTGTGTCCAAATCCAGGAAGGGAGTGTGTGCATATGTGTGCTTATGTTGGGGAAAATGTTGATCTTTAGGTCCTTTTTTTTTTTTTTTAATCTTTATGTCATTCATTTGTTTTTCATTTGTTGGTTTTGATTTGATTTTAGTCCAGAGGCAGATCTCTCCTAAGATTTCCCCATCCCTATACCCCTGCAGGCTTATCCTCCCATCTTCTTGGCCAGAATCCAGTCATATGCTCACCTCAAACCAATCACTGTCAGAGGAGAAATGGATAACCATGATTGGTTTCAAATACACTTACTCCCGGAAGCTGAGGGAAGGGTCACTTTTCCCGAGAACGTTGATATTCAATGACAAACGAACCCACTTCTGTTAGAAGAGGAAGCAGGAATGGTGGTGGACTCAGCAACACAGTAAGTGTCTGTCATGCCTGGTGGTACACCTGTGGCAGGCAGGACACTGGCAACAGGCCACCTTGGAGGCAAACAATAAGAGGTCATCATCTGTACAGTCGTAAAGACAACACTAAAGCTCCTTTGTTCATCACCTTACTCCAGCAAGTCAAAATAATGTCAGTGATAAGATACTTCTCCCCAAGGGGCACCTGGGGGGCTCAGTGGGTTAAAGCCTCTGCCTTCGGCTCAGGTCATGGTCCCAGGGTCCTGGGATCGAGTTCCGCATCGGGCTCTCTGCTTGTCAGGGAGCCTGCTTCCTCCTCTCTCTCTCTCTGCCTGCCTCTCTGCCTACTTGTGATCTCTGTCTGTCAAATAAATAAATTAATTTTTTAAAAAAGGTACTTCTCCCCAAGAAAATTTCTTATTGTTCTGAGTTGTGATTCCTGTTGAATTTTCATAACACAGGTAAATTCCAAATTAGTATGTTTTCTATACCTATTCTTTAATACAAATTGCATTCCAGGTGGAATTTCCAAAGTCAGCCCCCCCCACACTAACTTAGTTATACATAGCTGCGGGGGACAGTGGGGGTGGGTGCGCGGGGTGGGTGTTCTCAAGATTAGATTCCTAGTGGTTCAGAATTGTTCTGGCTCACGTAAGGGGCAGTGAGTCTGAGTGCCTGTGGTCTATATAGATCCTGTGTTTAATGGGTGGATTTATTTTTATTTTTCTATTTTAAAAAGTTTTATTTATTTGACACAGAGGGGCAGAGAGGTAAAGAGCACACGTGCATAAGCAGGGGTGAGTGGCAGAGGGAGAGGGGGAAGCAGGCTCGCCCCCTGAACAGGGAGCCCGATTCTAAGCAAAGCTCAAGCCCAGGACACTGGGATAATGACTTGAGCCTGAGCCCAAGGCAGCCGCTTAACCACTTAACCGACTGAGCCAGCCAGGCTCCCCTCAGGAGCATTGACACACAGAGATTCTAAAGACAGAGAAGGCCCCTGAGGTGCTTCGATCCTGTTCTTATATGTGACCACCTGGAGTTTTCATTTGCATTTAAAAGTTAAAGCAATGTTAGGGCAGAACTAGGAGCTGTGATATTTGTTAGTTCAATAACAGTCCCTACGTGAAAAGTTTCCCTGGGTTCGTACCACATTTTTAAGGTAGACATTTATTCTTTGTTCTGTAGTATTACGGTTTGCTTTTAAATTAACCCACAAATTGGGAAAATAGTGCTATTAGTTATTCCATGATTATGCTAAGTCTCCAGGTGTCACGCATTCAAGGTCTGCCCACCATCCCTCTTTTCACCCAGTTGTTCCTTGTCTAGGCATCCCCAGTTGGGCTAGCTGTCTTGAGAAAGAGAAAAGGCGAATGCGCACATTTCCTTAAGACAGTTTTAGGGGAACTCATCTCCAAACAGATCACTGACAACCAGCCCTGAGCCCCGAAATCCCCTCAGCATCTTCACCATGGCCCCATCTACTTCATTCCCCTCCGGCTGAAGAACTCTGCCTTTTACCAAATCCCAGCCATGAAGACTCTATTTCTTATTCACTATTCCCCGATCCTCTGTTTTGGTCCATCACTAGTATGCTAACATTTTCACTTTCTCCCTCTTTTTCCTGGTTCATGGGAGAATGCCAACTCTAGCATGAGTCTTCAGACTCAGTGACCGGAGTGGAGAGGGAGGAGGGGACAGACACTTACTGAGCACCCACTCTGTGCTGGACACTCGGCTCTATCCTGCCACTTGGCCTTCACTTCGGGTCATCAGGCCCAGCTGACACCCGCGGTGTGTGTCATCCCTCTCATTTTATCTACTGAAGAGAAAACTGAAGCTTCCAGGTTAAGTGCGAATGGCCAGAAGACAATCCGAGACTAGAACCCAATGCTGGCTCACCTCCAAACCTTTGCTCTGTCTAACCCATGTCACCTTAGTGGAGTCCATGTCAATGTCGTGTCCTATGACAGAAGAAGAGGCTTTCGTGGGCTAGCCTGAGAACCCAAGTGCCATGAGTAACTGGGAAAATGGGTGCTTAGGCCTAATCCACGGATCTGTAAGAGGACTTTAGGATCGTAGCCTCTGGGAGGTCAGTATGGGCCAACCTATCCCCATGTTCGTGTATTTAGCCAAGACCCAGAGAAGTTCTTTCGAATCGGAATGACTGCATTCTCAGTCCTGGAGGGAGAAAACGTGAGAAGCAGTGTAACGTTGGGGAGGAAACCAACTGATTTTATGGAATGATGCCAAAGGGTAGATTTTAACTTTATATGACTTGGAGAAGGTGAAGGGCAGCCGGAAGAAGGAGGACGTGACGAAAAGGAAGACTATCTTCTGCCAAGCTAAATTTCCTTATAAGGGCCAATTTGCTGGTTTGGAGCAGGTTCAAATGGGCAGCAATTTTGAAACCAGCTGGACGCGCTTCAGTGATTACTACAGACACGCCCAAGAAATCTGAGGGTCGACTCTCAAGGTCCAATAAGCTCCCTACAAAATTCAGGAGATCTGGTTTCCTTGTGGTCCTCCTATTCCTTTCCCTCCCCCTCCTTGTGGTTTGAAAGGTCTTGGTGAGATCAAATAATTGGTTTTGTTTCCCTGTTTCTTCCAACATCAACAATGCACGTCTCCTTTCATTCCTAGGATCCTAACTAACCCAGCCATTCCGCCAAGGAGTCTCAGGTCCTGCCCCAGCATCAAAGCATGGGCCAGAGGGTGGTGGGTCTTTCCAGAGACTTTGTTCCTTGGCAGCTCCTCAGTGACAGCCAACTGGCTGGTCCGCCAGACAGACTCGCCCACAAGCAAGCACACTTTTTACCTATGGGAATCACAGAAGCATCATTTTTTTAAATTTTTATTTTTTTTAAGATTTTATTTCTTTACTTGAGAGGGAGTGAGAGAGAGAGAGTACGAGAGAACACAGAGGCAGAGAGAGAGGCAGACTCACTGAGGAGCAGGGAGCCCGATGCGGGGCTCGATCCCAGGACCCCGAGATCATGACCTGAGCGGAAGACAGACGCTTAACCGACTGAGCCACCCAGAAGCCCCCAAAAGCATCATTTTAAAGCAATGGTTTCCAAGCTTTACAAAAAGAGCCCCATAGAGTCTTTCTTCAAGTGGAACCGTACCCAGGACTTGGTTATATGAAACAGCAGAAGAGGAGCTTTTCTGGTTTAGGCAAGTGGGTCCTCCCCCCACACCCAGCAGGAAATCCACAAGCCACCTCCATAGAATCCCTCGTTCTCCCTGGAGCGCACTTTGAAAATCAAAAGGATATCTCTAAAATCAGGGTTCTCTAAACAGCATCAACTCAATCAACTCGACCAGTCCTCCAAAATTAAAAAATGGGAGGAATACGCACACTTCTGAGGGTTGTCTGGGCAACCCCTATTCGGAGTCCCTGGGGCCATGTTGGTAGAAGCCATGGTTAAAACGTAGCAGCCTGCCCAAACATGCCTGATTTTTGTATCCATGTCCTTCCCGATTCAGAATGAGGCTAACCCCATTTAGGCGGCTGGCCTTCGGCACAGCCGTGAGCAAGGACCAAAGTCATCATCACATGGAGGCAGGCAGCTTGGGGTTCTCAGCACCAGGAAGTACACAAGTGGATTGGCTATCAAGTACGGAGACGGTTACTGGGCATATTAACATTGGTTGAGTACTTTTCTCATGGTGTACTTAATGGTATTAAATAGTACTGATGTCACTTTCATTCACTTGGCAATGGGACGTGCTTTCTTGAGTGGGAGCGTAAGGGGTGACTCCAGACACAAACTAACACTTTGTGAATTACAAGGAACACTCCGTGTGCTGATGGGAGAGTGTCTCCAGGTAAATGTGTCCTGTTACAAGTCCCTGGGGGACGCCGCTGAGAGGCACAGGCAGATAAAGACGAGCAGATGAGCTCAAGTCCTCACTCTGCCTGTCATTAGCCTTGACTCTGGGACATGTTTCCTCCCTGCCCAGGTTTCTGGAAATCTCTACAACGGTCTGTTGCAGGATCGTGTGTCTACAGTACTGTGCGTGGTGCCTGGCACATGGTATTTGGTCAGCAGACTCTGGTCCCACTCCATCCTTTGTCAACGGAGGTCCTGAGCTCAACTCTGGGAAGGGGAAGGCTGCCTCCCACTTCGATCTTCTCCAGAACATATCCATCAGCTACATTCTGCTCAGCCCCCCTGGGGGTACAACTGAGGCACTAGCCGGTGACTGACTGTGTACACTGTGACAGCCTGCTCCCTCTCTGTCCTGTCTTATCTTCAGATCCGCGAGGATGGGGAGCAGCGACTTCTTGGGGATAACTGTCCAGTAACCCTCTGTCCACCTCACAGGTCAGCTCCCCACCCTCATGACCCCAGGTGCTGAATGCCTGGGGAGCTCCGTGATTACGGTCAAGGCCACACCGTCAGGACCACCCATTAGAGATGCCCTTGGGTGTGCTTTGAGTCTTTGTTCTGATTCAAACATGGAATCTCAGGCTGACCTAACAGCTCCATGAGATCTCAGTCCTTCAACCGGGCTTAGAAGAATCGCCATTCCTCAGGCCCAAGCTCATTGCCTCCCTGGAAATCCTCCCTTCTCCTTCTCACTCCTGTTAATCACAGCAGGTGTTGCCCAGACCACCCTCAGAAGTGTGCATATCACCCCCATTTCTTAATCTCAGAGTTAGAGTCATCAATGTGTAAAAGTCCAAACATTGGCCATTTCTTCCCCCAAAGAACCTTTTGGAGGTAATGGAGAGACAAGGGTTAATCAATCTCCCACAGCTGAGCTCATCTCATCTCGCTGCTGTGTGGGAGAGGAAGCTAAACACTTTGAGGTCCCGTCTACCCTCCAGCCTCCCACCTCTGAGGACTTTTCAGTACAGCTATGTTGAATGGCATCAGACAGCATCTCAGGCGGGGGCATATGAGCCCTGAGCCCGCCTGTCAGGCCCCTGGGCAGCCAAGTCATCTGGGATGTGTTAGGACCATCTCTGATGTAGGAAGGTACACTGTAATGAAAACACAGGGCTGGCTTCTCAAATGTGTCCTTTCATGATTCTGTGACCAACAGGGTGAGAGAGCTCCCTGTCCGAGGTCTGCCCGAGGAGCCGGGTGGCAGCCTCTCCAGACAGGGCAGAAGCTCTACGTGTGTTACGTTGCCTTGTCATTTCAAACCCCTTGCTGGAGATCGTCTCATGGATCTTGTTAGCTCACGACCAGAGGCAGAAGAGTACCTTCCATCCGATGAGGGGGAAATAAATAAAGTCAATTCACCCTCTGGGTGACATTCCTGGGTCCCTTCTTAGTGGGGGGTTTGTGGAATGAAAAGATAGTGAAGATCAATAGCATGTCCTTGGAGTTGGAGATGGAACAGCCCCAAAAGGTAGGCAGGTGCCTGGTCTCAGTGGGACAGAGCGGTAGCGCATCTTTATAATCCATCAGATCAGTTATACTCAGTACTTGTTAAACTCAGCACAGGAAAGCCCCATGATAAGGCAGCCTGCAAAGCAGTAGGCTTGGTCAGGTCCCTCCAATACAGAAATATAGGCTCAAAACAAAGGGAGACCCCCCACCCCCACCCGATTGCCATCTCTGCCCACAGGAAAGGAAGAGTTGTTAAACCCATGGGTTGGTGCCCGGGACGTGCTCTGGGCCACTCTCTCCTAGAAGCGGGGTCGCTCTGTGTTCAAGCATTGCACACCTGCCTGGGACTCTCTCTTGCCCTCCATCCAGACTCTTCACAGCTTCCAGGCTCCTCCAGGCAGAGCCACTCTCCCTCTTTATCCTTCCAGTTCCTCTGTCTGCAACCCAGCAGGTGAGGGTCTGCTGCAAAACCCATTGCATCTTGGAGTCCTGGGGAAGGAGCAGGAGCACAGAGCAAGCGTGTACTGGGAGCGGGGAGCCCTGCCAAGGTACACAAGATTTGCGATGTGTGCCCAGGACAGGATTGCCGCCCAAACACAGAGCACAGCAACGGGACAGTGCAACAGGGCTGCTAGCTGCCCGCAGGGCCCTCTCTACCTGCTGTGCTCCCCCAGGGAAGGGAGCAAGAGCTACCTCTGGCATGGGTTTTCCCACCCAGAGGCCCTGAGCCAGGGCAGCACCACCCTGGGGTGGCTAAAAACTAGCCCCGCCTGCCCCCTCCTGCCCTGGGGCCACCCGAGGGGCACCTTTTGCCTCTTGGTTTTTCTTTTTCTATTCTGTGGCTTGTAGAAAATCAGAAACAAGGAGCAGTGGAGTTTGGATGGCCCCGAAGCTGGCCACAGCTGAGGACATGCAGACAAGCAGCCTTTGGGGCTCCTGCGGCTGTGGGATGCACATCTTGCCACGCTGGGGGCTTAGCCAATGCCGCCCCTGCTATCTTTGCTTCCCGGATCTCTTCCCACACACTGCTTCCTCCTCCTCCCTCCGCATGCCTACCTTCCCCCTAGCCTACCTCCTCACCGCCTCTTCCCAGGAAAGCCATCCTTTCCCTCCTCTGTCTGCAGACAGCCCTGGCCTCCCGTCTCCCCTGGCTGCTCCCACAGGTGCATCTCCAGGAGGGGATGACTGAGCGTCCATTGGCTCTGTCTGGGCTGGGCCTCAGGCTCAGGCTCCCACCTTCCATCCTGACTCTTCCAGGTAGGAGCTACTCGGCTCTCTGAGTCTCTGGGCCACGGAGGCGATAATGATCATACTGACCCCCAGGGGGTGGTCCTGAGAATGAACTTGACAAGGTGTATCAAGCTCTCCCTCGGGCGCGTGGACCAGAGTCGTTGCTCAATAAACGCCAACCCCGAAAAAAGCACTCACTTGTGTTCTAAAGGTTCAATGCCAGAGTTTTACTTTGGACGTTCCCCTTGCCTCTCTGTCCCTTTCACACACGGCAACCCCAGTACCAGCCTGAGGAGGCACGTTTGGAAGGCATCACAAGGGGGTTCAATCAGTCTATCCCACCCAGAGCAGAGTGTCAGACGATCAAGGGCACTGACATCCTCTTGGCGGATAGAATTATTGTTATCAAGACCTAGCACCTGTTTGGGTTTAGCAGAAGGAAGACTGTGCCTCGCTGGTCATCAGCAATGGTCCTACCCTACCATCATGCATGGAATTCTAGGGGGTTATTTTGGAGCATCGGTTCCCAAAGTGGGTTCTGCAGACCAAACAGTACTGGTATCACCTGGGAATTTGTTGAAAATGCTAAGTCTCTGGCCCGCCCCACACCTGGGTGGGGCCCTGCACTCTGTATTCTAACAAGTGGTCAAGTCATCTAGAAGATTTCCATGCACGTACCACTTTGGAAATCACTACTTTAGCGGTTTCCCAAATATTAAGTATTATAATCTCTCAAGTCTATCTTCTTACAGACCATGTCTCCAGCTTCAAACAAACCCAGACGAAAGGACTTTTGAAAACATTCATGACTAATTTTTTACTAAGAATACATTTTAGGGGAAAAAAAAAAAAACCCTTCACTGATCATACAGGCTGCAGTTCACGGTGTGTCTTATTGAACATGAGGTGATCACCTTTCTGTTTTTAAGATCTCATTTTTTTTTCTTTTCTTTTTCAGCTTTCCATTGAAGTACACACACAGATATGCTCCCATATCTAAGAGGACATTTCACTGGATTTTCATAAAATGAACACGTCTGCGTACCCAGCAACTAGATCGTGATAATGAGCACTGCCGGCAACCCAATGTCCCCTCTCCGGTCACTCTCCCTGCCCCACTCAGCTGCGCTGCAGCTTGGCCAGATGGCAGTGGGAGCCCGGAATGGGACAACTTAACCTGGGGCAGGGGTGATTTGAGGAGAGGGTAAACCTTCGCTGGGGATCACCAGAAGAAACTCTTAGTGGCCAGTTGAAGGTTCAACAAAGCCCTTTTCTGTCCTTTGGAGAGACGGAAATCATGGCAGAGGGGCACGATGAGGGAGCATAAAGGTGGACAAGAGTAAGAGTGAGTTCCAATCCACAGTACGCGTCCAGCTGCCAAGGCTGTGCACCTGATAAGGCAGGGTGGGAGTGGCTATTTACCCACAGGCTGCTCGTTCTCAGTCCCCTTTCCTTTTCCCCTGGAAAGTTGGGCAGTACCCAGAGAGAAGGGTGAATCTGTAGCCGGCTCAGAGCTGGGAGGTCTGGGGTGGGAGCGCTCACCTGGGGTCATGTGAGACTGGCAGGCCCACTTGGACACGGGCCAGAAAAGCAGGCTGGGGCTAGAAGAAATCGGGCTGCGGGGTTTACATGAAAATGCGTGTCTGCCATCTGGAGAGAGTACAGCTGTGGTCTGGGGCCACGGCTTCCAGAGCTAGTTTCTCAGTTTTCTTATCTGTAAAACGTGGGAAATGCTGTACCTAGCTCCTAGGATTGTTGTGCAGATGAAGTGAGCTAACAGGAGATGACTCTTAGAAAATCACATTTGATAAACTTACCCCTGCACACACTGTGGGAACCAGTGCTCTGGCTTGAAGATGCAGCCAGGTGGGGAAAGGGTGATGCCTTGGGCCATTGCTCGCAAACACAGCAAGCGCCAGGTCAGAAATCCCAGCCCTGTCCCCAGCACCCCACCCATCCATTCATCTGTCGCCTGTGGAGAAGGTAGGAAGGGGCTCTGGAACAGGTCAAGTCAATGACGGCCATGCACTGATGTCTACTGGCAGCTCCTAGGGCTCCAGCTAGCACTGGGGGAACCTCCAAGACCCCACTGAAGCTCGCGCCTGTCCCCGCCAGTCCCCCAAGGTGCGGGAGAGGCATACAGAGGAGGGGGGCACTGGACCTCTGAACACCAGTCCTCTGGGTCTGGGGAGGAGAGAGAGAGCACGTGTGCTACTCACTGTGGGTCATCCCCAATCAGAGCAGGAGGTCGGAGGCTGAGGCAGCCTGTGTTGACAGGGAACACGTGGAATGAACCCCAAGTATTGCCTCCTGCCTGCTGGACCCTGTGCTAGGTACCCCGATGCACAGTCTCACACACAGGGCTACATTATCCCCATGTCACAGAGGAGGACTCCAAGGCTCTGCAGACCTAAGCGACTTGCCCCCTCTGGAGCATCCATGATCCCAGCATTGTGCTGGCCCCTGAGCAGGAGGCAGACAAAACAGAAGACCTGATCATTCTCTTTAAGAAGAGCTCACTACAGGAGGAGAAATGCCTGCTGTAGATGGGAGTGACCGGTGAGCTGGCTGGTTGGGGTGCCGTGGGCGTGGACCAGAAGGGGAGTGGGAGGTGACAAGGGGATGAGGGGACAAGGGGAGACGGACAATGGATGGTGAAGGCTGGGAGCCACCCAGTAGGGGTGGGGAGAGAGACAAACACTCCGCTACTTAAAGGAGAAAGGGTGAGGGCTGGCCAGGCCTTCACGGGTACCCACTCTGCCTCCCGGCCCCCAGCTGCCCCAAGGGAGCAGCACCCCCGTGCCCGGGAGGGTCTCTACTGCGTCAGATGGCAAAGAAGGCTGCCTGGAAAGGAGACACATCCAGAAGGAAGATGTGCCGCCAGGATGAGGTCTTTCAAGGGGAGGCCCTGCAGAGTGAAACAACCATTGATTTCAAATTCTCTCCCCCGCAGATAAAGCCCAGGATGTCAGTGCATAGACACCCCTACTCTTCTGTCCCCATGACCCACGCCACAGGTCCTTGGGGTCCCTCACAAGTCTCTGACCTGAGCAGCGGAGCACAGAACAAGGGACCGTGTGAGAACATCTCCTGTTTGGTTCACTCTGTAGAGTGGGAGGAACCCCTCATCCCCACAACCTCGCCATTTCCATCTCTAAGATGGGACTGATGTACTTTTCCTCCCCACTTCGGAGGGCAATGTGGAGCTAGGCCCCTGAGAAAAGGCTGTGGCTGCTGGAGCCTGCCTCCATCCGGTGAGCACCTGCCGTGTGCCCACTGCTGTGCTAGGCAGTGGGAGGAGCAAAGACAGCTAGCCAAGGGCCCCCGGCTGCCAGCAAGTCCACAGCCTCATAGCAGAGGCTAGCAAAGCGCCACGGGTGACAGGTGCACGGAGAGACGGGGTGGGAGAGGGGGACCTGGAGCCGCAGAGAGGCAAGGAAGAATTCACAGAAGCACTTGCCAAGCAGACTTCCCGGGCACGAGGAAAGGCACTCTAGATGGGGAGATCAGGGCACACATATACAAGGGCAGGCTAGCTGGACCAGCTAACTACACGGAACTCAGCCGCGTTGCCGTAAGCCAGGGCGGTTAGTGACATCAGCCTAGAGCCACACTGCCCTGCTCTGTGTGATCTTGCACAAGTCACTAACCTCTCTGAGCCTTGGTTCCCTTCTAGGTGCTACTGCACCTCTGGGTCCTACTGCTCTCGGAGCAAAAGGAGGTACACACGCCCCACACTTGGAACAGCATCTGGCAAGGGCTTAGCACTAAATACCGTTAGAGATGCTGCTGCTGAAGGTGCCCCAACGGGTCCTGGAAGCAACAGATGCAGCCAGAGCCGTCCTCCTCTAGCTTCGGGGTTGGAAGCAGCTGGTGAGCCCAAGATACACGGTGCGAACCTTCAAGCGGGCAAATTCGCAGAAACGAGGCACTTTCAGCCGCCCAAAGGGCTTCAACATCACGCTAAGAAAAAAAGTAGCAGGGTGGGGGCCTCGAAAGAGCCGCTTGTCAGCCCTGCTCCCCGCTTGCAGCCGGCACCAGAAGGGCAGACCCTGGCCTCCGCGATGAGGAGGTGCCCTCTGGCCTCCCGCTCTCTGGGAGAGCGGCGCGCTCGCGCAGAAGGCCGCGGAGAGCTTCTCCTATAGACCGCACGCACGGAGAAGGGCCACCGACAAGGGCGCCCCGGAAGGGGACGCGTCGGGACCTCGGGACAGAGCACTGGGGGACCCTCGCCGCCGGCCTGACTGTAGCGGGGACCTCGCGGCCGAGCGCCACCAGAGGGCGCGCTGGATCTCGGAGTGCGCGGAGCTCCGCCGGGCGTGGGCGTGGGCGCGGTGCGGGGCGGGTAGGCAGGTGCACGCCGGGTGCGGCGCGGGGGAGAGGAGAGTGACAGTCTGCGTTCCCCGGAGTCAGCCCACGACACGAGGGGTAGGTTTTCCGGGGATCCAGCTCGGAGCAAACAGCGCAGAGGACTCAACCGTCATCCTAATAATAAACTTACTATTTGTCATCATGTGCCACACACACTGTAGTTCAGTCCTTACCACGAGGCCACCAGGTAGACGCTGTTATTGTTCCGCTTTACAGTCTGAGAAACTGAGACTCGGTGTGTCAGAGGCCACACAGCTGGCAAGAGCCCAAGCTGGGATTTGAACCCCCAGGGATCGGCCCCACAAACTGTGCTCTTATCCAGTCCTCTGTGATAATCCCTGTCCAGTGATCCATTCTCTTCCTTCCACCCGAGGGTTAATCATTTCTCACTAGCAGATCCCTGGTTAAAGCAGCTCAACCCTTCCCTGCAGACAAGAAGTGTGTAGCCACATTGCCACTCAGCAGGTTGGCATCGGTCCTGCTGTAAAACTCAAAGACCAAACCATGGCCTCCAACAGATTCTCATTTAATCAGCATTTATTCAATACTTTCTATGTGCCAGGAACTGAGTTGATGCATGTACATGGTATCTCACGTAATACTCCCAATAACGTGCTCATGCCTCTTTCCGTTTTACATAAGAGGAAACAAAGGCAGGTAAGTAATTTTCCTTGGGTCATACAGTCAAAACTTAACAGCTTCTGGAGCTCCCACCACCAAACCCATCCACCCATCCATCCATCTATCCATTCACTCATTCACTCACTCATTCATTCAGCAGATCTTTGTGTCAGTCACTGTTCAGCAGTTGACAGGACAGCCAAAACCTTTCTTTCTCAGGGCTTACGATCTTCATCAGTTAGAGGGAGTGCCCTGCTGACATGAACCCAGTTCCTGTTTCCGGAGGCTTATGAGAAGAAGCCATGTGTATGGAAGAGAAAGGAAAACCAGCTTTTTCTACACGAGATAACATTCCTGTCCTTCACATGTAAGATAAGATACTGATGGTGGCTGCTAACATTTGTGAAGTCTTAGCCCCTAGTACCTGTGAGTGTGAGCTCATTTAGAAACATGGTCTTTGTAGATGTAATCTAGTGAAGATGAGGTCATAGTGGAGTAGGGTGGGCCCTAATCTTGTATGATTAGCGTCCTTACAAGAACAAAACACACACACACACACACACACACACACACACACACACGTGCGTGTGGAGAATGTCATGGGACAATGGAAGCAGAAGTTGAAGGATTGTATCTTAAGGAGCTCCAGGGATGGCCAGGCCCGATCAGAAGTTAGGAAGAAGCCAGGAAGCATTTTCTCCTACAGTTTTCAGAGAAAGCATGGTCCTGCTGATACCTTGATTTCAGAATACTAGGCTCCAGAACTTGGAGATAGGGAGTTTCTGTCATTTTAAGCCACCCAATGCATGGTACTTCCTTAGAGCTGCCCTAGGAAACTACTATAACGGGGTGTTAACTTCCATTTTTTTCCCATTAATGGGGAAGAACCTGGCCTGCCCACCCACTGGTTCTCTCACCCCGTGCCCGCAGTGCTCACGGTCAGGGGGACTGCCATAGTCATGCCCTGGTACAAAGCTCGTTGGCCGCAATGGCATCCGTCCCAAGCCTGCGGTCTCAGCAACACTGTCCTCTACCTGTCTGAGCTAGCTCGTGGTTCCCAGGCCGGATGACAAAGGTGCATCTAGTTGGCAGAACAAGGGCAGACAGCAGGCAGGTGTGCCCAGGTCCCCACATCTCACCTGCCACTTTCCCTCTGCCAGCCTCACTCAGCATTGCCAAAGCCCCACGTTGCTAATGTGCTGCTCGTGGGCTCCTGCGGAGGGGAGGGGCAGGGGGAAAGGCACAGTCATGCTAGTGTCTCCAGCTGTGTCCAGGTGGCCCACCACCATGGCAAACAGAGAGGGCATCAGCCCTGTGGGGAGTCATGTGTGGCCCGACCCCCCTACTCAACAATTACCCCACCAAGTACCCTGATACACCTGTCATCGTGCCGGGTTCACGTGAGGGCTCCAGGTTCTGAGAGGCAGAATACCGACTCACTTGGCTTCGGATATTCTAGTTTGGAAATGCACGAAGTGCCAAATCTGACAACTGTGCCATGACCCAGTCCTTCACAGCGAAGCTGTGGATACATGCGGCTGGTGGCTTCTACCAGCTTCTATCCTGGGAGCTTGGGGTCCCTGCAGGGCACACTGTGAATAACCCGGGCAGGCTTGCAAACCTCTCCATAACCCCTTCGCCTAGCTCCCTGGAACTCTTCTGGGCCTCCAGGCTTTCCTCTGCTGAGTCCCCATCTCTCTAGCAAGATAGCAAAGCTCCCGAGGTAGGGGCTGTTCTGAATCAGTCCTCGGTCTAGCACAGAGTCTGCCATACGACCAAAGGAAGCTGGGCACGTGGTCTGCCCTCCCCACGGCCTCAGCTGGCTTGAGGGAGGACAGGCTTTTGGGAGAAGCAGAGCTTCCTTCTGGGTGGTCTGGCCTAGTCTGTGAAGGAGGGAGAGAAGCAGAGATTCCATTTAGATGTCCCGTCTGGGACTGGAGACAGCTCTCGAACAGAAACCTCTTTTGGAGCGAATGTTCAGAAAGTGGAGCAGGTTGGTAGGCGGCCGTCACCGTGTGCAGGAAGAAAAGAAACCTCCAGCACCATTAAGAGGAGGTTTGTCTTCCCTATGAACAGGTGCCTGAGAAATGGGCGAGAAGGGAAGGGTAGGAGAGAGACGAGCACTGCTCTCGCCAAGCTTCTCTGGTTTTCATTAGACCTGCCCCAAGGGCATGCCCCACTCACTCCCCTTCTCTATCTTTTTTTCTCCATTCTCTCATCATTTAACAAATCTTTAATGAGCTCTGCTCTGAGCCCCGTGTTGTCTTAGGTGCAAGGTACCCACGAAGCCTTGTCTTCATGAACTCACTTTCCAGGAGACCCATTTCTCTCTTTCCTTGCAACAACCCATTTCTTCCTGTTCTTCTCTTGCTGCCCGCCCAGCTGTTGGTAGCTAAGATAAACCCAGCCAGGCAGTCCAAAACTCAGCCATTCGTTCAGAGCTGCCAGTTAAGTGCCTACACGGTGCTGGGCACCATTCCAGGCTCTGGGCCTCTAGGGCACCCCTCATGAGGGCGTGCCTTCCTGGGTGAATGGCAGTCCAAGAGAATTACCCCTGGCCACACCAGACCAGTCCATCTCACCGGGCACAGAGAAGTCAGAGAAAAGTGGAGCTAGATGGCTAGGAGAGCCATCTCCCTCCTTGTTTCCACCTCCCCACCTAGACCCAGACTCCCCACCCCCCTGCCCCGACCATGGCCCCTGCTGTGCTCTGTGCAGCCCAGCAGACCCCAGCCAGAAGCCCTGGCCCGCCCAGGAGCCCGTTCCCGCTGGAAGTCATCTCCAGCCCAGGGGCCAGGCCACCCTAGACTCCATCCGCCCGCCAGTCCTTGCACTTTAATTAACTCAGCCCGGATGCGCTGACTCACTCGTGGGCTCCAAGACCCGCCTGGTCGCAGAGGACACCTCCTCAGACACAATTACATTTGAGGATGAAGCATTTCCTCTGGGCACAGAACAAGCTAGTGAAAGCTTTTCTGGGGGAGCGGGGAGGGCCGTATTTGGAGATGACTCATGGGACAGGCCTTGAGGTTGGGGGTTCCCCAAGGGCAGGTGTGGCTCACTCAACCCTTATCTGTCTGTGGGCCTTATTACCCTGTCGAAGTCTCACTTCTTGGGGGAAGAAAGAAAATGTGTCTACCTCCCAGAGAAGAGGGGCCGAGTACACGCGTCACCATGGGGCACGTCAGGTCCTGGCGAGCACACCTATGCTTAGAATCCCGAAGCTTCGGGCGGAACCCAGAGTTCCACAGTGCGTCACACACTTGCATTTAACACCTTCCCTGGGCCCGTCAAGACACAGAAGAAATGAAATATGACCCTTTATCCTAGACTTGGGGGAGGACTCAGGGATCCCAGCCCCATAATGTCTCTGTGAGACAGGTGTTCTTAGTCCCGTTTTATGGATGAGGAAATCGCAGCAACCTGCTTTCTCAGGAATCACACTGTCTTCAAGGATGAAATCGGTCAAAAGTGGTTCTGAGATCTCACACAGGTGCCCAGGGAACGGCCCAGAAAGGATCAAAGTCTCGGTGCCCTTTCCTGACTTGCGTTTTGAGGATGCAAGGAGAGGAAAGTAAGAAACGAGCCGGGGTGGTTGTGATGCCACAGTGTCCAGGTGGAAAAAGGCCAGCCGCCTGCCAGGTCCTGCCTCTAACAAGTGTCACGGGAGGGGGACAGTGGCGTCAAGCCTCAGACACCCTCCCTTGGGCTGCGTCCAGCCCTGAACCCATGGGGAAAAGGTCATTGGTATTTCCTCTTCTGAGAGCCAGCATCTCTGTTTAAACGGAAGCAAAGGAATTTGCATTTTAGGGATGATTTTGCTAGGTCTGTGCCACCTTGAAGTCGCTGTTATTAAGGAAACTGGACAAAAGAGGTTCAATGGGAAATGTGGTATGTATTTAGTTTAAAATGCACCCGGACACCTTTCTTATGAAGCTGGTAGGCACGTATCCATCCAACCATCCACCCAACCACCCAACCATCCATCCATCCAACCATCCAGATACTTCCTGTCCAGTTGTCAGGTGGAGGGGGAAGAGAGCTGGATGCATGTGGCACATCTCCTCAGTCTGGTACGCATGCTATAAGTAATAAAGGTGCTCTGCACGGAAAGACAAATGTCTCCTAAGCTCTACCCTTGACCCCCACCAGCCCTGAGCAACAGGATAAGGGTTTAAACTCCACAGGGAGGATCAACGTCGTCCGTCTGAGCAGCCCCTTACCCAGGGCAGGGAGAGAAAGGATGGGGCTGCTGCCTGGGACTGGTTGGTGGCTCAGCGTGGGGAGAAGCTCCTTCTGAATTGTCTGCCTGGAGTCCTTGACTCCAAGTGGGCCTAATGGAGATACCCTGGGCCTTAGGGCCAGACAGAGCTGGATTGGAGTCTGGGCTCCATCACTCCATAGCTGTGTAGCTTTAACAGATTACTTAACCCCTCTGAGCCTAGAGTTCTTTATATGCAAAATGGTGCCTTACTCACCTGGAAGAGTCCTTAGGTGGACTGGTGGGCCTCACTCAGGGAGTGGCTCTCAGCAGCGTGGGGGTAGCTCATGGCAGCTGGCCTTCCGCACCATGCTGAGTGCTCCCCAGAGTTCTCAGCTAATTCTCCCACTGGCTCCCCTTACCCATTTGATCTTCGTCTTCCCCTCGCACATGCACACACACGTGTGTGAATTCAGGAACAAATCTGTCATTACTTCATTCTGCAGGGCAGGCAGCGCAGACGGGGAGCATGTAACCGGCCCAGGATGACACAGGTATCAGGAGACCTTGCTGGGATGTGAGCCGCGTCTCTCTGGCCCCAGCGCCCATGCACAATATTCACCTTTCCTCACCACCTACAGGCGCAGGTAGAGGCGACAAGTCTGGGGGCCGGACTCCCCCTTAAGCCCACGGACAGTAACTCAAAGTTGGATGCTGGAAAACGAAGCCTGGGCGAGCCCATCTCCCTCCCGAGTGAGGCAACAGCTCAGCCGAGCAAGCCTCCTGCTGGTTGCAGAGGCCAAGGCCTGGGAGGAAGGCGTGTGGGGAGCCGCTCCTCGTGCTCCCTCCCAGCTGGGCCGGCTCCGCAGGCCGGGTGTGCACTAGCACGTGCCTGTGCGTGTGTGTGCGGGCGCTGTTACTCACAGCCGCTGGCCAGCAGTAAATAAGACAGTGGGGCTTGATTCATGAGCTCTGACAGGAAATCTATAGCATGTGGTGTCTATAATCCGCACGCTACGACGTGGGAAAATGAAAGAACAACAGTCCAATTACGGGATCCTGGTTGAGCCTGGGCTTACGCCTCGGACTTCGTGGGGCCTGGGCTCAGCCCAGCTGGAGACAGCCTGTCGGAAGCAGCGAGGGCAGACGCCCCCAGGCCCACGTGGACTGGGGACCCCCAGAGGCGGAAGCCCAGGGGAGGTCAAGTTGTTCTCCTGGGCCCCAGGAAGGAGTGGCAGGGTGGCTGGCAGCTCACCCAGCAGCCAGCCCCCTGGGCATCTGGAGGCTGAGCCCCAGAGGAGTCCCTCCAACTGACAGAAGCAGCCTCTATGCTCCCATCCTCTCCATCTCCTGGTTTAGAATTTTGGGAACTTAGTTTGCTGCCCTGGCTGGGTAGGGTCCTTTCAGGGGTTGGCCTTGGAGGTGTTTAGGAAAGGCCGGGTTCTGGGTAGCTCCATGGCTCAGGGGTGCTCCCTCTCCCACTGGAGCACCTCGTTTCCTCCCAGGGATGCCAACAATGGAGGTAACAGCTTTCCTTTGCCTTAAGGGCAGGACCTGCAGCGATTCTGCTCTCTGACCCCCCCAACTAACAGCGAACTTGATTAAATACTCTCCCGCCAGAATTCATGTCCACCCTGTGCATGTGGCCTGATTCAGGAACATAGCCATCACAGATGTAACCAAGTTAAGGTGAGGTTATCCTGGATTTGGTGGGTGCTGGTGTCCTTAGAAGAGGAGGGAACTGGATGCAGAGACAGAGACACACAGAGAAGAAGGCCACGTGAACACACGGGGCGTATCCATGAGCCAAGGGTGCCCAGGCTTTCTGGCTCCCTCCTTAAAGCCTTCTGAGGGAGCACGGCCCTGCCAGGCAGCTTGATTTTGGACTCTGCCCTCCAGAATTATGGGAGAATAAATTTCTGATGTTTCACGCCACCCAATTTGTGGTCATTTGTCATAGTGGCCCCAGGAACTAACACCTACAGTATCTCACACCTCATCAAGAGAAAGTGTGCGGAGCGCTAGGAAAGTCTGCATTAAAGTCCTGGCTCGACCATCCCGTTGGACCCGTCTGGTCCCCCTCTAGTCGCCCTGCAATGCCTTCTCTACACGGCAGCCGGAGCAAGTGTTTCCAGGCGTAAATCTAATAACGACAGAGAAGCTTTGGAGCACATGCCCTGTGCCAGGCATGGTTCCAGCCCTTTATAAGAATGAAATTGATTTTCTCCCAACAGCCCTCTGAGGCAGGTCCCATTACTAATCCCATTTCACAGATGAGGAGACCAAGCCCAGAGATGTTATGAAACGTCCGAAGTCACACAGCTCATAAGGAGCACAGGCACCATTGAAATCCGGGCGGTCCAATTCAAGAATCCACACTGTCACCCACGACACTCACATTCATCTCCTGTTTCAAGTCATCCAATGAGTTCACACTGCTAAAATCTCCTTAGCATGGCCGACGAGGTTTTGCCTGATCTCTCTCTGACCTAACCTCTGACTTACCTCTCCAAACTCCTTAGTACACGGCTACAAGTTATTTTTTTAAGGTTTATTTATTTATTTGACAGAGAGAGAGAGGGAGAGCACACGCACCTGAGAGCAGACAAGCAGGGGGAGCAGCAGGGAGAGGAAGGGGCAGACTCCCTGTTGAGCAGGGAGCCCGATGTGGGACTCCATCCCAGGACCTGGGATCATGACTTGTGCCAAAGGCAGACTCTTTGACTGAGCACCCAGACGCCCCTACAAATCCTTTACTGCTCCTGCTATTTTGAAATGGAGCCTAATTCCTGTCCCCTTGAACTTGGGCTGGCCCCAGTGACCAGTTTCAATTCACAGAGGCAGAAGTGATGAGGCGTGATTTCCAAGGCCAGACCAGAAGGAGCCATGCCGCTGGCAACATTCACCCTGGGAGCCCACCCACTCTGCTGTGAGGAAGTCCAGGCCCACCTGGAGAGGAATGAGGCCCGTAGCTGCCAGTCCCCTTGCCTGAGCTCCCAGTTACCCCAGTACCACCTGCCGGACGTGAGAGCTGGAGCTCTGCCCCAGCCCGATGCTCCCCGAGCAGAGACGGACCACCCTCCCCAGGCTCCAGCCACATTCCAGATTTGTGAGCAAAATTAATGATGTTTGTTGCTTTAAGACACATGTTTTGGGCAGGTCAGGCTCCATAGGACTCAATTCCAGAACAGCTGGCCTCAGACCCTATGCCCTTGAGCCCTACAAAATGCCCTCGCTCCCCTATTAAAACCACGCAAGGACTTCGCACCATGTTTAGAATGAACTATAACTTACAAGAGGCCCTCTCTGGTCAGTGTGTCTGACTTCTCCAGGGACCACCTTTCCCAGGGACCGCCCTCCCCCTCACTGGGCTCACTCACTTCTGTTCCTCCAATATTCTGAAGACCCCCAGCTTTGCGCTTATATTTTCCCACACCTGAGCTGCTCTTGGCATGACTGAGTCATTCTTATACTTCAGACCCAAGGCCAGAAAGTTCTGAGGCCTTCCCTGAGCACCTCATCTGGAAGATTCCATTGTCCTGCCCCCCCGCCACCTGTGTTTCCTTCTTCGCAGCTTATTTTGCTCTGTGATGATCTCATTCTTGGTCTACTTGGTCACTGCCCATCTCCCCACTAGCATGTAAGTGCCTCAAGAGTGGGACTTGGCTGCCACTTGCTGCTGGGATCCCAGGATGTGGCACCATGCCTGGCATGGGTAAGTGCTTGACAAGTGTTTCTCTCCATGAATGAACTAACGAGCAAACAAACACATGACTGACTGAATGAGAAATCCAAGCAGTTACTATTTATCGAGTTTTTACTCTGTGTCAGGAAAAACACTTGGTGATGGCCGCCCAACCACTCTGTGGCATAAACGTCACTATTACCATTTTAAAGATGAGAAAATCAAAGCTCAAGTGGACTGAATTCAAACCAGAATGCTTTGGCTCCATAGCTCATGTTCTTACCTGCCCCCCCCCCCACCATCCTCCCTCCCAAGCTTCTTCTCTTGCCTCAGTTTCCAAATCTGGATTAATGGGGTTGATCTTAACCACCTACCTCTCAGGGGGGCTGGTTCCCCGGGGAAGAATTCAAGTGAAAGTGTGTGGTGTCAGGTGTCAGGTGAAGGAACACCTTTACTGGGACCAGCAGCATCTCCCTGGAAAGGTTCCCCAGCTCAGGGGACTTGGCCTGCGGCCTTGCTTAGTGCTCTCACCAAGTCCCTGCTGATGCCCCCACCTTTGCTCATCAAGTTCCTTCTTTCCTGCTGGAATGCCACCTCTTTGAGAAGGTATACAATCTAGAGGGGCAGAGGAAAGAAAGTAGTTCACGCCTACCCCACAGTGCCCGCTCCTCCCTGGGAGCTCTCATTACACCACCCAGGGAGCCCCTCCCTGTTCTTCCGCAGGGTCTTCTGTGTTAGCTCTGTCTCCCCACCCACATCCTGCTGTCTCTAAGGAGAGGTGATTCCCCAGTCTTCTATACACCCCTATGGCGCCCTCCCTCTACCTGTCCTCCCATGTTCCAGCCAGCCTGGCATTCTGAAACTCCAGCCTGGGACCTCCCTCCATCAGCACCAGTCCACAGTGTGCCAGGTCGATGGCCTCAGAGGCACTCTCAGGGACACAGAACCTCTTGCCTCCCAGAGTACTGTGTTCCCCTACCCTTCCTTGACTGTTTGGAGGAATGTGAGTGTAGGCTTATCAAAGCTTCTCACAAGAATTCTCATCCAGGGACATTCTCAGCTACCTCCCTAGTCCATGCTGCCTAATCTCACTCTGTTTTAAATGTTCTCATTTTCCTAAGTAGTTTTTTTCTTTTTAAAGATTTTATTTATTTATTTGACAGAGAGAAATCACAAGTAGGCAGAGAGGCAGGCAGAGAGAGAGGAGGAAGCAGGCTCCCTTCTGAGCAGAAAGCCCGATGTGGGGCTTGAACCCAGGACCTGGGATCATGACCTGAGCCGAAGGCAGCGGCTTAACCCACTGAGCCACCCAGGCGCCCCTTCCTAAGTAGTTTTAAAAATACCAACACTAACCACAAGAACTAGGTTCATATTATGGCTCTGGGAGATAGTGGGCAAGTTGGGTTCTCTCTCTGAGCAGGGATGAAGATCTCTGTCTAGCAAGGCTCTTTTGACAGATTCAGTGATTCATAAAGAACTAGCACTTAGCCTTTGTTTCCCCACTCCACCCCTGGGACACCCCTGGGGCCCATTCCTTCCTGGGACTCGGCCCTCAACCCAAGGCCAGGAGCATTTAAAGCCTTCAAGCCTGGGCGCCTGGGTGGCACAGTCAGTTAGGTGTCCGACTCTTGGTTTGGGCTCAGGTTGTGATCTCAGGGTGATGACACTGAGCCCCATGTTGGGCTCCATGCTCAGCGGGGCATCTGCTTAGGAAACTCTCCCTCTGCCCCTCTGCCTCCCTGGTCTCTCTCTCAAATAAATAAATGAATCTTTGAAAAAATAATAACAAAGCCTTCAAGCCACGTCTGTCCCTCGAGAGAAATGCTGGCCCCCGGAGCCAGGGACCAAGGGCTCTGATGCTGTCAGAAGACTTTAGGGGACAGGAGACCATGGGGGGTGATCACAGGAACTGGGGCCTGGAGGCCCGGCCAAAGGGGTATGCTTCTGAGAGAGGTCTGCAAGAGGTCGGTGTGTGGCGGCTGGGGAAGGGACAGCAGGACGCAAGGTCCCCCGCGTGAGAACCGCTGAACAAAGAGCTGGGAAGGTGTCTAGACAGGGTTAGCCCCATGTAGGCTTCTCTGGGAGAAAGGGCGGGTCCCAGGACCAGGGAGGGTAGAGCCCAGGGACAGGAGAGCCAGCCCCTGGAGAAGGAGAAAAGGGAAAGCCACGTGTGCAGAAGCTGGAGCGTGCACACTAGAGCTGGGTCCGGGGCAGCCCCGTCTTGCTTACTGTGCTGAGCAGTCACCTGGGTGCAGGGCTGAGCCTGGTCTGGGTACTTCGTGTGTACCGATGCGTGCCAGCCCTGAGAGGGGGGACGATCACACCCCTTCTGCCTGTGAGGAAACTGAGGCTCAGAGGGACTAAATGACTCCTCTCACTGGGTTCATAACAGAGCGCAAGCATTCCAGTTCAAGGCCATGCCTCTGCCCATGCTCTCTCCGTCACCTCTAAGCCCGCGGACGCCCCCAAGGCAGAGCTGGTCAACAGTCGCTCTGTGCCTCATTTGCCATCCCTGGACCCATGTCCCTGATGACTGGTCCACACTGCTGGGCAGAAAACTCACCCCAGGAAGGCAGGAGCCTTTGTCTTAAGCCTTTGATGATCTAAACGGTCCCCTAACTCCCTAAATAAAACTGTTCACCAGACAGCTAAGGACGGAGGGCAAGGCAGTTGAGAGAGCACACATATCTGCACGCGCCCCACTTCAGTTCATGGCCATGGCGATCCTACCAGGAGGTGTGACTGTCCCCATTTACCAGGGAAGGCAACTGAGCCCAGAGAGGTTAAGTCACTTGCCCGAGGTCACACAAACCGGCCAATGTGGAGCCGAGCCGTAGCATTCAAACTTACAACTTCCTTTCTCTTTCTACCGCATCATTTAAAACACTGAGCAAAACTGAAATTCAGAGCTAAAGAAAAGAAAAAATAAAGAAGTGCGCATGGGGAGCCCAGGAACAGGGGGCAGGGGATCCTCATGTCCATCCATCTACTGACCTGGCCCTTCTCCATGCTGCATCCCTGCAATCACTCTGAGGGCTCTTATCTGAGGCCTCGTCCCCTGCCCCCGGCTATCGTAGCCAGAGCCATTCCTTCCAGGTTGCTTAGAAAGGACGCGCTCCTTGGGTGAATGGCCACTCTCTGGGCCCTGCTGTCCTTTCTCTGCCTCCTGGGCCCCCCACCCTGCCCCCCAATTGTTATCTGTCAGTACACAGTAATTAGAGATGTGGCACGCTTGATAAAGATTGCCGCCTGCCCCAAGATGGAACTGCCCTCTCGGACGTGTCTAATTAAAGTCCTGATTGATAAGATGAAGAAATCCCACCCGGATGCATGTGTGCTGGCCTCTCCCCTCCTCTGTGCTCTCAGCCTCTTCATTACAGCAGCAAGGGAGCGAGATATAAAGGACCCCAGGAAATGCTCCTACAAACCAATCAATATGTCCTTTTGTGCAACGTGATGGGGCATGCAGCGTAGCCTTTTGAACCCTTCCTGGGGCCATGGAGGTGCAGCTGGAAGAGCCCCGGCCTTGGGCTGGCCAGGCTGGCAGGGCGGCTCCTCTGCTCTGGCCCCGGTGGGCCCGGGGGATGCTGGGCGGTGAAGCCAGACTGGCCAGACTCTCCCACCCAGCCTGCTTTCTCCATGTGCCGAAAGGTAGAATTCCAGGATGCCTTGATCAGAGGGGTCTGTCTGGACACTGCACAGCACACATCCTTCAGCAGCCTAAAGTTGGGTGGGCACGAATGTGTCCATTTGACACGGAGCCCAGAAGCCCCATGCCCCACACCCCCGAGGAGCAAGCGGGAGGGGGAGAGAGGATGGCGTGTGTGCACATGACGCAGGTCAGGTGCTTTGCTAAACGCTTTACTCAGCTCATTTCATCCTCAAACAGATCTTAAGGGGTGGTGCTGTTATTATCCCCATTTCAGAGGCAGGGAAACTGAGGCATAGGGAAGTTAGGTCACTTGTCCAAGGGCACAGAGGTGCAAACTGCAGTTTGAAGCCGGGGCCCACCTTTGTGATGTTACAGAGTGGAGGTGGGCGACTGTACCTGCTAGACTGCGCCACATTTAAAAGAATTCTTCAGGGTCTAGAAACAGACATAAAAAATCCATGAGACTTGTTGCTGGGGAGAGCAGAGGAATCATGCAGCTGGGGGATGGGCACCAAGGAGTTTCTAACTTGCCTGCCATATTCATTCTGTTACTAAAACATGACACATATATAACAACATATTATCAACTGTCAGTTTGGGGTAGCAGATACATACTATTTTCTGTAGTTTTTTTTCTTAAAAATATTCTTTTCTTAAAAAAAACAAACAAATCCTATTCCCCAAAGGAAAGCAAAACAGTCTCTATCCTTTTCTCCCCAAGTAGGGGAGAATACGGGTGTTCTTATCAATATCCTGCCATTCCCTTCCCAGCGCTACCAAGGACAGGCAGTCTGGGGCTGAGATGCGCCCTCTGGCTAGGAGAGCCCGCAGGTACCTGCACGGAGCCATCGCTGGCAGCTGTGGCCTTGGCTCCTCCCTGCTCCACGGGCCCAGCCTGGCAGGTGCAAAGATGTCAGCCAGGAGCAGAGAGGCTGGGCAGCGGGCCTTCTGTCTGTCCGTCCGTCCAGCAATGCCCTCTGCCAGCAGCCGGGGTGCTCTGTGTGCGCCCTCCCTGGGCCGGAGTCAGGACCCGGGCTTGATGGAATGACACAGTGCTGTACCAGCTAATAAATAGAAGTAATTTGATTAGCTTTCTCTAACTGGCGATAAGATCCTGACAAACCCTTTTTAATGCGTTTCTGGAACAGGATGAAATTGTTTCATTCGGAGAGTAGGGCCCCCCCGGGAGTCGCCTTGAAGCTCCTTTAGTGAGAGGTAAAAATATGCCAATCATTAATGAGGGGAGA
This sequence comes from Lutra lutra, assembly GCF_902655055.1. Classification (NCBI taxonomy): domain Eukaryota; kingdom Metazoa; phylum Chordata; class Mammalia; order Carnivora; family Mustelidae; genus Lutra; species Lutra lutra. The sequence continues at coordinate 131,021,000 of NC_062284.1, forward strand.
ATTACGGAGACTTTAATACAATCAGAAAGAAGAGCCCTCAGGCAGCTCGGGAATAAAACCTGCCCTTAAATCAGAGAGAGGCGGCTGGAGACAACATAAGCCCAGAAAGCAGAAGCCTCAGGCTCCAGGGCAAAATCGCCTTAGCCCTGTGGCTTGTGTCCCCAGAAGACCTCAAGTGCTGGTAGGATTCCCACCAAGGCTGTGAGCAGGAGGCTGTGTCCACCAACCCACCACGGAACAATGACCAGGATCTCCTAAGTTCCTAGAAAAGTCAGGGATTGACTGAGGCCTCCTTCCTTGGGAAGCAGCTATGGGCACAAGAGCTTCAGAAAGTCCTTTTCTGGGCCAAAGAGAAAGGTCATTTCCATTGTAAAGGATTCTAGGTGGTCCTGTCCATCACCCACCACACACTCATTGCCTATTCTCTAGAAGTTCTACCGATTCCCCTGCAGAACCAAGGCAAGTGAGAGTGAGAGGAGGACGCGGGTGTTAGTGGACCAGGCTTTTTCTGGAATTCCCTTGGTGATGAGGCAGGGCTTAGAAAGAACCGGAACATTGACCACTGTATGTGCTCTCTCCCTGCCAGTTAGTTTCCACAAACCCCTCGTTTAGATCCTGAGCCAAACAGGGCAGCTCAGGGAGACTGACTCCATGACGGAAGTCCTCTGCTTCCCTTTGATGTCAGAAGCCTTCCTCTCACAGGGTCAGGAAGCCTCAGGCCCAGCAGAGAGTCTGGGCCACTGTGATTTCTGTTTCTCTCTGGCCCCTGGGGTCAGTGGCATCAGAGGGTGTCCTCTTTAGATGTTCATTGTCTCACTGAATCTTCCTTCTATGCTTCCCCTCATATGTTCCACACCAGCTACTGGACTCCTTGCCGTGCCTTGGATACACTGGGCCCGTTCCTACCTCAGGACCTTTGCACTTGCTCTGTATTCTCTATGCCTGGAAGGTTCTTCTCCAGACCTTTGCAGGGTTCTCCTCCTCAATTCCTTCAGGTCTTTACTCAGCAGCAGGGAGGCTCCCCTGCTCCCTGTTCTTATTTTTCCGTGACACTTACCCTACCCTCATATACTAAATGCACTAATCATCCTAGTTTGGGTTTTGTATTGTTTATATCTGCCTGTCACCCCACCCCCCAACACACAAATGAATGTAAGGTCTAGGAGGGCAAGAACTTTGTCTATCTTGTCCACTGTTGAATCCCCCAACACCCAGAACATGTTAGCACATATGTTGGAATGAATGCTAGAATGAGGAGAGCCCTGGGGGACGACCCACCTTGTGGGGCAGCTGTCCCTACTCCCAGCCCTGCCCCTGGTGAGTGGGGAGAGGTACAGATCCTGCTACCTGCCACCTCAGGGGGAAGACAATGGAAAGGCTGGGGGATTGTCCCCGGTGGAGTAGACGGCATTGAACCAGAAGGGCAGGAAGCCATTGCCCCAGAGAGCCCAGGAAGAAGGGTTCCTGCTGGCCAGCAGGCAGGTGCAGGCTCAGGAAACTAGGGGCCCTCTTTCTGCCCTCTTCACATGAGACCGGCTGTCTACTTCCCTATCGCTACTGACCACATAAAACAGTGCTCAGGAAGGCAGCCTGGGGCTGTGGACAGCCTGGGCCAGGAAAGCCCCTCAGTCAGAACTTGGTTTTGAGACCTTGGATCAGTCCCTTCCCATCTCTGGGCCTTGGCTGCTTGGGCTGAAACCTGAGAGGGATGCAAGAGAGGAACCCTGAGGGCCCCTCCCCCAGCCCTGCCCCTCCATGATTTCCTGGATGGTGTGGTGCAGAGCCTTGATGTACTCAGCAGTGGCTCCCTGTCAATTAGAAGGTGGTGAATTTCTGTAAATGGGGTGAAAATAGGTCTTTCTGACCTGTTTTCTCCACAATTGGAGGCAGCAGCAGAATGACACAGTGTGGTTTAGAGCACAGATTCTGAGACCAGGCTGCTTGGGTTTATATGCCCGTCCTGCTCATTACTTACTGTGCAACCTCAGACAAATGACTTAACCTCTCTGTACCTGATTCTCCTCTTTGGTAAAATAGATTAAGTTGTAGTACCTATTCCCCAGGGTTGTTGCGAAGATTGGAGGTTGTATTCTCTGTACTCCCTGTGCTGGCCAGTGTTTAGCACCTGACACATAACGAACACCTAATAAAAGTTGGTGTTTGCTACACCTAATCGATTACATCCGAGATCAGAGCTAACTGGATCAGGACGGGGGCTTCCTGGTGGGAAATAGGTAAAAGCCTAACTTAGGCACCAGCCGCACAAACACAAAGCAAGGGGGAGGAAAGTAGCATAGTCAGAGAATGAGCCAACTGAGAACCAACCAGCCAGTGAGCATTTATTGAGCACCTGCTGTGTATAAGACCCAGGGGAGGATGTAGGAAGGAGCACGGGGTACCTGTTGGCTCCTTTCATCTTCTCTGCCTAACTACAAAGTCTGGGGAGGCGGAGACTCTGTCGTTGTCCCCACTGCTGTCGCTGCAGCACCTAGCACTGCCCCTGGCATGGACGAAATCCTTCACAGATGTTAGTGGAAGAAGCGGCATGACACATTGATGTGTACTGGTCCCTCGGCTCCTATAGCTCTGTTATGCTCCCCCACTGTAGTACTTTCCATACGGTGTCGAGGTTTTTGGGTTGGTTGCCTTGCGCACTATACGGATGCCAGCAGACACAGCCCCACATACATGCTGGGTGCTCAGAGATTGGAAGACTGGGCAGGGCAATGGTCAGAGGGCAGCAGAAGCACCGAGAGAGTGGTGCAGACCTGGGGACTGTGGGGGGAAAGGAGACGGCCTGGCTGCTGGAGATTGCCGTTATGGCCAGGTCATCAGGGAAGGCTCAGGGAGATGGGATTTGAGCTGGGCCCTCAAGGACATCAGGAAGGCTGAAAGAGAGCACTCCAGATCAACTCCATGCAAAACTGCTCACCAGAAAGGATGGACAGGGCCCCAGCAGCCCACAGAATGCAATCCAGCTGGGAACGAAGGTGCCACTTCCATCAGCAGGGGCCAGAAGACCACCAGTGAGCAGCAAAGTGAGGTCAGCTCTGAAAGCACCTGGCCAGCTCTGGGGTACCCAATCCCAAGCCCCACAGAGGTTCCCAAGAAAGAATGACTCTGGGCCTGGGAAGAAGCGCAGGGGGAACCCTCCACATCCACATAGCCCCCTGTCACCTGTGACCCTGTCACAGCCCAAGTCACCCCCTGGACCTGCTGTGGGTCAGCCAGAACCCACTGGGAGATGGCCTAGTCTTTGCTACCCCCAGCTTTCCAGTTCTGGCCCTTGGGCACCCAAGTGATTCTGGCTCCCCCAATGCAGCAGCTCCCCCTTTTGGAAAGAGAGTCACGGCTCAGAGAGCATGACTTGCTTGGCACGACAGGTCAGAGGCTGGGCCCCTAGTTAGACCCTCTCTGAAGTTGGGCAGCAGAATGAAGAAGGTCTTCTGGGCTGGGAAGCCCGCTCCCCTCCCCCCAAGCAGACCCTTCAGGGGGGCCAGCCGCAGGGCCTGCCTTGCTGCAAATGACTCCCTTTGTCATTCTGTTTTGTTATGATTAAAAATGCATGTCGCAGGCGAGGCCCTGGAGTGGAACCCGGTTGAAAATTGAATCATTAATATTCCCCCTCCAGCTGATGCCCGGGCCTCTCCGTAGGCTGTAAGGGGGAAGAATGCAACAGTTTTGGAGTCAGAGCAAGATGGGGAAGACTGAGGGGTGCTCCAGGCGTCCCCAGCCAGGGCTCACACCCCATCGCTTAAGGTAGCAACAGGTGTCCGGCAAAGTCTTGGCCCCTAGAATTTTCTCTCCAGTTTCTCAGGCTCTGCTCTTGGAGCTGAAAAGGAAACCTTCTCAGGCTTGGGTGTGATGGGGGTCACCCTGCAGGCCTGCTCTGTGCCCCCTCACCGCCCCTGCCCCCATGTCCCCCACCTTCCTGCTCTTCCTTCTGCTCTCTGTTGTCTGCCTTGACGGCTCTTCTTTCAGAGATTATTCTTATTTTTTCTAATTCTTCTTATTCATAGCAAACATTTTAAACAGCACTTTCTGCCTGCCAGGCACTATTTAAGCTCGTTATGTTTATGAGTTTATTTAATTCTCGTAACAGCTCTCTAAGGGGCAAGTTCTATTACTACCCCATTTTACAGATCAAGAAACCAAGGCACAGAGTGGTTCAGCAATTTGCCCAAGGTCACGCAGCAAGCAGTGATGCCCTTAGCTTCCAGACTTGTACTGTCAGAGACAGGGGCCACTAGCCACACGGGGCCACTAGCCACATGTGGCCACAGAGCATGTGAAATGCGGCTAGTGGGAGTTGACAAGTGCTGAGTGTAAAACACACCAGAGTTCAGAGATTTAGCATAGGAAAAAGAACGTAAAATATCTCAGTAATAATGTTTTATATTGAGTCCATGGTGAAATAACATTTTGATACCCTGGGTTAATTTAAATATGTTATCAAAATTAGTTTTACCTGTTTCTTTTGACTTCTTAAAAATATGGCTACTAGAAAATTGTAAATTACCCAAGTGGTTCCCATTTGCGGCTCGCATCTTATTTCCACTGGGCAGCCTTCCTCTGGCCCCTGCAGATCCTAAGTTGGCTCTCTCCCGGGCATTCGGGCTGAGGCTTCATGTCACCTCCTCAGAGGGGCATTCTCCATCCCCAGAGAGAAGGGGATCCCCAACTCTTCCCCTCATTTACTTGTAAGCATGGATTTTCCTGCTCAGCACCTAATAGACACTTCAGAAATACCCAAAGAAAGGCTGTTGTAGAATGATCTGTAAATCGGGGGTGGGCGAAGACCAAGGCTGACTTTTTGGTTTTCCAGAATCTGAAGCTAGTGTGTGAGCCAGGGATCAAAGCCGGAGGAAAAGTCCTTCGAGAGAGCTGGGGGCTGGGCACCGGGCCTCCCAAACTGGGTTCTATGGCCAGACCAAGTCTGGGGCCAGGAGGACCCCCCCTCCCCACAAGACAGCACAGCCAACCCTTTCCCCTGGGACTCACAGGTGTGACATCCAGGAACCAGCCCCAGGGTCTCCCAGCCTGAAGCACACAGACAGGGGCCAGGCTAGGCCTCAGCCTCCAGGTTGTGGTAGAGATCTCCAAGTTAGCCCCCAACTAGAGGATGGACTGTAGCACAGCACAACCCTTCCCTCCATGGCTTCTCCCAGCATTCTTCAACCTGAGAACTGCAGAGCATCCAAGTTCAGCCTCCTTGATCTCACCTCGCAGATGAGGGAAACCACAGGTAGAAGGAGCTGTGACTACCCCTCCCAGTCCCCTCACTGCCGCCCCCCCCCCCCCAATTCCTGAGTCTTTCTGAGCAGGAACTCGCCCAGCAGGAGCCCTCACTACCAACCAGCACCTGCTGTGCCCTTCCCATGTGGTAGCTCATGTGCAGATGGGACTCATCACTCCCATTTCACAGATGAGGAAACCAAGGCACAAGGTGGTGAATTAGCTGGTGGAGCCAGGATTTGATCACAGGTCTGATTCTAGAGCCCCTGATCCTAACCACAGTGCACGAAGTCCCCAGGGAAATGTTCAGAGCTCTGAGCCAGGCTGTGAGGAGTCAGGCAAGAGCTGGTCAGGGTTTACGGCTCACCCGTAATCTATCGCTAATGTCCCATGGCAAGTACCATGCGGCAGGGACTGGAGATTGCTGCTGCAGGGGGAGAGGAAGGAGTCTAGGGAACCTTCCCTCTGGTCCCCTGGAAGGTCCCTGCTCTGGTCCAAGCCTTTTCTTCTCTTTTCTAAGTAAACTATGCCCAAAGTGGGGCTTGAACTTATGACCCCAAGATCTAGAGTCCCACACTTCCCTGAGCCAGCCAGGCACCCCTGGTCCAGGCCTTTTCTCAACAAGTGCTACGGCCATGGAAAGCCCGGGCTTTACCCTAATGCCTTCCCTGCGGGGCAGAGCAAGGCCAATCGCGGGCTCTCTGGCAGGGGCTGTGTTACTATTGACTGGGGGAGCACAAGAAACAAAGACCAAGCCTACAGCCTGCCACGCCCCCCACTCATATCTGACCCCCAAGGCTTGCCTCCTTCCACTCCCAATCCCAGGATTCAACCTTTGCCTTTGCCCCTGCTGCACCCTCCTTTCCCCCCGTACCTGCATTTCATTTTTGGATAGAGGCTCAGTTGGAGCCCCCAAGGCTCCACAAAGCCACCTGAGGACCCAGCTGTCGGCTCCACACAGGGCTTCTCCAGCCTTTTACTCGCAAGGCCCTGCTCACTGTGAGAGAAATGGTTTGGGGACAGTGACAGAGTGAGGGGCCAACCCGGCCAGCAGCACCGCAGCCTCATCTGAGGGACACGCTCACCACCTCTGTAGCCCCTGCAGACTTGGAGGGGTCTTTGGGATGCCACCCATATCCTTCTGCCAACCAAAGTGTAAGGCAGCCCCTTGAGGAGTTCTCGCTGGTGGCCTCTGCCACCGTGCCCAGGAGGGATGACAGTCAAGGTCTAGGAGTTGACAGGACTTGAGCCCTTGGTAGGATAGAGGGCTGGCTCCTTCTAGGACCCCACCGCACAGCTGGACTTCTTCCAGATCTCAGCCCTTCTGCCCCGAGGGTAAATGAGCCTACACTTCCCAGAACCCAGAGCCCAGAGCCTCCTCCAGAACCCAGGGCTCCTCCCCGCACCACCAAGATTCTGGAAATTCCGGACTCCTTGCCCCCCCCCCCCCCCCAGGCTGCTGCAGAGGGCGGGCAAGCCCAGTCACTCACCTGCGGTGGGAAGTGGGGGCAGAGCTAGTCTGCGAGAAGGGGAGCCAATGTGCCTCTTCATTCGCTCCTCTGTTTCCCACCCCTTTGCCCCAGACCCTCACCCCGCCCCACCCTCAGCCACTCGGCCCCCTCCCCCCTCGCCTCCTTCCCTCCCCCACCCCCACCTCCCCAAGGACAAGCAAAGTTATTACAATAATGAATTAGCCAGCCCGCTCACTGCCGCCACTGGCGAAGACAATTATCCCCCCGCACATCCCTAGCCGCTGCTGGCTCCCTCATAAAGACAGGCTTTTGGGGCCGCTTTGTGCTTTGATTGGAAATGAAGAGATTGCTAATTAGGGAACACCTGCTGGGACTCGGGCTGGCAGGAACAACGGCAGGACGGACTGAGTGGCCACTGAAGGCGGGGCTGCGCGCTGGAGAGCGCGCCCGGGTCTGCGCGCCCGTAAGGCTGGGGGCCGGCCGGGGAAGGAAGGAGAGCCGCGCGGGCGCCCCGGTGATTTAATCCGAGGCTCTGTCACCCCCACCTAGCCGCCGTAAACAAAACCCAGACATTTTATGGAGCTTTTCACCTTTTAAAGGATGCTAATTTGTTTATGGGTGGCTATAATTCTGCCTGTGTTTGCATAGGTCAGTGCCTGGCTTGCGGTGAGCCTCCGGGACTGCTGTGCACAGCTGTTTCCAGCTGGGCCAGCCAGTGTTGGGGGGCATGGAACCTCCAGCTCCCCGCGGAGGCCCCAGATAGGGAGCTGGCCTGCGGAGGTGACCTGCCAGCACCTGGACCAGCTGGCAGCAGTGACAGTCAGGGACGTGAGGTCAACGGGGAATTAAACGTGGGCTTGACTTGGTTATGTATTCCTGGGCCAGACACCAGCCCCTTGTCCCCACTCCTTCCTGGGCCCTGGGAAAAGCAGTTTGTGGGTGGCCCCTTTCCCAGAATGAAAATCTAATATTCACACCCAAGTTAGTGGGACTATACCCACTAACCCACTATACCCAACCGCTTTCTCCTAAATACCGTCAAGTCAAGTCGTGGCTGATGAGCTCCTACCTCATTCTCCCAGCCCCAGCCCCTGCTACAGGCGCGGCTTTCTCAGCAACCGGGCTTTTCAGCCACTGTTCCCTTTCTGAATTGGATTCAAAGTGTATTGAGCAACTGCTGTGTGCACTGAGGGTTACGCCCCCCCCCGCACACACATGTGCATGCACACACGTGTACACACACACACACAAGTTCTGTGGGGCATTCTTTTGAATATTTGCAGCACAATTCCTGGCTCAAGAGATCTCAGTCCTGGTAGCAAGACACACACACACACACACATGTGACTGTAACCTGGGGGCCACCGTGGAAGGGGGCTCAGAGTAGGGTGGGCGAGATGACTTCTATGAGAGCAGGTACAGTGAAGACGGCTCTGGGAAGGGGACAACCTAGCAGAGTCATAAAGGCGTCTGTGTGAGCCGGGACACAGGACTGCCACTCAGCCTGGCCCTTGTTCAGGAAAATAGCATGTTTTGGCATAGCTGGAGCGTGGGACTCAAGGACAGTGAAGGGCGGGAAAGAGGTGGAGGCGGGCACAGAGTGTAGGATGTGTGCTAAGAGCTGGTAAGAACCTTGGCCGGGGAGGAACAGTAGTCTTTGACCACATACAGTATTTATTTATTTGGCAGAGAGAGAGATCACAAGTAGGCAGAGAGGCAGGCGGGGGCGGGGGCAGGCTCCCTGCTGAGCAGAGAGCCCAATGTGGGGCTCTATCCCAGGACCCTGAGACCATGACCTGAGCTGAAGGCAGAGGCTTAACCTACTGAGCCACCCAGGCGCCCCACACATACATGGTTTTTAAGGTGGCCTGCTGCACTTGTGTGTGGACTAGGAGCATCTCCTGGAGTCACCCAGAAGAGGGGGGCCCTGGAGCCTGACTCGAGGAGTTGAAGAGGCCTCCCAACCAGCACATCCCACTCCTGGGCCATTTCCTGGGCCATTTCTAGTTGCTTCCTCTCTCTCCTCCATCTTCTATACTTTGGGTTTCCAAGACACGTTAGTGCATTTGCCCACAGAATGGAACATTTGCTATCATACAAGAAAAGCACCCCACGGACCCCTCAGTTCACTGCAGGAGGTAAGGACCCTCACAGTGTCCCATACTGGTGTGAGCGGTGGACTGAGAGTGCTCTGCCCACTGGCCTCTGTTTTCCCAGCTGCAGAATGGGGAAGCTGCCCCCTTGTTTTTTTGGGGTCTCGTGCAGCTTTGAAATTCCATCATTCTACCGAGGATTGCACAGTTTTGAAAGGCGGTGTGAGAACTGGTTAAAAGTATAGGTATTACTGGAAATAAACCCTCACACATATGTTCAAATGATTTCTGACAAGGGTGTTGAGACCATTCCATGAGGAATGTACATACAGTCTTTTCAACAAATGGTGTTGTGAAAACCGGATATCCCTATGCAGCAAAATGAAGCCGGGCCCTTACCTAGCACCATACAAAAAATTAACTCAAAATATGTCAAGTCCTAAATGTAGGAGCTAAAACAATCAAACTCTTAGAAGAAAACATAGGGCAAGCTTCATGACATTGGATTCGGCCGTGACCTCTTTACTCTAACACCAAAGACACAGACACCAAGAGAAAAAGACAGATCCTTTGGACTTCATAAAAACATCTGTGTATCAAAGGACACCATCGACAGAGTGCAAGGCAACCTACAGAATGGAAACTATTTGCAAATCATGCCTCTGATAAGAGATTAGTATCTAGAATATAGAGAAAACTCCTAAAACTCAAGAGCTTCAAAAACCAAACAACCTGATTAGAAAGTGGGCAAAGGACTTGAAATGACATTTCCCCAAAGAAGATAAATGAATGGCCACTAAGCCCGTGGGAAGACACACAATCTCACTGATCATCAGGGAAATACGAGTCAGAGCCACGGTGAGACACCGCCTCACACCACTGGGATGGCCACTTTCGAAACCTCAGGAAAAAAACAAGTTTTTTTTTTTCTTTTTGAAATTAACATATAATGTATTATTAGCTCCAGGGATACAGGTCTGTGAATCGCCTGGTTTACACACTTCACAGCACTCACCATAGCACATACCCTCCCCAATGTCCATAACCCAGCCACCCTCCACCTACCTCCCTCCCCCAGCAACCCTCAGTTTGTTTTGTGAGATTAAGAGTCTCTTATGGGGGGGTGCCTGAGTGACTCAGTGGGTTAAAGCCTCTGCCTTCAGCTCAGGCCATGATCCCAGAGTCCTGGGATCGAGCCCCATATCGGGCTCTCTGCTCAACAGGGAGTCTGCTTCCTCCTCTCTCTCTCTCTCTCTCTCTCTCTCTCTGTCTACCTGCCTCTCTGCCTAATTGTGATCTCTGTCAAATAAATGAATAAAATCTTAAAAAAAAAAAAAAGAGTCTCTTATGGTTTGTCTCCCTCCCGATCCCATCTTGTTTCATTTATTCTTTTCCTACCCTCCAAGCCCCGACATTGCCTCTCAACTTCCTCATATCAGGGGGATCATATAATTGTCTTTCTCTGATTGACTTATTTTGCTCAGCATAAGACCCTCTAGTTCCATTCACGTCTTCGCAAATGGCAAGATTTCGTTTCTTTCGATGGTTGCATAGTATTCCATTGTGTATATATACCACATCTTCTTTATCCATTCATCTGTTGATGGACATCTAGGTTCTTTCCATAGTTTGGCTATTGTGGACATTGCTGCTATAAACATTCAGGTGCACATGCCCCTTCAGATCACTACAGTTGTCTCTTTAGGGTAAATACCCAGTAGTGCAATTGCTGGGTCATAGGGCGGCTGTATTTTCAACTTTTTGAGGAACCTCCATGCTGTTTTCCAGAGTGGCTGCACCAGCTTGCATTCCCACCAACAGTGTAGGAGGGTTCCCCTTTCTCCACATCCTTGCCAGCATCTGTTATTTCCTGACTTGTTAATTTTAGCCATTCTGACTGGTGTGAGGTGGTATCTCACTGTGGTTTTGATTTGTATTTCCCTGATACTGAGTGATGTGGAGCACTCAGAAAAAACAAGTATTGGCAAGGACGTGGAGAAGCCAAACGCTTGCACATGCCTGGTGGGAATGTCATAAGGGGCAGCCACCATGGAAACCAGTACGGCAGTTCCTCAAAAATTGGGGAGAGATTTAGCATATAATTCAGCAATTCCACTGCGGGTATGTGCCCCAAAGAATGGAGAGCAGAGTCTCAAAGAGATATTGCTACACCTATGTTCACAGCGGCATTATTCGTAAAGCTAAAATGTCAGAGCAACCCAATCGTTTGTTGGTAGATGAACAGTTAAGCAGAATGAGGTATTAGGCTCATAGTGGAATATTATTCAGCCTTAAAAAGGAAGGAAATTTTGACCCCTGCTGCAACATGGATAAACCGCGAGGACAATATACGCAGTGAAATAAACCAGTTATAAAAGGGCAAACCCTGTTAGGATCCCACTCATCTGAGGAACTTAGTGCAGTCACATGCATAGAGGCAGGAAGTCAAAGGTGGTTATCAGAGGCTGGAGGGAGGCAGGACTAGAGTTTAACGGGGACAGAGTTTCAGTTTAGTCTCCTTCAGATGAGAAACATCCTGGCAACGGATGCTGATGAGACTTGCCCAACAATACAAATGAACTTAGTGTTGTTCATTGAGCTGTGCAGTGCTTCAGGCGGCAAATTTTGTGTTCTGTGCAGTTTACCACAATAAAAAATACCTGGCAAGCCAAACAAAACAAAAACCCTCAACATAAGCTCTCAACCACCGAATTTTTTTAAGATTCTTTGAGTTTTTGAATATACATTTGTGGTTCAAAGTATGTTAAAAAAAAAAAAAAAAGGACGTATGTTGGAGAGAGACCAGGTTCAAATCCCCTGGAGCCACTCAGCAGCTAGGGCAAATCATTTAACTCCCCCAGCCCTCATCTTTCTCATCTGTAAAATGGGGGGAATCAGGACACCTATTTCTTATGGTTGCTGAGTATGAGAAGGAACGACAGGAGTAGGACAGCAAACATGGCATCTGCTCCATAGTGCGTGCTCTGTCATGGGGCTGCCTCCCCTTCTCCCTCCTCCTCCCACCCGTCTTCTTCTCCTTCTCCCTCCCATCCCTCTCTTCTCCCCCTCCTCCCCCTCCTACTCCCTCCCTGCTCCTTCCCTTCACCATAAGCCATATACTCTTCCATAGAGTCAGGGTAGAAAACTCAGACTCTGCTTTGTGTCAATATCTTTTCGCTACAATTTAATAAGTGTCCCTGTTTTCAGAGCCACCTGCATGATTTTCCCCCTTGTCTCCTGTGAAACTAGATGTCTTTCAAGGAGTTTCCAGACCTGTCAAAGAGAAATGGAAAAGCTGGCAAAACCCCACCCCCACTTGGGGTCCATGCCTCTGGTGGGACAAGCAGGCGGCCACAGATGCAAGAGACACGGGGCCTCTTGGTTGAAAATTCTCTGCCAACTGCTGGCACAGGCCAGGCAATGCGAGCCTCTGGTATTGAAGGACAGTGGGCCCTCTGCCTGGCAGCCGGGATGGGCTCCTAAGAGAGACAGAGACACAAGCCCCTGAGGGGCTGAAGGCACAGCTGCGAGGTCATCCAGCCCAGGCCTGGGCTCCCCTGGCCCAGGCAGCTGCCAAAAGCTAGGGCTGGGGTCCTCCTGGAGGCTGGGCTGGTGCCGGGCCCAGGCATGGCAGCTCCAGCAGATGGTGGCCCACGCACCCCAGAGCCTCCCTCTACCCAGGGAAGCCAACATGCCAGACACTGGGAAAAGCTGTTGGCAGGAAGGTGCTTTCTTCCCCACTCTGGGCAGGCCACAGCCAAAAAGAAAGCAGCGTGGCTTTTCAAAACTGTCCTGGGGTCCTGAATGCAGAGGAGGAGTGGGCAATGGTGTGGTCCCGAACGTCTCCTAAAGCAAACCTCATACCCACCCTCTTCCCACGGCGAATGTCAAATTCTTGAGTCAGCAACGTGTTGAATTAAAGATTATCACCAGCTGAACCCCTCCACCCAAAGTTTGTGTCCCTAAAAACTCCATGGTGCTCCTGTCCCTGAGTTTTAGCCCCCTTTATACAAGGACAGCAGAGTTCCTGGGCTCAGCCCTGAGCCTGTGCTGCCTCCTGCCTCATCTTCCCTACTTCACCCTACGACCCCGGGAGCCTGAGTGCAAGCATCCCCTCTGCACACGAGAGAAAACTGAGTGCAAAGCGGCAGATTTCCATCCCGGGCCCATAAAGTGGGTAAGTAGCAGATTGGAACCTGACCCCGAACTAGTCCGAAGTCAGAACGTGTGTTGTCCCCACCACTGGGATCAGGCCACAGGGGGTGTGCGTGCCTCCGTTCCTTCAGCACAGGGACAGCAGGGGGCCTTGAAGTCACTTTCCAGTTGGTTTGGGCAGTGCAGAGCCTGGAGCGGGCGTGGAGGACAACCCTGTAGGTGTATGAGGAGGTCCCGAGCCGCTGGCCCATTGCGTGACGGCACATTCCCATGGGCGTGGTGGGAACAGCAGTGTGCCTCAGGTGCGGCACCTGTGGGAGCCGGCGAGGGGCAGGGCACATGCAGGAGGGGGGCACAGTGCTCTCGGGCTGTGTACCCCGGGGCAGCGTGGGGAGCGGTATGTTACAGTACTGTGGGGAGGACAAGGTTTGGCACAAGGCCGGGGCGGGGAGCCTGATGGTTGTGTGTTACGGGGGGGAGGTGGACGTCAGAAGGGTGGGAGCCACATGCCCTCCTGGACCCGACCCCAGTGTTCCCAGAATCTAGTGCCCAAGCCCTACTGGTTTGGCGCTAGGATGACATGGAGCTCTACAAGCAACCAGATCGGAGTTCAGAACTCATCGGTACCACTCTGTTGGCGTGCCGTGCCCCTGGGCAGGCTGACTGGGAGCCTCTGTGCCTTCAGCGATAAATCGGAGACACCAAGCCCCTCAGGTTGGCTGTGGCCCTCCAAGGCCACAATGCAGTCTCCGGGCATTTGCATCTTCAGAGTCCCTGTATTTGTTGCCTGCCATCTTCAGTGCCCAGGGTCCTGGTGCTGTATGGCTCTCCCTGGGCTCATCCCAGGGAAGAGAGTGATGGGGGCTCATCATCAAATTCCAGAGCGGCTCACGTGGAGACGGAGAGACAGAAGCCCACACCAGGACCCTGCCTCGGATAATCTCTGTATCGTAGGTGTTGGTAGTGCTCTGCTAAGATCCCATTGCCACCGGTGTACCCATCCCCAGCTCTGAAGGGCTACAGCCTTCTCCTGAGAAATTTCCTGGACCAGTGGAGCCCCTTTGGTCCGGAAGAGCCTGGGAGGTTACTCTCTCCCCTTAGGGCAGTTAGCAGCCAATGACTAATTGATATGGGGGTAGAGCTAGCCAGTAGGCTTGTCCCACATCAAGGTGGGACAATTCTGTGGTGGCCTTTATGCTCCAGAGCTCCCTGTGGGAATCCCTGCCCTTCCTTAGTCCCCTCCCCCACCGACCTCTCTTCCCTTGCTCTCCAGCTGATTTCTCCAGACAGCATTCCCTCAGTACATCTCTTGCCCAGAATCCCTGCTTCAGTCTCTGCTTCTGGGGACACTGACCATGGCCACTCCCTTCCCCACTTCTTAGAGGTCTCCCCCAAACAGCCAGGATCGAGCACACAAACAAGAGAAATGCCAAAACCATCTAGCAGAGACACTTGCATGCCCATCAGATGAAAAGGCAAAGATTAAGCAACAGACTCACCCAATCTGGGGGGGCATGTCAGTTTCTGATCTGCAAAGGCCCCAAGAATGGTGAGGGGAACATTGGTCTCCTTGGGGTCAGTCCAATCTGGAGAATCAGTGCCTGGGTCAAGGCCATGATTCAGGAAACCAACAGATCCTACAGGTCACCCTAATACCCTCTCCCATGCCGCTGGGGACCCAGTGGCCTCCACTGAGAGCAACCACAGTCACATCAGACAAGCCTCCCCTTCCACTCCGGAGAACTTTCACATCCTTCCCACAAAGAGAGATGGGAGACTAGAGACCCTAAGAACCTCAGATACGGTGGGAAACAAAGTCCCCAAGGAATGCGAGTCCTTCAGAGACAGAAAATTTCTCCACTAAACTGTGTAAGGAACATTAACGACCTGAGAGATGTTGTCAATACCACACTGCAGCCCAGGGACAGGAGGGGAAGATGAGACACTGGGAATCACACCAGTGATCATCAATATCCATCAGCATTTCATTGCAAAGGCCAGGCCAGTGTCCCCCAGCCACCCCCACCCCTGCCATCAGGAGGTGGACTGCAGGCTATGAGGGCCCCTTAAGAGCCAGGGAAGCCAGAGGGAAGGCAGAAACCTGATGAACCTGTACCAAGGGAAGGTCACAGACAGGGAGATGACAAACACTCTGTCCCAAACAGTGAGAGCATGCTGGACTCCATCCAAGGTGGGGAAATATTATAACTGTCCTCAGGGATGTGATTAGTATCCCAAGAGCCCAGCTGGGTGGATTGAGAAGAGACAAAGGTCACAGGAGATTGGGCAAGGAGTCCAGCCATCCGGCCATCCAAGACTGTGGCATTGGTGAGAGACCCCTCCTGCTCACTTTGCTCCCTCTGTAAGAAAACCACGCAGTGGATTATGGTTGATGGGGAAAGACAAAATAGGAAACAAAGGGAACGAGAACACTGCTACGGGATGACTGAAGGGACGATGGGACGTCAGAAGAGGGAACAGGAAGGAGTAGCCATCATTAAGCAGAGAAAACAGGGATGTGCTTTCTGAAAGAGGACCCTGTACCCCGGGAGCTCTTAAAGGCTATGCATTTTAGCCACAGATTGTGTCTCCATTTTATGAATAGGGCTGCCAGCTCTTCTGGAGAGAATTTTAAACATTTATTTAGGAGGCATAAGACCGTTAGCTACGGCAAAGGAGAGGTAAGGATGATTAGTAGAGGGCTCACTGGATGGAGGTGAGTGTGTGGTGATACTATCCTGGAGGCAGGGACTTGGCGGACACAGAAGCCAGGGCTGCAGGAGCTCTCCTACAGTCTGTGGGTCGGGGCGCATGGTGGTGGGGGGAGACATTGGGCCAAGTTCAATGTTTATGTAAATGCTACCAAAGAGTGCTGGTGTGGTTTTCACTGGTTGCCTTCTTGCACTTAGCTCTGTCATATTTTGTGGCAGATGATGTCAGACCATTCTGCCTACCACCTGGGTGACCTTCAGCAAGGTCCTCAACCTCTGTGTCTGTTTCCTTTTCTGTAAAATGGGAATAATAATATAATAATACTTCTATCTTTCAGCTGTTATGTGGATCAGTGAAGGTAAACTGTGGAAGGCTTCCAGCACATAACACAACTTCAGAACCTGCCTCTTTCCTTTTCCCACACTCAGAAGAGTAGTAGTCGCAGAGGTGGGACATGTGAAAACATCCAGAAACTAGGCAAGCACCAAGCAACGACATGAAATGCCACATATACCGAGTAAAACACAGAGAAAGACAAATACCGTATGATTTCACTCCCATGTCAATTCTAAAAAACAAAACAAATGAACAGACAATGAACAAAACAGAAAGTGGTGGCTGCCTGAGGGGGAGGGAAGTGGGGGATGGGCGAAATAGGTGAAGGGGATCAAGCAGTACCAGCTTCCAGTTGTAAAAATAAATTCGTGACGGAGTTGGAAAGTACAGCACAGGGAGCGCAGTCAGTGACATGGGGACAGACGGTAGATACACGTCGTGAGCACTGCGTCGCATAGAACATTCTCGAATTACTTTATTGTGCCTCTGAAACCAACACATCAGATGCCATCTATACATCCAAACGAAAACTTTTTTAAAAATTGCGAGCAATTGGGGCGCCTGGGTGGCTCAGTGGGTTAAAGCCTCTGCCTTCGGCTCAGGTCATGATCCCAGGGTCCTGGGATCGAGCCCCACATCGGGCTCTCTGCTCCGCGGGGAGCCTGCTTCCTCCTCTCTCTCTCTCTCTCTGCCTGCCTCTCTCCCTACTTGTGATCTCTGTCTGTTAAATAAATAAATAAAATCTTTAAAAAAAATAAAAATAAAAATAAAAATTGCGAGCAAAATAGGTTTTGTATTTACATCATGGAATATTATTTAATAATAAAAAGGAACAAGTACTAAGAAACAAAGAAGCCGTGTCTTGAGGAAATGTCACGCTCAGGTATCAGGTAAGGGTACAGTTAACGTGCGTTGACATTACTGTCAGGGGAGAAAAGCGGAATCTTTCACAATAGAGCGCAAAAGAGAGATCCTGAAGAATTTTTAAGGCTTTCAATTCCTAATGTGGTTCATTGGCAGTGTGAAAGGTGCTGGTTGAAGGAAATAGGAGGTTTTAGGCGGCAGAGAACAAAGCATGTCCCCAGGCTCAGTATGGAAATGACAGAGACCCAAGACCACCTGGGCTGTGAAAGTCCAATTGTAAGAGCTGTTCTTCTGGGAAATTTTGGTGGAGGGCTAGGAAAGTCCCGGGATCAAGGGTCCAACATATAAAGGAATTCCTTTCTGAGTTTATGAAATGGCAAAGACAGAAGTGAGAAGTGGCTCAAGGGATCAATCAAAGTAGAGGTAAGGACTTACGGGAGAATATTCTAGAAATAAGTTAGATGCAGTAAAAAGAATTGTCACACAGCGATTAATGATAAAAATCAAGGCCATTTAGTTAAAAATGAGGAAAAGAAATCTTTACAGGGAAGCACATAGGGACCCAGAAAACAGATAAGGACACTTCGTGCTCCGAGGTCTCTTTATTTAGCAAGCCTCCAAATGTAGTATTTTTAAATTAATAGAATATGATGGAGAGAGGGAGGAAAAGAACAGAAACAGACAGTGGAATGGTCAAATAGAGAAGTAGATGTGACTGTCCTTCCTAAAAGATGTTTTCAGTGGGTTGGTTGTAGGCAGCTCTATCTACATATTGCAAAAAGATTTTCCAGTTCACACCAGTGAATGAACCACCAGTGAGGGGGACACAGAGGGGAGACGCTGGAGCCATTCAGGATAATTGGCCAGGCCAGGAGCATTTCTGAAACAGCCAAGTTGATACTGGGTTGGGGGGGGTGGAGTCTGGCATTTACTCATGTCCTTTATTTCGTTAGAACATTCAGAGGCATGCTGAGGGACTGCACTGAGGAACGGGACCCCCCAGTCCCTGCCCAGAGAACCTTAATTCTGGAGGGGGAACCGCCATGCAAACAGTTGTGATACAAGACGGTCACTTCCTGGTGGGGGGCCCAGGAGACGTTCAGCACCAGGAAGAGGTCAGCTAGCCTACCATGTCTTTTATAGGTGAAGAAACAGAGGCAGAGAGAGATCAAGTAACTCGTACAAAGTTATCAGGCAGTGTGAGAGCTGGGACTCGAACGGGGGCCTTCTGGGAGTTCGTCTAAAGGCTTGCTCAACATGCTGCCATAAAAATCAGTTGTGTTTCCATAAACAGTTCGGTAGCCTCCACAACCGTGTCCAACTACATCAGTACAGTGTCATATTTCAAGGTAATACTTCTGATATTTTTAGCAAATAGATTCTACAGGTTTCATTATAGTACATCTACTTGCCTTCCCTCTGCCCCCATTCCCCACCTTGATTAGGCAAATTCAGCCCCAAAAATAAATGCAGAAAGAAGGCAAGAGAAGAGCCTAAGGAAGCCAGAGCTTGGCCAACGGGTCTAGAGATTACACTCTGACAGGCACGTAGCCCTCCTCTCCTGGAGCAGGTGTTTCTCATTGTCATGCACGGCTATGTCTGACCCCTAGGCAATGCAGAACACCTCTGCATGTTTGAAAACTTTACATAAATGCTATAGCCCTGCCTCTAGACTCTTTCTGAGTGCCCCTCCCTTATCAACGCTGCCAACTGTCCAAATCCAGCAAGACTTCTTATTACATTAACCGTTCTTTCTGCTTCGAAGCCTCTATCACCTAGTGCAGAAATCTGGATGAACGTTCTGCATGGGAAAGATGCTACCACCATATTTCTGTTGCCCAAGACTACAGCCTGAACTTAGAGGGACTACATCCATCTCGGGATCTTCTCCCCTGGGCTGAAAAGTGGTGCTCGGTTCCCACTGGCTTCCAAAGGAGCAAGAGCAGATGTGGCATCTGAAGGCAGAATTAACTCAAGAGTCATTACATGAGGGTGTTCTCAGTTGAGTGCGCTAGAGTAAATAGTAATTACAGGTTCCTTCAAGATTACTCTCAGCGCGAGAAGGAGAAAGAAGAGCGTCATGGATGGCTGACCACAATACCCTTAATGTGTACACGTGCACACAAAAACACAAGCGGCTCACAAGTCTGGATTCAGAAATTTCCCCCAAGAGTGAGATGTCATGTCTACAAGTCCCTTGAAATATGCAAATTAGACCGCCTTGGAGCCACCAGAAGTTGCCCTCACCTACTTGCTGCCTTTCCTCGATGAGTATCCCCTAAAGATGTACCATCAAGTGTATGGAAAACAAGCCATCCTTGCTTAGTCACACCGTATGAGGAGGAGGAATTCGCCCCGTGCAGACACTACACTCCAGTGATTCCACAACACTTGCGGACACACGTGACCATCTAAATCATTTCCAGCTTTCACGCCTGGATGATGCGAGGCTATGGGGAACAGATCTCCACGAGGGCTGGGAGACTTGGCCAGACCTCTCCAGGCCCAGGCAGGCACTGGGAGGGTGTGCACTTGGTTCCGGGACATGGAAGTGTGGGGAATTATGGAGGACAGGGGTGGGGGGGGGGCATGTCAGCAAACCACCTCTAGGGGAGCACTTCCTGTTGTGCCTGTAAGCCGTCTGCGGGGAGGAATGTAGGGACTTTGAAACTTCCTTCCTTTTGGCCTTTTTGGCGTGCGGCCCTAGAAAATGATAACCGTGGCCAAGTGCCATCACCATCATCATCAACAATGGCTCTGAGAGCTTACCAGTTGGAGCCACAGCTCTGAGGGCCTCTGTGTGTGTCTTCTTTAATCTTCACAATGACTTCACAGGGAGGAAGCTCTCAGCGTGCCCATTATACAGATGAGGAGGTTGGGTGCAGAGTGGAGAAGCAGGGGAGCTTGCTCAAGGTCCCAGCCCATATGGGGTGGACTTGAGTTCACGTGACTCTAAAGCCTATGTAGTCACCCCCAAGCACTTCAGGGAGATCACCTGAGGGGAGGCTGAGACTGGTAAGCACTTCCCATTTCAAAGGAATGTTTGTGCTCTGATTCCTTATTCTGGCTTCACAGTGATCTTGTGAGGCACTCCCAGCAGGTTTCTGATCCCCTTTTCTGTGGGTAAAGAGGTGAGGGCAGGAAGGGGTTTGGTACTTGCTGGGGTTGCCCTGACTGGGAACCTTCTTCCAAATCCCAAGCGTGCTCCTCTCTTCTGGGCTGCCCTGGTGCTGGGGCTTCTCCCTGACGTGTGAAAACCTAGACGCGACTTCTGGGGCGGAGGATCGTGGGGGCAGAATGTTAGGGCCACAGAGGCGTGAAACAGGAGTGTCTACAAATTAAAAACAAACTGAAAAACGCCAAGTGGACAGAGTGTTGTGGAGCAAGAGGGCTTGACCCGTTTTCCACTCACCACCCAGATGTACTTACAGACGGAGGGAGCTGAGGAGAAAGAACAAATTGAGGGAAATGATAGAGAATAGGAACGGCATGAGGACAGTCAAGACACAAAGCCAGGGGAGAGCCATGGGCCCAGGCCCTGGCAGTAAAGGGACACAAGCTGGCGACCTGTGCTTATTGGTTTGGTCTGGAGCACAACGTGTCGGCTCCGTCATGAACAACAGTTTTAAATGTCAACTTTTAGAATGGGAAGGCCCAAGACACCGCCTCCAAGCCACCATTTTAAGATCAGGGAACCCAGGCCCTGAGAGTCTGCTTGCCTTCAGTATCACCAGCATGAGCTTGGGACTGGGCTGGACCCACCTGGTCCCTGCCCCCCTTCCACGGCACCGGTCTGCCCCCCTGCCCGCAGAAGCTATAGCCCTCAACATTCAAACTCCCTCCAACTGACTTTGTTTTTTAACTTTTTATTTCAACATAATTCTAGCTTCACAAGGAGTTGCCCCTCCCCAGCTGACTTGCACACACCAAGTCTTAATAGAATTGCAGACGTACATGGGGTGACGGGTCAGTTCTGGGCTGACTTAGGAGCAATCTATGACGTCTCTTTCTCAGATCTTATCCTACCCCATCCCTGCCATGAACCCTAACACACACACACACACACACACACACACACACACTCACACATGGCCTAATCAGCAATAATTTCACTCCTGAATATTGCTGGAAAGATCACTAAGCCAACCTAATCAATCGTCTGAGCCAGCCCCCAGCCCCCAGGAGATACCCAGACAGTTCGTTGCTATCATGTAACCCTTTGCAGCCTGAGTTTTCATCCACTGCCTTCCAAAAGAGAGCGGAAACACTCTTTTGGGAAGAATCTGCTACCTAAGCTGATGTTCCTCTCTTGCCACCTTTCAAAAGCCTTGTCTGCGCTAATGGAAGCAGACACTCTGGAACACTTCAGAAGGCAGGTCTCCCTCTTATGTGTACCACGCGGGACCAGTGCGGTTACAGCGGGAAGAGAACGAGGCCCCACAGAGTGTGAGCAGCCCGAGAGGCAGGTAAGCGCAGCCCAGAAAGGGCAGAGGACAGGGCACGACAGACGAGGGAAACAGTCACTGGAGAGATACCAGCTTAGCTGGTATCTAACATCGACTTACACAAAGCTTCTTTACAGACTAGAATAAAATTCCCTGGAAGGTTTGTGTACATCTAAATAAAAGACACACCTTTTTCTTTTCTTTTTCTTTCTTTCTTCTTCTTCTTCTTCTTTTTTTTTTTTTTTTTTTTTGGTTAAAGCCAGAGGAATATGAATGCAGGAGGGACGGAGGGGAGAGGGACTGGGGCAAGGACCACGATCCACGGGTCACAGGAGAAGGTAGTTAAGGCATCTGGATGCTCACAACTTCCAGTCACTCTTCCCACAATGAAGGCATCAGAGGTGTCCCCTAGAGAGGAGTAACACCATGCAACTCACATTGCTTGTGTTGATGGGACACAGACCTTGTGCTGGGCACTGTTCTAGGTGCTGGGGAATTTCAGAGATGCGTAGTGAGGAGGGAAAGGGGTCGCAGTGACGATTCCAGGGTTTAGTAGTGGTACCCCCACATCTAGGATGGAGAGGAGAGAAGGGGGGCAGGGAGAATCACATGGGCACTCTGTCCGTTTGGGTGGCCCCGGGATTCACATCCTGGATCCCGGCTTCAATCAGGAACTGTGTGGCTTCTCAGTGGGGAAAGAAAAGGAGCAGGGCTCTTTGCCTTGCAGCATAGGAAGTCCCAACACAGAGACACTGAGGAGCGTTGAGGACACTGGGACCCCTATTCAGGAACGGCATGGGGGAGGGGAACACTTAGTTCTGGGATTCACTTGTGGAGTGACTGAGTTGAGAGAACGGGGTGGGGGTGCAGAGAAGGCACCTGCTGCCCCGAGAACACAGGCCTGC
This sequence comes from Lutra lutra, assembly GCF_902655055.1. Lineage (NCBI taxonomy): Eukaryota > Metazoa > Chordata > Mammalia > Carnivora > Mustelidae > Lutra > Lutra lutra. Next base: position 131,043,217 of record NC_062284.1, read on the forward strand.
TGGCTTCATAGGCTGGACTGGCCTGGCCTGCTCTGTGGGTAGAGCCCGCGCTGCCCTCTGCAGACGCAGGGTGGAGAGGGGTGCAGGGGTGATCTGGGTAACTAAGCACAAAACTGCCTGTTGGAAGGTGAGCCAGGGCTAAGGGAGCCGAGCAAACTCTGTTTCCCCTCACTTAGGACTGCTGTCCAGAGCCTGGTTCCCAGCACCCACTCACCCACAGTGGTCTAAAAGCCGTACGTTCTTTTCAGAGGGTGATGGGGAGGGCCGGGGGTCCTGATAGGCCTTGATCTCTGGTTTCCTAAGGGGATAGCTCATTGGCAGATGAGCTGGAAGTCTTGCTGACCCAGGAATCTGGTGGCCAATATTCAGGAAAATAGCTTGTTACAAACTGAGTATTTGTATTCCCTCAGAATTCTTTTGTTGCAGCTCTGATGTCCCATGTGATGGTATTAGGAAGTGGGGCATCTGGGAGGTTATTAAGTTTAGAAGATGTCATGGCGGGGGGCATGATGGGATTCATGTCCTTCTAAGAAGAAGAAGAGACCAGCATTCTTGCTCTCTCCTGCACGTGAAGATGAATGAGAAATGCAGCCTCTGGCACATAAATAGGTTCTCTCTCGACCTGAGCGTACCAGCACCTGATCCTGAACTTCTAGGCTCCAGAACTATGAGAAATACATTTCTGTTGTTTAGGCCCCTGACTATGGTACTTGGTCATAGCAGCCCAAGCTGATGAAGACATAGACTGTCTTTAGGGGTATGACAACCCTGTGAGGTAAGCTCTATAATGATGCCCAGTTAGCAGATGGGAAAACTAAGGCCCGAAGGGATTAATTAGCTCAAGTCTTAGAGCTTAGAAGAGGTGGTGCCAGGGTTCAAAGCTGGGCCGCCTGCTCAGAGTGTGTGTTCTTGACCATCCATGAGAGGCACGTGATAGGGAAGGGGCAGGAAGCGTCAATGAGGAGCTGCACATACAAGAGGGAATGCAACATTGTCCCTGCCCTTGGGGAGTGTCTGGTGCAACAGGGAGACCCAGAAACAATCATGCCCTAGGGACGAATGCAATACTGGAGGGAGATCTGTCGGGGGCTCCAAAACGAGGGGGATGCCAACCACATAAGGAAGGCTTCACAGCAAAGCTGTTGTAGTTTTGCTATAAATGCCATCATTTATTTTTGAAAGATTTTCTTTATTTATTTGACAGAGAGAGAGAGAGAGAGAGCACAAGCAGGGGGAGTGGCAGGCAGAGGAGGAGGGAGAAGCAGGCTTCCTGCCAAGCAGGGACCCTGACATGGGGCTCGATCCCAGGACTCTGGGATCATGACCTGAGCTGAAGGCAGACGTTGAACTGACTGAGCCACCCAGGCGTCCCTATAAATGCCATCTTGACAGGAGGAAGGGCAAGTGCAAGGGGACTCACAGGCCACCGAGCATGAAGCACTAAGAGAAAGAACACTGCCCTGGGAAAAGGGGAAAACAAAAAGCCAGCCGTCCCCAATGGTAGAAAGTCAGCTGTCTGGAGCCTCTGCTGATCTCACGAAGCAGGAAAATGGGCCCAAGTGAAAGGACTAGAAACTGCTCCCTTGGTTGGTGGCAGAAAAGAAAGGCAAGTGTCCACAGAGCATTCGGAATCCTCCTGTATGAGGGATTCCTGCCTTTGCTTCCCAAGCAGGAGACCACACTCCAGGAGAGCCAGGGTACGTTTGGGCAGCCATCTGGCTCTGACTTTCTCCTCTCCTCCACTGTACCCCAGAGAACCAGGGGAGAGAGCGGCCAGAATGTGCGTGGAGCACTTAGACTCCTGACCTCAGCTTTGCCTTGACATTGCTTGACCTTGGCCAGGTTGTTCCTCGCCTCCTCTGGCCGCAGATCAGGGAGATCTCGACTTGCTTTCTCCTGGGCACAGCGAACCAGATGGGCGTTGAGGTCCTCGTGTACAGAAAGCAGGGCCGGGGGACCAGGGTCTTAGACCCAATGACAGAGCAGAGGGGACAAGAGGGACCTGGTGGAGATGTGAATTTGCTCCAGGACAGGAGACAGCCCACAGCATTTCAGCTGCAGGACGGAAGTGGGGGAGAATCCTTTGCTCCTGCTCCACCAGGCAGCCGGGAACTCTCCAGTTGCTGGAAAATTGAGCCATACTCCTGTCTGCATTCTTACCTCTGGACTGGAGGAGGAGAACTGATTTGGGGAGTTGGAGGCACACATCCCCTCCAGACCCTTTCGAACGAACGGAGGATCCACGTCCGCTGGGCTGCTGGGGACTTTTTTTTCCTGAACACATCAGCTGACTCTGGCTTCAGAGCTCCTGCCACAGTTTCCATTCTCGCTTTGTGGACCGATTCCCCCCTCACTCCCCATCTTCCACTTTGCTGAAGTTGTACAGCAGCCTGAAAATGCTGATGGCTTAACTGGTTTAATTTTTTTTTTTTTTCCCCAGCAGCCCTGAGGGGTTTTAACTCTTTCCTCCTGCAGAAACCCTGCTTTTGGAGTTGAATGTTTAAACTCTCACTGGGAGACTCATAAATATTCGGAGTCACTCTCTCCCTCTCTGTTTGATTAGGAAATGAGCCTTTAACTCAATGTAATCCCCAAGCCATTAACAAAAAAGCCCTCAACAGCTCCACTATTAGAATTTCACTCTTAACCCGCTGAGGATTGAATTAGATTAACATAACTACCCACAATCTGAGTTTATTTTCTGTGCCAGATAGAAATGTGTTTTTCAGGGAAGGCGAGAAGGGGGAGGGAAGGGAGGAGGGAGGGAGAGGGAGAGCAGGAGGGTAATGAAATGTAAAAATAGAGATAAGAAAAAGATGGACAGATACACTGTAGAAATGAAGGGACGGGGAGAAAGAGCAGTGCATGGTCTTTGGTTTAAAAATCCTGCCAGCTGCCATCTTTTATTTACAGGGTATTTGGAGAGGCCTCAGTCATGTGAAATTGTTTGAATTAGGGGAGCGCTTTCCGGGTATTTGCAATTCCTTCTTCCTGGAGATTGATGGTCCTGCACCTGAGCCTGCTGTATTCCAAAGCACCTGCTCAGTGGCCCCACTGTCCCCAATTTGAGAGAGGAGGTCGGGCTGGGTTTCCATGTGCTCAAGCGGGGGGCGGACACATAAAGCAGCGCATGCACACAGGCAACTGTGTGTTTACATCCAGAGAAATAAAACAACGACAAAGATGGAATGGGTTAGATTTTGCAGACATGAAGTCACCGACAGCCCCGTGACCAATTGCATTTAAGAAATCAGTGTGGAAAAAAAAAATGAGTTTGACGGGAGCTCAGTCCACATAAAATTAATCGTCACTGAAGCAGAAACTAAGTAATCAGAGGCTGCCTTAGGCAAATGCATTGACGTTTGCCCCCAACTGCATCTCCAGAAGGAAGCCCAAAGGGGAAAACCATAGCTTGAATATGAGGGTGAAATGTAGGCTGGCCATCACACGGCCAAACAGAGCCTCTATCCCCCCTAAAAGCATCCACAAGTAGCCAAAGCAAGGAGTACAACAAACATTCTTGCTCACCTGCTCCTGCTAATGAGAACAGAGCACTCGTTCAGAAATGCGGACTCTCTCCTACTTCATGCAATCCTGGGCCAGCAGGCTGTAGTGTGCACGTTGAGGAGGGAGGGAATGGTTTGCTCGTGCATTAAAAGATTAAAAAATGTCACACTTTCTCTAAAAAGCCTTTGAGATCTGAGAGTCCTCGGCTAGAAGTTCAGCGGCGCAAACAGCTGACTGATGTGATTTCGGAATGCAACGTCTCAATTGCTTGATTTGCTTGAGCCTTAATTAACAACAACCCACCGAACCTCACTTCGGCATTATTGTGGGGAACCTTAGGAGGATGTGTTTATCAAAATGGAGGCCTTGGAATAGAGAAAAGTGATCATGCTATCCATAGGGTTACATTCAACTCCTGTTTATTTTTTTCTTGATTCCTGGGCTTTTACTGTCCACACTAGGTTTTAAATAGTGACAAGCCCCCCCCTCCCGCCCCCCACCTTACAGCAAACTCATTCTGAATTTTCCCACCAATACATGTGGTCTTAACTCCCTGAACACGTGAAGTTGTCCTTCTGAATATCTTATTCCTTCCTGATCCTCATTTCCCCCTCCACAATAATGCATGAATGGATTACAGACAGTAATAACCCCAAATAAAATACAGGGGAGGGTAAAGAACCTAAAGACCAAGTTTCAGAAAGGCCCAAAGTAAAACGAGATCAAATCGTCTCTCTAAACATATGTTTGTCCATATTATTAAACTTTCACTAAGTTACATTTGTTGTTAAAACTATTTTGCTTTTAATCAAAAATAATCCAGAGCCATCTGGTTTTTTTTTTTTTTTTATGTTTTTAAATTATCGGAAAGGTTATTTTTTCTTGTTAGAATATTGTTCTCCCAAACAAATCAAGAAGTAGTCCTTAGCAATAAGGCATATGATAACCACTGTATTAATAAGTAGAAGCCCAGACATTATTAGACCACTCATTTTAAAAGTTGTACATAATATACATTAAACATCATCACATCCCTCTTCCCCCCCAATCCTTTGTAAACAATATATGGCAAACCGCCCCTGCAGGATTTTCAGTTAATACTCTGCATTATCCAAAAACTAAAGTCCCAAACCTTGCACAGGGAGCTTGTGGCAGGTGGGCCCTGGGGACACCTGACAGTGTCTGGGGACTGTCACCTCTAGGAGCCATGGATAGGCTCACAGCGCACCCCCACTGTCTGATACAAGCAACGCTTTGACAAGAATGGTGATACCAAGTTTCTCCCTTTCAGGGAAGGACCTGGAGCACTGGGCCCACCAGCAGGGCACACCTCCTCCTCCCCACCCCCACCAAGTGCCCCTTTCAGGATGAAGAAAATACACCCAATGTGGGAGCCAACAAAAGCCCTGTAAAGCAAGACAGATCATGAGCTTGCCTCTGGACTCCTCCAAGCAAACTCACTCTGGGGAGTAAAAAAAAAAAAAAGAAAGAAAGAAAGAAGAGAAAGAACAAAAGTCCTTTTTGTTGGAGGTGCTCTAGAAAAACTGGCCGGGACTGCTCTGAGTCCCCCTGAACCTGCCGGGAACCCTCCATCATCACCTGTCCTGGGTGAACTGGGTCTTCCCTCTGTAACCTTCTCAGCTCCCCCAACGCTTGGAGCTGCCAGCAAATAAAAGTTTTCACGCTGGGAGACATAACCACCCCGCCGAGCCGCGTGTAAACTTTCCCTTGCCCTTTTGATTTACTTACTTTTCCTCGGCAAAAACAAATAAAAATAAAAGGGAACCTATGGATTCTGAGTGAGTTTGGGTAACAGTCCCACCCAGCCTTTCCGGGTCCCTCCAGGTCCCTCTGACCTTCCCATGACAGTCTGCGAAAGGCAACACTCCCCCCCGCCACCCCCACCCCCGACCTCCGGCCTCACAGAGATGCTTTCCAGCGCTGAAAACCAGAATGAAAGAGCAGGCACGGGGAGATATTTTTATCCATAAAAAGAGAGAGAGAGGGAGAAGGAGAGAGGGAAGGGGGGTGTGTAGGGGAAAGGACAGGACAGTGCGGGGCGGCGCTGGGGCAGAGAGAAGGGAGAAGTTGCGGTACTTACATGCTTGGGGCCGGGTTGAGGACAGGGGCTGGCGGGGGACAGGCTACCCCTCAGGTGTTTCCACTTGCTGATGACTCGGTGCTCAGCTCCTCCAGCACCAGCTGACAGTCCCCTGTCTGTGTCTCTTTGTGACTAAGGACACAGTACTCCCAACCTATAAATAGATCCCGACTCCGTGATTGATATAACAGGCAGCTGACAAAAAAAAAAAAAAAAAAAAAAAAAAAAAATCCCACAACCATAACCAGGTCTTAAACAAAACAGCCAAAAGCTCTGGGTGTTCAGCTCTGCCGAGCCCCTTACAGACTCCGCAGCCACTGATGGGCACTGGAAAGCGGGGAAGGAAAATATACAGTAAAGGGAGGCGAAAATGGGGAAGGACACACAAAGGGGGAAAATGTGAAAGTTACTTCTCTAGGGGTGGAGGACTCCCTTGGGGTCACGGTGGGGGGGAGCTGAGGAATGATGGTCAGGCAGGGAGAGCAAGGGGAGGAGCCCGGTGGCAGATCCTGACCCTGGGGAAGGAGAGGCCCCATCCTGAGCCCGGGGCCCTGACAGGGCCCGAGTCAAAATCCCTACTTGGGAGCTTTCATCAGTGCAAGTGCTTTCCACGAAAGTTTCTGTTCCTGCTGCCAAATCAGGAGGGAGACAGGGAACAGATAGAGTTTTCCTCCTCAGGGGCCAGACTGGCTTCTTGGGGGACCTGCAGGAGGCCCCCCCGAGGGTGAGGGACGATGTGCAGGTGAGGGTTGGGACAGAGTCAGGAGTCACCTGTGCCTGATGGGCAGGACCCAGCGGGCCAAGTTGCAGCACATAATGGGTTTTTAAAAGGCCAGCTAACGACATTCCTGATAGAAGAATTGGCCAAGGTCGAAAGGCCTTGGGGGGCATTAGTGTCTGTTTTTTTCCAGAAAGATTTCCTAGGAGAAGACATTGAAAAAAGTTTCTCCTTGGGAAAATGAACCCCACTCTTTGAGATCCAGAAGGGTCTCTTAAGAAACAAAGTTCTGCCAGAGTCCTGCCAAGGTGGGGTGGCCTCTCTGGGGCAGGCCAGCCCAACTCTGGGAGCAGGGCCACGGGGCAAGATTTCCAGAAGATGGGGGAGTCATGGTGACAGAAGTGTGGGCTGTCTGACAATGAACCAGGTGAATTCCTGGTCACCGGAAAGACTTCCATCCTGCCACAGGCCGACTCACTTCCTTTGGTCACATGAGGGTCATCTGCCTGGGTGATCTGCTTACTTGGACACACTGATGTAGGTGAAATTTCAGGTCAGGCTCCCCCTTCTAGAGGGGTCATGGGACAATCCCTTTGCTGAATGGTAAGGAATACATACTTCCTGATCCCCATTTTTTGGAAAATGAAGTTGAATTTCCTCTTCATGTCAGATCTGATCCCTTATCCTCTCCAAGTTAACAGAAGCAGGATGGACGGTATCCAAGCTGTTGAAGTCAAAGCCTATTGAATATGTAGAACCTCAAACATGCCCACCAGGAGCCTGCCATTGGAAGATAAGCTCCAAGAGGGGAAAGACTATGTGTTTGTCTTATTTGCCATTATTCCCCAAGTACTGCCATGGGGCCAGACACAAAGTAAGACCTTGCTGAGTATGAACTGACTGACTTATTGAATGAATGAATGAGTGAATGAATGAATGAGTGCATGAATGTATGATGCCTAAGGCACCAACCTTAGTACTTTGGACTAAGATACTCTGGCATGTCCATTTTCTGAGGGTGTCCTTGGGAAGGTAGAGAATTGGGGCCGGGGCTTCAGGCTCCAGAGTAGTCCCGGGCCATGACTGGGGCAGTAGTCACTGCAGCGCACAGTCACCACCAGGCTCCTGTTAGGGGGAAAACTTTTTACTTCTGAGGTAAACTGGGGACTTCCCTTCATTATTTGCTTTCTCCTCAAATTCTCCAGCTGACCCTCCCTGACTTCTGACAGAAATCACACATGGGTCTTCTCCTCACAGCTGCCGCCTCTCCTAGAGTCACAGTGTCTAGTCTGAGGCAAGTGCTCAGCGAATGGGTTGAACCAAGCCCCTTCTCCTAGAAGGCACCCTCCTTAGAAAGCAAGGCGGGACCTCGGTGTTGACATTTTCCCTCCAGGTGATCTCTGAACTACTCCAGAGTTTCAGTCACAATTATCCCAACTGAATGAAGCTTTGGTGTCTGCTCCCTGTAAGTGGCCCTGGGAGTCTGCGGGGGACCAGCTGATAGCCAGTGGGCACCCCTCGGATCACACAGGACTCCCTTGAAATGCTGGTCATCATCTTGGGAGAACACAGGTCTTTGTTTTCAGGAGCTTCCAGGGCCAGGCCCTGTTGGATTAGGGCCGATATCTTAATGACCTCTGTTTAAGTTATCATCAGCAAAGTCCTTATTTCCAAGTAAATTCCCATTCACAGGTGCTGGGGGTGAGGATTTCAACATCCTTTAGTGACGGCGGGGGTGGGGTGGGGTGGGGCGGGGCTGGAGGAGAGGGACACAATTCATCCATGACATCCCCTCCTACAGAGGAGGCAACGGAAAGTTCAGGAGGTCAGACACTCAGTCTGAGACACGGCTGAGTGAGGGGTCACATGGGAAATACAGGCCTGGGTAGGTGAAGGCCTGACGGTCCCCTCCCTGCCATAGGGACAGCGGCTCCTGCGTTGGCGTGGTGCCATCGGCCTCCACTTGGCTTGCGGCAGCGTCATTAGTCCCACACAGCAAGGTGACTTTACACTGTTTACAAGGGCCCCTGAAGGTACAGCCGTCCCTGCCCCCACCAGCTTATCAACTCCTTTACCGTTCAGAGTTCCCTACGACACTGCAATCAGGAGGGGTGGGCAGGGACCCGAGCACAGCCCAGGGAGGGCCTGCATTTGTTTTATCTGGAAAGAAGAATCTATCTGGGCAGAGAACTAAACTTAATGCACAGGTGCCACTAGGCCATTCATCATCTCGGGCCAGGACTCAGGAGACCTGAGAGTGGCCGGTGTGGGCACTGGCTTTCCACACAAGGGCAGGCTGGAGTCAGGGACACTCCAGGGACTTCCCTCTGGAGGGCATTCTATAGGGATTGGGGAGGGGGGTGTGACACAGTTCAAAGGTGGTGACATCAGGCTTGGGAAGAGGAGGTGGGGGGGGTAGCCTGATGCCATCCGAGGTGGTTGGGCCTGAAAGCAGGTGTTCCCGCTGGAGCAAATACCACCGCCCCATCCCAACTGGGAACTCACTTTGCTGAGAACTGCCAGGTCTCATGTCCCAGGTCTCAGTCCCATGTGTGGGTTGACACATGTTCAACCCACCCTACCCCCACTGGAGAGGAGCCTCGACTCTTCTTAGAGGAAGGAAAGGTGCCCAAACAGGGGAATAATAGGAGAATTAAGGTGGGCCAAGTCAACAAATCAAAGGCCCTAGACCCCCAAGCCTGATTTCTTCCACCCCCTCACCCCAGGAGACCCCCCTACTGCCCAACCAGCCACACAGGGCCGCATAAGCCAGCTGCGCCTGCTGGGTGCATTCCTAGCTCTACTGTCTGCGGTTCTCTCCCCTGCTTTCTACTCATTCTTCATGGTCCGGTTCAAGTGTGATGTCCTTCCCGTGTGCTCCCTGCCCACAGGGGCCCTGACTTCGGGCCCCCCGCTGCTGACAGGGCAGCTCATCTGAGCCACCTATGACCTTGCATTTTGCCTCAAGCCATGGGCCCACTTCTGTGTGTTTGCCTCATGCTACAACGAGGTGGTCAGAATGGAAACAAGTCACACTGTCCTGAGCACACAACATGTGCCAGAGTCTGTGCAAGGCCCCTGATCTACACTGCCTTATGTAACCCTCACAGCTACCCTCATGGGCAAGGACTCTTTTTCCCCATTCATCATCCAGGAAGCTGGCAGCCAGGTGGTGTGACTTGTCCAAGACTGGGCAGTGGGATATGGTGGAGTCAGAGATGTGGACCCACATCTGCCTGAGTTGAAAGCCTATACTCCGACTCACTGTTTAGCCATCTCTGCCCCCAACTCTCATGGCTCTCTTTGTTCCACAGCATAAAACCCAATGCGTTATTCTAGCTTATAGCCTATCTTCTTGGTCACCCACTTGCACCATTCCCTGGCATGTAGAGCCTTTTCCTTGGCAACATGGCAGTCTCCTCCATATCTCTGCCTAGAACATACCATTTGGACATCATGACCCAATTCCATTGTCACCTCATCTGCAAGCCTTTCTCTACTTTGGCCACACCTTCCCCAGTACTCTTCAGGACTGGGTGACACACTCTGTGATGGTCCTTGTCACACGGTACTACGAATTCTGGCTCACATATTGGTCTCTATCCCTGAGACGTCGCTTCTGGAGGAAGAAGACATACTTTTTTCATGTTTTTGTCACTCTCCGTCCCATTATCAACTGATGCTCATCTTGGCATGTATTAGGTGACCAATAAGTGTTCACCAATGAATGAATGAAAGCTAACAAACTAGGAAATATAAAGCAAGAGGGTGAAGAGTGAGGTAAGATATGAGTCTAGGATGAGTGAGAAACAGTCCAGACAGCTGCTGGTTAAGGAGGTTGTGCACTGTACAACTACAGGAAGCACGGTTCATGTGGTGGTCCCCAGGATCTCCCTAGAACCATGTGGATGACCACCGCATGGGTGTGGAAGGCATAGCCCTCTTCCATTCAATCACTATGAGCTGGAAGAGACTTGGGAGAAGGGACAGAGATGAGCAGTATAGAGGAAGTGCTTGAACAATTTGGCACATAGTATTCTTTGTCTACCCTACAGTCTTTCCCCGCTGCATTTCCTGGGCCCATCACAAGCTGTAGAGGCAGAAAATGCCCACCTGTCTCCCAGCCTTCTTCACCGTTAGAGGTTGTCATGTGTCCCAGTCAGACAGGGAGAGTTAAGGGGCAGTCTGTCGGGAGAAAAGGGTATTTGGGCCAGGTTGTCCTCCATGATAGAGAGAGAGACAGAAAGAGATGTGGGGAAAGAGGTACAGAAACCACCTGCTAACTATGAGAAAAGCAGCTTGGAGAAGAAAAGCCAGTATGCAGAGGATGGCAGAGCACAGGAAGGGAAGTGGCATGGGTCCTTGATGGCATTGGTGGGTTGTTGAACTAAAACCAACCCTGCAACCGTACACTTCTTGTGGTAGGAGATGATGTGTGTGTTTACTGCTTAACTCACTATTAGTTATGTTTCCATGACTGACATCCCAAAGCATTCTCACTGATGTATTAGAGGGTACGGGTCACGGCACATACGGCAATACAAGCTGGGAGCCAGCCAACTAATGAAAATCCATAGGAAAGCCCTGAGATCCTATAGTTTAAGAGTGTCTAAGTGCAAACACTGGTAGAATGATGTCAGTGGTGTGAACTCTCATATTTTTGGTTATCCCATTTCTCCTTCTTATATACACTAAATTGGCACAATCTCCCCTTAGCTGTAATTCAAGCCCTGCCCTCCATCAAAAAAAGTTTTTGTCTTTGGGACAGAAAAAAAAATCCCCTGCATATTTTTGTAGCATTTTATGAAGTGATTTTCCATTGGTTAAGTCAAAATAGCCCCAGACAGACAGGACGGGGTGAAAAACCAGCCAAGGAAGAGGTGACAACATCCAAGATCACTCTCTTTCTTTAAATCAGTTGAGCCATCTGAATGAGATTCTTGGAGAGCTCCTTGTGCACCTGAACACTTACTACATGCCCTGTTCTCAACGCTCTGTAAGCGTTAAGTCATCCAATTTTCACAGCAACCCATGAAGTGGAGGTACCTCTCTCATCCCTGTTCTACAGATACAGAAACTGAGGCAGAGGGAGGTCCTATAATGTTCCCACCTTGAAAATGGGATATGAAGAAAGTCAGTCCCACTCCAGACCTACGCTCCCCACAATGATGATGCCACAATGATGGTGGCAAAGAAGAGAAAGTAGTTCTATGTTTATTAATCTGTGTCCCTTCAGGAAGAACCTAGAACTTGGGGAAGACTGGAGCAGCCCAGCATCTTGGCTGGCCTTTATAGGAGGGTTCTGCAGTCAGTCCTTCTGTTGGATAACTTCAAGATCTCAACTTTTCTAATTGGGCTTTCCTCCAAGGGCTAACACTCACAGGGTGGGGGTGAGTCACCATCAACGTAATGGGGACTACATAAAACTTACTTAATAAATAATCTGGAACTCCGTGATCTTTCCCCATAGATTGTTCGGTATTTGCCTTCAGTAGATATAGAAGTAATTAAGTTACCGCACAACCCGCCTGCAAGTCTTAGAAAAAGACTGAAGTAAAGTAAAGCCTTATGGATTCAGACGGATGGGGGAGGGGAGGGGAGAGGAGGGGGAAAACCAGAAGGAACTGCGGCTTTCCTTTTAGAAGGACCACATTTTTTACATTTCTAGTACTTATAGTAAATCACACTAAACATTAATAGCAGCTAAATGGAGTTCTTGCTGAGTTTGTGTGAATGAATAAATAAAACTAATTTTAATTAGCACATTCCTTGTATACAAATATCTTCTATAAATACTCTTTTGAGAGCTTGTTGTTTGAAGGTTAAACATTCATTCATTCGTCCAAAAAGCATCATGGAGAATCATTACTGAGTTTCTGCTGCTATGGGCTCCATGCTAGAAGCTAAGGATAAAGAGATAAACAAGATTCAGAGGATGCCTTGGAAGAACCTATGTATGCAAACAAATAAACTATGAATAAGCTAAGATTTATTGGAATATATAAGCAATGTACTGAGCAACCACAGTCAGAAGCAACTGACTCTCCCTAAGAGGAAGTAAAGGAAGGCTTCACTGGGAAGGTGATATTTAAGCTGGGTTTTGAAGGATGAATAGGAGTCTGACTGCAAGAGAAAAGGTGAAAGGCAAGGATGGCCACAAGACAAGAGCCACGGAGTCCCTTGATGATGCTCCAACATGGCCACTCATCATTCGTATGAGCTTTGGCTCATGTGTACCAATTGTTAATTGTTGGAGTAGAAGTTTTCAATTAGATGGTTTCATGCAGAAAACATTTTTAATACAGAAAAGTGCAAAAGATAATTAAAAACCCATGTACTTGCCTCCAAAACGAACAAATGGCAACCTTATGTCATAGGTATAGATTTTTTTTTTTAAAGAAACAACATTTTACATCAAGACATTGACCCTGTTCATGTGATCTGTCTCCTCCTCTGATGGTGCTTTCCCTGGCTGCCCTTTCCAGAGCAAAACCCTCTCCTTTCCTCCCTGTCCGAGACCTCTGCTTATTTCTGTTATAGAATTTCCCACAATTTGAGGTCACCTTGTTGATTTGTTGATTCATCCCCCACAGTAACATCATTGCCATAAAAGAGATACCTGGGATGTCTTACTTGTCATGGGCCCCTCTTTATCATATTATCATTATCATTATTGATAGTGATACATTATCATATGTCCCTGACATATATATTAGGTGCCCAATATGTATTTGTAGAAGAAATGGGGGAAAGGGGGAAGGGAAAGAGGGAGAGCTTATAGGTTAGTAAGAACTTTTCTAATGAACTGAAAACACTCTTCAGTTGAAGGGATCTCAACAGAGGAAGGAAATTTGGTTTAATTCTGCAAATACTCTCTGAGCATCTCCAAAGTATGAAACTCTGCAGGAGGCACAGGACAAGTCCCGCCCCCAGGGATCTTACTCTCAAGGAATACCCAGTGCTACTAAGAGCTGGCCTGGGGTGGGGTGGGGTGGGGGGAGGGCAGTTTGGGGCGTGTCTGGTGGATATGAGAGTTCTAGCCCTGGTCAGGCCCCTATCAGTCAAAGTGTCACAGAGGTGGCTAAGCTGGTGACAGGTCTGTAGTGGGAATGGAACTGTAACCAAGGAGACCAAGCAAGGTGAAAGTGTTATGGGCAAATAAAAGAAATTGACATTCAGGAAAGGTGACAAGTTACACATTAAACCATGGAATGGGAGAGTGCCAAACCTCCCCCACAGCATATCCCCAAAGACCTGCCTTTGTGTTCAACACATAGAAGAAAGTTTTTCCCTTTCAGATATTACCAACATTTCTCTTCCTGGTACTACTGGGGATGAGTCTTTGGGCAAGGTGTGAGGACTTGGTAGCAAGTGACTTAGAAAGAGGAGCCAACCCTGGCTCATCATCGTGACTAAGCTGCCCCTCCTTGCAAAGCCTACTGATACTGTTCATGGAGCAACTGTTTATTGAGCAACTATTATAAGCCAGGCATTGGGCTAAGGACCAGGGATACAGAGATGAACAAGCCCTCCTAAGAAGACAAACACTAAAAGACAAACTATAATATAACATAGCAGAGGTAGGACCAAGTGCCTTGGATGCTCAGAGGACTCAAGTGAAGTTGTGGAAGGAGAGTTTATGGGGAGATGGGATATTTGAGCTGGGTTTTGATGCCAGAAGAGGAGGTTGGAGGCACAGAGGCAGGCAAGAGTTGTTTTCCAGGTAGACAAACAAAAAGCATCAAAGGTCCTGGCAAGCCTAGAGAAGGAGGGAGAAGAGGGAAGGAGTGGCAGGAGCTAGTCCCTGTGCCTAACATGTTCAGCCTTGCCTGGCAGGCCCCTTCTTGTCATTCAGACCTTAGCTTCATGGTCACCTCCTCTGAGAGGACTTCCCTGACCACCCATCGGTCAGAGGGTCTCTAACCTACGTTAAGAGACCCCAGCATGTAAGTGTAATATTACATGTGTGTGTGGCTTAGGTTAAGCTACAAGCCAGGGGCTGCTAGCATTTCGATCAAGAATGAACAGTGCAGGGTGAGGCTTCATAGTTAGCCAGGAGACCTGTGTCTGGAGCGTCTGGTATTTGGGTCTAGATCAGTGAGCAGCACTTGGCTAAGCAGCCTAGCGAATGGATTTCTGAATGGATTTTTACTGGTAAATTAGAGGTGAGTTCTGTGAAATTTCCCAGATCTATGTGAGATGGTGCTGTGCGGGTGACCCTCTGCCCATCTGGGTTCAACTGCTTCTGAGATGGTCAGTATCCAATAGCTTGGCCACCACCCACCTCAAGTTCCATCTTTTCTTTCTTTCTGCCTCTTTTCTCTCCCACCACTGGAGCTTGCTCTGCTAAAAGCAGGTCTGACTGGGAGAGCTGATTCCCCCAATGGCAGGAGATAGGAGTCATTGGACAAATACCCTAGTCTCCCAGTCCTTTGGTGGAAAGACTCTGCAGTTTGCTTCACATGTATCTCAGAGGGTTCTTGGATGCCTTAAGGCACAGCCACTTACAGCAATGACTCTCCTTAGCAAACCTTTTGATGTCTCCCTTCGCTGTCTTTTTTATTTCCTATTTCATTTTCTCTACTCCCTCACTTGCATGTCCTGAAATCATCTCTGAAATAACATAATTATACCCATGGTCTTGTCTCAGGGTCTGCTTAGGGGGGATCCCAAGGTAAGACAATCGATGGGCCAGTTAAAATGTGTTGGAAACATTCTCCCCCATTTTGTATGCACAGAATAAAAGACACCAATGGAGTCCATAGGCTTTACCCACTGGGGTGTTACTCTAAGCCAATTCCCAAGTGGTGCTATCATCAACCAGCTGTAAATTCCAGAAGATTCTGGTTGTTGGTGGGCTATCAGGGTAGTAAGAATCCTGCCGCTAGAATCTTGGTGTTTGTTGGAGCACTTAAAAGGACAGAGAGCTGGGATTTCCTTGAGCCTACAGAACAAGTGTATAAACTGGTTTTGTGCTGGCCCTTGGAAAGTTTATGAAATTGATGAATATCTCTATGAGGGCATAATTTGGTCTGCAATTGCGTCTCTTATAACACCGTTGTGAAATCACGGGAGTAGCTAACACTCATCCTCTTTAAACTTCTTTAGCCACTCACATGGTCAACCAGAAAGAGCCTAAGAGTTGTCATTGACCAAATTGGCTATTATAGTTTACAAAACCACCTAAAGTAGCCTTCCATCAGCATTCATATAATCTTACTTTAATTGCCCAAATGATACTTATTTTAAAAAAAATTTTTTTAATCTATTTCTCCCATCCAAGTACTAACCAGGCCCGACCCTGCTTAGCTTCCGAGATCAGACGAGATCGGGCGCGTTCAGGGTGGTATGGCCGTAGACTTTAATCTATTTCTATATCCTCTCCAACTCCATCCCTTACTGAAAGGTAAGCTCCATATGTTTTCTATCTCTGTCTCCCCCAGGACATACAATCATACCTAGCACTTAGTAGTACAACAATGCCTGGCTCAACAAATGTTCTGCTAAATGTTGAAGAGTGATAGCAGATACAACTAAGGACAAATAATGAGGAACCTTATAGTCTCAAGCAGGGAGTTCACGCATTACTCTTCGAGCCTGTGATTCTTAGGTCATGGTCATGGACATATCTGACAATCTGAACAAAGCTATGAGCCACTGCCTTCCAGAAGAAATCCACACCTAATGATACACATAAAATTTTACCTGTGATTTCAAGGAATGTATAGACGCCAGTTTCAAAATTCCTCCTTCTACACATATACAAGCTTTCAAACAGATATGTGACAAATCCAGCTTGTGTGTTTGTGTGTGTGTGTGTGTGTTTAAGATTTTATTTATTTATTTCACAGAGAGAGTGAGAGAGCACAAGCAGGAAAAGCAGGCAGAGCAGCAGAGAGGGAGAAGCAGGCTCCCCACTGAGCAGGGAGCCTGATGTGGGGATCAATCCCAGGACCCTGAGATTATGACCTGAGCTGAAAGCAGTTTCTTAACCAACTGAGCCACCCAGGCACCCCCAGCTTGTGTTTTAAAATGATAACTCTCATGGTCATACAATGATGGAGAAGGAAGAAGCAAGAAGCTGGGAGATTAGTAGAAGGCCTTGAGGTAGGCCAAAAGGAAGAGGATGCGGGTATAGATTTAGGCAGTGCCAAGCAAATGGAGAGAAGGATGGGGATTTGGGGGAAACATTTCTAAAATAGCAACTGTAAGATTTGATCACTGACCAGTTGATGGAGGTGAGAGAGAGAGAGAGAGAAGAGGTTCTGGCCTGGGACTCTAGTGGATGATGACAAAGTGAATCATGGCAGAGATGGTGCATCCCTCCTTATGGTGAGGCCAAAGTGACAGCCTGAATTTCAGGACTGGGTCCTAACCATAGACTTTGTTCTGCCCTCAGGCTGCCCTGCAGGGAAATAGCCTGATGCAAAGGGGGTGAGCAGGAGAGAAGAAAACTGCTTCCTCTGTTTCTGAAAGTGCCACTTTTCCTTGGCACTAGCTTTCCCTCATTTTCTTGAATCTTTGTTGGAGGAGTCCACTCTCTAATATTGAAATGCATTTAAAATATGAAAGTCCAAGATGAACAGGTCAAAAACCTTACCTCTTCTTGGACACCTGTGGCCTAAAGCAGTCTTTGGCTCACACTGACTGCATAGCTATTGTTGAGTTGTTGGTGTGACCATGAGGGAGCCCCAGCCTGTGCACAGATCCCAGTCGCTCTCACCCCTTCAAAGACCTTCCTCATGTAATTCTCCCTCTCCTTTTTCAACACCATCAATCTTTGCCCTTCACCAGACTAGTTCAGCCATCATAGCAAACATGCTATTGTTTTTCCAATTTGAAAATACTCTTTCTGATCTCTCTTCTCAATGCAGTCTCTGTCCCTTGTCCTGCTTTATTGCAATGTTCCTTGTAAGAGTTGCCATATTTACTCTCTGTAATTTCTATTTTGCCCATCTCTCTTGAACCCATATATAACAGACTTTCCTTCTTACTATGACACCAAAAGGCCCTTATCATAATCACCAGTGGCCTCTATCTACATCATTAACACCACTGGTCAGTTGACCATCACAGTGTATGTAATTGAGCCTCTCTGTAACACGCTTGATGTAGTTGTTCACTCCCTCCTGGATATCACTAACTTCCCATTTTCTTGCTACATCTCTGGATGTGCCTTCCTAATTTCCTTTGCTGGTTTCCCCACATTTCCTGGACCTCTAAATGTTGGGGAAGCCTGGGGATCAGGCTCACCTTTTTTCTGCCTATATCTCCCCTAAAGATGTTCTCAGGTCTTATAGCTTTAAATATTTGCTAAGTGTTGATGCTTCCTAAATTTACATTTCCAGCCCAGCCCTCTCCCTTGAATTTCATATTTTTTTTACATCAATCATCTGATTCTGCTTGAGTAGCTACTAAACATTTCCAATTATTGTTGTTCAAAGTTGAGCTTCTAAAACCCTCTTCCTGGGGCACCTGGGTGGCTCAGTGGGTTAAAGCCGCTGCCTTCGGCTCAGGTCATGATCTCAGGGTCCTGGGATCGAGCCCCGCATCAGGCTCTCTGCTCCACAGGGAGCCTGCCTCCACTTCTCTCTCTGCCTGCCTCTCTGCCTACTTGTGATCTCTGTCTGTCAAATAAATAAATAAAATCTTTTTAAAAAAATAAAATGTGCCACTACACATCTTAGTAAATGGTTTTTTTCATTCTTCCAACAGCTCAGGCCAAAAACCTTAGAGTATCCTTGACTTTCTCTTTCTACCCCATATCGGGTCCTTTGGGCTCCTTCTCAGCACTTCCTCTTTTACACACTGATCCTTCCCTACCTAGATCGTTGTCATCTAACAAGTCTCCTTGCTTCTTTCACTGCCCTTCTTCTATCTATTCACCATACAGTAACTAGAGTGAACTTGGTAAATCATAAGTCAGTCATGTCGCTTTTAAGTTTTAAACCCTCCTATGGGCTTCCCGTCTTATTTAGAGTAAAAGCTAAAGTCCTTACAATGACCTCCAATGTCCTCCATAAATTGCCCCCAATTTCCTTTCTGACTTCATCTTCTCTTAACACTCCTATCACTTTGCTCCAGCTGCACTGGACTCCTTCTTCTTCCTTAAACATATTGGGTGTGCCTCTGCCTCATGACTTTGCATTTACTATTCCATCCACCCAGAATGTTCTTCTTCTGGATATTTGCATGACCTGCTCTCTCACCACCTTCATATCTTTATGAATATGTCACCTTCCCATTGAGACTTCAGCTGGACACCTTATATAAAATTATAACTCTCTCCCCTAAACATTCTCTATTCCTTTCTCCATGTATTTTCCCTATCACTTTTCATTATTAAACACATTGTATGTTTTATTTAATCATTTTGCCAATTTTCTGTCTTTCCTACTAAAATACAAGCATCACATGTACAGTGATTTTTGCTCTTTGCTTACTGCTGTATCTCCAGTGCCAAGACAGTGCCTGAAATTATAAGTGGAACCTCAATAAATATTGTTCAGAAAATGTTTACATTCTAGTTCTAGAACAGAGCCTAAATGAGTATCTGTTATATTCAGCTTCTCTCTACAGTGAAGTGGCTTGTATCAGACCTATGTACCCACAAAACAAAACAAAACAAATCTGAATGAAATACAGAACTCTGTTCGAGGGCACTAGAGAGCTTCCAAAATAGCCAGATATTGAGAGGATGTCTTGAAAAAAATATTAATCTCCCGGTTAGACCTCTGGCTAGTTAGTAAGAACATCAGGGGCACCTGGGTGGCTCAGTGGGTTAAGCCTCTGCCTTTGGCTCAGGTCATGATCTCGGGGTCCCGGGATCGAGCCCCGCATCGGGCTCTCCGTTCAGCAGGGAGCCTTCCTCCCCCGCTCTCCCTGCCTGCCTCTCTGTCTACTTGTGATCTCTCTCTCCTTGTCAAATAAATAAATAAAATCTTTAAAAAAAAAAAAAAGAAGAGTAAGAACATCAGGAGTAGCTCAAGACTTAAAAGGTCTCAGGCTAGCTCTGAGTAATCTCTGTCCCTAACTGGACTGAGGTGGTCTGCCCTGTCCTTACTGCCTTTTAGAGAATAGACTAAAACCGTTCTGCAGGAAGATAACTTTGTCCAGAGCCTCTATGATTGTTCTTACATAAATCTGTTACTGAATAAAGTTTCCTGACACATAAAGGAAGAGGACAAAGACCACAGAAACACATCCACACATAAGCCAAATATTAGCATTATTAGACATGGACTTTATTATTTTATTTTATTTTATTTATTTATTTATCAGAGAGGGCACAAACAGGGGGAGCTGCAGGTAGGGGGAGAAGCAGACTCCCTGTTAAGCAAGAGCCAGATGTGGGATTTGATCCCAGGACCCCGGGATCTCAACTGAGCTGAAGGCACCTGCTTAATCGACTGAGACACCTAGGTGTCCCTAGATATGGACTTTAAAATAACTGTGATAAAAACATTCAAGAAAGTAATTGTTGGGGCGCCTGGGTGGCTCAGTGGGTTAAAGTCTCTGCCTTCAGCTCAGGTCATGATCCCAGGGTCCTGGGATCGAGCCCCACATCAGGCTCTCTGCTCGGCAGGGAGCCTGATTCCTCCTCTCTCTCTGCCTGCCTCTCTGCCTACTTGTGATCTCTGTCTGTCAAATAAATAAATAAAATCTTAAAAAAAAAAGAAAGTAATTGTCAAGATGGAGAATTTCATCTGAGAATTGGAATATGTCAATAATATTGAATAACATTGATGATTCTACCACTGAAGAAACAATGTCAAATAAAAACTCAATACACAGATTTAACAGCATAATGGACGAAACTGAGACGATTATTTTACTGGAAGCTGGGTCAGTAGAAAAAAAATCAGATTGAAACACAGAATGAAAGAAAAAAGGCAAAAAGTCATGAGTATGGTGAAAACTTCTGGGACTTGTAGTCCCAAAAGTTGAGAAGCAAGAGAATTACTTGAAGAAATAAAGACCTAGAATTTTCAAAATTGATGAATTTCAAACCAAGTATTCAAGAAGTACTACAAGCCCCAAGCAGGATAAATATAAATGAAATCATACCCAAGCACATTCTACTCAAACTTCTGAAAATTAAAAACAAAGAGAACTTCTTAAAAACAGCCGAGAAAAAAGAGACATTACACTTAAAAGAGCAACAATAACTCTGACAACTGACTTCTTCACATAAATTGTAGAAGCAAGTACACAAGGAATGTCATCTTTAAAGCGCTTAGAGAATATAACAACCAACCTAGGATATTCATTGAAAATATGCTTTAAAGTGAAGGCAAAATAAAGATGTTTTTAGGAAAATACGTATTTCATTGCAATCAGACCCACAGTAAAATACTTCAGGTAGCTCAAAAAGAAGGCAAAATTTCCTACATATAGACATGGAAATGAAGGAAAGGATTATGGAAAATGAAAAGGGCAGATATGTGGATAAATCTAAAAAAATGACTACAAAAAACAACATTATGATAGAACAAGCAAACAAAAAACAATCAATGAGAATGCAGAAGCTCTGCCAATATGATTAACAAACTTGAACTAATTGATATATATTGGACATTTTATTCAACAACTTCAGAATATACCATTTTCTAAAGTACCCTTGAAATGTCTACAAAATTGACCATATGCTAAGTTATAAAAGCAACTCACAACAAATTCTAAAAGACTAAAATAAATCAAACTATTTTCTCTGATCTCAGTGTAAACCAGAAATCAATAACACAAATATAACTAGATAACCCCCACATGTTTAGAAATCCAGTACATTGAGTAAAACACTACTAAACAACCAATAAGTGAAAGAATAAACTGCAATGGAAATTAGAAAATATTGATAATTAAATGATAATAAAAATGTGGTAAATCAAAAATTACAAGGTGAATTTAAAACTAATATTTAGAAGAAAATTTGTAACCCTGATTGTTTATATTATAAACAAGAAAGACTGAAAGCAAAATGACCTAAGAATTCATCTCAAGATTTTAAAAATCAAGAGTAAATTAAGTCCCAACAAAGTAGAGAAATGAAATAATGGAGAGTAGGGCAGAAATTCTTCTTCTTCTTTTTTTTTTAAGATTTTATTTATTTATTTGACAGACAGAGATCACAAGTAGGCAGAAAGCCAGGCAGAGAGAGAGAGAGAGAGGGAGAAGCAGGCTCCCCGCCAAGCTGAGAGCCTAATGCGGGGTTCCATCCCAGGACTCTGAGATCATGACCTGAGCAGAAGGCACAGGCTCAACCCACTGAGCCACCCAGGCACCTGAGTAGAAATTTTTAAATAGGAAATAAATGTGGATAAGAGAAAATCAACAAAGCCAAAAATTGATTCTCAGAAAAGACTAATAAAATGATAAATCCTTAGCAAGATTTGTCCTGTCCCCTGCATGCATGCACGGACACGCACATACACTCTCTCACACACACACACACACACACACACACACACATATATATCTCCTGTCCCCCCCAAATATATACATATATTTCAGGAATAAAATGAGGAACACCATTATAAATCCTACAGACTTTAAAAAGATGAGAGGAGATTATAATATTTTTGTGCTGATATAGTAGAAAACTTAAATGAAAGGACAAATTTCTTTAAAAATAAAACTTAAAACTCAACAAAAAATGGAAAATCTGAATAATTCCCTTTATGTATTAAGGGATTTAAACCTATAATTTCCAGGCCCAAATGGCTTCGTTATTGAATACTATCAAAGATTTAAGGAAGAAATAAAGTACCAGAGGTGCTTTATTTTGCCTTCACCTTGCTCAATCAGTTGAGTATCTGCCTTCGGCTCATGTCATGATCCCAAAGTCCTGGGATGGAGTCCCATTTCATGCTCTCTGCTCCTCAAAAGCCTGCTTCTCCCTCTTCCTGCTGCTCCCCCTGCTTGTTCTCTCTCTCTCTCTGTGTCAAATAAATAAATAAAATCTTAAAAAAAAAAAACCTTAAAGAAACAAAATACCAATCTTACCTAAACTCTTTCAGGAACTAGAAAAAGAGGAAACACTGCCCAACTTGTTATCTGGGGGAAAACATAATTTAGCCATTATAATCAGATACAAAATATAATAAGGAAATTACAAAAAATAAAAATACAGGCTCATATGCCTCAAAAATATAGATGCAAAAAATCTTAAATAAAATACTTGCCAATTGAACCCAGAACTATATAGAAAAGAAAACACATCACAACTTGTTAGGATTATTACAGGAAAGCAAGGTTATTTTAACATTCAAAAAAAAATCAATGTAACTCACTATATTTGCAGAGTTAACTGTCTGAAAAATAATTTGATAAAATTTATCCCATGATTTAAAAAAACCCAAACAAACCTCTTAGCACACTAAGAATAAATGGAAACTTCCTTATACTTTAAAAATGGGTATCTACAGGGGTGCCTGAGTGGCTCAGTCGGTTGAGTGTCCAACTCTTGGTTTCCACTCAGGTCATGATCTCATGGGTCATGAGATAGAGCCCCACATTGGACTCTCGTGCTTGGTGCAGAGTCTGTTTGAAGATTCTCTCTCTTTCTGCTCCTGGCCCCACTTGCATTCATGCATGTTCTCTCTCTGTGTCTCTCAAATAAATAAATATTTTAAAATAAAATAAAAATGAATATCTGTAAAAAATCCTACAAAAACGCCCTTTTATTAAACCATATATTACTGAAAAACCTTCTTCAATACAGAGAGGAAGAGTAAGAGGGAGAGGGAAATTGGAAATGAGACAAGGGTATCCACTAAAATTACTTCTGTTGAATATTTTACTGGGGTACTGGTCAGAGTAATAAATAAGGCATGGAAAAGAAATAGAAAATATAAGAATTAAAAATGAAATAAAATTGTCACTTTTGGCAGGCAACATGATTGCCTAAGTAGAAAATACAAAATAAACACACATATAAACTATTAGAACTAAAAAGTGAATTTAATAAGAATTCCAGATATAAAGTCAATACACAAGCCAATTGTACCTCCCTATATTGGAACAAAACAATTAGAAAATGTATCTTTAAAAAACATACCATTTACTATTTACAAATGGAATTTTAAAAATCACATTCCTAAAAGTAAATATAACAAGAGATGTGAAAAATTTTACTTAGAAAATTACAAAAAGTTATTGAGAGAAAATAAAATCCAAATAAATGGAGGGGTATACAATGTTTATGAATTATAAGAGTCTATATTGTAAAGAGGTCAATTGTTCCTATGAAATGATCTCTATTTTCAGTGTAATTCCAATCAGATAACCAGCAGCTTTTTAAAGAAATTGACAAGCTGATTCTAAAATTTATATGGAAATGCAAAGGCTCAATAAGAGCCAAATAGTGTTGAAGTAGAAAAACCAAACTTAAGGAGCTATAAGCAGGTATCAAGAATTTTTATAAATTTCAAGTAATTAAGACAGTGTGTACACTTGTAAATAATACATGGGTCAAAGAAGAAATCTAAAAAGAAATATTTTTAATTTCTTAAATTTATTTGAGAGAGGGAGAAAGAGCATGGGTGGGGGAGTAGCAGAGGGACAGGGACAAGTAGATTCCCCACTGAGGGCAGAGCTCAACTTGAGACTCAATCCCAGCACCCTGAGATCATTATCTCAGCTGAAGTCAGATACCTAACCGACTAAGCCATCCAGGTGTCCCTCCAAAGAAATTTTAAAATACTTTGAATGAGATGAAAATGAAGAAACAACTTACCATAATTTGTGGGATAGAGTGAAAGCAGTGCTCAGAAGGAAATTTTTAACACTGAATGCACATATTAGAAAAAGAAAGAGAAACATCTAAAATCAGTAATCTAAGTTTTCACTTTAGAAATCTAGGAAAAGAAGCACAAATAAAATCCAAAGTAAGCAGAAGAAAAGAAATAATAAAAATTAGAGCAGAAATCAATGACACTGGAAACAGGAAATCAAGAGAAAAATCAATGAAAACAAAAGCTGGTTTTTTAAAAAGATCAATAAAATCAATAAGCCTCTAGCCAAGTTATCTAAGAAAAAGGAGAGAGGGGGATGCAAATTACTAATATCATAAATGAAAAATGATACATTACTACAGGCCCTATGGACACTAAAAGAATAATCAAAGAATATTATCAACAACTCTACGCCCACAAATTTGATAACCAAGATGAAATGGACCAACTGCGAAAAAAAAAACCCACAATCTGCCAAAACTTACAAGTTTTGTAAGAAATAGACAGTCTGAATAGGCCTATTTCTATTTAAAAATTAATCAATAAATAATAACTTTCTAAAACAGAAAACACCAGGTCCAGATGAGTTCACTGGTGAATTTTACCAAACAGTTAAGGAAGGAATAACACTAATCCTCTAAAATCTATTTCAGAAAATAGGAGCAGATGGAATACACCCTAACTCATTCTTTGAGATCAACATTACCCTAATATCAAAATCAGACAAAGACATTACAAGAAAAAATATTGGTATTGGTACAAAGATAGAAAACTAGATCAATGGAACAGTATAGAGAAACAGATCCACACACATGGGGTTACTTGATTTATGACAGCTTAACCTCCATGAAATAGGAGACAGTTGCCTTTTCAATATATGGGACTGGGTCAATTGGATATCCATTCACAGAGACCATTTCCAGATTGAATAACTAAATGTAAAAGGTAACATAATAAAGCTTTTCCCAGAAAAACAGGGGAATATCTTTATAACCTTGGAGGAGGCAACATGTAAAGTTACATCTTCACAGTTTCCAGGATTAGGATGCGGACATCTTGGGGAGGCCATTATTCAACCCATCACAGTGTCTTTCAATGAACAAAAGTTTTTGTCTGTAATAGGCTCTCCAGAGAGATAGAACCAATCGGAGATATATGTATATTTTTGTGGAAAGAGACTTTTTAATAAGGAAATGGCTTATGTGATTATGGAAGATAACAAGTCCCAAGATCTGCAGGGTGAGTTGGTCAGCTGGAGATCCAGAAGAGCCGGGGGTATAGTTCTACTCTGAAAGCTGGCAGGCTTGAGACCCAGGAAGAGCTGAGGTTTCCATTCAAGTCCGAAGGCAAGAAAAAGCCAATGTTCCAGCTCCAGGGCAGTCCTGTAGGAGAAATCCCTTCTTTCTCAAGGGACCATCCGCCTTTATGTTCTATTCAGGCCTTCAACTGATCAGATGAGGCTCACCCATATTCAGGAGAGAAATCTGCTTTTGGCAGTCTATCTGATTTAAATGTTTATCTCATCCAGAAACCCCCTCATAGAAATGTTTCGGAATAATATTTGGCCAAATATCTGGGCACCCCATGGTCCAGCCAAGTTCACACATAAGATTAATCATCACAGGTCTATAGTCCATTTTGAGTTGTTTTCTGTGTATGATGTGAGGTAAGAAGAATTGAGTTTTTAGTGTTTTGCCCCCCACCCCCAGTGGATATCCAGCCATTCCAGCACCATTTGTTGAAAATACTGTCCTTTCCCCATTGAAAAACTTGGCACCTTGGCAGAAATATCAGCCGACCATATATGTCTATGGGTCTACATATGAACTCACCATTCTATTTCACTCATCACTATGCCTATCCTTATGCCAGTATTTTATGCTGTAGCTTTTAAGTCTTGAAATATGGTAGTGTAACTCTTCCAACTTTGTTCTTTTATTGTTTTGGTTTATTATGAGGCCTTTGCCTTTTCATGTAAGTTTTACATTTGCCAATTTTGATTTTAAGTAAGACTAATGATACTTTGATTGGAATTTCATTAAATCTATAGATTGATCTGGGGGCAAAACTGGCATCGTTGAGTTCTCCTTTATAATAACATCCTAACTATTAATCTTAGGATCCTTGTTGTTGATGATATTTATAAAAAATGATAAAAAAGAAAAATAGGTATAATTTATTGAAGTCGGCCTTGTACACATACTCTTTTGATATAATTTCACTTAATAACCCCAGAAATCCTATGTGACAGGTATTATTGCCCTTGTTTTTTAAATTTATAGTTGAGAACTGAGATTCTGAGAAGTAAAGTAACTGGCCTGAAGTTACAATGTTAGCAAGTGGCAGAGTTAGGATATGAACCTACAACTTCTTGCCTCCAAAATCCAGCCCTTTTCTTCAAAAACCCTAAGGCTATTTTACATTATATTCCTCATCCCCGGCCACCTCCTGATCTGACTTCAACTCCCACCTAACTGACTCCCTAATTAACATTTACTAAGTCCCTACAATGTGTGCCTGGCTAGGTGATTTTCACACAGTATCTCATCTCCTCCCTCAAAGAGATACACAGTCGTACATCTCTATGTTCACTTGCATGGAAATATGTACTTTTTCCATAGGAGCCCCCCATGACAAGGTTCTGCCCACCATCCACAGTGCCCTGAAAGGCAGAGACCAGCTGAGAGGGAGTTGCTGGACGTATCTACCTCCCCGACAGCCAGTCCCAGGCCTATGGTGTTTCAGGAACTTTTCGCTCAGCTCACCTGTCTGCTTGCTCATAGTAGAAGGGGTTGCAGATTCCCATTTTAGGATGTATGATTTGGTCCTTTCCTCTGACTTTCGACAAATAAGCAAACCTGCACCAACCAGCCAAGATGAATTGCAGAGGACCCATCTCTAAACGTGGGAAACCAGCAGTGCTATTTTTAGGTAACCCACTTGCTCTGCTATCTCACCCCTCTGTGGATAGATTCCTTCTGCTTGCACAGGAATCACCTGGAGGAAGCAGTTTTTCTGTACACTCTTTCCTTCCCAGCCACTCTGGTGTGTCTTCCCATCCCTCCCCATGGCATCCCCATGCCCAGGCCCTCAGATCTCAGCCTCGTTCTTGAAGGAGTGAGGTGGAAAGCGCTACTACCTCTCCTCTGATCTCCATTTGTAGCAGGAGTAACACCTTCTGTAGTCTTCACTTGTTTAATGTCAAAAGGGAACCTGGCTACATGCAGGGTAAAATGGCATCATGGAGGACACTGTCATCTTTCTGCCATGCTTAGCAGGGACTCCTAGGCTGTCTGGTGTGTTACTAAAAATCACAAAAACATTAAGAGGCAGGTTGGATGCCAGCCAGAAAAGATAGCGTTGTTCTGGGTATTTACTCCCTCATTCAGCAAATATTCATGGAAAATTCATCATTAGGTCCCTGATACACTATTGAGTGCAGGGGACACAAAGATGAGTAAGACAGAGTCCTTGGCCTCAAGAAACTCACAAGCTAGTACACAAGCTCCAAATAACTATTTTAACAGCAGGAGGAACAAAAACAAAGAGCTTTGAGGAAAGAAACAACAAGGAAGAACAGGCCTCAGAGGCAGGAGGCCTACTCAGAGCAGTGGGCCACTCTGTGGTCCAACTCTGCTTATGAAGGGGTGGAGGGAGGTGGGCAGACCTGCCCAGGAGAAGGCATGGCTGTGGGCCCTTTCACACAGCTGCTGATTCCCTGCCCTGTCTCTAATGAAAATAGACGTAAGGAAGTGGACAAACTCCACACAGGTGCAATGTAGACGGCTTCGTATCGCCACCAGAATGGGTTGTCCAACCCCACTTTGGGGTCTCTAAGATAGGGAACTAGGTGACAGCCTCAAAGTCTCAGCTCTCAGGGAAAAAGGTGGTACCCTTCCTGCAGAATAGTTCAAGTTCCTGCCTGTGACATACTGAAGAACACGCCTTGAGAACTTCATGGCGGAATCAGGGAATGCAGGCAAAGGAACACGAAAGAAGATGATATAAATTGTCCAATGTGCATTATCCACTGAGCAGTGGTCAAGGGCAGGCAGGGCAGGAGTCAGGGTAACCTTGGGTTCAAAACTCAACTTCATCACTTTTTACTTGCTGTGTAAAGATATGGGCAAGATATTAAACCCCTCTGGGCCCCAATCTTCTCATCTATAAAAAAAGGGCTAAAATACCTTCCCCAAAGTTATGAGAATCAATGAGGCAAATGGATGTTAATGTCCTTGTCCCTTTCTCATACTTGTGCAGTGAATGAATGAGGGCAGTGTTACTGACAGGTAGGAAACACTCAAAAAGTGCCTCTTGTCATTATTACCACCACCCAAAGTCCTACCCTATGGATGCCAGTCCCACCCAGGGCTTACCTGTGACTGGCCATACTGTGCATGTTTTCAGAGCATTGTAAGACAGCCATGGAAAACAAGCACTAAGCGCAGGTCTCGGCCATAGGCTGTCCGCTAATCAGCATGTTGCTCCTCTTGCGTCCTGTCCTCCTTGGACTCTGGACCCAGGTCTCCTTCTGAATTCCAGCCAACAATTTTCTACAAAGAGCAGAAAGGATCCTGGCCTGTAGCTCTCCATCTCTGTTCCTCTCCCCTCCTCCCTGCTTTATTTTGGCCCAGGAACGTGTCCCCAGCATGTCAAC
The DNA here is from genome assembly GCF_902655055.1 of Lutra lutra. NCBI lineage: Eukaryota > Metazoa > Chordata > Mammalia > Carnivora > Mustelidae > Lutra > Lutra lutra. The sequence goes on from NC_062284.1 coordinate 131,071,932, forward strand.
AGCAGTGGGAAGTAACCTAATTAGTAGTTATTTGATAGACTGCCCACCCTCATGTCCCACTGGCAATCCAGCAGCCTTTTCTGCAGACAGGAAAATATTTCCTTGCTAATTAATCTGAGCACAGGGATTTAAGTTTGGACCAAGGCAGGGAAATCCATCTCCACGAGTCTTGTTCAATTGCATCTGTTTCCCTGCAATCATTTCCTTCCCCCTGACTCCCCCTGCTCCAACCCACCCCTCTCGCATCTCATCTTCTACCTTTATTAAGGCTGGTTACCCTGATGACTTTCGCATATGCCCCCCGTGGCCCCTCTCATGAAGAGGCTGTTCTCTGAGGACATGATTTGGGTTGATTTTCCTCCAGCATCAGGTGCTGCCCAAGGATAGGCGAGTTCACGCCCCTCAGCTCAGAGTGGATGAGACACCAGTGGCCCTGTCTATTCTGCTCCCAGGCCCCATCAGAATAGCACACACCTCACTGCAGTGCCCCCTGCCCCCGCAATCCACACTCCCAAACAAATACAGACATCTCACTGTCATTTTAAATAAGGTTCAGCTTCTGTCCCTGGGCCCTGCCCTGGTCCTCTGTAGAATTGTCTATTTGCATCCAAAGAGGTTCCTAAGAAAGGGGCAACCACACACATCATTTCACACATGTTTTCTCCCTAGTAGCTTCTGCCCTGTCTGCTTATGCCTCCAGAATGCATAATGGATAAGGGCGGCTGGAAGGGGGACTTGGTGTTGATGGGTGTCTGTGAAGGGAGGGAGGGTCATCTAAAATGAGGTGGTGGTGAGTTCATTTCTGTTGGATGAGCTTGGGATCAATGGGAAGAAAGCTGCCTTTGCCCAATATTAACTTATTAGACAAGCACAAATATTTCATGTGTTCATATGTTGTAATGTAGCAGAAGACCTATTGTTTTTGTTTGTTCAGCATACTCTTTTTTTGTGGTAACTTCCCTCCAATTTTGCATTGGAGGATCGTCCCATGCCCATCTCTTATGGCAGTGGTACTGTCAATAAGGAGACTTACCCTAGGCCAACAGGATGCTCTCTCCATGGTGCTGAGTCTTGAACCAGGTGCCCCAAAGGCTGTAAACAGTCAAGCACACCCAGAACTTTAGCTGCCCTAGCTCTTGGTCTCTCTGAGGCTTGGCCCTTCCTGCAAGCTCCTCCATCCTTCCAGTACATTCCAGTTTTACTTAGGGTTGTTTGGTCAATTTCTATTGTTTGCAACCAGACAACCATGGAGATGACGAGTACATGACCTGGACAGTCTAAACCTCCCTTCCCCCTCTTATTTCCTAAGAGCAGGTTGGTGCGAATGTTCTTTATTCAGAGGTGGGGTGATTTTATTATTTTTTTAAAGATTTTATTTATTTATTTGACAGACAGAGATCACAAGTAGGCAGAAAGGAAGGCAGAGAGAGAGAGGGAGGGAAGCAGGCTTCCCGCTGAGTAGGGAGCCCAGTTCAGGGCTTGATCCCAGGACCCTGAGATCGTGACCTGAGCTGAAGGCAGAGGCTTAACCCCCAGAGCCACCCAGGTGCCCCAGGTTGGGTGATTTTAGAAGGAAATCATGAAATAGGAGGCTGGAGGTTAACATTCCTCTTTCCTTATCGTACGCCTGAGTCTCTTTCTTCTCAAACTGTTTCTTGGACACTTTTTCCACCTTCTTTAGGAAACATAGCCCACACAGGAAAGGCTTTCTCTCCTGGCTCCATCCTTCCTGTCTCTGTGCAATGTCCCCTGGTCTGAGCCTGTTATTCTGGAGTAGTAGACCAAGCCCTGATAAGATGGTCAGGATCAACTTGAATCCACCTCGGTGCAATCCCGCCCAAATTGGGAGGACAAAGGGACTCTGGGCCCTGTGGTGGATGCAGGTCCTTCTGGGTAAAACCCCTCTTCAGTAGCTAAATCGGTGTAAGCTGCAGGGAAGGTGGCTTCTTTCTCCTGGCCCATTAAAGTAGACATTTACATAGTTCCCCAAAAGATTAATTTGGATTTGGTGCTTTCTAGTATCTGAACAAGGTATTTGTTTTCTTTCTTGCTCCATCTGGGTCCCAGCTATCAAACAAATGCACTATGCTGGGCTTAACATTGGTTTTTATTGTTCTCAAGGATGAGTTCCGGACCCACTAAATTCTAAAGGTTCCACAGCCTCCCTCTGGGAGGCTTTGTCAATTCTTACAGAGATGAAAGGAGTCATTAAAAATGAGGAATAATTTCATAATAACAAATTTATGTTATCACTAATTCTAGGAGAGAAACAGCAGAATTTCACTATTTAAAGAGAATGCCAATTAATCCAGATTGGTTCCACTTACCTCCAGTGCTAGTAAGGTCAAATCTGGATCACTTTCTTGTTGTGTATAAAGTCCTGCCAACCCTCGAGGCAGGGCCATGTTCTACACCATCTGAGACTTCCTTGACTTGGAAGCATTTCCTGAGGACACCAGCAGGGATTATTTTTACCTGCTCAGAGCCCACAATTCCCCTGATGCCACTACTTTCCTTGGCTACCATCGACCTAAAGAATAAAGCTCCTCTAGTCCTGCAGAACATATAGTTTCCATTGTTCTCTTGGAGAAGGACTCCTAAGAGGGAAGAAAAATTTTCCAGGGTGTGTTTGAAAATCTCTTTTCACCAAGTTGTTACTTTAATCTCAGTCTCAATCTTTGTCTGAGGTGACGCGAGAAAGCTGTGTAAGTTCACTTGATGACCTAAGAAACCGAGTGGCATGCAGCAAAGAGGTTAAGGACACAGGATCCAGAGTCTAGCCGCCTAGGTCCAAATGCTGGCTCAGCTATTACTTGCTGCATGGGTTATCTACTGCTGTCTAACCAATAATCCCCACACTCAGCAGCTTCAAATAACGTATTATCTCACAGTTGTATGGGTCTAGGACTCACCTAGCTGGGTCCTCTGGCTCAGAATCACTCAAAAGCCTACAGGCAAGGTATCCAGCCAGCTGTGGCAGTCAGCTTGAGTCTCCACTGGGAGTGGGTCACCTCCCAACTCGCTCACATGGTTGTTGGCAGGTTTCAGTTCCTCGTGCGCTGTTGGCCCATCCTAAGTCCCTGAGGCTTCTCCACTGGGCAACGCACCTTGTGGCAGCTTGCTTCATCAGAGTAAGTGACCCAAGAAGAGCTGGGAAGAGAGGGGATGGAGGGAGTAAGCATGATAAAGGGCACAGTCTTCTGTGACCAAATTTCTAAAGTGGCATCCCATCACTTTTGTCATATTCTGTTCATCAGAAGCAAGTCACTAGTTGTAGCTTACACCTAAGGATGCACAGGGGTATGAATCCCAGAGGTAGAGATCGGTGAGGGCATCTTAGAGGCTGCCTACCCAACTCATCATTTGACTTTGGCAAGTTATCCAACCTCTCAGTGCTTCCGTCTCTCCATCTGTAAAATGTTGGTAATTAAGAGCACCTAGCCTCTGGAGATAGTGTGTGGATTAAGTATATGAATGCAGGTAAAGAACTCAGAGTAGTGCCTGGGAGGAGTATGTTCTCAATACATGCCATCAGTTGCAAATATTAGAGGACAGGACAAATAACAGAATGGGTTTGAGATCCTAGTGGGTACCCATCAGACTAGGTTCCTGCCTGTTCTGCTGTTGTAGCAGATGACTTTCCAATAGCACAGAGAGGGAGGTGGGTGGGTGCAGGTTGATAGGTCATAAGGATGGGATGTTGGGACAGCAGGGCGGGGGTGTGGGTGGGGGAGGAACCTGGCAAGCTAGGCTATTCCTGGAGCCCAGATCTTTGCCTTCTAAATGGGCCCAGTGTTCGGGTTTTCTTACTGGGGGCATCTATGTATTTTGAGCCTTTCCTATGTACTAGGAACTGTGCAAAGGGCCCTGCAGGCATCATCTCATTTAATCTTCATGACATCCCTGCCAACCAGGTACTGTTACTACCCTCAATTTACTGACAGTGCATACTCCTATGCGGAGGATTGTAAATTAGGGATTTAGAGATTGAACAGTGAAGTGCAGAGAGGATAAGAAACTTGCCTGGGGTCACACAGCTCTGAAGTGGCATAGTGAGGAGTCAAATCCAGGTCTGTCTGGCTCAAAGCTTGTATCCAGTGGATTAACAGGCAGGGGCCACCAGAGAACAGAGAACACACTCACAGCATCTCCATTGTCTCATGCTTTGAATCTCATGCCCTGGCCTCCTCAGCGTGACAAGCAGGTTCTCTTGTCTCTCTGGATCTGCACATGCCCCTATCCAGCCTCCTCTCTTCCACCCCTACCACCCAAACATAGCCTTACTAGGGTCGAGCTCCGGACAACCAGCCTCAGCCCCCTCGGCTCCTCAAACTGCCTGTTTTGTTTTTTTCTTAAAGATTTTTATTTATTTATTTGAGAGAGAGACAGTGAGAGAGAGCATGAGTGAGGAGAAGGTCAGAGGGAGAAGCAGACTCCCCATGGAGCTGGGAGCCCGATGTGGGACTCGATCCCAGGACTCCAGGATCATGACCTGAGCCGAAGGCAGTCGTCCAACCAACTGAGCCACCCAGGCGTCCCCAAACTGCCTGTTTTAACAGCAATCTCAACATCACCACGAAACCCCTATGTTGCTCCTATAGATTTCTTGCAGTGAGCACAATCTGGCTCCACACGCTTTCCAAAGTCACCTTTCTTCTCCACCCTCACGTTAAACCTCTTTCTTGAGATCATATTCATCTATCTTGAGTTCATGAACTGGCCTCGTTGACCCCTAATCCTTTGAACATCACTAAGACCTTCCCTCTCACCGACCACTAGGTCTAGACCCTCTAGCACACAGCCCCACACACCAGCAGGATGCTGGATGCCCTGACCGGTGACCCTCCTGGAGGAGAGGAGAATTTTCTCTGCCCTCTCTCCAAGATGGAAGAGAAGGCCAAAGGCCCAGAGGAGGGACAAGAGAATGATGGAGACCTCGGTATAGACAGGAGGGGAGAGAGTGTGCTCCAGGGGGGCTATAAATTCCCTTCTAATTCCAAATAATTCCGATTACACGGATGAGTAGTTTTCAATCAGGAAGATAATCTCAGAGATAGATGGCGGGATAATTGTTCGTAGCGCCGACGTAAATATTGTGTCGTTTCTATTAATCTCTGCGAATCGGCTGTCAGAGGTGTCACTCATTCATCACAACAAATTAAAAATAAAATTTTAAGAGAGAAAGTCACGCCTGGGGGTGAGGTGGAAGAGGCTGGAGTCGCTGCAGGAGCTGTGAATAAGACGGGGAGGTGTAGCCAGCAAGCTGTTGCCAGAAATAAATTTGGTTTACCTATTTAATATATTTATTTATGAAAGCAAATGGTAACAAGGGCTGTAGATCTCTATTAACCTCCCTATAGGGTGTGCACATACATGAGCATGGGCATGTGTGTACATGTAAGGGGGGAGGGAGGCTGTCCTGTTCATATGGCCCTGAAGTGAGACTGATCTTCAAACCCATCTGGAGCAGAGCCTGTACATCCTGGAGGCAGGTCACCAGAGTTCTGCACACTCTGGCCTCACCCAGCCAATAAGGGGGGGTGGGACATGGGGAGATCTGGGCAGGTCTGACCCCCATTCATGCAGAGATTAACATGGAGAGAAGCAGTAACTGGACCCACAGTGGTGTTTCTGAATCTGGCTAGGGATGTTCTGCAATGTTGTGGGCTTGCAGCGTTACTCGGAGACCTGGAGGCATAAAGCCAGAGTAGACTCTTTGGAGATATACCCAAGAGGTAAAAGCTCATTCTTTTCTTTCTTTCTTATTTAGATTCCTCAAAGTATGGGGTCCCTCCATGAGAAGGCACACTATTCCCAGAACCTTCCCCTCTATGCCATGCCCCCTCCATGCTAAACTTCATGGCTGTAGATACATTAAGACACGAGGGGAATTTTGCTCCTGCAATGAAGCACGTTCTCTAGGATCATGGTAAAATGATCAGCTCTATTCATCATACATGTACTTATTTATAATGATTATAAGTTCACACATACTTCCAGAATGGATTTGAAAAAACTTACCAAAATGCATACAAATGCCAGTGTGTAAGTTCATTGGGAGCAAGTCCACAGGCCCCAAGACCAAGCCTATTGTCCGTCACATGAAATGCATTCAGCCCACCCATGTTTGTTGAATTAGAGTCAGCGGATGGAAATCAGGGTGAAATTAAGAAAGAGGTAGAGTAAAGTCTGACATGGATTCAGTGCCCAGAAATATATACTAGAATATCACACACAATATCACACACAACCGTTTGAACTGGGTAGAAAATTTGGAGTTAAGTTCCCTAGAGATGAAGCAAGGAAGGAAAATTCTCAATGTTCCTATGATAGTGTTCCTCAGCTGTTCGATAGAAGCACAACAAGGGTTTGAGAGGAATTTCTCCTGAGGCCCATCAAGAGGGCACCGAGCAATAAAGGAATCAAGCTCGTGTGGGTCTTTTCTCTTGGTTTTATGGGTTCCCTCAGAGGGAACTCTTCCACTCTCCAGCTTGGGTTGTATCAAATCTGACTGCTGGAGTCCTGGAGTCCTGACAGAGCCAAATGGGGAAGGGGCAGAGAGGATTAACTTTTGGTGTGCACACTGCCCCTAATCCTCCTGTTATCTACACGTGGGGTCCCTGTCCCAGACGCAAGAGTTCAGAGCCTTTCTGGCTGTTTCCCTAGAAAATAAATCTCTCTTCTCTCTTTGGGGTGGGGTAAAGAAATCCCTTGCTGACCCATCCAGATGGGTGGTCAAAAGTTTATTATTCCACATTTAAACCAGTCCTCTGTTTTTAGTACCATCTATCTACTCATTTTCAAGAGACCTGGTGCCTCTGACACCTAAGTTTTTCTGGGGTTCTGCTCAACCTGTCCCTGGGCTCCTCTCTCAAACCCCTTCCTCAACCACTACTCTAGACTTAGGCTTCAAGGTTCCCTGAAGTCAGTAACCACTGTTCATTTGTTTTCTCACTTCCAGTATTTAATTGCTATCATGTCCTCCTCATTCTCTTTGTCCTTATGGATCCACACCTCTTGAAAATCCATTTACTACCCATTTAGCTGGGTTGGGGAAGGAATGGTAATAAATGTGTTTCTGTTTGCTATACATAATCCTGGGTCTCAACAGTTTTCTTATAATAAATATGCTTGTGTTTTTTCTATAGCCAATGTGACTGACAGAGCTGTGCCTTCACCAGCCTGTCTTCTCTTCTTAGGCACTCAAGGAGACTGGACTTCCCAGTCTCCCTCATCACTTGGGATCAAATAGCTGAGTTTTCAGGAATGGGAATGTAAGGTCAATGAATTATGCTCACTTGTTCCCTTCCCCCCAGCCTCTTCATCCTCAAGAATGAAAGAAATCAGAAATAGCTGGGGAGCCAGGCAGAAGCAGCCTGGATCCCTGAGTCTGTTTTGGAGGGGGAACCACCTGACCCACATCAGACTGTGAGGTAAACACAAGTCAAGCTTTACTGTGCGAAGCTCTATCATCATTAGCCATCAGGGAAATACAAATCAAAACCAGATTGGGATACCACCTTACAGCAGTTAGAATGGCAAAAATTAATAAGGCAAGAAACAACAAATGTTGGAGAGGATGTGGAGAAAGGGGAACCCTCTTACACTGTTTGTGGGAATATAAGTTGGTGCAGCCACTTTGGAAAACAGTGTGGAGAGTTCTCAAAAAATTAAAAATAGAGCTACCCGATGACCCAGCAATTGCACTACTGGGTATTTACCCCAAAGATACAGGTGTAGTGAAAAGAAGGGCCATATGTACTCCAATGTTCATAGCAACCATGTCCACAATCAGCAAACTGTGGAAAGAGTCGAGATGCCCTTCAACAGATGAATGGATAAAGAAGATGTTGTCCATATATACAATGGAATATTACACAGCCATCAGAAAGGATGAATACCCAACTTTTATATCAACATGGATGCGACTGGAAGAGATTATGCTGAGTTAAATAAGTCAAGCAGAGAAAGTCAATTATCATATGGTTTCGCTTACTCATGGAACATAGGAATAGCATGGAGGACATTAGGAGAAGAGAAGGAAAAGTGAAGGGGGGGAAATCGGAGGGGGAGACGAACCATGAGAGACTGTGGACTTTGAGAAACAGAGGGTTTTGGAGGAAAGAGGGGTGGAGGGATGGGTGAGCCTGGTGGTCAGTATTAAGGAGGGCATGGATTGCATGGAGCACTGGGTGTTATACGCAAACAATGAATCTTGGAACACTGCATCAAAAACTAATGATGTATGGTGACTAATATAACACAATTTAAAAAAAATAAAAGAATTTAGGGTTTGTTTGTTGTTGCATTGTGGCCTGGAGTATACTGACTAATACAACTGCTTTTTATAGCATATGGCAGTGAGAGCCATGGGCGTATTCCCAAGACATGATTGTATGGAGCAGGGGAAGGAGTGTGTGTGTGTGTGTGTGTGTGTGTAGCCATGCAGTCAAAGTACACAGCTCTTGGGTCATTCTGGCTTGACCCAGGGATGCAGTTCACAATATCTGGAGAAACTATCAGACTATAAATGCTCCAGACATCTCTCCATGAGATTTACATTCTGAAATCAAAATTTTTGTAGGAGTTGGCCAATAAAGTCTTTGAGGTTATATTTCTTATCAAGAATTTGTAATGAAGATACTGTGTTTCTAGTTAAGCATTGAAACATATGCTGTGAAAATGAGCCAGGCAGGAGGTGGGATCAGCATCCTTTTATGAAAGTGAAGTTGCTCAACCAGTACTCATGCTTCAACAGAAGGACAGCTTTGGGGCTTTTGGAAAACAGCAGACTAAGGGAGCCCATCCAACAGAGCCAAAGCGTTCATCAAACGACAGTTTTTGCATTCCTCCAAGACCTGTATAGGGAGGTGGAGCCCCAAGATAGCTGGTCACACTGGATATCTGTATTCTATCTGCCCATTGGTTATTCCGGCTTCCTCTGACAAGAATTGCTTAAGGTTCTTCGGAGGAACTCGTCCTTCTTGCTACCAGTGAGGGTTATGTGGGGGCTGACCCTGCCTACCCACAGACAATGGACTCAGCTCTGGCCAATCAGCATGGCGGGTTCTCTAGGCCAGCGGTTGGTTCAGGATGAGCTTGAGATCCCAGTACGCTTGAGGAGAGTAAACCCTGAGGACTTTGCTGAAACTATTGGGAAAAAACTCTTGTTTTCCTGGGGTTGTTAAACTGAATAAACATGAGCCTGGGGTTGCTGAAAACCCTACTGTCATCACTAGGGGAGCAGTTTTCTGGGAATGAAACTAACCCAGAGGAAAGCGGGGCCAAGAGATGGAAAGGCCAGAACCAACTGCACTTCAGACCCTAGATTCAGACAAACGTAAAGCCCTTTCTCTCTCTAGATCTGGGGGTTACATTTCATCTTCTCTCTGTATATGTCTCTCCTTTCTTCCTTCTTTTCTTTCTTTCTTTCTTTTTGCCTTGGCTACTATGGGGTGTGTTTCTGCATTTGCAATGAGAAGGGCCTTGACCCAGGAAGGTCTTTCAGCCTACCTGTGGCTCCTTAGAAACTCCAAAATGCTCCTGGATTCATAAATAAAAATGAAGAGCTGGAGTAGGAAGGAGCACTGGACCCCACTTCAACCCCAAAGATTGCCCTCATTATCCCTTCAGCATAATTCACTCCCCTTGCTATTCATATTAATAGAAGACCTGCATCTCCATTATGCTTCTGGCTGGGGTGATTTGTTTTTTATTTTAGCCAGACTTCTTGGCTTTCAGAGAAACATTCAGAAATGTACATGGAGGCAGACCATTCCAAAAAAATCTACGTGCTACAGGGAAAAGATGTCACATCTCACAAACCCTTAAGCCCTATAATATAATTTCTCAGCTACCCATGGATCTTGGTATCCGTCTCTTCTTATAAGTCAAATCACTTCTTAAAAAAAAAAAAAAACAAAAGTTGTAGCAATAGCTGCTCTCATTTATTGAGCTCTTTCTATGAATCAGGCCTTTAACTTTCACAATGGGCCTGTGAAGTAGATCTCATTATACCCATTTTACAGATGGGGATTCTCAGTAACTTGCTCCAGGTCTTTCAGCTAGTGAGTGGCATAATTAGGACATTAAAAGCTGTTTTTGAAGTATAATTTACATCCCATAAGATTTACCCATTTTAAGTGTACAATCCAGTGATTTCTAGTAAGTTTACCAAATTGCGCGACCCTCCCCACCTAGTTTAAGGACATTTTCACCCGTCTAAAAAGATCACCTTCGTGCCCATTTGCAGTCACTGCCTGTCCATTCCCTACCCCCAATCCCCAGCCCCTAGGCAACCACTCATGTGCTTTCTGCAACTAGAGATTTCCCTTTTCTGGACCTTTGATATGAATGGAATCACATGGCATGTGACCTTTTGTGTTCTGGCTTTTTTTGCTTCACAGGAAGGCTTGTCCATGTTGTAGTGTGTGTTGGCACTTTGTTCCTATTTATGGTTGAATTGTAGTCAACTGTGTGGTTCTATCAGATTGTATGTATCCAGTCATCACAGTAGATGGACATTCAGATTATGACTGCTCTTGTGCTATTATGAATAATGCTTCTAAGGATACTTGCATACGTGTCCTTGTGTGGACAAATGTGTTCATTTCTCTGGGGCAGATCGATACCTAGGAGTGGAATTGCTGGATCTTATTTTGGACTTGAGTCTAGGTCTGTCATACTCCAAAGCTTTAACTTACTACCCTATGCTCATTTTGTTCCTCTGCCCTTAAAATCAGTCTCTGGGAACTCAAACCCATAACCAGGACATTCTCTTCCACTTATCCCCCTTCTCCTATGCAGAGAAATCTGATTTCCCCTGGGTGAGACACTGAGAAAGCATGCTTTTATGAGAGCTGCATGGAAGAAAGCCCCTCTTCAAAAGCAGGACAGAGAGAAGTGTGGCTGACCCCGACTGTGACCCCAGCTGCCTTCATCCTCAAGGGCAGAGGGCTGTATCACACCCCTGGGATGTTTCAGCACAGCTGCCTTTGTCCTCGGGCCACACCTGACCTCATCCCTGGTCAGCAGGCAGAGTAATGACCAGGTCCTCTCTCCACCTCACCTCTCCCAAGCCTTCCAAATGGAAGTGACACTTCGAGCCTGGGGAGTGGGGTGGGGGTGGAGGGAGGAATAGAAGGCTGACAGACACCTGCTGTCAAGGGCTGTCAGAACACTACTGATAATAGCTGTGCTCCCCAGCACCTCCCCCCCCAACCCTGGGTCAGGTTCAGGACTAACACTGCTGCTTTCTGAATGTGCTGACATGCAGCTCTCAATGGAGTCTTTGATGAGCAGCCCAGTGTTTGTCATCATGGTGACTGGCCTGCCGGGATGACCCAGGGGCCAGAAGCATGGGGTTTGTGGGAGAGAACAGCATGGATGTTGGGTGGAAGAGGCTACAGAAGAGAATGCTTTGTCTTCACCCATGGTAAGTGGCATGTAGCGGTGTTCAGTAAGTTTGTGGGTTGAGGGAATGAATGATCATTTGGATAGCTTGCACAGAAGCAAGTTCCTAGAAGTTCAACAGTGGAGGCAGTTACTAACCAAATAATCACAGTCATTCTCCAGCTGGTTGGGGGTGCCCTAGCTGGAACGGGCTATCTCTTCAGAACACACAAGACATGGGAAGCATGGGGGTGGGAGGGTCGGCCACTTGTTTATAGCCTCTGTGATGAAAGTAAGAGCGCATTCTGCAGTGTCATCAAAATCCAGGCCTCAGTGTGGCTCTGCTGGGGCTGTTTCCTTCGAGAAAAGAGCCTTGGGGGTCTGAGTACCTATCAGCTCCCACTTTTCCTCCCTCCTCCATCTTCCATCTCTCCTTGATAAGCAGCAGCTGGACCTTCTGAGTAGGAGCAGCCTTCTGTGGTGGGGAGGGCTCCCCGCCCTCTCCTGCCATCAGGGGAGATCTGCCTTGAGAACCTGTGTGTTGAGGGCCACTAGATATGTTGATGACCATGAAAAGTCATTGAAATGCAGAGGTGATGAAGGTGTCTTCTCTTCCAGTTGATATGGCAGTTTAGAATATCATTTCCTCCCACTGATTCCAGATCTAAACCATGGGGCAGTGTTCTAAGACTTCCTTTAGAACTTCTAGTCGCATATCACTCCTCATAAATCAGACCATACTGCAATTTATATGGCCTCTCTGAGCTTCAGTTTCTTCATATGTATAGTGGGAATAATAATAATACCTATTATTCCCAGTTGTGGCAAGGGTTAAGTAAGCTGACATGGGTGAAGTGCCAGGACAATGGTCAACTATTACTAGCATCTTCTCCCCTGCTCCACAAGGCTAGTTTTCTTCGTCTAGGAACTGAGACCATGAAGCTCATCTTATTCTTATCCTCCTACCCTACCATATTGTCGCCCTAGCATAGAATATTTAATACACTCTCCTTGGCATCTGTGCCCCTTCAAAAACTTAGTCATCTTGCAACCTTCTAGATGCAAGACTCCACCCCATCCCATGGTTAGTATTAGGTGCCAGTGAGGCTTACAATGGTGATGCTTGTGCTTCTTGATGCTAAACTTGTAAATCAAAGCCTCAGCTCTCCCAAGATCATCCTCATATCAGCCTTGATCACCACCATGATCATTACTATTTTCACAACTTCTCAGGCACATTTCACTCTGCTATGCTAACAGTCATTAAGGTGAGGAATAAATCTTCTGGAAGTCAGCAGGCAGGTCTCCAAGAACTCAAATGGTATCTTCTCAGGTGATTCTGCCCGCCTGCCCTTTTAAAAAAAAATAACAACAAATGAGTATGTTTCCAAAAATTAAAGTGGAAAGGCTGAGGCATTGGGCCCGGCTCTGTCTGAGGGTCATTATCCCTCCATCAACTTAAAAGAACATATGGCTTAATGGGATCTTGCATTTTTAAGTCTTGGTTTATCAAGAGATGACAACTCCTGGCAATAAATCAGAACATCTTCCATTCTTCAAAATATACCCAAGTAGTGGATTCATCATTTTGTTGGCTGTCCAGCATATAATCCCCCTACCTGTTACCATCCCGGTGTGAGAAGTCCTCACTGGGTGCCTTCTTGGAAGCATCTTCCTATCACTTACAGGGAATCTCCCATGGGGTACCTCCTGGGAAAGAGAGCTCCTGCCCATCACAATAGAGAATCCCTCATAGGGTGATATCTTGGGGGCAGGGAGCACCTATGGGGATTTCCCATGGGGTGATATCTTCAGGGTAGTGAGGGCCTATCCATTATTAAGGAAGCTGGAGTTCATTTCTGACTCTTCTAGTCTGTCCCCAACAGTGAGCAAGAATGTGAGTCTGAATTTCCCAATCAGATTCTCTCTCCCTGGAGCAAATAAGACAAAGATGTAGGACAGCAAGGGGCCGTAATTATCTCAGCAAACACAGCAGGGCATAGACCAGCCAGTTCCTGCTTAGGTGGCTCTGGCTGAAGTTCTTGCTGTCCAATCCTCAAAGCAGCCTCCTGCCCCTGGTTCCTGACATTCCCAAGCCTGGCTCTCCCTTCTCCTAATAAATTTGTGAGCCCTCAGTGTCCCTTTAGAAAATTCCCTTTTATCTGTAAGAGAGCCAGAGCCAATTTCTATTGCTCGCAACCAAGAATCCTGCCTGATACAATTTGCATTATACCAGCTACCATGTATTTAGTGCCTTCTGTGAAACGTTCTACATCTCGTGGTATGACTACAACTGCCTTTGTATGAATTACAATGAGACATCCCATCTGGGTAGAAAAATCTGAATGAGTTTCCCCCTCTGGCAGATAAATTGTAAAGGATGCCCCTCCCTCTGTGAGGACACAGCCGCACATGGAGGCCAGGGCTCAGCAGCAGAGCGTGTGATGGTCCTCTGGGCAAGAGCAAGCCCCACAGGCATACCTGGCCTGATGCAATGCCTAGAATGGCTCTTCAAAGCAGGTGTTTCCCACTGTTTCTAAGAAACCAAGGCCCAGAGATGTTAAGTGACTTACTCATTGCGCTCAGCTAGCAGATAGCAGAGCCAGGAGACAGATCAAATCTGCCTGACTCCAGAGCTTTCCAATGACACTGCGCTGCCTTCCTATGGCAAGAAGAGCAGACACATGGAGATGAGCCCAGCTACTGGGGTTAAAGAACCAAGGATGGACAGAGAGTGAAGCCAAGGAAAGATGATTTTAGGGTGAGAGCCAGACCTTCCAGTCAGTGGCACCTGCTGACCACTGTCCACAAGCATTTGTTCAAGGCTATCTGATCAGCATTGGAATGGGGGTTGGACATAAATACCCTGTACCTACTGAAGTTTATTGGATAAAACAGCAAAGCCATGAACACATGAGACTCCATCTCCCTGCTGCTCCTCTTTCTAATACAAGCTAGAGTAAAGCTACATGAAATACAACTTCCCAAAGATCCAGCAATTCCACTCCTAGATTACCCAAGAGAGATAAAAACACACGCCTATAAAAAGATTTCAACACAAATGTTCATAGCAGTTTTAATTCATCATAATCCCAAACCAAAAGCAACCCAGATATCTACCAACTAAAATTGGATCCAACCGTGGAATTTTATTTGGCATTAAAAGGAATAAGCTAGGGGCGCCTGGGTGGCTCAGTGGGTTAAAACCTCTGGCTTCGGCTCGGGTCATGATCCCAGGTCCTGGGATCAAGCCCTGCATCAGGCTCTCTGCTCAGCAGGGAGCCTGCTTCCTCCTCTCTCTCTGACTGCCTCTGCCTACTTGTCATCTCTGTCTGTCAAATAAAGAAATAAAAAAAAAAGGAATAAGCTACTGATATGGGCAACAGCTTGGATGAACTCCATGAACATGAGGTAAGTGATAGCAGACACTAAAGACTACATAGAGTACGATTCCATGTAAGTGAATTCCATGTAAGTGAAATTCAAGACCAGACCAGACTAACCTATGGTGAAGGAAGTCAGAACACTGGCTGTTTATGGTGGGGGTGGGACCAGGGGACTGACTGGAAAGGCGGACAAGAAAACTTTCTGGGGTGATGGAAATATTCTATACCTTGTTTGGGGTGGCAATTTCATAGGTGTACCCCTTGTCATAATCTGTGGAACTGACCTGATCTCTGCATTTTATCATGTATGCATTGTAACTGAATTTTATTTTTTGTGTGTGTCAGTTTAAGAAAAAAGAAAAGGAAAAAGGAGCCCCTCTTCTCTGGGGCTTAGAATGCCATGTGTCTCCCCTCCCCCACAGATGTGGTCAACCTACAGGGGACAACGGGAGCTCCCCAGATGGGCTCTCCACCCTCGGGCAAGTCCAGTTATCCTGAGCCTCCAGCCTTATCGCCCTGAACGATCCAATTATCTCTGCAGGCTTCACGCAGGGAAGAAAAGGACTATGAAAACCTCTCAACATTGAAGGAGCTCCTGGGCTTCGGTTACAATTGTTCCGTGTAGGCTGTGCATCCATCCAGACCGCGCCGACAGACACAGCCTCAGAGGGTGAAGCCACAGCTCAGGTCTTCTGGTTCAGGACGGCCCTCTGGGAAAAAGACCCATTTGTCTCGGCCTAAACTGAAGAAGGCAGCTGAAATTCCAACCGCCCGTAGGGAAGCACTTGATGAAGTATCTGGAATTTAAGGGGGTGGGGGGACTCCTCTCTCCTGAGAGGCCTTGTCTTGTGAGAGAAATAACACATGCTTTGAGGCAGAGACATGGGCTCAGATGCCAGCTGTGTCACTTACCAAGAGTGTGGCTGGGAGCAGGTGACAGCCTCTCTAAGGGGGGAATGATGCCCGCTTAGACTCCTACCTATAGAGTCCCTACCCACTCTCATCCTGAGCTCACACACACTATGCTAAGGGTCCTTGTAGACCCTCTGCTGTGTTTCCACAGACATCTAGTAACAGGGGTGTATAGAGGGGGTCTGTGTGCGTATGAACAGCAACGTTCTCATCTTTGCATCTCAGGCTAAATGTCAGGCCTTCCAGACATCAAAAGGGAAAGTAACTGACCTTCCCATATTTGATCTCAAGCACACTTACCCCAAACTATTATATATATATATATACATATATGTATATATATATATATATTTGGGCTCATTTATGTCATGATCCCCTGCTCCCCAGGCCACCAGTTCCAGGAAGGCAGAAACCACATCTGCTCTCTTTACCCACTATTTTCAGCAAATACGTAACACAGTCCAGGGTCCATAGTGAGTGTTCAAAACATATTTGTGAATGAATAAATTCAAAATCATAAGATGGTTTAAGCTTATTCTCCCCGGAAACTGGCATGTGATGAAACATGGTATATAGCTATATATTGCTAAAGATAGGAGATGTTTCTGCACCAAGATGTGTTCATAGACATTATCATTACAGTGAAACTCCCAGAATTTTATTTCCAATTGGGATCCAGGCACAAACTAACATCTGGCAAAAGCATTATTTTTCATTCAAACAACCTGCATCTTTAAGTGGCACATACCCATAACAGAGCATATGCCTTTTTACTTTTGAAAGCTCAATAAATCATTTGTGATATCTTTAATGGAGATGAAATTAAATTAATACTGTCAGCTTTTATTTTTTTTTATGCAGCGCACATTTTCAACATTTGTTTTCAAGTAGCTCAAGGTCTGTAAAATCCAGTGCTTTGAAATGGTCCAGGGTTTCAGAGTTAATTTCCATACTAATTTAAGCTATAAACATGATTAGGAAGTAGATCTACTGCCAAATCTAATATATAAATGTATTCGGAAATCAAAGGTGCATTTGGGATATCAGTGGATATAGATTTCCATGGCAAAGGAGCCCTCCGTTGAGATGAGGAGTAAAAAATTGCTCCGTTTTTACTGGCGAAATTTTTCTGGAGGTTAGCTCTTGGAGTTTCATGCCACTCCATTCATCGGAACCTCCCCTTTCTTAAGATCATTCCCTATGACTCATTTCTTCTGAGAAGCCTATTCTAAGCCTTCTTCAAGGAAAGCAAACTCAGATAACCCTGCCTGCCCACAAGCTCTCCCCCAAAGGACATTGAAACTCTGAGTTGAGTTTGTGGGAACATTCTGAACAAGGAGCCAGTTCACCATTGCTCAGGGTGTTTGCTCTGGGCTAAGCAGCCCCCTGTCCACCCAGGCTTCTCAGCCCGGAGTCGGTAATGCCAGGCATTTTTATTTCTGAATGTATAGGGTGAGTGGGACACTGTCCTGGGAAAGTTTGGAAGATTGTCTCTGCTCTAAAAAGCTAACCTCTTCCTATCCCTATCTTACACGTACAGAACTGAAGCCCAGAGAGCTAAATATTGCCCAAGGTCACACAACAGCTAAGTGGCAGAGAGCCAGGGAGACCACCTAGGCTGGTCTCTCACTCCACTCCACTGCAATGAGAAATCCCTGAATTTCCTGTTCTTGGGTTTGGAATTCTGGAAAGGTGTCTGCGATGAAGAACAAAGGGTAAGATCCGGAGAAGCCAGACAGACCCACCCTTACTTACGCACATAGCAAAACTCAAGTCTTAGTGGGGCGAAATGGGACACAGCAGGGGAGTCTCCCAGAATAGCCACATGTGCCCAGGCAAAGCCATGGGAAGAAAATTGTACCTGTTCCATCCACCAACTTGCTATTTGTATGTCATTCCCAGTTTCCTCCTCCCCATTCTCCCATCTCATTCCAGAATTCCTTGTTCATACATCTTCTGTACTCAGTCCTGAATCTTACCTGTCCCCACCTCAGATCCTGAGGCTTAACACACTTTGCGCATGTCCAATATGCAACCAACCAACTATCATCTCCCTCTGGCCTCTATCATCTATTGAGCTCCTATGATCTCTTACAGCTGGGCCAGTTGTTGATGAAGCTAGAAGCTAAATCCTTGCCTAGAAGTTGAAGGAGATGGTGTGGTAGGGGAAAGGATGTGGGTTTTGGAGTCACATAGATCAGTACTTAAAATTAACCCTCAATTTACCAGATACTTGATTGACTTATCCTCCCTAAGCCTCCATTTCTTTATTATAAAATGAGAATAACAAAATCTACCTTTCAGGGTTAATGTGTGGATCAAAATAAGCTAAATAGGAAAGCAACTGGAATGGATACTTATTTTCTTTGCTCTGCATGCTATCTCCCTTCTATAATAATGCCTTGATTTTTCTTTTTCTTTTTTTTTTTTTAAAGATTTTTATTTATTTATTTGACAGAGAGAGATCACAAGCAGGCAGAGAGGCAGGCAGAGAGACAGGAGGAAGCAGGCTCCCTGCTGAGCAGAGAGCCCGATGCGGGACTCGATCCCAGGACTCCGAGATCACGACCTGAGCCGAAGGCAGCAGCTTAACCCACTGAGCCACCCAGGCGCCCCTGCCTTGATTTTTCTATAGGGAACCACTGTCCCCACTCTCATTCTATATGATTTGATTGAGTTGTCTAGAGTGGGCAGCAAGTGGGGCAGTATTATAGGCCAAAGACCAGTAATTAGAATCTCAGTGATTGGTTCAGTGATATGCACATGACTGAGTCTGGGACAATGAGAATTGGCCCCAGGACTTTTCCCAGTACCACTGGGATAGAAGCTTTCCTTTCCCCAGAATTGATGACTTGGTATAATAACAAGCCAAGAGCTATGGCAGCCATACTGCCACAAATGAAGGGAGCCCTGCTTGAGAATGATTTTGACAGAGAAAAAGATGGAGATGAGTAAGGGAGAGCTCAAGGTTCTACACAACATAGGATAGGATCCAATTCTAATAATGTGATCAACCTCAACTTTTCAGATACCAAAGATAAATTCTCTCTTTGGCTTTATCCACTGGGAGTTGGCTTCTGTTACAGACTAAAATGTGTCCCTCCCAAATTCATATGTTGAAGCCCTAATCACCAGTACCTGAGAATATGACCGGATTTAGAGATAAGGACTTTTAAAGAGCTAAAAAAGTTAAAATGGAGCCATTAGGATGGGTCCCAATCCAATATGGTTGGTATCCTCCTAAGAGAAAATTGAACATACGTAGAGACACCACAGGCATGCACAAAGGAAAGGCCATGTGAGAACACAGAGTGAAGGTGATCATTTGCAAGTCAAGGAGAAGGCCTTAGATTCGCCTTGACCTAAGACTTCTAGCCTCCAGAACCATAAGAAAATAAACTTCTCTTTTTTAAGCCACCGGTCTGTGGTATTTTATTATGGCAGCTGTGATAATTAATTTTATGTGCCAATTTGACTGGCCTTTGGGATGCCCAGATAGTCAGTAAAACCTAATTTCTGGGTGTGTCCTTGAGGGTGTTTCTGGAAGAGATTAGCATTCGATTCAGTGGACTGAGTAAAGAGAACTGACTTTCCACATTCCAATATGTTGGGATGCCTGAATGGAACAAAAAGGCAAAGGAAGGTGAATTTTGTCTTTTTGAACTCGGATGTCCATCATTTTCTGGCCTCAGACATCAGAGCTCCTGGTTTTCAGAATTTGTCTCCAGGGCTTTGACTTAGGACTGAGAGTTATACCATCATCTCCCCTGCTTCTCAGGCCTGTCGACTTGGACTTAGTTACACCACAAGCTCTCCTGGTTCTCCAGCTCATGTATGGCATATTGTGGGACTTCTCAGTCTATATAACAACATGAACCAATTCCTGTAATAATCTCTTTATCATCTATCTACCAATCTATCATCTACCTATTCTATTGGTTCTATTTCTCTGGAGAACCCTGGTTAATACAGTAGCTCTAGCAAAATAGTACAGTTACCAGGAGAATCTTGACTAATACAGCTTTTCTTTCTTGCAGTCTATGAAGAGAATCATAAAGAGCAACTTTTCAACACTGGATATGAATAAGCCAGGAGTTTCAGAGATGGGAGAGAATAAGGTGCTAAAGTAGTCAGAAAGTACTTGAGGAGGAAAAAGATAAAACGTGGGCTGGATTTTAAAGAATCATTAGACTCAATAGAAGAAAAGATAAAGGTATTTATATAGATGGAACAATTTAGCTGGGAATGAGCATTTTATGTATGGGAAATAAAATAATTAAGTAAAATAATCAGGGAGTGGTTGGAAGAGAAAAGGAAGACTGGGTATTTAGGGTTAGAGTATGAAAGGTCTTAAAGTCCAAACTGAGGAGTCTGGAATATATGCTGTAAATGACAGAGTTCATTGTTGGTCTTGGGGTAGAAAGGTGACAGCTTGAAGGTAGTATCTGAGGAAGCTTAGCTGCCTGTGGCAACAGAGAGAGACCAGAGTCAGGGTAGCCATCTTTGAAATATGGATCTCTGCCAGAATCCCACAGGGAGATGAAGAAGGGGGAGGCAACCCACCAATTTGCTGGAGACAAAGTATAGTTCCAGGCAAAGGAGCAGTCTCCATGGGTGGTGAGGAGGCTGATGGAAGGCTTTGAGGTTAGGTTTGGTGGAAGTTTCAGTTTCCTGATACTGCCTACTTTTCCCACATAAGCCTCTGCCTCCTGTCAGGGACACAGCTGGATGCCACTGTCACTTTTAAGGGCATCCAGTTAACCTACCCACCATTTCTGCCTCACCCCTACTGCCAATTCCTGTCAGAGCTTCCCAGCTCCATTAACCCCCATGGTCTCTTTGAATATGTCTAATGTAGACTCTGTGCCACCCCAAAAAACCACCCATGTGTTCAAAGCACCCTCTAAATCCAATCTCTGTCCTGGGAGAAGAATGAAGTCATCTTCCTCCCACCACCTTCTGCAATTGGTAATTCCACAGACACCAGCACCAGAAGCCCTTTCATACCACAAGTACTTATTGAGCATCTATAATGTGCCAAGCACTGTGGGTGGCCCTGGGGACAGTGGTAGAATTCAGATAAGATCTAGGTGGGAGTTCCTCTGCTGAATATAAGATTTAGTATGAAGCTACAGTAATTAAGACAATATGGTACTGGCACAAGTATAGGAAAATGGACCTTTGGAACAAAATAGAGCCCATAAACAGGAACACACCTAGGGCCATTTGATTTACAACAAAATTGACACCAAAAAGCAGTGGGGAAAGGATGGTCATTTAAATAAATAGTGCTAAGTCAATTCAATATTGATAAAGAAAAGAAAAAGAAAAAAAAGACAACCCCTATCTCATACCATATACAAAAATCAATTCCAAGTAGACTATAGCTCTCTAAAGAAAACAGAACAATAAGGCTTCTAGAGGATAATAAGACAAAAAGCACTACCCACAAAGGAAGAGATCAATATATTTAACTTTACTAAAATTAAGAACCTCAGTCCATCAAAAGACAGTATATCAATAGTGTGAAAAGCAAACAATGGATTAAGAGAAGATTATGTGCCAAAGATATAACCAGCATAAGACTTGTATTCAGAATATATAACTATTCCAAATCAGTCTTTTTTTTTTAAGGCAAACGTGAAAAAGAAAAATGGGTAAGAGGCTTGAACAGGCAGTTCAAAAAGAGGATTTGAAAGAGCCAATAAACATATGAAAATGTCCATTTTATTACAAATCAGTTAGATGCAAATTAAGGTAAGCATGAATTACCACTATCTACTTTAGTGACATCCCTAGTTCTAAAGATGCATGATGCAACAGGGACTCTCATATGACGCAGAGGAAGGGGAATCTGTAAAACAGCAATGAACACGGAGATACACTTTGACTCAGAAAGTCCACTCTTTGATCTACATCCAAGAGAAATATATGTACAGGAACACCAAAAAACATGGTGTTTCATAACACCCCAAAGCTAGAAACCACCCTGATGTCCTTCAACAATAAACCCAATAAATCAAAAGTGTTATGTTCCTACAATGGAGCACTATACCAAAATGAAAACATGTGACAACATCAAGTTGAGCAAAAGAGGCCAGGTGCAAAAGAGAATTTGCATTATGGCCCCATCCCATGTAGCTCTAGTTCAGAAACAGACAAAGCTAGCTGTGTTGCCAGAGAGCAGGGGAGCTGTTACTTGGGGGGAAAGTGAAGGTGTAACAATTAAGAGGGGACTGGGGGGATTTTGGGGTGCTGGTAATGTATAGACAGTGAATACAGAGATGTTTGTTTCACAGCAATTTATTGACCTTTACTCTTCATATTTTATGCAATTTTCTGTATATGTGCCTTATAATAGAAAATATTTTTTTAAATGTTAATGCTCATACCACCAACAAACTCACAGTCAAACTAGGAAAGCAGAAACACTCAGGTGCTTATGACACAATGAGATAAATGTTGACAGCGAGTCAGACTGCCTGGCTTCCCCTCCCAGCATTGCCACTGCCTAGCCATGTGATGACAGGTGCTTCAACTCTTTCAGCCTCTTCCTCTTGTATAAAATGGGAATGATAACCATACTTGCCTCATGGCATTGTTGCAAGAATTAGACAAGTAAATAGAGGTAATAAGACTAGACCATACCTGTTAGTAGCACCTCTGCTAGTTCCACAACTACTAGGACCACAGGAGCTCCAGTGGGGGCACACGACCCATATAAGAGGCAGTAGTTTCTGGCATCTGATCTGCCTGCTCATGACCACACTCCAGGCAGCAAATGTACCCAGAAAGGTGGAAGAAGAAGGCATTGGGTGACTCTCCTTTCCCCTCCTCTCCCTACAGTGTTCTGGAATCAGCCACAGCAATCAATTCTCAGCCTCACTTTGCTAAGAATCAGGCAAAGAAACACTGCAGCTACTATGATGCCCGAGTGATTGTGTCAGTGTTCTGTACACAGTAGGTGCTCAATAAATGTTTATTGAATGGCTATACAGTAAGAGGGTGAAGATAAATAAGAAAGTGGGGTAGCAGAACAAACTGAAAAGCAGGTGGGGAACCCATGGGCACCAACAACTGTGAAGAGAAATTGAGGCACCAGTTGTCCTTTGGCTGTCTCCCCTTTCTCTCTCTGTGGCCAGAATCTTTGTTCTCCCCTGTCCCTCATCCTGCTCAAACCTGCTGCTCACCCAAACTAGAGGTCACGTTGTGATCTGCTGAGCCACCTACTGCTCAGATGGCAATGTGAGGGAGTTGCTATTTATCTTTGTTACGCTGCAAGTGTCCGAGAAAAAACAGCTTCAAAGATCACGTCTGTTGGGATAACCTATTGATTTGTGTCACGTTTCTCCCAATCCCCATTTTATTGTTGTTCAAGACGGGGTCAGGGTAGGTCAAAAATAACTCTTTCCAATGGAGGCAACAGACTGAGGAATTCTAACAGGAATTCTAAATTCTCTAAAAGATGTGGGCTGGGAAAATAATGGAAGACTGAGGTAGCCCAACACCAAACTGGAGACTTTGGGGAGGGAGAGTCAGGATGAGGTCTGAGACATAGAAGCTTAGGGAGACAAGAAAACAATTAACTAGGAAGATAAAATGGATTACAACTCAGGATTGATACCCAAAACAAGCTTATAGAAGATTTTTAAAAATTAGTTTTTTATACTGGCCAGACCAGTTTGCTAAATACAGTCCAAGTGTCAGCCAAATATTCTCTGATGAGTGAAAGGGAAGGCATTTCCTATTTATGAAGATCAGACCATTTACCAAATACTTCATCTATTGCAGGGGTCAACGAACTGTGACCAAATCCAGCCACTGGCTGTTTCTGGAAATAGTTTGATCAGGACATAGACGTGCCCACTCATTTATGTATGGTCTATGACTATTTTGCTATGGTGGTCTCCACCACTGTTGAGTAGAGGCCTCAGAGACTGTGTGGACTGCCAAGCTGTACTCACTGTTTGGCCTGTTGCAGAAAAAGTTTCTAGGATCTTAATTCATTCTCTCATCTCCATTTTACATAAGTAAATTTAAATCTTCAGAGTTGACTAGCTTGCTCAGGATTAGATTTAAAAATGGTGCAGGTTCGGACACCTGGGTGGCTCCATTGGCATCTGTCTTCAGCTCGGGTCATGATCCCAGGGTCCTGGGATCAAGTCCTACATCGGGCTCCCTGCTCAGTAAGAAGCCTGCTTCTCCCTCTGCCTGACACTCCCCCTGCTTGTGCTCTCTCTTCCTCCCCACCCTCTCTCACAAATAAATAAAATCCTTTTAAAAACTGGTGCTGGGGATACAAGTCTGCTCGATGCACAAAATCTTCTGCTTGTTGTATGCGAGGAGAAATAGAAGACACTGTGTTCACTCTGAATAATGCCATCTGTATAAGTCAAATATCTAATTAAATCATATGTCTATATACATTAAGTTTGGCCCAAGGATTGTTCAACCCCTGCTGTTCCACTAGAATGTCATTAGCTGAGTAACTGTTCAGGTTAAGGAAGATACCATCTTAGGTTCAGAAACCTTTGGATTATACTGAGATTTCAGGGTGATGGCCCTTGTCATTGAATTAACTTTTGGTCCATATCATCTTCATAGCTCTAACTTCCTCCTTTGTCTTGACCAACACTGACAAGTTGGATGGGGAATAAATATGAATCCTTTCTTACAGGGCACTCCATAGAGGCATGAAAAAGCAGGGACAAGCATAACCAGCAGCAGTCAAGCGGTAGAACCCATGTGTTCTATGCTTTGCCTTTCATGTCCCTCCAAACGGAGTCATCCCCTCAGACACTTGGCACAGCTAAAACAATACTCAGAATGTGAGAGGTGGCAAACTGAATGTGGTGCTTTCCAATGAATCTCTGTGTCTCTGAAAACTGATAGGAATAGATAGAATAACTGGTAGGAACAGGTAACTGGTAACTCAGAGGGAAAAAAAGAACTTATTGTGCTCAGAATGGAATGAGGAAATACACCACCATTTGATTTCAGGAAGAAATAATTGCTACGTGGGGGAGGGAGAGAAAAACAGGGATTCACAAGGGAGATGACATTACAGCAGCATCTTGAGAGAGATAGCTTAAGGATAACTATCTAAGGATAAATGAGCAATCCACAGAATGTAATTTTTGAATAGCTCCTACTTCCAAAGAATTCCACTGTCAATGCCTGGTCCCAGGTGTTCTGTAAGTCTGTCATTTTGGAGCCATATGTACAATGCTGCAAGCAACATGGTCATGGAGCTTGCAAAAAATAGTGCCTGGGAACTGCAGAGGGATCGAAAAGGCCAGGAGAGAATAACCCTGAGGGTATTTCGTTGGATGCTGTGGAATAATACCCATCATTGCAACTCCCCATCACCGCCAACTCCAATTTGGAAGCAAAATATCTTTAGGAATGTGACTGTTCAGAGTCAACCTGGTGACCCCAAGAGACACTAACCTTCCCTATCTTGGGAGTCAGGATGTTCTCAGAGTAAGTCAGTCCTCTCTCTGCTCTCCCAGACAGCCTCGTTTTCCTCCCACAATTCAGTCCCTCCCTTGGATGATCCTGGAACCAGGCTACTCTTAGTACTCTTTGCTAGCTTGAGGGCATGGACCATAAGCCCTGGTGCACACCCTGCTTTTGCCATACAAATGCCCTGTGCGGGATTGCTTGCTTGGAGAGCAGCCCTGACACCCCTGCCCTATGGAGACCCTGGGGAAAGTTTAGTTACAGTGATGGGAAAACAGGAAGACCCACACATGGGCAACACCCATGAAACTGACTAACACAAAGGAAAGACACAGGGATGGGACCATGAAACCACAGTTGAAAAATCTCAATTTACTTTGTTTTCTCAAACTTCCCACTTTCATACTAAAAGTCAAATGAGAAGAAACAAGACAAATACACAATAAAAATGGAAAATGATATGCATCTTTGATATCAAACCGAATCCCATTTTCCCTCCTTGGCAAGACAACCCTTTCCAATAGAAGAAATTAAATCCTCTTGGTCTTTAAAATGATGCTGGAGGTGTGCATGTTAGGTCAGAAGCAGCTCTGGTCTCAGGCAGAGGCATCTCAGGAGTTAACCATGGGTATTTATTTACAGGTTAAAGAGGCAAGCTCCAGAGTGAACGCTGTGCTGAGGAGATGCCGAGCGTGAGCTAACAAGACACTCTCTCTAGCGGCATTCTGGGCGATTACTCCCGAGCACCCAGCCATACCAAAATCAATAAACAATTTCAGCGCAGCCCAGGGAACTTTGCCACACTTAATAAAAGTCTCTAGCTGCAGTTATGGCTTCATTTCACCTTAACGTCTTCTTTAACTGTCCCTTCTTTTCAAGATCAATTAGAGGTACATGCAAAGAGAATAAAGAAATACACACGTGCAGGTGCGCACACTAACACATATGCCATAAGCAAACAAGGTCAAGACTAGTTACGTGTGCAGGTGGGCTCTCTCCTCCCCGCTCACAATTTCTATTTTAAGATGACTAGCAGTGAATAAGTCTGGGGATAGGGCTGGAAGAAGGGAATTGGACTTAGGGGAGAAAGGTGAAGGAGGGAGGTGAGGGATTGGCCCCATACTTCCCGAGTACACATAACTAATCCTAATATAAAAGGTACTCCTACTCTCTTTAGATCTTTTTTTCTCTGAAAATCACCCGTGATATTTTGTTTTTCACTGCTTCTTTACTCCCCAGACTATCCATTTAAAAATGATAGAAGAAAGAAAGGAAACCAAAGGCCAAAATGTGTTAATTTTACTGTGGTGCCTTGAATTGAAGAATCGGGAGTAGGGTAGGGGTAGGGAGGCTGGAAAGAGAAGAAGAGGTTCAGTCCGTTAGCTAAAATGACATGTGTTGTTGAAGTGTTTGTGTGTGTCTGTCTCACACATGTTAAAAGGCCACCATAACATTGACCCTAGAACCAGGACTAGTGCTTGCTTAACGGACCAGTCTTATCAACCATTTTCCAGGGTTGGTTGGATATATGACAAAACTAAATGAGGATCTGTTAAATTTTTTAAGAATGGGTCTAGTGTGTGTTACAGTCTTTATATCTGGAAGTTCATTATATATGCACATCTCTATGTGCACAAACCCTTTCCTCTCGCTTTAGAAAATTACTGGACTCTAAGATGAACTGCTCACCCTTTTAGGAAGTCAATAACACTAATTAATTCATCATCTTTCGTGGATTCTTTGCCACTATAGTGCAGTTAGAAACAAGTAGAAAGCTCTATCTACCACGAGCATGAAGATAAAGACCTTCCGTGAAACAAACATACTTTATAAAAACAAAAGGAGTCAGTCAGATGACGGGAACAGAGATGGTATTAGGACATTTGGGGTGCATATAGTAACAGTACACTCCCTCCTCTCTTTCCCTTTCTCCAACCTTAACCAACTCTGAGCAGTGAGCTCCAAGAATCCA
Source organism: Lutra lutra (assembly GCF_902655055.1). Taxonomy (NCBI): domain Eukaryota; kingdom Metazoa; phylum Chordata; class Mammalia; order Carnivora; family Mustelidae; genus Lutra; species Lutra lutra. The sequence goes on from NC_062284.1 coordinate 131,099,055, forward strand.
TAAAGAGGGCCATCTTCCTTCAGGTACAAAAGTCCATTTGGAGGAGGACACAGTGGCTCTGATTGCTTATCCGATGATCTCTTTCCCAAGATTGCAAAGGCACCCTGGCCATTGGGTGTGTGACGTTATGGACTTTTACCAAGGGCTCTTAGTCCCAGAGTTTTTCCTGCCTCAAAGTGTGTCGTTACATCGGTGCTTATTCTCTGAGCTAGTCCTTCTCCAGTTTTCTGAGGATTTGAATCCATCATTGAGATAGCTGTATTCTCTGCTTAATTCTCTGTCTTCCTTCTGCAACTCCAAACACTCTCACTCCCACCTGTCATTCCCAGGAGACTCTCATATTCACCAAGTACATCTTTCAATTGAGCTTTGGGTGACCACAAACATTTAGGAGGGTAGAGGCTATTAGAGCAGGAATCATAGCCAAGTTCACATTTCCCCCAGCAGCAGAGAGAAAGTGGCTCTGTTTAAAAGTTCCATTCATAGGGGCAGAAAGAATACTTGCTAGGTACTTGGCAACTTCCAATGCCACTAGCACAGGTTGGAATGCTAAAAATTGGTGTTTCGCAGAACATTCTTTAACAGTTTAAAGGTTAAAGACATACCAGCCACAGAAATAAAGCGGACTTTCTAAATTTGTCTACTTTTGATCCAAGACCAAACTAGATATGTCAATTATGATCCATGCACTAGGCATTTCCTCAGGTTCTGTTGGCCTTCTATTGCTTTCTGGGTGTGACAGGTTCATGACACCCAGTTAACACATTGGGCAGGAAATCCTACAACCTCCTGGTAGCTAACATAGGATAAACCACAGGTATACCTTCCTCTCTAAACCTCAGTCAATAAACACATTTGTAAAAATATTCCACAAAATGAAGACTGATCTGCAGGTTCCAGTGGAAAAACCCAACTACAAAGGTATGTGTTCTTGTGCCTTCCTCATGGCTCTACCCTATTTAATATTTTCATGGTGAGCACAGAAGGGGAGGCTCATGTCTAATTCTGTCTTTTGATGCCCTGTAGGAGCTCAGGATGTGCAACTATCTTTATAAGCAACCTTCACAAGCACACTTGTTTAAAAAATATTCAACTGGGACTCTGGTTAGAGCATGCTTAGCTATTGAGGACTAAGAAAGGCAAAGTGGAGATTAATACAAAATATATTAGGTGGCTAAAATGAAGAGGCAATTGGACACCTAACTATCTGAAGACCACCTTTATTTTGAGAAGTGTGTAAGATCTGTAGGACAACATACCTTCAAGTGATAATTCAAATGGAATAAAATCACCAAATTCACAAATGACAAGATCTGATCTTTGTATGTTTTCTGATCTCTGTATGGTTCTGTATATCACACAGGGCTTTAAAATTTTATATATATATATATATATATATATATATATATATATATATATGGAACCAAGCAACATACATAGAAACTAACTTTAGCTATAAACCAATTCCTGGCTTACTGATTACTTTTTAAGAAAATTATCTGACAAGGGTGTGTATAAGCTGTAGGAGGTGACTGAAAACCTTCCTGTAGCAGAAGAGAAGACTAGACATAATAAAGCAATGTATTGACCTGGCCTTTCCCAACCTCAGGCACCTCCAACAGCCACACCTAGCCCCCACCACAACATCCTTGGTACCTGCTCAACCAAACTCACTCAACTGCTAATACTCCCAGTTCTGGAGAGCCATGACCAGCGCTACACTCTGTGGTTGTTCCTTTCAGGGTATGTCTTTAACTCTTACCAGACAACACAAGACCTGCCGGAAGATTTAAACATCTGCACAAAGATGATGAGGACTTCTATCCCGATTTACTCTAGCCATGCAGGACTCCACTTCTTAGCAACTGTAGTTCTGTGTTGGGCTGTGCGGGATCCCCTGTTGGGCCAAGAACGAGCATGGGTCCTTTCTTGGTTCTTCAGGGCCAACGATGAGCAACTACAAAGAATTACTTTCATATGGGAAGTATTGAAAATGCTGACCAACCCAGTACTGATGACCGATGCCACAGTGATAATAAGTTGTCCTTTCCAAAAGCTGTGGCAATCTGGACTCTGTGCATGTCAGAAGTTACCCTGCAATGTGGCCAAGGACTGTGCGGATACCAGATGGTTTAGCAGGCCCTGGACTAGAAGTGCCCAGTGAGCATTGGGAATGTGCTGATGCAAGCTTATGAATATGAAATTTCCGTAATCCTTAATAACCTCCTTAGGACCAGTCAAGATTGAAACAAATTGTAGTACACATTTTAGTGTGTACTCCTGTGATTTAAAAAAAAAAAAAATTCCCTGGGGCACCTGGCTAGCTCAGTCAGTGGAGCATGTGACTCTTGATCTCAGGGTTATAAGTTCAAGCCCCACACTGGGTGTGGAGCCTACAGATTAATTAACTAATTAGCTAATTAATTTTAAAATGAAAAAACAAACAAACAAAAATAAATTCCCTAACACTGTAATGTTTCCTTTCACAGAAATTCTGGAGTTTGTTCCCTAGTTTGGGGAGACAGTTCACAGAAGAGCAGCATTAATATTGCTTTGCAAACCAATTTCTTTTTAAAGTTTGAATGAGGGAAAGCATTCAGGAAAAGGTAGTTTGTTGAAAACAGAAATGATCCTAAGAAAATCAGTACTGTATCTAAGAGCCTTGGCTTGGCAGCTTTTACTGGACTGTTTTCTTTCTTTCTTTTTTTTTTTTTTAAGATTTTGTTTATTTATTTGTCAGAGAGAGAGAGAGAGAGAGAGAGAGAGAGAGAGAGCACAGGCAGACAGAGTGGCAGGCAGAGGCAGAGGGAGAAGCAGGCTCCCTGCCGAGCAAGGAGCCCGATGCGGGACTCGATCCCAGGATGCCAGGATCATGACCTGAGCCGAAGGCAGCTGCTTAACCAACTGAGCCACCCAGGCGTCCCTGGACTGTTTTCATACAAAAATCTTGTTTGTCTTCTCCAGTCATCCTAACCTGGCTCATCTTCCCCCATTCCAGCACTATGTGAGAAAGAAACCCCTTTCTTTATTAAGGACTCTTCCTTACAAAGGCCTGCTTCCATTTTGCCAACTACCATGAGAAAGAATTTCGGAAATCTAGAACTTCCAGAATTCAGACCAAGGGCAACCGAACTACGTCTATGGATGAATCCATTGTTAACCCAAATTCCAAATGGGAATGGGGATCGCCAGCCACTCCCAGCTGACTGGCTTGCGAGGATAGGCTTGCTGTATTTAATTCCATTACATACAGTATGGAGATATATAAGTACACACACATAGGTGTATATGTGTATGTATAAACATATAATTAAATAATGATTATTTGTTAAGTACCTATTATGTGCAAAGAAGGAGAGGACAGGGACAAGAGAATATGAGAGTAAGACTGGGGATACAAAGATTAATTAAAAAGACAACAGCTGGGGCGCCTGGGTGGCTCAGTGGGTTAAGCCGCTGCCTTTGGCTCAGGTCATGATCCCAGGTCCTGGGTTCGAGCCCCACATCGGGCTTTCTGCTCAGCAGGGAGCCTGCTTCCTCCTCTCTCTCTGCCTGCCTCTCTGCTTACTTGTGATTTCTCTCTGTCAAATAAATAAATAAAATCTTTAAAAAAAAAAAAAGACAACAGCTGTGCGGCTCCTGGTTGGCTCAGTCAGAGGAGCCAGCAACTCTTGATCTCGGGGTTGTGAGTTCAAGCCCCACATTGGGTGAAGAGATTACTTAAAAATAAATAAATAAAACTTCAAAAAAAAAAAAAGACAACAGCTGAAAAACCATTTGGCAATATATCTATCAAAACTGCATACATAGGGCGCCTGGGTGCCTCAGTGGGTTAAAGCCTCTACTTTTGGCTCAGGTCATGATCCCAGGGTCCTGGAATCGAGCTCTGCATCAGGCTCTCTGCTCAGCAGGGAGCCTGCTTCCTCCTCTCTCTCTGCCTGTCTCTCTGCCTACTTGTGATCTCTGTCAAATAAATAAATAAAACCTTTAAAAATAAAAATAAAAACAAAAAGCAAAGCAAAACAAAACAAAACTGCATACACACTCACTCTATGGCCCATCAATCCAACCTCTATGTATGTGTATATATAGTCACTAAAAGAATCTACGAGAATGTTCAAACAGCTCCACTATTTGTAATAGCCACAAACTGGACACGACCTGATGTCCATCAACAGTATAATGAACACATTAATTGTGGGTTATTTATACAATAGAATATATGTCTCAGTGGTGAACAGCTGATACATACAACAAATCGGATGAATCTCATAGACACAACAATAAGCCGAAGAAGCCAGGCTAAAGGAGTATGTGCTATGTTTCCATTGGCACAAAGTTTAAAAACAGGCAAAACTGTTCCATGTTGTCAGAAAGAAGGAGAGTGAGTGGTTACCCTGGGAGGAAAGGACGAGGGATTAAGTCGGGGCAGGTACAAGAATGGCTTCTGGGGTGCTGATAACGTACTACTTCTGCATCTGGACACTGGTTGTTCAGAGCTGTTACTTTGTGAACATTCATCAAGCTAGAACTTGGACTTCATGTACTTCTATTGAAAAGATTTTGTTTATTTTTTAAATTAAAAATAGCATATATGTAAGTATATAACATGATGTTTGATATACATATACATAGTGAAATGATAACTAGTTTCAAGCTAATTAACAAATTCATCTCCTCACATAGCTACCATTTTTTAATGTGTGGTGAAAGCACATGCAATCTATTGTCTCAGCAAATTTCCAGTAAACAATACAGTATTATTAAGTATGCTGGACACTAGATCTGTAAACTTATTCATCTTTTATAACTGAAATTTTCTCCCATCTTCCCACTCCTGATAACCATGGTTCTACTCTCTACCTCAATATATTTGAACTAAAAGATTCCACTTAGAAGTGAGATCATGAGGCATTTGTCTTTCTGTGTCTGGCTTATTTCACTTAGCATAATGTCCCTCAGTTTCATATATGTTGTTGCAAATGTTGCAAAAGAAAAATCTTCTTTTTAGGGCTGCATAATATTCCATTTTATGTATATATGTGTGTGTGTGTGTGTGTGTGTGTGTGTGTGTGTGTGTGTGTGTGTGTTTATGCCATAATTTCTTCATCTACTCACCTATTGAAGGACACTTAGGTTGTTCCCATACCTTGGCTATTGTGAATAATGCTGCTATAAAATGGGAGTGCAGATATCTCTTCAAGATACCGACTTCATTTGCTTTTTGTACATGCCCTGAAGAGGCAGTGCTGATCATATCACAGTTCTATTTTAAATTTTTGAGGAATCTCCATACAGTTTTCAATAATGGCTGTACTAATTTACATTCCCACCAACAGCGTACAAGCGTTCCCTTTTCTCCACATCTGCACCGGTACTTACTATCTTCTTTCTCATAACCACCTTCCTAACAGATGTGGGTTGATACTTCACTGTGGCTTTTATTCACATTTCCTTGATGATTAGTGATGTTGAGAAATATTTTCATACATCTGTTGGCCATTTGCATGTTTTCCTTGGAAAAATGTCTATTAAGTTCCCTTGTCCATTTTTTAATCAAGTTGGGGTGTTTTTTTGCTACTGAGTTGTATGAGTTTTTCATACATTTGAGATATTAACCCCTTATTAGATATATGATTTGTGGGATGCCTGGTTGGCTCAGTCAGTAGAGCATGTGTCTCTCAGTCTCAGGGTCATGGGTTCAAGCCCCATGTTGGACATGGAATCTACTTAAAAAAATAGATATATGATCTATAAATTTTTTCTTTCAGACTATAGGTTGCCTTTTCATTTCGTTGATTATTTCCTTTGCTGGGCAGATACAAGTTAGTCTGATGTAGTCCCACTTGCTTATTGTTGCCCATGCCCACGCCCTGAGCTCTAGACGTTGTGTCCAAAAAGTCATTAGCAAGGCCGAAGTCAAGGAAATTTTTTTTCTTTTAGAAGTTTTATGGTTTCAGGTCTTATATTTAAGTTTTTAATCTATTTTGAGTTTATTTTTGTAGATGGTGTAAGATGAGGGTCTAATTTCATTTTTTGCATGTGGATATCCAGTTTTTCCAACACGGTTTGTTGAAGAAACCATCCTTTCCCCATTGTGGCCTTGTCAAAAATTAGTCAACCATAAAACTTGGGTTTATTTCTGGGCTCTCCAGTCTGTTCCAACGGTCTATGTGTCTGGTGTTATGCCAGTACCATATGGTCTGGACTACTATAGTTTTGTAGTATAATTTGAAATCAGGAAGTATATTGCCTCCAACTTAGTTCTTCTTTCTTAAAATCGTCTCAGCTATTCAGGGCCTTTTGTGATTCCATACAAATTTTAGAATTGTTTTTCTATTTCTGTGAAAAATGTCACTGGAATTTTGATAGGGATTGCATTGAATGTTTGTATCACTTTGGGTGGTCCAGGCATTTTAACAATATTAATTCTTCCAACCCATCAACCTCAATAGCTTTCCATTTATCTATGACTTCAATTTCTTTCATCATTTTAAGTTTTCAGTGTACAGATCTTTTACTGCCTTGGTTAAATTTGTTCCTAAGTATTTTACTCTTTTTTAAAAATTATGTTCAGTTAGCCAACATATATAGTACATCAGTAGTTTTTGATATAGTGTTCAATGATTCATTAGTTGTGTATAACACCCAGTGCTCATCACAACACATGGCCTCCTTAATACCCATCTAAATATTGTACTCTTGATGCCATCATAAATGGAATTATTTTCTTGATTTCCTTTGTAGATCACTGTTGGTATAAAGAAATACAACTGACTTTTGTATGCTGATTTTGTATTCTTTAATTTTACTGAATTTATTTATTAGTTTTAGCCATTTTTTAATGGGGTGTTCAGGGTTTTCTATATATAGGATCATGTCATCTGCAAATAAAAACAGTTTCAATTTTTCCTTTCTGACCCAGATGCTTTTTATTTCTTTTTCTTGTTTGATTGCTCTTGCTCGTACTTTCAGTGTTGTGTTGAATAAAAATGGCAAGAGTGGGCATCCTTGCCTTATACTGGAACTTAGAGGAAATGCTTTCAGTTTTCCCCATTGTTTATGATGTCAACTATGGGCTTTTCACAAATGGCCTTTATTATGTTAAGGAAAATTTCCTTCTATATCTGTTGTGTTGAGAGTTTGTATCACAACTGGATGCTGAATTTTTCAAAAGTTTTGTTGTTGTTGTTGTTGTTGTTTTACCTACTGAGATGACCATGTAGTTTTTTTATCTTTCATTCTGTTAATGTGGTATATCACATCATTTGATTTCCATATGTTAAAAAAAAATCTTGCATCCCAGGGATAAATCTCACTTGGTCATGTATATAATCTTTTTCATGTGTTGTTAAATTTAGTTTCCTAGAATTTTATTGAGAGATAAAGATATAGATAATGCTCTATAGTGCTCTTGTCTTGTAGTGTCTTTGTCTGGCTTTGGTAGCAGAATGATGGTAGCCTCATAAAATGAGTTTGGTAGTATTCCCTCTACTTCTATTTTCTAGAAGAGTTTAAGAAGGATTAGTATTCATTCTTCTTTGAATGTTTGGTAGAATTCAGCCATGAAGCCACCTAGCCCTGGGTTTTTCTTTGTTGGGAGTAGGAATGTGTGTTCTGCTTCTGGCAGAAAAGTTCTGTATATGTTAGGTCCATTTGGTCAATCGTGCTATTCAAGTCCATTGTTTCATTCCTGATTTTCCATCTTGATCCTCTATGCATTATTGAAAGTGGGGTATTGAAGTCTTATTATTATTGTACTGCTGTCAATTTCTCTTTTCAGATCTGTCAATATTTGTTTTTATACACTTAGGTGCTCTCATGTTGAGTATATATATATTTACAATTGTTATACCTTTCTGATGAAATGATCCTTTTATCATTATGCAATGGCCTTCTTTTTCTCTGTAGACAATTTCTGACTTAAAGTATACTCTGTTTGATACAAGTACAACCACTCCTGCTTAATTTGGTTACCGCTGAGTAGAATATCCTTTCTATTCCCTCACTTTCAGCTTATGTGTGCTTTAGATCTAAAGTAAGTTTCTTATAAACAGTATACAGTTGGATATTAATTTTTTAATCTATTCAAACATTCTGTATCTTTTTATTGAGGAGTTTAGTCCATTTCCATTTGAAGTAATTATTGATAAGAAAGGATTTACTATTGCTATTTTTAATATTTTATTTGCTTATCTGACAGAGAGAGAGATCACAAGCAGGCAGAGAGGCAGGCGGAGAGAAGGGGAGGGAAGCAGACTCCCTACTGTGCAGAGAGCTTGATGCGGGGCTCGATCTCAGGACCCTGAGATCATGACCTGAGCCAAAGGCAAAGGCTTAACTCACTGAGCCACCCAGGCACCCCTACTATTGCTATTTTTAAAACAATTTGGCTTGCCTTATAGTTCTTTTGTCCCTCTGCCTTCCTTTTAAAACAAGATATTTTATTATTATTATCATCATTATTATTGACAGGTTTTAATTCCTTTCTCTTTTTATTTCATAACTTCTATAGTTATTTACTCTGTGGTTTCCAAGGGGCTTTTTATCTTTTTCTGTATGTATGTCTTATTTCAATAAAAATATAATCCCTTCACTCCAGATTATAACAGAATACAAGGAAAGGTGAGAACAGTGATAATTTTAATGTAGACCTTAAAGAGTATCATCACCAAGTTTTTGTGTTAATCAGGGCATTTTCAGCTGCAAGTAACAACAAAACCAATCTAACTGATTTAATCTAGAATATCTGAAAGTGGACTTCACATACCATGAAGTTCAGAGGTAGGGCAATAACAAGATTGGCTAATCCATGGTCTGACAAAATCATAAAGGACCCAGGTTCTTCCTATCTTGTGTTCATCCATCCTTGGGCTAGCTCCCTTTATGTTTATAAGATAGTTGATATGATTCTGGAAATCATACCCACACAGATAATGTCCAGCAGAATTGTTCCTTCCATAATACTAAAATATTTATTTTAATCTTTATTTTAAAAAAAGCCTTTCCCAGAATGCAAACATTGCCTCATTATTCATTGGCCAGAATCATATCACATGACTACTCCTGCACCTATCACTGCAAAGGGCACTGGAACCACTATGGATGGTTTCAACTAATCAGGGTTTGCAGGAGTCAAAATGAGGCATGATAACTGAAACTAGACCAGGGTTCTCCCAGCATGAGGGAAGAGGAAAGACTACTGGGTAGGCAGCAAACAGAGACACAAAGCGCAATGGAGCTTTGGATGATGAGAGAAACATCTGGTTGAGAGACCAAATAATAGTTTCATGAAGAAGGTGACTTTAGGGAGAGGACCTAGATGATACAAGGACTTTTAAAGGTGGAGATAAGTCCTAGGGAATAATTTCAGACTAGGTGGCAAAGCCATGAAAGTCTGAGGGGTGTTTGAGGCACAGCAAATAATTCAGTTGGATCTGTTTAGGAAATTTGTGGGAGATACTGTAGAAGGGTCTTGGTCACCTAACTGAGCAGTGGGAACTTAATATGAGGTAATGAAGAGTTACTGAAAGTTTCTTTGAAGGAATGTGACAAGATCAGAATCTCAACAGTGGTGTTATAAAGTTCTGTCTTATTATAACGTATTGGTTTTACATTATTGTATAACAAATTATCTCAAATTGTACGCCTTAAAATAACAAACTTTGCATACTGCCCAGAGCAATCTATAGATTCAATGTGATCCCTATCAAAATACCAACATTTTTTCATGGAATTAGAACAAATAATCCTAGAATTTGTACAGAACCACAAGACTCCAAATAGCCAATGCACTCCTGAGAAAAAAGCACTAAAATGGAGGTATCACAATCTCAGATTTCAAGATATACGTCAAAGTTGTAGTAATCAAAACAGTATGGCACTGGCACAAAAAAAAAAAAAAACTACCACCACCAACAACAAAACAGACGCAAAGATCAATGGAAGAGAATAGAGAACCCAGAAATAAACCTACATAATGTGGTCAATTAATCTATGACAAAGGAGGCAAACATATACTTTGAGGAAAAGACAGTCTCTTCAACAAATGGTGTTTGAAAATTGGACAGCTACATGAAAAAGAATGAAACTGGACCACTTTCTTATGCCACACACAAAAATAAACTCAAAATAGATTAAAGGCTTAAATGTGAGACCTGAAGCCATAAAACTCCTAGAAGAAAACAGAGGCAGAAATTTCTTTGACATTGGCCTTAGCAATATTTTTCTAGATATTTGTCTCCTTGAGCCGAGGAAACAGAAGCAAACATAAACTATGAGACTGCGCCAAAATAAAAAGCTTTTGCACGGGGAAGGAAACCATCAACAAAATGAAAAAGCAACCTATTAAAGGGGAGAAGATATTCACAAGCAACCTTTTATTATCTCAGTTTCTGTGGGTCAAGAATTTGGAAAGAGCTTACCTGGGCAGTTGTGTCTCATGCTCTCTCTTGAGGCTTCAGTCAAAACGTTTTCTGGAATTGTAGTCATTTGAAGGTTTGACTGGGGCTGGAGGGTCCACTTCTGTGGTGACTCACTCACAGGCTATTGGCAGGAGGCTTGAGTTCCTTGCCACATGGGCCTCTCCTTAAGGCTGCTTAAGGGTCCTTACAACATGGCAGCTGGCTTCCCCCAGACTGAATGATCCTAGGAGGTGGGGAAGGAGCAAAAAAAAAAAAAGTTTTTATGACTCACCTTCAAAAGTTATCAAGTTTCAGGTAAAATATTTCTTCTGTCATGTTCTGCTCATTATAAAAGAGTCACTACGTAGAGCTTACACCCAAGGAATGGCAAATGAAGCTTCACTCTCTGAAGGGAGGAGTAGCAAAGAATTTAGTGGACATATTTTAAAACCACCACAGGGAGGTACTGATTCCCTGCTCTTGACTTGACTGGCACCAGTAGCAGAACCAGAGAAGATAGATATATCAGCAAAGATGGCCAAGTCCAAACAATGCAGGTGTTATAGAGCTAAGAAATTTCACCCCTGCTTCATCTTTGCCCTCCTGAAACCCTATCTGGTTGGTGACAGTGGCCAGACTCTGGCCAAAATGGACTCTGACTAGTAAGTGATTTTGGTTTCAGATGACAGCGCTGGGAAAGGAGCCTGAATCTTTACCCAACAAAATAGTTTTTTTAGTCTGCCACCTGCCTTCATATACTTCTTTCTTTTATATATATATATATATATATATATATATATATATATATATATATATACTTATTTCTAACACATGCATAGATAATGTTCTCTCCCTAATTTTCAGGACATTCTCAAGCATTTGAGCGGCACCACATGTTACTTTGCCCAAATGAGAACTGTGGAAACACCCAATAGTAGTTGGTATAAAATAATGGGCAAAGTATAGCATAGGGAACAGTACAGAATAGTATCGTTTAGTATAGAACGGTGGAGTGTGGTATGGTGTGTTATCGAATAGAACGATGTGTGTGCACTCGTAGTCTAAACATTTGGTTCCTCATAACTCCAGTGTGAGCTCCTCTGAACCCCGCCCAGCCAGATTTCCAGTTTGGATTCAGATTATTCAGATTATTAGCCAAAAGACAAACCTATATTTTGCCTGGCCTGGGATGGAAAATCAGATGGGAATTTCCAGATGGACCACAACTGGTTCCTCAACCTAGGATGGTTTAGAGGAAAGGAAATGAAAGGAAGTTTCTTTGAAACAGTGGTTCTCAAAGTGTGCTCCCTAGAGAAACAGCAACAGCGCCACCTAGAAACCTGTGAGAATCACACATTCTCAGACCCACTCCAGACCGGCTCAGTCGAAATTCTGGAGGTGGGGCCCAGCTGTTCTAACAAGGCTTTTAGGAGATTTTCATGTATGTTCAAATTTGAAAATCACTTCTTAGAAAAATCCTACACCCAACTCACTGCATTTAATTTAACGGTAACTTGGTGTGAAAATGAATAAAGGAAACCTGATTTACAGTGGAGTCCATGGGGCATCTGGGTAGCTCAGTTGGTTGATCATCTGACTCTTGATTCTGCCTCAGGTCATGACCTCAGGTTTGTGGGATCAAGCCCTGAAACAGGCTCTACATTCTCTCTCTCCTTCTGCCTCTGCCCCCTACCCCATGTACACACTTGCTCAGTCTCTTTCTCCAAAAAAAAAAAAAAAAAAGGAGTCAAGAAGCCATGAAAGGAGAGCTGCCACACTCATATCACTCATTTCAACCAACATGACCGGCAAGAAGGAAGTTTTCCACAGGCCTCAGTAACAGCAAACTGCCCACCACTTACGGCTGAGAGAAACCACCATAACTTCAAACTCATTCTCCTCCAGCAAACTTATTGTCAAAACAACCCTCCCCAGTCTCCTTCTAGAACCTAGTAAAAGCTAGCCTCTCCTTTGTCTCTTTGGATGTGCCTCTGGTTCACCATAGTTTGCTTGTCCTGAATTATAAGTCCCTTGCCATTCCCAAATAAACTCATCTTTGTTTAATTAAAACACCATTTATTTAAGGTTGACATTAGTAAAGTAGTTGGCTGGACACTTGCATTTATTCTTGTTCATGCACGAACACATAATCGCAGAAACACACACAGAGAGATCAGAACACACACAGCCCAACGATGCCGACAACCACTGAGTCGGCTGCAAGAGCCCAGGTTCCTTGACTCCAGAAAGTGGAAAATGTCTAGAGTTCTTTCAAGAAGAAGAGTAAGCCATTGGGTGGCTCAGTGGGTTAAAGCCTCTGCCTTCAGCTCAGGTCATGATCCATGGTCCTGGGGTCATGATCCATGGTCCTGGGATCGAGCCCCTCATTGGGCTCTCTGCTCAGCAGGGACCCTGCTTCCTCCTCTCTCTCTGCCTGCCTCTCTGCCTACTTGTGATCTCTGTCAAAGAAATAAATAAAATCTTAAAAAAAAAAAAAGAAGAAGAGGAGGAAGGAAGAGGAAGAGGATAAGGAGGATGAGGAGGAGAAAAAAATTGTGTAATCTTTTTAATTTATTTTTTTAAATTATAAACATATAATGTATTATTAGCCCCAGGGGTACAGGTCTGTGAATCGCCAGGTTTACACACTTAAAATTGTGTATTTTTAAACTTGAGTCCATAAGACATCAATTTTATCTATAGACAATTGCTGAATGCAAACACCAGTGATCTTCACAGCAGCCTTAAGAAAGTTAAACATTTTAAATAATTTTATGCGGCACAAAACTCAACATCATTGATGGCATTGTTCACATCTTTAAAGAATACACATCGTGCCAGAGATGTGTCTGCTACTTCAGAACTTTTCTCCCAGACTACAGATGGTACCCAACAAGGATGGCTTACAATTTTTTGACAACAATGGTGAGAAAGTGATACGTATTCAGTAGAAAACATACATCAAACTTTGAATTTTGATCTTTTCCTGGGCCAGCAACACTTCCTCGCGATGCCGGGCAGTGACGGCGAGCCACAGCTCCCGCGAGCCACAGGTTCATTTTACACTTACGGCATTCCGTAACCACACCACCATTCTGTTTTACTTTCAGTACAGTGTTCAATAGATTAGGCGAGACATTTGGGGACCCTGGGGGGCTCAGTCAGTTGAGCACCTGACTTTGATTTCAGCTCAGGTCATGATCTTCCAGGTTGTGAGATCGAGCCCCGCAAGGCGCTCCATGCTCAGTGGGGAGACTGCTTCTCTCCCTGTCCTTCTGCCCTTCTCCACTGCCACCCCCACTCTCTTTCTCTCAAATAAATAAATTTTAACAAAAATTACATGAGCTATCCAACACCTTGTTATAAAATAGGCTTTGTGTTACATGATTTTGCCCAGCTGTAGGCTCATGTAACTGTTCTGAGCACGTTCAAGGTGGGCTAGGCTGAGCTATGATGTTTGGTAGGTCGGGTGGATTAAATACATTTTCGGCTTACAATATTTTGAACTTATGAAGGGTTTATCGGGAGGTAACCCCATGGTGAGTTGACAGATATCTGTGGTTTGCTTTTTAACTTGTGCACACCATGAAAGGAATTGTTGACTACGCTGCCTTCTTCCAGAAAACTCAGAGCCATATTAGCAAGTGAACATCAGTCAGCCTTTGGCATAAGAGCCTCACGAGGCTGTCTTATTTTTCCGGCTTTTACTTCCTCTGCCTGGCATTCCTCCTTACTATCTACCTCGCTGTACCATTCATATTTTTTGCCAGATATTTCAAATGCTTTCAGGAATGAGGCTGGCAATAGGAAAATAAATTCAAACTGTATGTGGGGGGCTGGGGGTATAGTTTCTTTCCTCAAGCAAATTGAAAACCTGAGGGGAGAGGCAGAGTGACAGCTGTTGGTCCAGCAGGTGTTTCCTGCTGTACCACAGCCCAGGTTGGGTAGGCACCGCAATCAGGGTCAGGGTCTGAAAAAGGTGGAGTGGAGAGGGGGAAGGAAAGCTGTCCGTGGCAGCAAAACTCTTTGCACAAGTTTTTTCCTGAGGTTAGGAAAAGGACGGAGGGAGAGGAAATTGAGGTCTGGCTTCTCTGTCTTATGAGTTGGACCTCTTTCTGTCCTCCCCAGTCTTCTCATTTTAAGATGAAATCAGCATCCATGAAGGATTGGCAAACCTGAGGCAGGCCACCCAGATCCCAGGCATCTCTCTCTTTACGTGTAATAATGCACACACTACAGAGAAAGACCATCCTGATTCCACTCTGCTCAGAGATCCTGGGGAGACAGGCTGGCAGTTTGGGGACAGGAAATTATATAGACAATTAGGGGCAGCAGGTGCAGGTTCATTGCAAAAGTCAGGAAATACTCACTGTTTTGATTTCCTATCTTGTAGGGTATTCTTCTTGGAGGGACTTCAGCTTCAAGGTGGGCTGGTGAGAAAGGAGTTGGGGATCAGCCACAGCACAGGGGGTGTCTGGAGGGGCCCACGCCACAGCCAGCAGTGCCTCCCAGGAAAATTTCCATAAACAGCTCCATCAGGACGGCAGTGTCAACCTTGACCAGTCACTTCTGAGCCCAGTTACATTCATAATGACACTTCTCCACCTGCCCCTTCCCCTCAGAACATGACAGATGAGGGGCTTCATGGAACAAGTCTCTGAGCTGCGATGGGAATCCGTCTCGCTTCATTGCAGGAAAAATATATATCCCTGAACAGCTGTGAGGAATTCTTTCATTATTCATCTGTAATCTTACCGCTAGCCCTTGCTTCCTCTTTTTACAATAAAAAATGAAAACAGATTAAATGGCATATTCTGACAATGATTGCTTTTAAACACCCAGGCTGGAATAAAGGAGGTAGTAGAGAGAATGTGAGAATAGAGGGTTTGTGGAGCCCCGGGCTGTGGAGACAGAGGAGAATGGCCCCTGCCGGGTGGAAGGACAGGGAAGTTTCCCAGGGTGGCCTCTCATCCTGGTGACCGCATAGGGTCAGCAAAAGACCTCATGCTTATGCCCCACTCAAAAGCTTTTCGTTTGGAGAAATTTACAACCATCCAGGATCATACCAGGGCTGCTATGTCTAGAGGAGAAGGTAAATTTTATCAAAGGTAGAAACAGCCATGGGACAAATAAAGTGGAGACAGATACCCAAAAGCCATCCCCTCAGTTTTGTCCACATTACAGATTAGGTCTACTGAGAAGATTCAGACCCTTAGGAGGGCTCCCATGAGGGCCCTTACCCTCCAGAAGCTCACCCTGAGGTCAGTGTAAGCAGGCTCAGAGGAGATGGTGCGGGAAGGGTCAGGAATGGCTTGAGGCAATGCTGGAGCACAGCACAGTTGCCTAGCTAGACAGAGGGCCTGACCAGCTCACGCAGTGCAGAGGTGGGCACAAACCATCTCATGAGGCAGTGGGTGGTGGTGGAATTTGGCCATCTGTCAACCGTTGGAAGACCTCCTCACCTACGAGCAGAGCACCTGACCAGTGCCTTAGTAGCCTTCTTATATATTCACTTGGTCAATTCAACATCAGTTTAGTGCATAGCTGCTGCCTTCATTTCTTTGTCACTTAATTAATTACCATAAACTCAGCAATCCTAAACAGCATACATTCATAATCTGTAGTTTCTGTAGGTTAGAAGGCTGCACACAGCTTGGCTGAATTCTCTGTTTATGGGTCTTATAATCCAGGTGTTGGCTGGGGCTGCGGTCTCATCAGAGGCTTCAGCGAGAAAAGTGTTTTCAAGGTCCCACAGATTTTCCTTGCACTTCCAGACTGAGGGTTTCAGATTCTTTTTTTTTTCTTTTTTAGATTTTATTTATTTGACAGAGAGAGAAAGAGCATAAGCAGGGGGAATGGCAGTCAGAGGGAGAGGAAGAAGTAGGCTCCCTACGAAGCAAGGAGCCCAATGCAGAGCTCGATCCCAGGGCTGGAAGGCAGATGCTTAACCGACTGAGCCACTCAGGTGCCCCTGGTTTCCGGTTCTTGCTGGAATCTACCCTCAGCTTCTAGAGAGTCCTCGCTCATAGTTCCTTGCCACATGAGCTTCTCCAACTGGGTCACTTACTTCCTAGCAGCCTGTTTCTTCAAAACAAGCAAAATGGAGAGGGAGAGGGGGAGAGAAAGAGAGGCTGATAGGAAAATGGAGTCTCATATAATACAATCATGGATGTGAGAGCTCATCCCTTTTGCCATATTCTATTGGTTAGAAGAAAGTCACAGTCCAGAGGAGGGGATTACACAAAGAAGCAGACAGCAGGAGGTGGGGTTCATGAGAACATCTTAGAGCCTGTTTACCATATCTACTATGAGCCAGACTCAGTTTTAGGCACTAGGCATACAGCAGTGAACAACAAGTCATATCTTAAGAGGGAAGTGGTGAGGGGCAGGGAAGGAAGGGAGGGTGGGAGAGGGGAAATCACCCTGTAAATCTTACATGTTAGATTAAAAGATATATCTACAAATCTCAATATCTGGACCTCCCTTGTATTCTGAATTTTTAATGTAAAAAAAAATTCTGATAATTATGAAACAATTGGAAATTTGAATATCAAATGGATATTTGATGACATTAAGAAGTTATTGTTAATTTTAGCTGTATGATAATTGTACTTATGGTCTTTTAATAAAGAGCCCTTCGTTTTTAGAATTTCTTACTGAAATAGGAAAGAGAAAATGATATGTGTAGGCGCTTTTCTTTAAAAAACTATGGGAATAAGGGGTGCCTTAGTGGCTTGGTCAGTTAAATGCCAACTCTTGATTTTGGCTCAGGTCATGATCCCAGGGTTGTGAGATTGAGCCCTGCGCTGGGCTCTGCACTGGGCATGGAGCCAGCTTAAGATTCTCTCCTCCTCTCTCTGCTTCTTCCTGCCCACACCAACCCCCAACCCCACACCGTGCTCTCTCTCTCACAAACAAACAAAAACTACAGGAGTGACAGAAGGTGGAGATATCAATGAGGTAGAATTTCCAGGGGTTGGTGGTTATGGGGTTGGGATGATGGTCATAATGGAGGGAGTTCATTAAGATATTCTGTCAACTTTTGTGGGTGCTCAAAATCCTGTATAACAAAAGCTTTAAAAATAAACATATTGGTATATACCCTTACCAGTAATCATAGAAAAAAATAAAATAAAAGTAATCATAGAAATGCAAATGAAACTTATATGATACCACTCTGTGTCTATCAAATTGCCCATCTTTTTTTAGTGATGATATCCATTGCAAGTGAGAATGTGATAAAAACAGATATTCTGGTGCATTTTTGGAAGGGGATGAGGGAGGGGTGGGATATAAGTTGGTATACTCTTCAGAAAGCAATTTGATAATATGTATCAAGAGTCTTAAAAAATGTTCATATCCTTTGATCCAATAATTCCATTTTTGGACATGTACTCTAAATTATAGACTTCAAAGTGAACAGTTTTGCACAACGATATTACAGAACGTATGAGACAATTCACCTTATCCAACTGGTCTTTGTCCTCAGCTTTGGGAGGTGATCCCTATGTCTTTGGAATGTCCTGCCTGATAAGAGTGTCTTTGTTTACGTGGGGGCCTTGGCCACAAGACAGTCTAACATTGTGATTTATGATGGGGGTCTTGGGCCATGTAGTATCCAGTCTATATCTAGAGGGGCTGGAGGTTAAGATCAGCTACATAGGCAGTCAACCATGGAGCTCCAATAAAACTTTGGACACCAAGGCTTAGGTGAGCTTCCATAGTTGGCCATATTTACTCCATACTCACACGTTATTGCTGGAAAAGTCTATGATTCCATGGGAAAATAACAACTCCATGTCTGGAACTTTCCTGAAATCTCTTCCATGGCTGCTTTCATCTGTGTCTTTTAACTGTAACCATACTCATGAATAGGATCACTACTACTGAGTTGAGTCCCTTCTAGTGAATTATCAAAATTCAGGACAGTCTTGGTAATTCCCAAACTTACAAGTGGTGTCATAAGTGAAGGTAGTCTTGTGAACTGTTCCTAACTTTGCAGTCGGTATCAGAAATGAGTGCAGGGGCACCTAGGTGGTTCAGCCAGTTAAGCATCTGACTTTTGATTTCAGCTCAGGTCATGATCTCAGGGTTGTGAAATCGAGCCCCACAACAGGCTGAGCACTGGGTGTGGAACCTGTTTAAGATTCTCTCTCTCTCTCTCTCTCCCTTGGTCCTCTCCCTCTCTCCCTCCCCCTACCCCCACTCTCTCTCTCTCTCAAAAAAAAAAAAATCTTAAAAAGAAATGTGGGCAGTCTTGTGGATTGTGCTCCCTTTAATTTGCATGGGTTATTTATGTAACATATGTAATGTTATGTAATATTATGCAGACATTAAATATAGCACTTACAAAGAATCTATATATTAATAGGGGGAGGCTATATAACATGTCCAAAGCAAAATATTTGATGTGTAGTATTTCTACTATATATATGCCAATATTGGAATACACGTAGAATAATGTCTACATGAATGATACCAAAATGACAATGGGTAGCTTTTTTGGAGTGCTAGGATTCTCTACATCTCTTAGCTTTTCAAATGGTCTACAGTATGCCCATATGTACAACTTACTTTGATAATCAGAAATGCGTGTATTTGTTTTATAAATTTTAGCCATATCAGGAACAGTTCCATAGCATAAGAAAGATACCTCTTGATGGGACCATTCTCAAAAGCTCAAACTTATGTGACTAAAGATGTCACCAAAAGGGAAGGGAGAGGCAATGCCAGGACACCTAAGCAGCTGCAGGCATTCTGACCAGCACAAATACAGAGCGTGGAAAGACGAAACACAGAACCAACGACCTCCAGAGCAAGGACCAAGAAGTGCAGAGAACAGTGACAGGTGGTGCTGGGGAAGAGAAGCTCATGACAGCGGTTCATGTCAGTCTCCAACAGTTCATATGACCTGGCAAACCCTTGTGATCACTTCCAGGTTAGTACTAACTAAGGCTTCAGCCCTTGAGCGAGGCAAAGGGGTCTTGAACTGACAGAGTGCTCAAGACACTTCCCTAAATAATGTATGTGTTCTCATGGAATTCTGTTCTCTAAAATCTTGGCAGAGTGGAATGTGAACGAAAACTAATAAATAAGATGGGTTTTGGTTTAAAGAGTGTCAGAAGGCTGAAGCCAGCAATGAGGTGAAATTTGCAAGAAGAAGAGCCAAAAGCATAAAAAATGGCTTCTGTTTTTTTAGGTTAAGTTTACGGCCCGTTGGAAAACAAAGATTACAGGAGCCACTGTTTAGGAATGGTGGTGATTTTTATCAGAAGGAAGGCAGAACTTCTATACCCCTAATTTGCTTCCATCTTTTCTGTCAAATAACATCTTCGACCATGAGATGGGTAACACAAATGTTGATAAGAGAGAATTAAAGCCCTGAGTGAAGAGATTATAAAAAGTGCACCTGTTCCCTAGCTACTCTAATGAATTAAAGTCGCTTACCTCAATGAATTACTTTCCAGGATGCTGATAACCCTTGCAAATGGGATTGCTAAATTATTGTCAGGGATCTTAGAGGCAACCAGAATAGAAGATTCTAGAAGATGGAGGTTGGGGCTTGTATAACCAACTGCAGCCTAGATATAATGCATTACATTTCACTAAGCATTTTCACACAAATTCTTCTTTGTTCTTTGCTATAAACAGTATGGTCAGACCAAATGAGAGAATAAATGCTAAATGGTAAAGCCCCAAACAGAGGTTTGGAATTATAAGTAGGATAGATAGAATTATTCCATCAATCTTACAGCTGAAGACACTAAGATTCAAATAGACTTGCCCAAGGTCCCATTGCTGGTTCATTTTGCAAATACAGGGGCTTATTGATGACACCCATGCAAGAGTTTCAAATTCTAATTGACCTTCCAAAAGCACCAGGAAACAAAATGGCAAACACGAGGATGTTATATGGATTCACTTACAAAACACACACATACATCAGAGTGACCTCATTTCTACTTTTGCCATGATTATTAGACTCTTGGATATAGTATATCTGTAATTCAACAGAGGATTTCCAAATCCCCTCCCATCAGGCACAATGTTGGGCTTTTCCTTAATGGTTGGAAGAAGGATGTCAGAAGAGGTACCAACCAGGAAACGTGGAAAATTGTGTTAATGGGGCTAGAAGCTAAGACAGGGTAGGCTGTGTAAAGTCTTAAAATCTGTATCCTGTTTTCCTTACAGTTACATTGCTATAAGCCATAGACTCTCCATCCATTGATGGGAAACAGTGGGCTTTCCTGGGAAAGCATCAGCGACCTTGAAGGACTGACAGGAAGCAGGAGTAGCAGTCGGCAAGGATGGGCAGGACTTGGCTAGCTAGAAGAACCACCTTGTCAGAGCACTCCCCCCTGAAATATGTGCAGTTGGTGGTGTCTCTTGCTATTGGAGGCCGTCCTTCCATCAATCTATTCAAGACTGGAAGTTTGGGAGAGTAAATCCCACTGCTTGGAGTTATTTTAAAACAAGTCCAAGCATTGTCTTCTGAAGCCAGCAAAATGAGTCTTTGGCTAAGTGGACACAAGCACAGAGAATGGAAGTGGATGCTTCCCACTTACTTCTGTGGAGAAAGGTGGGGGTTAGGCAGGGAGAAGGAGGCTACACAAGGAATTTGAAAGGGGAAGGGCCACCGGCATGCTTCTAAGCCAGAGCCTCTGGCTCTGATGTTTGACCAAAATAAGGGTTAAATCTAAAGGGACGTATTAGGATTGTGAATGACAAGGAATCAGGAGATGGAAACCAAGCGGAAACTGGGTCTAAGTGAAAGAAGTGGGAGCCTCTGGAGAGGACAGGGTAATGATCATGACCACCAAAACAGATTTTGGTTAGTGTAAGGAAATGCCTTCTAAGAGCTGAGCTTTCGGACTACGAAGGAACAATACTGGGAAGCAGCAGCATTCAGGTGGCTGTTGAGTTTACCAGGAAAATTGTAACAAATTCACACATCAGATGGGAAATAGGACTGGAGCATAGATTTAAGTCCCTGTTAATACCGAATTTCTGTGATTCTATTGCAGAACAGTAAATACATAGCTTTCCGTCAACCGCAAGCACAGCAACCATCATGTTAGGGAACAGCAATCCATTATGTAACCCAGAAATTAAAGTTCAGTAAAGTCGCTCCTAAGCTGCCATGTGATAGTTAGCCAAGCTCCTAACACAAGAGTTCAAAGACACTGAAGTCTCGTTTTTGCTGATGCCCATGGAGAGTCTGCGATCACCTGGCTGTGGGCTGCGGCCCTCTGGGTGGAAAGCATGTCTGAGTCAGTGCCTGTGTCAAGAGACAGATGGAAGCTGGCCACATGACCCCTGGTCCCACATCCATTCCACCAAATGGAGAGACATGACAAGCCTTTTATTTTCAGGACAGAACACCATTGATTATTCCCTGTTAATGCTTCCCTGTCGATGGCGGGCAGGGACTAGAGGGAAATGGAAGGATGTGATATCCGGGCCCCCCAAAGGGAAAATCAATGTGATATGGTTTGTATTTCATCCTAGGATAACCTCTTTCTCTGAGTGCCAACCCACAGGCCACTGTTTCTCTCTCCACCAACTCCTTCAGACATTGTCACATCCTCTCACACTCACCAAAGGCCGGGGAGGGAGAGGAGAGGAGAGAAGGACCAGGTGCTCAGAATCGTTAAACTCTGCTTTCATTCTCTTTCAGGAATTTACAGTCACTTACAGGCTACAGGATGCACAGAGACTTCCTCAGCAGGTTCAGATCAGAGGAGAAGAGCCTAGTAAGGCAGCCGAAGAAACCCTTGTCTGACTTATTATGGATGCATCCAGCAGTGAGCTCGTCTCAAAGGATGACCTTGGAAAACCGACAACCTAGAAACTGTGTGCCCCCTGGCACAATGCTGAAAGTTACAAGTTCAGAGAAAGAGGCAAAGACTTGTATCGCAGGGAGGTGAGAGGCAGGAAGCAACCTTTCTGTGTGTACACACACACACACACACACACATCAAATACCAAAAGTGTTTATGTTCCTCCCTCCCCAAAAAGAACCCAACATTTGAAACAAAACGCTTGAGGATCTTGGATCTAACAGAAAGGGGAATTTTTGTTCCCTTTGGGGTCTCAGACTGAAGTAAAAGCAATACTTCTTTATTGTCTTAGAAGCGGGGAGGCAAACCAGTAATATCCTGATACCTAGAGCTATCCTCACCTTTTGGTTCCAGACAGGGCATTTTATTAGCATTTAACCTCCTCAGTATTATAAGCCCGTAGATCCATAAGGTAGTGTTGCCTCTGGAAAGCACTAGGATTATCCATTGCTATTTTTCCCCTTCACGTAGGAGTTACCCCAGGAGAAGCTAATCAACTTTTCTCCATTTACCTTACTCCCTGGGGCCGAGAATCACCGGCTGAGCCCTCCGCCTGGAAGAGGCTGGACCAGGTGACCTCCAGTGGGCTTTCCAACCCTCAGACTCCATGTCAGGTCCCTGTGCTGCAGACCAGAGTGGCGGGACGGAGGGTCTGTTTCCTGCTTGAACGGAGAATGGAGCAGCTTGTGTTTTGTGAATCTACACGACGTGGAAAACCAGTTCCGCCAGAGGTACCACAGTATGCTTTCCAGAGCACTGCTGTGTGTATAGGAGTGTAGGCGTCAAAAGCATGAGCTGAAAAAGGAAAAGAAACAAATACATAAAATAAAACAAGAAACATGAACTACTTTTTCATAACTTAGAGGAAAACTTGTGTCCTAGCGGGAATAGGATTAATCCCGTTACTCGATTCACAAATGACTTGTAAACAATGCTACCCGTGAACATCCTCGAAGACTCTGAGGCTATGTCTCTACATGTTCTTCTCCCCAGGAGGGATCTGCTTCATGCCTTGGACTCTATCCCCCTCAGCTGGTCACAGTCACTTGCACCTGGGTCCCTCTCCCCAGCTCCTCCGGGGCTCCATCAGCCTCATTCCCCCGACGCCAGGGCTCTTTCCTCTATTCCACATTGACCAGAGAAGTGCCCAGGACCTTTGAGTTTGCAGGGAGCGGTGCTAAAGACACCTTTGGGCAGTCGCTTAGTCCCACACCAGGGATATCCTGCCGGGAGAGACATATGCTAATCAGAACAGATGTTGGCCAGAAGACTCAGGGGCAGGGTCCCACAGCAGCCTTTGCTGTGGAAGTTCCTTTCCAAATAATGTGGTAAGTTAAAGGAAACGCCAGGAGCCCTCAAGGATCGCCAAACTCAGACACTCAAAAACACCTATGCTCACATACATTTTTGTTTGCTTGTTTTGCGTTGTTTTTATTGAACACAATATACTTCCAGAGAAATGCAGTCATAAATGTACAGCTCAATGAATCTCCATGAAGAGAACACACCCACTTAACAAAGGCAAGAAGTTGACCAAAACTTGCAGGGGCCCTCTGTCTCCTCCAGTGAATCCCTCACACCTCCAGGCACGCACACTCCTTCCTTCTAACAGCACGTTTCATTTTGCTTGTTCTTAACCTCATATAAATGGAATCACACAATATGTTCTCATGTATCTGGCTGCTTTGCTCACCCTTTTTCTTCTGAGATTCATCCGTTTCACATGTGATTTGTTAATCTTCATTTCTATAGGCATTCCATTGATGACTATATCACAATTTATGAATTTGTCTATGGACATAGTTTGGTCCCCTGTGTGTAGAGCTGCTATGTGCACATATTTTGGTGCACAGAGGTTTACATTTCTATTGAATATATACCTATGAGTGAAAGTGCTAGGTAGTTGGGTTTGCACCTGTTCAGTTTTAATGGATTTTGTCAAGTAACATTCCAAGGGGGCTGTACCAATGTCCATCTTGCCAGGTTTAGGGGGGACCCTGTTGCTCCACATCCTTACCAGTACTCAGTGCTGTCAATCTTTTTAATTTCACCATTCTGTTGAGTGTGTCATGCTATGGCATTGTGGTTTCAACCTGCAGTTCATGAACGACTCATTACATTTAGCCCTTTATCATACATTTATTGGCCATTTGCATATCCTCCTTGGTGATGTTTTGTCCAAGTCATTTGCCCATTATTCTGTTGAATTATCTGTTTGTTTTAATTAATTTGTAGCAGTTTTAAAAACGGATTCTGGATACAGGTCCCTTGTCAGATCTTTGCATTGCCTGTATAATCGCCTACCCTGTGGCTGGGTTTTTATTCTCAATAGGGTCTTTTGGCTTTAATGTCATCCAGTGCATCAATCTTTATCTTTCTGGGTAATACTTTTTATGTTTTAAGAAATTTTACCCTACTTCAAGGTATTGGAGATATTTTCCTTTTTTTTTTTTTGGAAGTTGTATTGTTTTATCCTTTCACCTTTGTTTTTTTTAAAAGATTTATGTATTTATTTGAGAGCAAGAAAGAAAGCAGGGTGGAGGGACAGAGGGAAAGGGAGAGAGTTTTAAGCAGACGCTGTGCTGATCATGGAGCCTGAAACAGGGATCAATCCCATGACCCTGAGATCACAACCTGAGCTAAAACCAAGAGTCAGTCGTTTAACCGACTACAACACCCAGGTGCCCTACCATTTCACCTTTATGATGCAGTCTTTATGGAATTGGTTTTGTTTAAGTAGTGAAAATAAGGATTAAGGTTTATATTGCAATGAATATCCAACTGAGTAAGCACAGTTTACTGAAAAGGTCATCTACTCCTTGCTGCACAATTGAGTCACCTTTGTCCTTAGCCAAGTGACTATATGTGTGTGTGTGTGTATGAATCTGCTTCTGATCTATTTTGTGCCATTGGTGTGTCTGTCTATGTGTGCACCAATAACGATATAGTACTACAGCTTTATAAGAAGTCTTGATACCTAGTGGCATAAGTCTTCCAGCTTTGTTCCTTCAAGAATGTATGCTCTATTCTTGGTCTTTAACATTCTGTTCTTTTCTTTTTAAGATTTTATTTATTTATTTATTTGACAGAGAGAGAGAGAGAGATCACAAGTAGGCAGAGAGGCAGGCAGAGAGAGAGGGGGAAGCAGGCTCCCTGCTGAGCAGAGGGCCCGATACGGGGCTCGATCCCAGGACCCTGAGATCATGACCTGAGCCAAAGGCAGAGGCTTAACCCACTGAGCTACCCAGGTGCCCCTCTTTTTTCTTTTTTCTTTCTTTCCTTCCTTCCTTCCTCTTTCCTTCCTTTCATAATCTCTGTGCCCAGTTTTGGGTTTGAACTCACCATCCCAAGATCAAGAGTCCCATGCTCTACTAAGCCAGCCAGATGCCCTGGTCTTTTACGTTTTTACATAAATGTTATAACTAGCTTGTTAATTCCACCCCCTACCCCCAAAGAAACCCAAACTACTATGATTTTTGACTGGGATTGCATTCCTTCTATAGACTAATTTGGAAAGAATTGACATCTGAGCTTTTCATTCATGAACACAGCAAATCTCCCCATTTATTTAGGTCTTTTTAATTTTCACTCAATGTTTTCTCTGTAAAGGTCTTACACATCTTTTATTAGAGATATGCTCAGGTATTTTATATCTTTAATACTATTGTAAAATGGTATTTTAAAATTTCATTTTGTTTATTGTTTCTTCATATTCTGTTCATAGTATTTACAGAAAACAATAATATGGTATATATATAGTTATATATATACCTTGAATTTGGGAACACTTATATTTATATATTTCTTTTTAAAAAAGATTTTATTTATTTATTTGACAGACAGAGATCACAAGTAGGCAGAGAGGCAGGCGGGGGGGTGGGAATCAGGCTCCCCACTGAGCAGAGAGCCCGATGCGGGGCTCAATCCTAGGACCCCAGGATCACAACCCAAGCGAAAGGCAGATGCTTTAATCCACTGAGCCACCCAGGCACCCCTATATATTTCTAATAATCCTAATAAACATAGATTCTTTAGGATTTTCTACATAAACAATCATATCATCTGTAAATACAGTTTATCTCCTCCTTTTCAGTCTTTATAACATTTTTTCTTGCCTTATTACAACAGTTACAATCTCTAGAACAATATTGAATATAAGTATGATTAGGAGATATTCCCAATCTCAATATTTTGCTATAACTATGATGTTTTCTGTTATAGGTGATCTTTATCAGTTCAAGAACATATCTTTCCATTCCTAGTGTGTTGAGTATTTATCATGAATAAGTATTTGATTTTATTAAAAGCTTTTTCTACATCATTCTATTGAGATGATCTCATTATTTTTCTCCTTTATTATGCTAATTTGGCTAAATACACTAATTCTTAAATTGAGATATAATTCATATACCGTAATGTTCATCCTTTTAAAGTGTGCAATTCAGGGTTTTCAGTTTATCCATAAAGCTGTGCGACCATCACCAATATCTAATTCCAGAACATTTTAATCATTCCCAGAAACTCACTCCAATCCTATTGGCAGTCACTCCCCATTATCTTCTTCCCCTAGTCTCTGGTAGCCACTAATCTACTTTCTGTCTACATAGATTTGCCTGTTCTGGACCCTTCATTTATAAGAGGAATCACATAGTATGTGGCTTTTGTGTCAAACTTCCTTCACTTAGCATAACGTTCTTACAGCTCATCCATGTAGCATGAATTAGCACTTCATGTCTTTTCATGACCAAATGATAGCCCACCATATGGATATACCACATTTTGTTTATCAATTCATTAGTGGGACATTTGAGTTTTTTTCCACTTCTTGGCGATTATGAATAATGTTGCTATGAACAGAGGGACATAGATTCTTAATTCGTGGGCACATACCTGGGAATAAAATTTCTGGGTCATATGGTAACCCACATTTAACTTTTTGAAGAACTATCAAACTGTTTTTCCAAAGTGGCTATACCATTTTCATTCCCAAAAGCAATTTATGAAAGCTCCAATTTCTTAACATCCTTGTCATCACTTGTTATTGTCTGTATTTTTTAAGGATTTTTTTTAAGTAGTCTCTAATGTGGGGCTCAAATTTATAACCCTGAGATTAAGAGTTGCATGCTCCACTGGCCAAACCAGGCAGGTATCCCTGTATTTCTTCTTTTTTTCTTTTTTCTCAGTTTCCTTTTTTTTTTTTTAATTAGTGCTTTTAAGGGTTGAATTTAATGATTCCTCAGTCACATATAACACCCAGTGTTTATTACATCAAGTGCCCTCCTTAAGGCCCATCACCCGGCTACCCCATTCCCCACTCTCCTCCCCTCCAGCCACCCTCAGTTTGTCTCCTAGAGTTGGGTCTCTTATGGTCCTATTATTATCTTCTTTGTTGGTGTGAAGTGGTATTTCATTGTGATTTTGATTTGCATTTCCCTAATGAGTAACAATGTTGAACATTTTTCCTGTGCTTATTGTCTATCTGTATCTCTTCTTTGAAGAAATGTTTATTCAAATTTTTTGCCTGCCTTTTTTTAAAGATTTATTTTAGAGAGAGAGCGCACACATTCGTGCATGTGAGTGCATGTGCACATGTGTGCAATCAGGAGGGGGTGCAGAGAGAGAGGGAGAGAGAATCCTCAAGCAGATGCCTTGCCCCACTGAGGGTGGAGACTGATGTGAGATTGGATCCCAGGATCCCAAGATTATGACTTGAGCCAAGATTGAGAGTTGGACGCTTAACTGGCTGAGCCACCCAGGCACCCCCCACCTTTGCCTATTTTTCAGTTGGGTTGTTTATCTTTTTGTTGTTCAGTTGTAAAAGTTATTCATATATTCCGGATACTAGACTCTTATCAGGTATATGAGTTACAAATATTTCTCCTACTCTGTAGGTTGTTTTTTCTTTTTCTTCTTAGTGTCCTTTGAAGCATAAAGGTTTAAAATTTTTGATGAAGTTCAGTTTATTTATTTTTATTTTGATTGCTTGTGCATTTGGTTTCCTATGTAAAAACTCCTTGCTGAATTAAAGATCATAAAAATTTATACTTGTATTTTCTCCTAATAGTTTTATATTTTAGCACTTACATTTAGGTTTTTTTATCTATTTTAAGTTAATTTTTGCATGTGGAGTATGAAGAGATCCAACTTCATTTTCTTGCTTGTGGATATCCAGTTATCCCAGACCCACCTGTTGAAAACACTGCTTGATTTTATAATATTAAGCCAACATTGTATTCCTGAAATATATTACATCATTGGACTCTACTTATTAATCTGTTTTTTGTTAAGTATGCTCATGAGAGGTATTGCTCTATAATTTTCATTTCTTGTAATATATTTGTCACCCTTTGGCATTAAAATTATGGTTGTCTGTTCCTTTTCTATAATTTGAAAGAGTTTGTGTAAGATTAGTTTCATCCCATTAAATGTTTAGAAGAATTTGCTTAGTGAAGAAATCTGGACCTGGAGATTTCTTTATGTGAAAGTTTTAGTAACAGATTCAATTTCTTAGCTATAAAACATTCAGATTTTCAATTTCCTCTTCAGCTGGTAAACTGTGTTTTCATAGACATTCCATTTCATATAGATTTTCAGATTTATTGGTATAAAGTTTTTCATAGTATCTACTTAGAATATTGGTAACTTGTACCGTTTTTCTTATTTTTTTGATCTAGTAGTTTTTTCTTGCTAGCAGTTTGTCAGTTTCATGTCTTTTCAAAAAACAAAACAAAACCCAGATCTAGATTTGATTTTTCTTACATACTTTTAAAAAATTTCATTAATTTCTGCTATTACCTTTATTATTTTCTTTACTCTTCTATTTTCAGATTTAATTTCCTATTCTTTCTCTACTTTTTGGGATGGAAACTAAAATTGATTTTTCACCTTTCTTTTCTTTTATTATATGCAGATTTAAAGAAACAAATTTCCCTTTAAGTACAGCTTTAGCTTTGTTCTTCAAGTTTTGATATATCATTATTTTTATTTTAATTTAGTTCCAAATATTATCTGTCGATGTAATTTTTTTGAATTATTGGTTATATGGAAGTATACTGCTTAATTTCCAAATATTTGAGGAGTTTCTGGTTATCTTTTTGTTATTGGTTTCTACCTTAACCCCACTTTGGTCAGAGAACATATTTTGGATGATTTCACTCTTTGGAATTTGTTGAGATTTGTTTTAAGATGAGCATATGGCAAATTTTGGTAAATGTTCCATAGGCTCTTGGAAAGAACACATATCCCGACAATGCTGGTTGTAGTAAGGTATGTGCATTGGTTAGATTAAAGTTATTACTTATGTTTAAATCTTCCATATTCTTGATGATTTTTCACTATACTATCAGTTAGTTACAGTTCTATAATTTTGCTTTCCATTTTGAACCTATAGTAGTAGGTGTATCAAAATACAAAATTATTATTTCTTCCTGGTAGATTTTTTTTTTATGAACTGTTCTGTATCTTTAGTAATGCTTCTTCACTTACATTTACTTTGACTGATATTATATCAGCCTCCTTTTGGTTAGCCTTTGGTTGGTGTACCTTTTTCAATTCCTTTAATTTCAATTTTTCTTTAGCTCTACACTTAAAAATTGTGCCTCCTGAAAGCAATATATAGTTAGGTTTTAAAAAATATTTTTCTATCTGGTAAGCAGCCTCTTTAAGATTATCCCAAATGATCCCCACCTTCCGTATTCAAGCCCTTGTACAATCTCTTCCCCTGAGTGTACACTGAAACTAACTCACCTCTAGTGAATTCTAAAGATCAGCCATGCTCATAAGTCATTTTATACGTAATGCAAGTTTATCTATATGAAAAATTCCTAGGATTGTTGGGTTAAAAGATGTAATGTACCTATTTAACCATATGCTCACCATTATAATGTGTTAATAAGCCTTATTATATTTGATAGGTGAAAAATTTATATTAAAAGTGAGGTTTAGCATATTTTCATATGCTTAAGAGTCATTTGTACTTCCCCTTCTATGAATGCCTATTAATTTCTTTTGCCTGTTTTAGTATTGGATTGCTGATCTATTTCTTTTTTACTTGAGGGGCTCCTTTTACATTAGATAAATTAGCCCTTATCTTGATGGAGTTACACATATCTCACACAGGTTCTCATTTGCATTTGCTTATGATACTGCTGTCATGAAGAAATTCTTTATCTCTACAAAGTCTCATCTAGCAATCATTTCTTTTGAGGCTTTTTGGTTTTGTGCCAGAAGAAAGGCCTTCTTCATTCTTAAGTCATAAAATTTTCCTCTTTTTTTCTAGTACATTCAGAGTTTTATTTCTTATGTTTAAGTCTTAGAACTGTCTGCAAGTTATCCTGATGTAATGAGTGAAGTGTGGATCCAACTTAATTTTCTTCCAGAATACTACCCAGTGATCTCTACTTCCTGAATAATCTTTTCCCACTGATTGAAAAGCCACCTTTATCATACACTCAATTCCCATATGTATTTAGATCTGTTTCTGAACCGTTCTGCTATACTGATCTATTCACAAATTACCACAATTTTAATCACTGTAGATTTATAAATTTTAAACATCAATAATCTCCCTCTACCAACATCCCTTTCTTTCTCATATATTCTTGCTTGGTTTTCCATATGAACTTCAGAAGCAGTTTTGAAAATCTTTTTTAAAAATCTTATTGGTATTTTTATTGGATATCACATTAAATTTATAGGTTAACTAGGGAGAGGTGACATCTTTATAATGGTGAAATGTTCTTATGTATGAACATAGTATATCTTTCCAATTGTTCAGGTTTTGTTTTGTGTCCTTCATTAGCATTTTAGAATTTTCTACAAATAATATTTCTTGAGTTTATTCCTAAGTATTTTATATCTTCTGTTTTCTGCTGCTATTATAAAGTGGGTCTTTTCTTTCCTTATAGCTGTAATCAGACATTGTGTATACAAAGGCTGTTGATTCTGAAAATTAATCTTGGAGTCATCTAATTTATTAAATTCTTATTTTGTTTCTAAGTTTTTGGTTAGTTCTTTTTAGTTTCTAGATTGACCATCCAATCATATCAGCAAGTTATAATTTTATCCTCTCTTCCTAATTTCTATACCATTAATTTCTTTCTCTTGTCTAATTGTTTTGTTTAAGTCCTGAAGAACAATTTTAAATAATGGTGATTATGTATTTTATTTATATTAATTAATAAATATTGATTTATTATTTGTTTATATTTATTTTAATAATGGTGATTAGTGGACATCCTTATTTCTGATTTAAATGAAATTGTTTTGCTAATCTCAAGCATGGTGCTGGCTTTGGATTGAGATATATTTTATCATACTAAGGAAACACCAAGCTAATCTTAATATTTTATCACACTAAGGAAACACCCAGCTAATCTTAATATTAAATGATCCTTGTGTTCCTGAAATAAGCCTCACTTAGTCATGGTGAATTACTCTTATCTGGAGCCAACCTGACTGGGTTCAAATCCTAGAACCATAACTGGTTGGTATTTGAGTTTGGGCAGAATACTCTATCTGACTCAGTTTCCTTCTCTGAAAAATGGGGATGATACGACTATCTATTGCATTAGGTTGTTGTGAAAATCAAATACAAAAAGTTGACCATCTTTCCACATGCTTAAGGGGCATTTGCATTTTTTTCCTGAAAATAGTTCAAATCTCTTCCCTATTTTTCTGTAGGCCCTCCTCTGTTTTTAAAAGGTCTTTATAAATTAGGACTGTTAGCCCTTAATATGTGAAATAAATTGCAAATATGTTATCCCAGTTATCACTTGTATTTTACCTCGGTGTATTTTGCACGCAAAAGTTTTGGTTTTGTCTTTTAGCATAGTCAAATACATCTCTTACCGTATCAGGACTTTTTTTTTTTTTGTATCTGGATTTTTTTATTGACTTTTTTGTTGTCGTTGTTATGTCACCATACAGTACATGATTAGTTTTTGATGCAGTGTTCCATGATCCATTGTTTGCGTACAACACCCAGTGCTCCATGCTATACGTGCCCTCATTAATGCCTATCACTGGCCTCTGGATTTTTAAGTTACATGTAATCTGGAAGATGACATTAGTGGCCTCAATTTTGTACCATTCTCAGTATCCCCACCCTTTGTCATGTGAATTTACAATCCCTCCCACAAATGTGTGAAGATTATTTTCCTAGTGGTCCAAAGAGAATGAAAGACATGTGGAACAGAGCCGCCTTAGCTGAGCTCAGGTGCAGAACTATGCAATGACTAACCAATACCATTCGAAAGCTCCCTCACTCCAGGTTACAGAGCAGGGGTTGACAATCTTCTTCTTATCAAGGTCAGATAGTAAACATTTGAGGGTTTGAAACCAGGTAAGTTTATATTCTTTCCTCTCCCCTTTTCATCGAATCTCTTAAAAGTTTTTAAAAAAAATTTTATTTAAAAAAAAAATCTTAGTTAGTTCCCAGCAGCCCCAAAATAGACTCTGGCCAGAATTAGACTGCAGGTCAATTTGCTGAGGAATTCATTCTTCCTTTTTCTAGTAATTGTGTGGTTTAATATCATACAATTAAACCTCTGATCAATTTGAAAGTTATCCTGGCATATAGGATGAGGAACAGATCCAATCTGCTTTTTCATATGGCTATCCAGTTATCCCAATACCATTCACTTAAAATGTTAAAAAAAAAATTTTTTTTTTTAAGTAAACTCTACCTCCAACACAGGACTCGAATTCCCAACCCCAAGACTGAAAGTCACATTCTCTATTGACTGAGTCAGCCAGGTGCCCTCAACACCATTCATTTTTATAGCCCATCTTTCCCCCCGCTGACTTCAGACACTACCTTTATTGTATCCTGAATTTCTACAGGAGTCTGTCTATTTAATTTTCTATTGTGTTCCATTTGTTAGCTTGTCTATTCATGTACCCGTACCATACTTTGTCTCAGAGGCTATGTGCTTTTAATAACCTTTCCCTTCCAAGTGCTCTTTTTCACAGTTTTCTTAGGCTAGTCTTGCTCCTTTCATCTTCCAAACAAACTTCTTAAGCCAGGGACATTTCCACCATTTTGGTGGGTCACACAAAATCTTTCTAGGAAGAATATACAGTCTTTTAAACTACTGACTAGTAGGATTAGTGTTACAGGACTAACTGAGTTTTCCATTTCTTCTGATTGAGTTTTGGTAAATAATTTTTCTGGAAATTTGTCCATTTTGTTTAAGCTTTCAAATTTATTGGCTAAGGGTTTCATGGTATTACTTTACTATCTTCTAAAACTCTTCAGTATCTATAATTATGTGTCCCTTTTCTTTCCTAATATTGATAATGCCTTCTCTATCTTTTCTTAATGATGCTAAAGATCTGCTTATTTTATCATAATTTTTGTTGATTTTTTCTATTATATGTTTATTACATTAAATTTAGATCTTATCACTGTTGTTTTATTATTTGTCTTCTCTGGGTTTATTCTGTTGTTTTTTACTAACTGTGAGTAGAATGCTTAGCTCATCAATTTTCAGTCTTTTCTTCTTCTCTGACTTAAACATTTCAGACCACATGCTTTCCTCAAACTACCCTTTAAGCTGCATTTCCAGAGGATTAATGCATAGAATTTTCATATAATTCAGTTCTGAGTATTTTCTAGTATCTGTTAAGACTTTTTCATTGGTTCATTAGATATGCTATGAAATTTACAAATATGTTAACAAATTCATTTTTTGTTACTGACTTTTCAATTTCATTCCATTGTCATTAGAGAGAGTGGTCTACGTGACTAACCTTGAAATTCACTGAGGTTTGTTTTATGGCCTAAGAGCCAATTTTTGTAATGTTCCATCTGGGCTTGAAAATAATATGTAATTCTTCACATTGTTGGGTGTGATATTCTTTTCATGTCCACTAGACTATAACTTTATTATACTATTTAAATATTATGTATTTATAACAATTTCTGTCCACTTGTCACATCAATTACTGAAAGAAGATATTTTAAACTTAGTTTTGCCCATTTTTGTTTATGTATACTGAGGCTTTATTGTCAAGCTTAGTTGAGAATTAGTATGTCTCTCTGGCAAATTGAACCACTTATCAGTGATTGAGTCAATGTTTGTTATTTAGTAGAGATTCTTAACTTTCGCTGATTACCTTCCTATTTTTTCTACCCTTTTACTTTCAGTTTTCCTCTAAGTATTGGATGTATCTCTTATAAATAGCATATAAGTGGATATTTAAAATCTAGTATTATTGACTATCTTTCAACTGGAGAGTCTAGTTCATTAACACTCATAACTGATAAGTTTAAATTCTTTTACCATTTTATTATGCTTTGTTTTTCTCTCCTTTCCAGTTTATTGTCTTTTTATAATTTCTTTCCCCCAATATTAGCTTAAATGCTATATTATTCTGTATTTATTCTCTTAGTGGTTATTCTAAATATTTTAACATGTCTACTTACCTAAGGCCCCAAATTGATAAGATTCTTTAACTCCTCCCGAACAACCAAAAGGCAGCTGGACACTGTTAATTCTCACCATCCCTTTTCAAAATAATGCGTTTTGTTGCCTGGTGTTTTAAAGCCTTTATTTCTTGAAATATATTTAAAACATTTAGTTTATACTGTGTGCCAGTAAGCGCAGTATCTAATGTGTTTGACTCTGATTGTCCCACATATTGTTTCTGATGACTCTCACTCATGGTCTCTCCTTCTTTGGTTTGTGGTTTTTACCTATGAGCTACCTATAATCTTTATAACTATCTGTGATAGCTCTTTGATACCGGGACTGAAGTTTCCTTCCTCCTGAGAGAATTTGTGTTGGCTTTGCCAGTTATCTAAGGTTACTACTGACCTGGGTCCACTGTAAATTAAATTTCCATTTACAGTATTTTAGACAGCACCAGTAAAATAAACTTAGGGCATAAACCTTTATAAGGGACTTGCTGGGGCACCTGAGTGGCTCAGTCAGTTGAGCATCTGCCTCCGGCTCAGGTCATGGTCCCAAGGTCCTGGGGTCAAGCCCCATATAGGGCTCCCTGTTCAGTAGGAAGACTTTGTCTCCCTCTCTCTCTGCCTTTCACTCCCCCTGCCTATGTTTTTTTCTCCCTCTCTCTCTGTCAAATAAATAAATAAAAAGGTACAACTTGTTAACATTTTTAGGTTAAAACAAACTTTTCTTCAACCCACGGCCAAGGTCAAGAAAGACCTTGCTGTTATTTCTGCTCGGTGGGTTTACTTAGTATCGATGCTTATGCTCTGAGAGTAGCCCTTTGAGGGCCCTCACTTTGTGGGAGATCTCGGGCTAAACTGCCTGGTTTGAGCAGGCCCTGCTTTACCTCCTGCACCACAGTCACCATGACCAAGGGGACTAGGTCTCTGCAGATACTTTCAGAGTGAATAATGGCTTTCATCTCACTTGTCGCCCAAAGTTGAGCTTTCACAGAACCTTTGACTTCTATGGGTTCTTTCTTTCCTTGTTACTGGTTCAGTGCATTTAAATTGATTTTTTTTTTGGACCCTTGAGAATCAATGATAAAACTCACCCACAAAGTACGAAAATTCAGTAAGGTAGTAGGACATAAAATTAATATACAAAAATCAAAAGCCTTCCTATGTAAGAATAACCAAGTAGAAGACATAATGGCAGAGAAAACCCTATGAGTAGCAACAGAGAAGATGGAATACTATGGGGTAAATGTAATAAGAAATGCATGATACCTATCCAAGGGAAAGTCTGAAGCCTCCTAAAAGGGCACAGAAACAGACATGAAAATATGGAAATACTTCCCCTGTTCATGGATAATTTGGATAACTCGGTATTGTAAAGATGCCAGTTCTCCCTAAGTGAGCTAATAAATGTAATACAATCCCAGTTAGACATGTTGGTACTAAAGTTTATATGGAAAAACAAACATGTAAGAAAGGCCAGGAAAACACCAGAGAAGAAAAATTATACAGAGAACTAGCTCTATCAGACATTAAAGCACACTATAGTTTTGGTTATTGAAAACATTGTGCTACTGTGCAAAAGTGCACACACAGACAAGTGAATAGAATCAAAGGCTCAGAAACAGACCCAAGTACATATAGTCCTGGATTGAGTCCTTGACCAGAAAAAGGGAAAATGGGTGACGCTGAACTAAGTGGGTAGTTTCGTTAATAGGATTGTGTCGACATTAATTTCCTGGTTTCCATCATTGTACCATGGATATGTAAACTGTTAACATTAGAAGCTAAGAGAGGGACATATGGCAACTTTCTATACTATTTTGGCAACTTTCCTGTAAGTCTAAACTTATTTCAAACTTAAAGATTTTTTAAAAAGAGTTTTCAATCCAGAGCTCCAAAGAATGTGTTGAGTAGACTCTGAGTCACACTAACGTGGAACACCAGGAAAAGGGCCATACGTCACCACTGTTGGCCAAAAACACTACATTGGTTCCATTTTACAGAATCCAGCTAACTTTGCTTATAGCATGGTATTAATGAGACTGAAATCATGAGATCGATGCCTGGGATGGGCCAGCTGCATTCGTTTTATCCTATGGACACTTTCTGCAGCACTGAAATTACAAAGATTGCAAAGTTCCCCAATATAAATGGTGTAGATTCATCAACACAAATTTATTGTGGCCACTGAGGGAAAAAAGCCCCAAATGCATATTTTAGAGTGGCAACTTTGCTACTGAAGAACAGTACTAGGGATTAAGGTTACCACACTGTACATTAAATTCTACCAACATAAGGTGGTTTAAAGGGAATAACCTCAGACAGGCATCACGATAGAACACATGTAGAATTCAGCCAGCCATGGGGCAAACTGAGTATTTCATGCTCCTAAGTATGTCAGTAGCTCCTACAAACAGACGGATCCTATTTTTTTTTTCCAGGGAGGTGATCGAGGCACTGGCAACCTGTTCACATCTCCATTCAGCTTTGTCTGCACAATGGGCCAGTTGCATAGGCTTTCCATGACTGCATAGCAGAGGAATACTGTGACAGTTCTCCAAATCAACAAGCAAGCCAGATTACACAGGGTCCTTCACTTTGTCTCCTACCTCTTCCTCTCCTCTATGCTGTCAGCCACACTGCAGTGCCCTGTACAAACCACACCCTTTATGGCCTCATCCTCTCTTCTTCACTTAAATTCTGTTCATCCTCCAGGACTTGGTCCAATATTTTTTAACTCCTCCCTCTACCTAGCTTGAGTTGGAGTGCCTTCCTCCTTGCTGCCAAGATCCCCTGGTATTCCTTCTCAAAGTTTATCATTCTACCTTGGAATATTTGCTTTGTGTCTTCCTCAGAAGACCAGGAAGACCATGACAAAAGGAATATCCTTCGTCTTTGCATATTCAGCAGCTAGCTGCGTGCTTGACCGAAAATGTGCTCTATTCACATCTACTGAGTGAAGGGACATTTAGAAAGGCCAAAACCATTAAGACCGCTACCTTGCTAGCAGCTCTGCGAGATGTTTAGCAAGATGTTCACAACAGTTCATCGCTAACATTAACAATTCAAAGTACATGTCCTTCTAGCTTAGGGATCCATTTTTGTTTTGGCCTACAAAGGATAGTATCTGTTCACTGCCATGGATTTGGAAGATTTTATTGACTTTTGCTCTGGTCACTTCCAAAACCAAGAATAGGCCATAGAAACTGCCTATCTTCTTTCCATGATGTAGCACAGAGATGTGCCCAGAGTTGCTTTGATAGAGAAAAGCCCACCAGGAGCAATAGGTAAATGGAGTCAGAGGGTATCACGAGACACCCAGTTCCAGGCCCACTGGCACACAGTTTATTTCAGATATACATGGCCAACAGTTCATTTATATTGTGAAAAGGGCAGCACAGGGTATTACTGGGAACAGGAAGTCTAGCACAAAACAGACTTGGGAGTTTGAACTCTGGCTTACACTGATTAGCTATGTAACTTTGAGCAAGTTAGTCTCTAACTATAAGCATATTTCATTGCTTTAAAACATAGATTTACCTAGCTTAGAGTTATTGAAGATTGAGATGCTGTTGACAAATGGCATATAATAATCACTCAGTAAATAGTTGTTGTTATTATTATAATTATTATTATTATTATTATTATTATTTTCACTAGGGGCTCTGGAAAGGGTCAGACTGGTTTCATGCAGAGCATATCTGAGAACTTTGGGCAGCAGCCACCTTCCCCAAAAGGTCCCTGAAGAAGACTGGCTTAGCGAGTGCTCAACACAGGTTTGTTGAATCAGTAAATAGGACAATGGCCCTTAAGGACATTTGTTAGTCTTATCAGCTGTCCAGCACCTGAACTATTCTCCTAAGTTTGAGGAATTCCTCCAACCTCAACAGACGCTACACATTCCAGATAACCTCGTTCTCACTTCCTGCAGCTAGGACATAAGCACATGAGTGCTAATCAGATCCATTCATACCAGACTTTGAAACAGAAATTAGTGATTCAAAGAAGCCAGGAACACACAGGATCCCTTCCGGTGAGGGGGAACCCCTACATATAGTTCCTGAGGCACCAAGTTATGATGGTAATAAAGTAGAAAATCGAGTTCCACTTTACTATTAGTAGAGCTAGGGCCTGAAACCCCAGTAAATATTCTCTAATAATAAGATCCAACACAGTACCAAAGGTCAAAAATTGGTGAGGAAAGGAGTCTGTTTCACCCTCTAAACCCAAACTAACTCTTACCAGCAGCAGGAAGTAAAAAAAACTGAAGCGAGCACTAGATGGGGGGGGGTAGCGTCCTTGTATGTAGAAGTGGGCCCAGGCCTCCTTACCAGTCCAAGATCCTGGATGGGAGAAAGCAGAAGAGGGACCACAGTTCAAGCCTGACTTTTTATGAATGGCAACCTCAAGAGTACCTATGGGGGTGATCCATCTTAGAATCTGACTAACGTGGTTAGCAAACTTCCTACCTCAGTGGGCCAAGAGGAGGGACAAAGAGAAACAAAGGAAGCAGCAGAGACCTTGAGCATGGTTTCCTGTGTGTCTACAACAATGATGAAGGAATGTAAATGCTTCGCTGTTAAGTCCATGCTTTAAGTCAGTGCATTAGGTGATATAGCAAAGGAGCTCACTCGTACATATGTGTTAGTTGAAGTACCGTAGGTGAGGACAGGGACATTCAGTGTGTGTCGGACTGACCCACCAACCCATCTGCCCACCTGTGGAGACTGCAAAAGCAAAGTAGTGGAAAATATCAGGAGAGAGCAGGGTCAGAACAAGGCAGAATTCCAAAAAGGAAGTGGTTATATAGCAGGAAGTCATCAGCATCAACCAAAGGGCTGTATTTTGACAACTGGAAATCACTGGTGAACCCAGCAAGAACAACTTTAATGGTGGGGAGTATAGCAACCACATTTTGGCATGACGGTTCTCAGCCCCAGCTGTACCACTGTTTTAAAAAAGAATGAAGCCTGTCCCACCTCTCCATTCTGATGTAATTGGTCTGTGGTTCAGTTGGGGGAATTAGGATTTTTAAAAATCTCCCCAGGTGGTCCTAATGTGCAGCCAAGGTTAAAAACCACTGCTTCAGGGACTCAGAATTAATGAACAGGCAGTGGAAGTGAGGGCGGTATCTTAGTGGCAGTCAAGGGGTATTTTCGTTTCAAGAGGGAATCTTTAAACACGTTCAAATGCAAAGCTGTACGTGCCAGGAGTGAGAAGCTACCGCTAGATTGAGCAAGGTTTCTGATCAAAGGAGAGGGACCGAGGCATGGAAGGGATTTGCCTTGGGCAGGGCAAGCACTTACAAGGAAGAGGTGAGGAAGGGTGTATGTAAGTGTGTGCAATGGGGGACTCCCGTCTAATGCATTATTCCCTGGAAGGAGATGGGGGAGATTATCTGCTGAGGTCGAGAGAAGGTGGGCGGTAAGGAGTGTGAAATGGCCACTGTCCACATTAGCTAATGATGACAGGACTAGGATAAATCCTGAGAGCAGTTCCAAGTGTTGCCACGATTGTTCATGTAGAAATACATGGCCCACTGGGAGGAGCAACAGGTAGAAACTACACAGTGAAATGGGTTGATTTAAGTCCAAGCCACCAAGGCCACTTATAAATTCTGATATTCTTTTTCTTTTTCAACTAAAAACATTCCATTGAGGGATCTGCAAGGGTTAGAACTCACTTCTAGAGAAAGAAAATATTCATTTTCGTAATTTGCATCTTAAAAATCTTTTTATATTTCCATAACTTTAAAGCATCTAGTAACAACACTTTCGGCCAGAGGTATTTTTAACTGGTTTTCAAGATGGAAAAGAAAAATTACATGGTTTTAAAAGACTGCGAAAATCCAAAGGTGAGCTTAACAGCTTCCACATGTGTGTTAATCGTGTTTTCTTTCTATAATAATTATGTTTTAACAGAGTAAAAAACCTTTCTGGCTGAGGGAAAACTACCTCCCCCAAAGCTAGCTGATTCTTAGAAAGATAGCAAAGGACTCAGCCAGCAGCATGCTTTCGATGTGCAAACGAACCATGTATGATACAGCCATACCCTCTCCATATGACCTGTTACACTCTAGGAAGCAGTCATCCCAGGGCC
The DNA here is from genome assembly GCF_902655055.1 of Lutra lutra. Classification (NCBI taxonomy): domain Eukaryota; kingdom Metazoa; phylum Chordata; class Mammalia; order Carnivora; family Mustelidae; genus Lutra; species Lutra lutra. Next base: position 131,139,812 of record NC_062284.1, read on the forward strand.
AGGTACCAGGCAACCAGGGACTAGACTATAGCCTAAAGGTCAAACTAGACATTTCCAGACTGTTCACCCTGCCTTACCTGCCCTTCCTAGAGGAAACCCCAATGAAGGCTCTGGCCTAAACCTGCTGCTTGCTCCAGTCCTCGGCCTCCTGACCCAAACCTGGTATTCATCCTCTGGTCCCGCGTGGCAAGCCGTGCCTTATTTCCAGGGGAACTGTAATCTCAAACTTTTCTTTGAGTGGCACAGACCTCTCCATGTCCTCACTTAATCACCTTTGTAAATCAAGCCCCGGGCACAAAACAAAATGAACACCTGAGAGATGATACCAGAGAACTCCTCTTTGGTCAAATTCCCAGAGAAAACTTGGGTCTGTGGGCTTTGGTCATAAACTAGAGCCTTGCCCAATTCATACAAATAAAACCCAGAGATAAAAATGGTTATGATTTCATTTCAAAGCTTTAAGATTAGAGCATCATATTCTGAAATGCTGAATCCATGAGTTAGAAAAAAAAATAGAACAAGCAGTTGCTATTGGCCACCAAGCCCTGCAGAATCACTGAAATGTAAAACAAAGACAATAGGGTGTGATTAAGTGGATCACTGAAAATTGATTTTTACATGCTCTGAAGTACCAAGATTAAGCCCTAGCAAAAGACCACCAATAACTCAACAAGTATTTATCATACAATACCATGTTCTCAGGGTGGTTTTCTTCTTCCAAATATTTTCATTTTTGTGAGCCATACCTTAACAACTTCATCATTACTATGCTGGAAAATGCATGACATTTTCCCAGGAAATTAAGATGTAATTATTATTAATTAAAATATCATGAAATCATGGATAGCAGTATCTTACATAAAATGTTTTACCATCAATTGTGAAAAATGACTACCACTCACAGACTAAAAATTCATTGTTTATTTTAATCCACTTTAAAGGTTGTTTCTATCCATCCAAATATGACCTTGATGGCAATTTTCTCCACATCTTTCTTTCTCAATATTTCCAGATCTTTTGGAGGCTTTAGGGGAAAAGTATGGGAAATAAAAGACATTAATTAACAGTTGCCGCAAAGAATCGTGTACAAAACGTCTATACTGATGGAGGGAAATGTAAGTGCACCTCAGAGCTTAGGGGGATGCCAACATACTAAAACATTTACTTTCAGCAAAGCCTGTGGTTCTCAAATGTCCACGTGCACCAGAGTCCCCAGAAGGCTTGTGAGACTGCAGGGCCCACCGTTTCTGATTGAGTGGGTCTGGTGGGGGTTAAGTCTGTGCTGCTGCTGGTGGTTGAGGGGCCCCAACACCCCTGCTCTGAGCATCTCCCCTTCTCTTCCTCATGCCTTCTCACTTCTGGACGTTGCCAAGATTGTTTTCCCTGGTCAACATCTTTGGGATCTGCCTCATTCTTCAATACCGTAGTTGAAGAGCTTTTATTCCAAAAACTCGGCGATTTTAGTAAGTGCTTAACATATCTATTTGCGGTGGCAGGAAAAGTTCTCCTTTTGGCAATAAGTTTATTTTGTCAGGCTTGTTAAGAACCTTACAATCCACACTCTTCGGTGAATCACTCATTTTCTTTGCTTCTTTTCGATGTTGCTGTTTCCAGGCATTTGGCATTTGTCTGTTTGGGGATCTTAATGTAGTGTGAAAGCATCTCTGGGCCATCAAAGCAGAACCCACTGATCCCCTCACCTTCCTCTGTGCCATTTCCTGATGGGGTAGGAACCCATCCTGACTGCTTCCACCATCAGTAATTCTACTAGCTGGCACGACCAGAGCGGGAGATAAGGAAATACGGACAAGTAAGACAGCTCAAGCATTAACAAAGGAAGCAGCTGACACCAAGAGCAAGCTGCTTCTACCATCCCTCCCGCCACCCCATAAATCATGACGGATCCTGTAAACTGTGCCCCCGACCAGACTGCATCCACAGTCCCTAGAGTAAGCCATTCTGTTCTCACGCTGGCTCACAAAAGGTTCACCAGACTTAGGGAATACTGACTGCGGCTCCTAATGCTGAGACTTCTACAGAGCCTTGTCCCCAGGAAACAAAAGTGTATGGCCCACCCTACAGTAATGAGGCCAAACTTAAGACCTGAAATGAATCAAACATCACCTGGAGCCCAAGCAGAGAGGCCATGGCATCAGCACTGACACTTGCCAGCCTAGCTCCTTTCTCTCGTTCAGTTTCAAGTGACAGAGGTCTGTGATGGCTCTGCTCCTCTGTGACTCCATAACTTCCAATGCTGTGGTCTAGACTGGGTCTCTGATGCCAAAAAGCAAAAAGATAGGTCACAGTCCTCTACGTGGGAATCGTGTAAGTGGTTGAATTGCCTATTGTCAGTGTGGAACTTTACTCATTAGCAAAGGACGCCACCAGCACCAGAGAATAAGAAATTTTATTTCAGCTTTTGGTCATTTTGCTGCCAAAACAGCCTTGTTTGCAGCCTGTTTCACAGCCCAGAAAAACAAATTTTCAACTGCATTTGATTTCAAAAGAATTCAAGGTTAAATGTGCCTTATTTATCAAGCACACACCACTCAATAAAGACCACACTCTGCCTCTCCTAAATTTGGCACCATGTAAACAGCTAATTCTCTTTTCTGCACAGGTCTTACCAAAAAGCAACACAAGAGTTTTGATGCAAATGAACTTGTTCCCTTTAAAATGCTGTACCTGAAAAATAATCTCAAATTCCCTTGTAAGCAAAAATTTTTTAGGGATTTCTAGGAATGATGTTCATACAAGTGGATAATGTCTTGACTTTTGCTCCTTGTGGAAAACACAGAAGGTTAGGATTCAGACAGGCAGACTGTGTGGCCAGCTAGGACGAATCAGAAGTTGGAAATACATAAAAACTGTGGAACTCAGCTTCCTTACTACTTTTAGGCAGATAAAACACATGTGAGCTCCATGATTATCCTCAAAGGAAGTCATGCTATCAGTTTTTTTAAGAGACTACAAAACCTGATTTTGAAATTTTATCTTTCGTTAAAGGTAACAGACTTTACTCAATGTATGATATCATACACTTTGCTACGTTAAAAAGAAATTTAAAATTTATGGTTCAAAAAACACTTAATTCTAAGATTATTCCTCTGGAATTGACTCATATAGAAAACAAGCGAAATAAGTTGGTTAAGAATTCTGTCCGCATGCTCATGCAGCAGCTTAAAATGAGGAGCACAATTTACAACCCTGTGTCGCAAAGTATTCATAGCTGTTTCTTAGGCAATTAATTTTCTTCCCCACTTATTACAGGCATATTTGGCATTTTTGGATAATCCCCATTGAATGTATTCAAAGTAGAAAAGCATGCCCAAGAAAGATGATAAACATTCATGACATACTGATTCAAAATTATGGGTCTCAGTGTGACTCAGATATACCAAGGGAAAACAAAAGATTATAACCCAGGGCAGAGGAAGTCTGAAAGTCTGGGATTTTAGTCTTGGCTTGATCACGTGATTTTTTTGGCAAGTCGCTAAACTCAGTGACCATTCTTTTCTCTCTAAAATGGCAGTATAACCTAGAGATGTTAAAAATGTAAATAAAGTCATATATAGAAGTTATTTGTAACCACAGGTAGATAGGAGAACTGCCAGGCAAAAGATTCTATGTGCACTGTGGAGATCTGAATAGGACATGATCACAGGACCCATCTCTGCAAGAGCCAGAGCCTAGTGCAAAGAAAATAAAATTATGTCTGTGTATTTTTCTCTTAAATCCAACAAATTATGTTAGAAATGTGTCTCAGGACACGATGGGGACTAGGTAAGAATGCACACACGACAATAATGCACATACGATAATAAAACCCCCCTTCATTGCTAAAACAATGTAGTAGTGCCATTTCATATTCAATAGGCACTTTATTTTCTGTACTGCCCTGGATGCAGCCCCAAGGGGTGACAGGAGAACCAGGGGTGGCTCCCAGGGATGCTGGGTTGGCTTTAATGCTGCTCCTCACCTCCTAATCTCCCACCTGCCCCTCCCTCCACCAGACTCCTCGTTATGAACAACTGAAGGACGTGTTCTCCCTCTTACAGAAAGTGCCATTTAAATCAGCTTCAAGTCCCCCCTCCCAAATAGAGTCACACCCACCCATCAACAAGGAAATCCTAGAGTTAAGCACTGATACATAAGGACTATCATTTTTAAAGGGAACACAACAGAGCAGCCCACCCTCACGTTCTGTGCGAGGAAAAGACGCAGCTGCACTTCAGGGAAAGGAGGCTCCGTCCCACTCGGCACCCATTCAAGCACAGAAAATATCCGGGGGCAGGACTGGGAGTTCCTCTGGGACGTTGCCAGAGAAGTGGGCATTGAGAGAACAGTTTCTCTGTATTTCAGAGCGAATGTACTCAATTCATACAAAAAAGGAACCCTTCCGTCAACCAGGCCCCCAAATGACACTCACGATAATACTTCAGAAAGGGCGGCTTTTCTCCAGCAGCTCAGGCAGCCACTGATTCCTCATTTTGACAAAGTAGCATCCAACTTCAGGCACGGCCGTATATATAACTCCACACGCAGCTGAGCCGTCATACACACACCAAGTATAAAGGCGTGTCAAAAAGACATTTTTCTCCCCAAAGTATGGCCCTGAGAAGCCATTATTATAATAAAGTGTGGATTTCTGCTGCAGGTTATTGACCTATAAGCTAACAATAAAAGTCCCATTTCGTACATAAAAGCTTACACTATGACATGAAGTATTAAGACACGATCCACTGACTATTTTAAGTTTGCGGAACAACTCAACCACTTCTTCATTACAGCATGAATGTACACATCCTCCTGTGGGAGAACACCAACTCTGGAGACGTGGCGGAGTACAGTCCAGCCGCCGGAGATCCCATGAGGCCGTCTAGGAAAATGGAAGAAGTTCCCACTGTCCGTGCTGCTGGAGTCTCCTCTGAGGCTCCCGAAGGAGAACGTGGTGAATTTGGCTTATGGCACTCTCAGTGAATCAAGACCAGGCTCAAAGGCAAACTCTATCTCCTGTAAACACAATGCCACACACAGGTCTCAACTCAGTGTTTACATCTGTCCAGAACTGGCTGCAAATTTGGGACTTCCTCAAATGATATTAAAAGCTCTACATAAAAAGTATGCAAAAGCAGTTACTAGTTTTTCAGGAAAAGAGACATACCTGCTAAAAGCAACAGCTCTGCACACAGGGCTGTAGGAAGCTGCTGGGACTACAACAACAATGTAACAAACACAACATAGGATGACTTTTTTTTTTTTTTAAATTGCTACTGCAATACTTTACTTTAAAAAAAAAAAAACGAAAACCAAAAAACAGATTTCCACATGATTTCGTAAGAGAAAGAGTCCACTGCTTTGTGTGAAAGAAGGGTCATCCTGGCGGTGGAAGGACTGGGAATGTCAATTACGATATGCGAGACTGACACCAAGTTTAGGATGCGTTTCACAGCATCCAGTGGGCTCCTGGTGCGCGGGATCCTGCTCTCTAGCTGTATCCGGAGCTCTTTTCTGGTGGCATTTTAAAAAACGTAGCTGGAGCGGAGTCAGTGGCTTTCTCTGCGGCAGAGGTCCTGACCAACCACTCGGGGTTTGGAGATTTCGGGACCTGTGATGCTGGCGTGCTTGGTTCCGCTACATCCACGTGAACTGGTAAGGTGGTTACAATGAAAGGAAGGAAGAAAAGATCAAGGGGAGACAAATTAGAATCAGAGAAACTGCAATGCACAAATCTCGGAATGTTTTTATTTTTTAACCTATGAATCCAAGTGGCTACATGGGTTTTTTTTTTTTCCCTTTCCAAAAATACATACATACATACATACATAAATAAAGGCAAATTTCAGAGAGTAAATATTTCTCTACCTGAGAAAACGGGTTGAACAGAACAAATAAATAAATTCAGTCATACAAATTCGTAAGACAGTCATGATCACTTATCGAGCACTCACGAGCCGTGCACTGTGCTATGTAAGTACTGTCCAACAGAATCTGATTTCCTAATGCAAACCCTTCCAAGTAGGATTGTCATCTCCATTTTCTAGATTAAAAACTGAGGCAGAGAGACAGCAAATACACTGCTCAGGGACACAAAAGAGCTAGTTAAGTAGCAAGATTTAAACTCAGATACTGGGGGGAGGAGTCAAGATGGCGGAGAAGTAGCAGGCTGAGACTACTTCGGGTAGCGGGAGATCAGCTAAATAGCTTATCTAAAGATTGCAAACACCTACAAATCCAACGGGAGATTGAAGAGAAGAAGAACAGCAATTCCAGAAACAGAAAATCAACCACTTTCTGCAAGGTAGGACTGGCGGAGAAGTGAATCCAAAGCGACGGGAAGATAGACCGCGGGGGGAGGGGCCGGCTCCCGGCGAGCGGCGGAGCAACGGAGCAAAATCAGGACTTTTAAAAGTCTGTTCCGCTGAGGGACATCGCTCCAGAGGCTTAACTGGGGTGAAGCCCAGGCGGGGTCAGCGCGGCCTCAGGTCCCGCAGGGTCGCAGAAGGATCGGGGGTGTCTCAGTGTCGCAGAGCTTACCGGTATTAGAACGGGGAAGCCGGCTGCAGAGACAGAGCCGAGGAGTGACTCTCAGCTCAGGGTTGCCTTGAACCGGTCGCAGGCTCGGTCAGCTCGGAGCGCGGCCGGAGGCCAGGGTGACGGGAGTCATTTGGCGCTGTTCTCTGAGGGCGCACTGAGGACTGGGGCCCCGGGCTCTCGGCTCCTCCGGGCCGGAGACCGGGAGGCCGCCATCTTTTTTCCCCGTCCTCCGGACTCTACGGAAAGCGCTCAGGGAACAAAAGCTCCCGAAAGCGAACCCGAGCGGATGACTCAGCGCGGCCCCGGGTAAGGGCGGTGCAACTCCGCCTGGGGCAAAGACGCTTGAGAATCACTACAACGGGCCCCTCCCCCAGAAGATCTACGGGAAACCCAGCCAGGACCAAGTTCACCTACCAAGGAGAACGGCGGAATTCCAGAGGAGAAGAAAGCAAAGCACGGAACTCATGGCTTTCTCCCCATGATTTTTTAGCCTTGCAGTTAATTTAATTTTTTTTTCTTTTTCAATTTTTTTTTCTTTTTCTCTTCTTCTGCTAAATTTTTTTTTTTAACTTTTACCGTTTTCTTTTTTTAACGTTTTTTAAATAGTTTATCTAATATATATATATTTTTTCCTCTTTTTATATTTTTTCTTTATCGGCTTTCTTTTTTTTAATAGTTTTTTTTTTTTTCTTTCTTTCTGAACCCCTTTTTATCCCCTTTCTCCGCCCTCACAATTCAGGATCTCTTCAGATTTGGCTAAAGCATATTTTCCTGGGGTTGTTGCCACCCTTTTAGTATTTTACTTGCTCCTTCATAAACTCTTATCTGGACAAAATGACAAGGCGGAAAAATTCACAACAAAAAAAAGAACAAGAGGCAATACCAAAGGCTAGGGACCTAATCAATACAGACATTGGTAATATGTCAGATATAGAGTTCAGAATGATGATTCTCAAGGTTCTAGCCGGGCTTGAAAAAGGCATGGAAGATATTAAAGCAACCCTCTCGGGAGATATAAAAGCCCTTTCTGGAGAAATAAAGAACTAAAATCTAACCAAGTTGAAATCAAAAAAGCTATTAATGAGGTGCAATCAAAAATGGAGGCTCTCACTGCTAGGATAAATGAGGCAGAAGAAAGAATTAGCGATCTAGAAGACCAAATGACAGAGAATAAAGAAGCTGAGCAAAAGAGGGACAAACAGCTACTGGACCACGAGGGGAGAATTCGAGAGATAAGTGACACCATAAGACGAAACAACATTAGAATAATTGGGATTCCAGAAGAAGAGGAAACAGAGAGGGGAGCAGAAGGTATATTGGAGAGAATTATTGGAGAGAATTTCCCCAATATGGCAAAGGGAACAAGCATCAAAATTCAGGAGGTTCAGAGAACCCCCCTCAAAATCAATAAGAATTAGGTCTACACCCCGTCACCTAATAGTAAAATTGACAAGTCTTAGTGACAAAGAAAAGATCCTGAAAGCAGCCCGGGAAAAGAAGTCTGTAACGTACAATGGTAAAAATATTAGATTGGCAGCAGACTTATCCACAGAGACCTGGCAGGCCAGAAAGAGCTGGCATGATATATTCAGAGTACTAAATGAGAAAAACATGCAGCCAAGAATACTATATCCAGCTAGGCTATCACTGAAAATAGGAGGAGAGATTAAAAGCTTCCAGGACAAACAAAAACTGAAAGAATTTGCAAATACCAAACCAGCTCTACAGGAAATATTGAAAGGGGTCCTCTAAGCAAAGAGAGACCCTCAAAGTAGTAGATCAGAAAGAAACAGAGACAATATACAATAACAGTCACCTTACAGGCAATACAATGGCACTAAATTCATATCTCTCAATACTTACCCTGAATGTTAATGGGCTAAATGCCCCAATCAAAAGACACAGGGTATCAGAATGGATAAAAAAACAAAAACCATCTATATGTTGCCTACAAGAAACTCATCTTACACCCGAAGACACCTCCAGGTTTAAAGTGAGGGGGTGGAAAAGAATTTACCATGCTAATGGACATCAGAAGAAAGCAGGAGTGGCAATCCTTATATCAGATCAATTAGATTTTAAGCCAAAGATTATAATAAGAGATGAGGAAGGACACTATATCATACTCAAAGGAACTGTCCAACAAGAAGATCTAACAATTTTAAATATCTATGCCCCTAACGTGGGAGCAGCCAACTATATAAACCAATTAATAACAAAATCAAAGAAACACATCGACAAGAATACAATAATAGTAGGGGATTTTAACACTCCCCTCACTGAAATGGACAGATCATCCAAGCAAAAGATCAACAAGGAAATCAAGGCCTTAAATGACACACTGGACCAGATGGACATCACAGATATATTCAGAACATTTCATCCCAAAGCAACAGAATACACATTCTTCTCTAGTGCACATGGAACATTCTCCAGAATAGATCACATTCTTGGTCCTAAATCAAGTCTCAACCGGTATCAAAAGATTGGGATCATTCCCTGCATCTTTTCAGACCACAATGCTCTAAAGCTAGAACTCAATCACAAGAGGAAATTTGGAAAGAACCCAAATACATGGAGACTAAACAGCATCCTTCTAAAGAATGAATTGGTCAACCAGGAAATCAAAGAAGAATTGAAAAAATTTATGGAAACAAATGATAATGAAAACACAACAGTTCAGAATCTGTGGGACACAACAAAGGCAGTCCTGAGAGGAAAATATATAGCGGTACAAGCCTTTCTCAAGAAACAAGAAAGGTCTCAGGTACACAACCTAACCCTACACCTAAAGGAGCTGGAGAAAGAACAAGAAAGAAACCCTAAACCCAGCAGGAGAAGAGAAATCATAAAGATCAGAGCAGAAATCAATGAAATAGAAACCAAAAAAACAATAGAACAAATCAACGAAACGAGGAGCTGGTTCTTTGAAAGAATTAATAAGATTGATAAACCCCTGGCCAGACTTATCAAAAAGAAAAGAGAGAGGACCCAAATAAATAAAATCATGAATGAAAGAGGAGAGATCACAACGAACACCAAAGAAATACAGACAATTATAAGAACATACTATGAGCAACTCTACGCCAACAAATTTGACAATCTGGAAGAAATGGATGCATTCCTAGAGACATATAAACTACCACAACTGAACCAGGAAGAAATAGAAAGCCTGAACAGACCCATAACCAGTAAGGAGATTGAAACAGTCATCAAAAATCTCCAAACAAACAAAGCCCAGGGCCAGACGGCTTCCCGGGGGAATTCTACCAAACATTTAAAGAAGAACTAATTCCTATTCTCCTGAAACTGTTCCAAAAAATAGCAATAGAAGGAAAACTTCCAAACTCATTTTATGAGGCCAGCATCACCTTGATCCCAAAACCAGACAAAGATCCCATCAAAAAAGAGAACTACAGACCAATATCCTTGATGAACACAGATGCAAAAATTCTCGCCAAAATACTAGCCAATAGGATTCAACAGTACATTAAAAGGATTATTCACCACGACCAAGTGGGATTTATTCCAGGGCTGCAAGGCTGGTTCAACATCCACAAATCAATCAATGTGATACAACACATTAATAAAAGAAAGAACAAGACCATATGATACTCTCCATAGATGCTGAAAAAGCATTTGACAAAGTACAGCATCCCTTCCTGATCAAAACTCTTCAAAGTGTAGGGATAGACGGCACATACCTCAATATTATCAAAGCCATCTATGAAAAACCCACCACAAATATCATTCTCAATGGAGAAAAACTGAAAGCTTTTCCGCTAAGGTCAGGAACACGGCAGGGATGTCCGTTATCACCACTGCTATTCAACATAGTACTAGAAGTCCTAGCCTCAGCAATCAGACAACAAAAGGAAATTAAAGGCATCCAAATCGGCAAAGAAGAAGTCAAACTATCACTCTTCGCAGATGATATGATACTCTATGTGGAAAACCCAAAAGACTCCACTCCAAAACTGCTAGAACTTGTACAGGAATTCAGTAAAGTGTCAGGATATAAAATCAATGCACAGAAATCAGTTGCATTTCTCTACACCAACAAGACAGAAGAAAGAGAAATTAAGGAGTCCATCCCATTACAATTGCACCCAAAACTATAAGATACCTAGGAATAAACCTAACCAAAGAGACTAAGAATCTATACTCAGAAAACTATAAAGTACTCATGAAAGAAATTGAGGAAGACACAAAGAAATGGAAAAATGTCCCATGCTCCTGGATTGGAAGAATAAATATTGTGAAAATGTCTATGCTACCTAAAGCAATCTACACATTTAATGCAATTCCTATCAAAGTACCATCCATTTTTTTCAAAGAAATGGAACAAATAATCCTAAAATTTATATGGAACCAGAAAAGACCTCGAATAGCCAAAGGAATATTGAAAAGAAAGCCAAAGTTGGTGGCATCACAATTCCGGACTTCAAGCTCTATTACAAAGCTGTCATCATCAAGACAGCATGGTACTGGCACAAAAACAGACACATAGATCAATGGAACAGAATAGAGAGCCCAGAAATGGACCCTCAACTCTATGGTCAACTCATCTTCGACAAAGCAGGAAAGAATGTCCAATGGAACAAAGACAGCCTCTTCAATAAATGGTGTTGGGAAAATTGGACAGCCACATGCAGAAAAATGAAATTGGATCATTTCCTTACACCACACACGAAAATAGACTCAAAATGGATGAAGGATCTCAATGTGAGAAAGGAATCCATCAAAATCCTTGAGGAGAACACAGGCAGCAACCTCTTCGACGTCAGCCGCAGCAACATCTTCCTAGGAACATCACCAAAGGCAAGGGAAGCAAGGGCAAAAATGAACTTTTGGGATTTTATCAAGATCAAAAGCTTTTGCACAGCAAGGAAACAGTGAACAAAACCAAAAGACAACTGACAGAATGGGAGAAGATATTTGCAAATGACATATCAGATAAAGGGCTAGTGTCCAAAATCTATAAAGAACTTAGCAAACTCAACACCCAAAGAACAAATAATCCAATCAAGAAATGGGCAGAGGACATGAACAGACATTTCTGCAAAGAAGACATCCAGATGGCCAACAGACACATGAAAAGTGCTCCATATCACTCGGCATCAGGGAAATACAAATCAAAACCACCATGAGATATCACCTCACACCAGTCAGAATGGCTAAAATTAACAAGTCAGGAAATGACAGATGCTGGCGAGGATGCGGAGAAAGGGGAACCCTCCTACACTGTTGGTGGGAATGCAAGCTGGTGCAACCCCTCTGGAAAACAGCATGGAGGTTCCTCAAAATGTTGAAAATAGAACTACCCTATGACCCTGCAATTGCACTGCTGGGTATTTACCCTAAAGATACAAACGTAGTGATCCGAAGGGGCACGTGCACCCGAATGTTTATAGCAGCAATGTCTACAATAGCCAAACTATGGAAAGAACCTAGATGTCCATCTACAGACGAATGGATAAAGAAGATGTGGTATATATACACAATGGAATACTATGCAGCCATCAAAAGAAATGAAATCTTGCCATTTGCGACGACGTGGATGGAACTAGAGGGTATCATGCTTAGCGAAATAAGTCAATCGGAGAAAGACAACTATCATATGATCTCCCTGATATGAGGGAGAGGAGATGCAACATGTGTGGTTGAGGGGGTAGGAGAAGAGTAAATGAAACAAGATGGGATTGGGAGGGAGACAAACCATAAGTGACTCTTAATCTCACAAAACAAACTGAGGGTTGATGGGGGGAGGGGGTTGGGAGAGGGGGTGGGGTTATGGATATCGGGGAGGGTATGTGCTATGGTGAGTGTTGTGAAGTGTGTAAACCTGGCGATTCGCAGACCTGTACCCCTGGGGATAAAAATATATGTTTATAAAGCTGTAAAAAAAAAAAAAAGAAAGAAAGAAAGGATGAATACCCAAGTTTTGTAGCAACATGGCCGGGACTGGAAGAGATTATGCTGAGTGAAATAAGTCAAGCAGAGAGAGTCAATTATCATATGGTTTCACTTATTTGTGGAGCATAACAAATAGCATGGAGGACAAGGGGAGATGGAGAGGAGAAGGGAGTTGAGGGAAATTGGAAGGGGAGGTGAACCATGAGAGACTATGGACTCTGAAAAACGATCTGAGAATTTTGAAGGGGTGGGGGGTGGGAGGTTGGGGGCACCAGGTGGTGGGTATTGTAGAGGGCACGGATTGCATGGAGCACTGGGTGTGGTGCAAAAATAATGAATACTGTTATGCTGAAAAAAATTAAAAAATTAAAAAAAAAAAAATAAACTCAGATACTGGACGTCAAGCCCTTAGACTCCTTCTGTTACATCCCATGCCTCCAGTAACACAGCATTTCCAATAAATAGCATATCTTAAGAAAATCACACAATCAGGCCCAGTGTTTTTCAACAAGGACACCAAAGACATTCTGGACATGATCATCACTGCTTGTGCAGGGCTGTGCTGTGTATTTTAGGACACTTACCATTCTGGACCCCATCCACTGAATGCCAAAAGGACTCCTCAGTCATTGTGATGACCAAACACTGTCCTCACATTTCCAAATGCCCCCTGAGCTGAGTGGTACAAACCACCATCACGCCCACTGCTTGAGAGTAAATGAATATACACTAAAATACAGCAAAATCTAGAAAATTTTCGTTTTTACCTTGTCACTCAATTAATTTCACTCTTAGAAATGTAACTAGAATAGTAATTTTCAAGTTGTAGGCCATGACCAGTCTTTTTCTTCTTAATGGAAAGAAATAGGATAGGTCAGAGCAAACCCTTATTTCATATTTACACATACACTCACATACATATTCAAACATGAATTTCTTACTGTGAGTTACTGCAAAAAACAATCCACAGGCTATTACTCTGTGGCACATATATGAGAGGCTCTTGAGGGCAACAGCTTTCAAACATTTTGGAACCTCAACCATGGCAGCAAGAAATACATTTGACACCACAACCCAAATCTGTGTCTCTCCCTCTCACACAAACACACACACGTGGGCACGCACTCACTCACATTTGGCTGAAAATAAATTTCACAAAACTGTATTTACTGTTATTATATGGTATTCAACCGCAGTGGGGGGAAACCCCTTATCCTAGGGAAACTGGGGTTTTTTGCTCTATATTTTTTTACTGTATTTTTTTAACTATAATATTATTTTACTACAGTAAAATACACATAACACAAAATTCACCAATTTAATCATTTTTACGGGTACAGTTCCGTGGCATTTACGTATATTCGCACTACTGTACAAGCATCACCACTATCCACATCCAGAACTTCCTGACTGGCCCGAAGGGAAGACTGTACCTGTTAAACAGTAACTGCTACTCGCCTCCTTCCCCTTTCTGTCTGCACGTATTTGACCATTCGAGGTACCTCACATAACTGGGACCACGCAGGATTTATCCTTCTGTGCCTGGCTCATTGCCTTTAGTATTATGTCTTCACCTGTGCTGTAGCATGTCAGAGTCTCCTTCCTTTCCAAGGCCAAATAATACTCCCCCGAATGTATAAACCACATTTTATTTATTGATTTATCCAGCAATGGACACATGGGTGGTTTCCACGTTTCAGTTCCTGTGAATAATGCTGCTATGAACATAGATGTACAAATTATTTGTTTGAATCCACGCTTTTAATCCCTTTGGGTAAATACTTAGAAGCAGAACTGCTGCAGCATATGGTAGTCCCGGGCTTACAACTGTGATGAGCCACGACCCTGGGCCCCACGGAGGCTGAACTATTTTACATTCCCACTGGCAACGCCCAAGGGTTCTGATTTCTCTCCATCTTTCCTAACATTTCTGTGTTTCCTGGTCCTTAACAGAGCCATCCTAAGGAGTGTGAAACAGCCCAGAAGCACTTTTGCACACGTTCTCCCAGAGAACACTGCAGTATTTTTCACAGTGGTATAAAATGGGATATAATCCAAATGTCCATCAGGAATGTTTAATTATAGTGTACTCAGCACAGTCATACAATGGAACACCGTATGTATATGGCAGTAAAAAAAAGAAAAAGGATTTTAGCAGGACAAATCATGAATGAATCTCAAAACATAACTTGGTAAAGCTTATAACTTATAAAATAAGACATTCCATTTACACAAGCCTCCAAAGAATGCTAACTAGACAATATATTGCTTAGAGAGCTATAGCTTAAAGCTAAAAAAATAAAAAAAATAAAAAAAATAAAAAAAAATAAAAAAGTTAAAGCTAGCTGAAAAAAATCCCCAAAGAATGATAAATGATTAACAAAAAAGCCTATTCACATAACAAAAAAAAGTATGAGGATAATGGTTACCTATGAGGACAGTGGGAAAACTGTAAAGGTGATGTTCGTGTTCTTTTTTTTTTTTTTTTTAAGATGTTATTTATTTGACAGAGAGAAATCACAAGTAGCAGAGAGGCAGGCAGAAGAGAGAGGAGGAAGCAGGCTCCCTGCAGAGCAGAGAGTCCGATGTGGGGCTCGATCCCAGGACCCTGAGATCATGACCTGAGCTGAAGGCAGAGGCTTTAACCCACTGAGCCACCCAGGCGCTCCAAGGTGATGTTCATGTTCTTGAAGTGGATGGTAGGTACAAAGATATTTGCTACTATTGTTTTTCTTGACACCTTATCTATTTTCCATAAATAGTCTTTTATAGCCCTTCAATATTTACTATAAAGCATTTTTAACTTTAAAAACCATTTGAACTTTAAAATAAAAATAAAAAGAGGCAATAATAATCTGTCCTATGACACCTGAGATAAGGGTGAACCTACAATGGAACTACTGAATCCAATCACAGGGTTTTGGTTTTAGAATAACTTTTAGAATAACTGTTTCAACTTTAAGATTCTATTCACTTATTCATATAAGAAACGCCAAGTGAGGTCCTTCTCTGTGCTGAGTATTATTTTAGATGCTCAGATTTCAGAAGTGAGCAAAACAGATAAAAATTCCTGCTCTTGCAAATGCACCTCTAGCATCACTGGCCTGGTATTTGGAATCTGATGTAATTAGTTAACAGATTAACTGCTGAGTACCCTTCCAACGGATGCCAGAAGGACACATAACCTACCCCGGAGACAGGAAGGTCAGAAGAGGCTTTGGGGATGGCCAAAATAGGGCTCTGAATACAATGTCTTATCCTCCCCTGATTCTCTTTTACCTAAACCCACATGTTTAATTTTTGAAAGAATGGGATTTGTACACCAAAGACTCCATTCTTGTCATTCATCTCACGGACATGAAATCTGGTTTTCATCTGAGTTCCTTGTGCTTCTTATAGCCATTTCATCTCAAATCTTAGAGAAAATAACCCATTTTTTTCTTTTCCAAGTACATTCTTTAAGAGCATAGAGGGTCATCCCACTTCAGCGTGAGTTACAGACTTGCCCTGTTCTGGTATTACTGAAACAGAAGCAGGTTTACACGGTTACTCGCTAAAATCCAAGGGTGGCTCTGTGTACCAGATACCTGTGTAGGTTATAAAGTCATAAAGGGAAGGGCGTGGAGATAAAAAGGAAAAAAAGATGCTGCCCTTTCAAGAAGGACCTATGACCACGCTAATGAAAAGCTCTGTTTCCCTGGCCTTTCCTGAGTGTTAATATAAAAAGACAAGGAAGACAAGCTACTCCTTTCTGCTCTTCACCTCTCCAGCCTTATTAGTACCTTTAAATTCAGTCAATCTCAACTCAAAACTTTCCACCAGTGGGGGAGGGGAAAAGGGAAAAGATCTGTGGCTGCATGTTTAAGAAAGAAGCTGAATTCATCACAGTGACAGGGGAGAGTGTTGGCAGAGATCTGAGCTATTTATTCTTTTAGGAAAATCCTATAAAGAATGACACAAGGAAGCCTCTATCTGCAGTCTTGTTCATCACACTGGTGAAGAGTCCGATAACAGATGTATGCAGTAGCGTGATTTAGTGCCAGGAGCTGGCCCCTGATGTGTATTAATACAGCGGCAAAGCGGAACGCACCTCTCTTCATCACTCATTTCTATAAAAGAGGTGGAATCCGAGATGGCCCGATGTTAGGCAGAGCAAGCCCATTTGTTCTACTGACTGATGGCGTGGGCTCGGGCTATGTCCTTCACCTCCACGGGGCACTCAGGTTGTGGATAGAAAAAAAAAGAAAATGTTAAGTGAAGCAGACCTTAGTCAACAAGTGAGAGGAGGAGTTGGGCTCAGGAGGAGAAATGTTTAATGCCCAAACCTTGTTTAATCCCTCCCAGTAACATTTCCTGATTTGGGTATGGAACAAGGTTTTTAAACTCTACTCACAGCTCTTGTCTTATGAACAACTAAAAGCTAAAAATAGAAGCCAGATATTGAGGGGGGGAAGAAAAGAACAAAAGACAGAAGAAGGAGACTGTTGTAATGCTTCCAATACCGTAGACTGGATTTTGATGCAGTCAGTTCAGAACCAATGCTATCTTACACAACACAGAACACCTAAAGTGTGGAAGAGGGCAGCTCTCGAAGTCATAGGAAAACTGACTTGAACTTGGCTTGCAACTTATCATCCATGTGACTTTGGAGAAGTGATTTAACCTCTGCAAGCTTCAATTTTCTCATGTGTAAATTAGGAATAAAAACAGCATCTACCCTTTAAGTTGTTGCAAAGATTAAGTGAAATAATACAGGCAAAGTAATCAGCTCAGGCCATGGCCATGTAGAAATCACTGGAAAAAATTCACTGTAAATATCAGATGTATGATTAAGATCGTCCAGTAAGAACCATTACCAAGCAGCAACCCTAAAGAGAAGCTGAAAGAGGTCAATTTTAAAGTATGCTAACACCTACTGAGTTAAGGGAGAGAAAAAGAATTCCCTATCTCTCTGAGGTCTATTCTTCACTCATCAATCAACTGTTCTGATCTATATAATATATAGTATTTTCTAAAGAAAATACAATATCTATGATATACTCAATTTCCTCAGAGTGAATCCACTATCATCAAGAAAATAACTGGGTATTTCTGATAGGTCCTACAAAGAGATATGCTCTTTTTGTCCAGAGAAATTCCTCAACGGCACTGAAGTAACACAAAAATTTCCTCATTACTGATTATGTTTAACTATCTTCTTCTAACTCCAAAGAAAATACCGATAAACATCCAATATCCTTTCTGATATAATGACTACCCCCCATTTTTTAAGGATAATATATGTAAAGAGCATAAATCATAAACATACAGCTCAATGAATTTTTACATATGATATACCCATGTAATTCTTATGCAGTTGATGACATACAGCATTTCTCAGAAGACTTCTGATTATGTCCTCTCCTAGTCACTACCCCTCACCAAAGATAACCGCTATTTTGGTTTCCAAACAACTGGTTTTGGCCAGGAAACTAAAAGGTTTTAACTTGAAAAACAGTTTTTAATTAGAAAGTTCATGACTGGTAAAGTATTAGCCCTCTACTACACATAAAAACAGTGCCAATGTACTGTATCGTGTGCCAAGTAAAAAAGTAAATAAATCCATGTTTGGCTACTGACTATACCATCACCCTAACTGGATTTTCAGTAACACAGACCTAATTTCTTATCTGTGCTAGAACAAAAGCACAAATGACTGCGGATTGTGGACTGTGGAACACCGGGATTCAGACTCAAAAAGCCACATGACACAGTGAAAAAACATAGACTTCAGGGTTAGAGAGAACTAGGTTGGGATTCTTAAAATGTGTGTGACCTTGGGCAAATTATTTCTCACATTCTCATCTTCCCAAGTAGAATGGAAATAAAATGACCTACCTTATCATAAAGGTTAGATGAAAAAGTATATAAAACATAATTTAGTGCCTGACACACAGTAGGTGCTCAATAAATGAAAATTACATACAGTTACCTGCATTTGGGCTGGACAGAGATGCTGTGGCCACAGGTTTCCGTTTCCTCTTGATGTCACGTGAACATGGGGGTCCCAAATGTATGTTTGCCTGTCTACAGATGTGAGAAAAAAAAACAGTTTTCACTTTGTAATTCTTATTGTAAGACATTATGTTCAGCCCAAAAAAAATCCTTGACCCATTATAGACAGACACTAATAAGACAGGCACCATTCTTTGTCATCAAGTGTCAAGCACAAGATTATTCAGAATTAATCATAATTCATTCTTCATGCACAATATAGACCCATTCTAAACTTTTTACCTAATTTCAGAATAGCAGACACTCAAGATTAATTTCAATAAATGTGTTTCATTACATGCTGATTTTTGTACAATTATTTTTCATAAAAACTATAACTGCAATTGTTCTAAACTCACTAATGAAATACCTACTCCCAAGTGGTAATATATTGAAAAGTTTAATGCTGCATGAACACAGAAATTTGCATAGAATTTTAATAGGAATTTTAACCCTTCTGTTGCTACAATCTGGATTTTTAATAGTGTTTGTATCACAAGTTAAGTAAGTTTGATTTCTGTGATTTTTTAAAAAATTACTCGCTAATAATATATTCCCTCATCTGAATATTCAGCTTATATTAAAAACAAAACAGTGGGTATTCCAAAGCTGGAAAAAAGCAAAAGACTGAAAGACAATGAACCTCATACTGAAACAGCTGGTCACTCCGTTAGTTGCCCACTTCCTCCTTCCTCAAACTAGACAGATCCTACCGCTGATTAAGGACCAAGCTGATTATCACCTTTACACAAAGCTTTCCTTGAACATTCAAGGCCTTACTGACCATGAATCATTATTTAACTGGTAAACATATATCTTGTTTCCCTAATGAGGCTTAATCTCCTTGAGAACAGGGACCATGTTTATACTTCTTTGGTAATTTTCCAGTGATCCACCAACCTCGGCACAAGGCACTCAGCTGACGGCCATTAAGTATCGGTTGACAAGATCTGATAGAGATGAATAAAAGCTTTAAAACCAAGTAGTCAACTGTACACTTAAAGTGGTTAAAATGGCAAATTCTGTATCCTGTATATTTTACCAAAGTTTTTTTAAAAATAGCCAGAGTCTGTAACATATAAAAAGGAATCTAGTAAAATTATACCAGATGAACTCCAAATTGGTAGTCCTAGCTTGGGGAGTAAGTCTCATGACTAAATGATCATAAAACTAGAACCTCAGTCAAATCTAAGGGCACCCAGCTAACAAAGCACCAAGACGACTACTGAATGGACAAATTTTCCTATTAAGAGGGCCCCCAATCTGGCAACTTCCATAGTTTAAAAGCATGCACGTATATAGTTCTTTTCTCTACATGCGAAAGCTTAAGAATCAATTCACTTCATAAATGAGAAAAGAATTTAACTGCAATCGTGATTTTTGGAATGCAAAGAGCACTACAATAGGCAGAGATTTACAGTATAAAGCCTGTGTTTTGGAAAATTCCATCCAAGTCACCGCGTATTGATACGTCTCTCCTGTATATGGAAAAAGAGTTAACTTTTGAGTATCCCATGAATAGTTAATTCTGAACGCCCAAAGTGAAATGTAAATTTACATGTGTAAATTAGGGGAAAACAGTTCATTTTTCATAACTTAGCAATGTCCTGGGACTAAATCAACATGTTGATTTAATAGTAAGAAACACAGATGACAGAATATCAAAGGTAGACAGGCCTTCAGTCTCAACTGGAAAGAAGGTAATTCCTTTGAAGCCAAAAACACAGACAGAAAAGAGAGTGACCCTACAGAATTTTGGTTTCTGTGAAAACAAGAGAAATATACAGAAATGTACAGAATAGGGCTTCCAACTTTTCCACGAACAAGGTACTTGAGTATACACAGATTCAAACTCAAAAACTGGTCACTTTAATCCAATCATGCTGCTCCTGAAGCACTTCAGAGAGAAATAAGTCAAATAAAGGGTAACAGTATATATTCATGCTTCTTTCTTCTTTACCTTAAGAATGACTCCCCAAAACTTTTTAGCTTAAACGTTAACATCCTTTCTTCAAACTAAACTCTGTTAATAGACGTCGAGATAGTGGTTACCCTTGAGCTGGGGGACAGGGGGAGGAGGGACAGTGACTAAACAAAAAGCACCAGGAGCTTTCGCGGTTCTTTCTGATCATGCTCTGTTTCTGGATCTGGATGAGGGTTACCTGAATGTGACTTCATTATCCTTCATTAAAAAGTTTAATTAAGGGGCACCTGGGTGACTCAGTCCATTAAGTGTCGGCCTTCAGCTCAGGTCATGATCCTGGGATTCTGGGATCCTGGGATCAAGCCCCGAATTGGGCTCCCTGCTCAGCGGGGAGCCTGCTTCTTCCTCTCCTTTCCCCCTCTTCCTTCCCACCCACCCCCACCACGCTGTCTCCTTCTCTCTCAAATAAATAAAATCTTAAAAAAAAAAAGTTTAATTAAAAAAATGCAAAACATTCTTTTTTTCATTTCCTCTATTTTCTTCATTGCTTCTTCAAGATCAATGTAAAATGCTGAATTTTATGAGACAGATGCAAAATGAAAAGTATAAGAAAAATACTCAAAAGAGTTTTAAGATATTAACTCTCAGAGTATCCACTGCAAAATAAATACTGCCTTTTATTTACACACCATCCATCATTTTCACAGCTTTGCATGTTCGATAGATGTCAGTAAGACAATTAAGGGACCATATCATCCCTCCTTTATTGACCTGGTCGGTAACATTTATCTCACATTTTCAAGAAATGACACATTTGGGAATAAAAAGATGAAATCATTTATGTACGAAAATATTTACATTTTTAATCATTTTAAATGGAAATAGGGTGCTTTTTAAAATGCTTATTTGTTTCAGTAAAATGAAAGTAAGTATTACTTATACCTACCATGATGCATCTAGATTATTACACAGCCCTCACTACATCCGGCAGCATCCTTAGGGGGCTACTGTGGACACAAAGGCTCAGGTGGTCCTTCCCATGCCCCGCCCCTCTGGGCCCTGGTTCCCAGATCCCCTCACTGCCCTGCTCCGTGACGGCAAGGGCTTCAGGGTTAATTGTCCCTACATTAAATGACCCCTAACTGCCAAGCCTCCAGACTGTTACTTGTTTCTGCGGTAAATGATCTACTTCTACTACCCCACTCCCACTCTTTTTTTTTTTTAAAGATTAATTTATTTACTTACTTACTTGACAGAGGAGAGAGAGATCACAAACAGCCAGAGCAGCAGGCAGAAAGAGAAATGATCTACCACCCCATTCCCACTCTTTTTTTATTTTTAAGATTTATTTATTTGACACAGAGAGAGAGAGAGATCACAAGTAGGCAGGGCAGCAGGCGGGGCTGGGGGGGCAGGCTTCCTGCTGAGCAGAAAGCCCAATGTGGGGCTCGATCCCAGAACCCTGAGATCATGACCTGAGCCTAAGGCAGAAGTTTCACCCACTGAGCCACCCAGGTGCCCCTATTCCCACTCTTAATTGTTAGCCTGAACATGCTAAAATCCTTCAAATTTTGTAAATTCCTCTGGTGATAACTTAGGAAAGAACTAAAGGCTTTCTAAGGAACCCAGGTAATAAAGCTTATGAAGTCAACCACCTTATTTTGCCGTAAAAGTACTTTTTGCCTGGACTATTTCCTTTCTACTCTGGGGTTTTTCTGCATCTTTCATTGTTCACTGCTTTTACTGAGGTGAGACAGTCCCTTCCCTAAAGGACCTTGTAGCCTAGTCCTATTTCCAGCCACACAGCTTTTCTAGTTAGAATCTGGATAACAGAGAAACTGAGGCAGGGATAAAGAGAAGCCACATTCATTCCTAGAATTCAGTTTAATGCACCTTCCCTCTTAACACATTTCTCTTAGGACCATTTCCAGGTTGGAGAGCTATTTTGTAAGAAGTTAAATAACATCACACCTTAGGTCTGAGTACAGAAGAGATACTTGTCTCTCCCTACATCCCTTCCTAGCAAAGATCTGGGAAAGGAAGAAGAGAAACAGTCAAATTATTACAAAGAACAGCAAGACATTTTCCTTCTTTTTGGTTTTAAGTGAACACTAGAAATGGAAGACTTCACAGCTTGGGAAAAGTCTATTTTTCCTTTTGAGGGCTTTGTCTGCCTTGGAAAAACCTTGGAGGACAGAGAGGGAAGAAAACCCAGAAGCATGGAGACTGAGAGCCTCGGGAAATCACAGAGGAAGCTGAGTGCTTAGTGCAAGAAGACTCAAAGGAGACAGGAAATGGAAGCTGCCACCTGTATAGCACATTCCGAACATGAGGACACCCTGTTCGGGAGTGGAGAATAATGCGTGTGGTGCTGGAAGGGCCCCCTGTGTTATTTTTGGGAACCTGAGCATAGGCGTATGCACCTGCTGCAGCTACAGCTTCCTAATCAGAGGCAGTTCCAGTTTTTGTGTGTCCCCAAATAATTCAGCATCAGTAACTCCAGACATAAAGACTGAAAGAAAGGGAAACAAAATAAAATATTGACCTCTCCCCACTCTCATTTTCACTGAGGTGTATCTGGCTCCCTTTCTTTAATTTGTGCTATTTTATTCATACAGTATGTCTGTCTACTCTCACAAGATAGAAACTGAAAAGGGTCAACACACAAGCAGCTCTCACAAAGGACAGGGAAAGTCAGAGCTTCCCCTTCTCGCCAATACACGGTAGGTAGAAAGGGTAGAAGACTTAAGATTTTTAAGAGCAGTATGTAGTCGTTCCTGCACTGCAAATCATGTACTGTGTGTGGAGGGAGGGGATCTTTCAACGATGCAGGGAGCAAAATGCTAAGTATCACTTAAGCTGAAATTTCCACAAATCAAAACTTCCTTCTCAATTGGAGTGGCAATGGTTACCAGAATCACGTAAGGAGACTTTTACTAAACAAGCACACCCCCTCCATGCTGGGGTGAGAGAAGAACCAATAATACCCTTACTCTGAAATTTCTCCTCAGGTAATTCCAATAAGCTTCTACCTGCTGTGAAAAGTACTGAGTTTAAAAAGAAAAAAGAAAAAAGAAAGAAAGAAATGTCAAATTCTCAAAGCCAAACTAGTTAATAAAAAAGATCTAAAAATTTAACCTAAAAAATAACAGAATGATTAAATGAAAATGAACTGAAATAAAAACGCTGTTCCCTAGTATACAAACAATTACCCTAGAGAAAAGAAAAGGCTATCCTGGTTCTGTTTCATCTGATCTGGGCCTCGGAGTTCTTGGGGCACTCCTCCTTTCACAGCCCAAGTCCTTCCCCTAAATGCACCCCATTCAGCAGCACTGGCTAAAAGGAACTGATGATGGGTAGGAGGGGGGGGTCAGCATTAAAAGCAGAAAAATACATTCTTTAAAAATTCTTACTCCAGGAAAAGTAAGTAAATTCATTTCATAGATGTGAAGGTGAATGCTGAAGATTAGCAATTAACTGAAAGAGTATTCTGTATATCTACACATAAACACAACATTTCTCTTTCACTTTTTAGTGGAGGTAACTGAGAGATCAGGTGCGTTGTTAAACGGCAGGGTTACTTAGGAAACTGGGCAGATCACTATGTCCCTGGGGCAGGAATGTACTTTTAGGGGGAAAAAAAATTACTTTGAGAAATACATGCATGTTTAATAGAACCAATGTTGGGAAAAAAATAACTGAAGTGGCT
Organism: Lutra lutra; assembly: GCF_902655055.1. Taxonomy (NCBI): domain Eukaryota; kingdom Metazoa; phylum Chordata; class Mammalia; order Carnivora; family Mustelidae; genus Lutra; species Lutra lutra. Next base: position 131,163,931 of record NC_062284.1, read on the forward strand.
GCTTTAGATTTAAGAACAAAGATGTTTAGAGTCACTCCTAAGGAGTGAAAACAGTCTTTACCTGCCAATGGCAAGCCAATTTAAGGAAGAGTTCACCTTCAAAAATTCACTCGTTTTAAAAACCCATTGAAAAGTTCACGTTTTTAATACAGGAAATAAAAATAAAATTTATTGTGAGAATATACTTATTTGCTCTATTTTTTTTCTTAAGCACATACAAACAAGTAGTATCAGAAAAAAAAAATTATTGATATTTCTAAGGACCAAAGGTCATATATATCATATATTCCAATTATTCTCCTTAATTACCAATCTATTCCCCTCAATTATTGTTAACAGAAATTTATGGAGGCCTACCCTGTGCAAAGCACTCTGATGATATGCACAGGGTACACACAAATGACCGGGCTGAGGGCCTGACCACCCGGAGCTCACAGCATAGTGAGAAGGCCGATGCATAAAAGAGCGAAAAGATACTAAGACACGAGCTGTAATCAAAGAACAAAGTGCCAGGGTACAATGAAGGAAACGAGGATCAAGTCTAGGGAAGTAGAAAGGCCCCTTCCTCACATGTGATTTTATCTTCAGGGTTAATGGACATTTATGAAAAACCCAGTAGGGGAACTATTTTCTCAGATTTGCACAGAGGACAGGGGCCAGGCCTGACACTAGCAGCCGCTAGTGAGAGAAAGCACTTCACAATTAGAGGACACAGCCGAGGCTGATCTAACAGGAAGAGATCCCAGCAATTCCCGTAGTGTTTGCACTCAAACCTAACCCTCAGCAGTCCGTGCCAAACAGCTCACTAGCGCCTGGAACTTCTCGGCACTCTCCTTCCCTCGGCCAGGCTGAGGCCGGCAGATCACGGAGTGGCTCCATGCCACCCGCAGGAGCAGCAAAATTTTGCATCAACTGGAGAGTTGGGCCAATTACAGGGGCCAGGGAGGGAAAACGCTTTCATCACTCCGCTTAGGCGTAAGATGCCAGCAGGCCGAGAGGGGCTGTCAACAAGACTATCCGGTGAAGGACAAAAGATTCAAGAGCTGTGCACTCTCGGAGGGGAAGTTCCAGTAGGACTGGGCAGCTGCATGGACACGGTCCGGGCACAAACACCCTCACACATGGCCAGAACGAAGGCGCTACGAAGGTGAGCACGGCTGCAGTGCGTCACGGCAGCCCCAGCAGATATGGGACTAATAAAAGGTTCTTTCCCCTAAGCCCTGAGGTAAAACCCGAGGCTGTTTACTATGGCTCCAAAGGTCAAAATTAATAGCATGAATTGAGTCTTCTTCTCGCTCTTTGAAACTCCTTGTCAAGTGGCACAGCCAGCTGGGCACACAACTCTGATATGCAGATCGTAACGTTTGTGAACAGATAAGATGAATTCCAATGAGCACAGCCCATCATATTTCAACTCTCTGATGGGCAGGAAGGTCTCTCTTTTTTATCCACTGTCCAAATGCCTCCTCTTCTATAGTCCATTTGAGGCTATTTAAGCACCCCAAGTATCTGTACAACACCCCATTAGCAAATGACTCCGGAAGCCAACTCCAAGTTTATAAAACTGCCATTATCCTAAGGACAGGGTAGGGGTAGGGCAATGTAATGTAAATAGTCGTATTAGCTACCAGTATGCTAAATAGTCAAATATGTGATTCCATTTTGATCTCCACTAGCCCAATAAAAATGAGTATTTCCATTTTAAAGATAAGAAAATTGAGGTATAGGGGGGTTAAGGCACTTGCCCAAGTAACGCCAAGGTTCTTACCCAGGACTGCCTCACACTAATACCTGCTAACTTGAGATTAAAAACTTAAAGGAGGTCTAAGTGGAAGTGGTGATACATTACCAAATCACCCCCTGTGAAAGAAGAAAGGTCAGGGAAGTTGGGGAAAACTCAAAACTGCCACGAGACACTCAAAAACCACAAGTGGTGACTCGCACGTCATACAGAGAGCGGTAGCATTTGGTTAAGTTCTAGTTACGGTTTTCTACAGCAATCACGGTAAGAAAAGCTATCCTTCACAATCAATAAATCTCTCATTTTGGGGAAAGCTGCCTCCAGCACTAGCTCCTTATTACCATTCTAGAACTGTGTCCTTGACAGCAACACCACTGCCTCTACCTGAACACCGATCACACCATCTGCTGTTTGAGCAGCAGCAACTCCTAACACCAGTAACAGGTACTACTACTTTAATACAACATCCCAATACTAGCAACCAAAACAACCAAACCGAAACAGCTGGTTTACGAAGCTCATCCACGCACTCCGCCAACTATCCAGACACCCACCCAGCAAGCCCTCCCATCAGTGAATCACTGTGTGCCGGGCACTGTGCTAGACCCTGACATTCTCTGCTTCATTTCAGAAGTCGTCCAAAGTGAAGTCCAGCGTTTCACCTCCCATAAGGAATCACACACACCACCAAATCACAGAGCTCATGCTGATTACGAAATGGGATTTAAGAAAATTACAAAGCACCGGTCACAAAATCATATGCATTTAGGGCAACAGTTCATAACCTTGGCTGTGTATTAGAGTCACCTGGGAACTGAAAAATAATGCCAGTGCCTCATCCCAGATCAATTAAATCAGAATCTTTGAGTGGGGCTGAGCATGGCTCTATTTTATAAAGCTTCTCAGGTGATTCGAAAGCGCAGTCAGAGTTGAAAAACACCAAATTCAAGTATTTCTAGAGTGGTAGTGCTGGAAACCTCACAACCCACCAATCTATTAGGCAGTAAAAGATCGCAAAGACTCCCTTGCCCATCCACTGCACCTGCCATCTGGGCTGTATTAAAATGATACATCAATATAGTGCTCTCTTAAAATCAGGGTCCCATCATTACCTTGTTTATAGCAATGAAATACTAACCAAGAGAGTACCTGAGGTCATGGGCGCTCCCCCACCCCCTCCCTCCCATACCCCCTGCCGAGACCCAGCGCTGAATGGCTCCAGCAGTGAGAGGGTGGATGAGGGGTCCTGTCTCCTGCAGTTGAGTGTTTGGGTGAGTGGAACAGGCAATGTCCAGGCAGGAAGCAGCCTCAGCTCAGTAACCCGACAAGAGGAAACCTTCACAGTTCAGGCATGATTATCAAACTCTTTGTGCTCTTAAAGGAGAGTAATTATAGGCATGTGAAAAAAGGGAAGCACTCCCTGAGGAACTCTTCCTCACATGCTTCCCAAGAGGCACCAGGGCCATTAAAAATTCCATGATGAAGAGGAAAAACAGCCTGGGAACAGCCAGGAGGCAATACAGCAAATTAATACACCAGCCCTCCTCGGGGAAAGCTGTGATAAAACAGGAAACACTTTTCTCTTCGCAAAATAAAATTATACCACTAATGATAACATAGTCACCACACACACACACACACACACACACACACATCATTCTAATGATAGGTGTGAAATTCCCAAGGCTGCCCAGACGCTTTGAAAGAAATCTTTTCCTACTACAAATAAATGGAACAAGAAAAAGATAAAATTTCCATTCGAAAGTTTTTTTTTTTTTTTTTAAGATTTTATTTATTTATTTGACAGACAGAGACCACAAGTAGGCAGAGAGGCAGGCAGAGAGAGAGGAAGGGAAGCAGGCTCCCTGCTGAGCAGAGAGCCCGATGTGGAGCTCGATCCCAGGACCCTGAGATCATGACCTGAGCCAAAGGCAGAGGCTTTAACCCACTGAGCCACCCAGGCGCCCCTCGAAACAGTTTTTAATACAGTCATTCACCTGCCTCTTCCCTGCCACCATGGCTGTTTAACAGTCCTCGTTAGACACCAGGCTTTGTTAAATGGTGTCCACTCTGTGCAAAGTTCCAACCATCCAGCTCTGAAACCATCTTATCCTTCGGCCACACCGGAGCTAGATGGCTCCTTCTCAACTGCCCCCTTGCTGGGCAGGGACCACCACCCCCACCCCCGAACTTCAAAGGAATAAGAGGATGCCCAGAGGGTTCAAGGTTTCATCATCCACATTTTCTAAAAATTGCTTAGAGGCCACTTGTGCTGACCATTTCCCACAGAGCCATGGTTGCCAAACTTTATTGACTGTGCTCCCCCATGAGTAAAACATGTGCACAAACACCCTTTATGTATGTAATACATACACATAAAACAAAAATACATACTACGGATGTCTCTATGTACAATTTAAAACAAAAACCCATTTTTCTTTTTTTTTTTTTTAAGATTTTATTTATTTGTCAGAGAGAGAGAAGAGCGAGCGAGCACAGGCAGACAGAATGGCAGGCAGAGGCAGAGGGAGAAGCAGGCTCCCCGCCAAGCAAGGAGCCCGATGTGGGACTCGATCCCAGGACGCTGGGATCATGACCTGAGCCGAAGGCAGCTGCTTAACCAACTGAGCCACCCAGGCGTCCCCAAAAACCCATTTTTTAAGGATCAGACAATAAATGGAAATTTTAAAAAATGTCTTCTCCTACCCTGAAAGAATGCAACCCACTTTGCATCCACTGCCCTGGGAATGATATCTAAAAGGACAAAGATGAGCTAGAATTGTCCACAATCTCTCACCTTGTTTGTAGTAATGGTCTAAAGCAATGAGCAGTATTTCCCTAGAGCTGACCACACTGAAAGCACAGCCCAGACTCCCTTACTCTTCCAAGCCTGGCCACAAGCACCGCCAGCAGAAGGAAGACAATGATGTGGATAATAAGGTACATAAAGAAACAGAAAGGGGCGCCTGGGTGGCTCAGTGGGTTAAAGCCTCGCCTTCGGCCTCGGGTCATGATCTCAGGGTCCTGGGATCGAGCCCCACATTGGGCTCCCTGCTCAGCGGGGAACCTGCTTTCCCCTCTCTCTCTGCCTACTTGTGATCTCTCTGTTAAATAAATAAATAAATTAAATCTAAAAAAATAAAAAATTTAAAGAAACAGAAAGCTGACACCCACTCCAGCCAGCATGAGGCTTTAGAAGCAACAGGGAACCTGATAAAAGCTCAGCACAGCACCACACGGCTCTAAGTAACAGAAGTAAAGGGAGGAGGGCAAAGAATCCACTTTCTACATCTGACAGGATATGGTGCTATTCATATAATCTTGCCGAAGAGCCATTATTTCACACGGGATTAAGACAAAAAGCTGGAGGACTGCTTTCCTACGCATTGAAATCTTGGGTCTTTCGAGACAGCCTGAGGATCACCACCTGTAAAAAAACCTCCCTGAGCCTCCGACTTAGAAGCCTCTCTTCTGGGCTTTGTATCATTCTAGTGCGCGTTTTTACACACTGTCTCTCCACACTGTAACTGCTGATGTCCACGCCTGGCTTTCTCGAGAGAATGGAAGCCCCTGAGGGCAGGAGCTAAACCAAGAGCCTGGTGCACGGTAAGGAGCCAGCAAGTGCCGAGTGAGTGAATGATGAACAAACTGCAAAGAGAAGGCCTTAGAGAAGTCATTTATTACTTTATTACTACTTCTCCAGTAGCAGCTCTGGCAGTTAGCTGCAGGTTAGGGGGCAGAATTTATTATTATAGCCCAAAGTGGAAGTTCTCATTGGATCTGTGAAAGGATCATTTCTTGCGCCTGCACACCAACCTATGAACATATCCATTTAAGAATGAATTAAGAGAAAGCGGAAAAAAAACCCACATCAGAACTTTGGGAAGAAATCCTTTGTGCCACTAGAAATTATAAAAGTTCTGGGGTTCAGCCTATTAGCTCCTCTTTTGTGCAAAATAACCTTGCACAACCTTGGGATACTACCATTAAAACCGTGTTTACTTCCCATGTCACCTAATTCCAGAGAATTTCTGCTGAAAAACGCAGGATTCATTCTGCCACATCGGCAAAGGATTCATTCTGACAAATATATACAGAATGTCTAGTAAGTGCCAGACACTATGTTAGGTGCTGGGGATGTTATCAGGGAACAAGAAAAAACAAAGTCCCTACACTACGAAGCTTATATCCTAGTGAGAGAGACAGAAGAAAAAAGCTGTGACGGGAACCCAACAGGCAAATTCATTACAGACTGTGATAAAGCTTTAGCGAAAAGAAATTGACGAGCAGAAAGCGGTGGATGTGGCCCCCTTAGACAGGATGGTCTGAGAGGTCCTCCCTGAGATGAGAAGTAGCCAACTGTGAGAAGAAGCTTAGCATGGGACTCCAGACAAAGGGAACAAGTGTGAAGGTTCAGGAGTGGAAAAGGTTGCTACTTTTGATGAACAAAACGGAGCTGAGCTTCCTGGCATGGTTGGACCTCTCCCCCAGCGAGGAGAGAGAAGTATATGAGAGGAGGGTGGACACGCAGGCAGAAGGCAAATTACAGAGTTCTGCAGGTCAAGGGAAGGATCATTAATAATGTTCTTGGAAGATGGGGCTTTTAGCAGAACAGGAATACAAGCCAGAAGACTTGGGGGTGCCTGCGTGGCTCAGCTGGTTAAGCGTCTGACTCTTGATTTCAGCTCAGGTCTTGATCTCAGGGTTATGGATTCCAGCCCCACGTTGTTAAAAAGAACAAAATTAAAAAATAATCCATGCTCTAATACAAGTCAGAAGACAGGTCACAGTTAAGACTTAAATCACATATCAGCCATGTGATCACAGGAAAGACACTTCAACACTCTGCCTCAGTCTCTGTATCTGTAAAACATCCACTGGCCTTTAAAGGTTGTTGTAAAGATCAAATTGGATATTATACACAAATATACTTAATAATTTGAAGAGTGTTGTAAAAAAGGAAAGGGTCTTGTCTGGAAGAAAACCATCACCAGAAGACACTTACCTGGCAGAGCAGTGTGCTGGTGAACATCTTCGGTGAGAAGCGTCAGTGAGAACATCCAAGGAGTAAAGAGGAGACAAGGGATTAAACTGCAGGAAAAAATGAGATTATTTTAGAGCAGCTTCTATGAAAAGATCTGATCCCAAGGAGCGGCATGTTATTTGATTACTTTGCCCCTTGGACCGTTTGACTCTTCGACCATATGAATGACACCATTCAGTGAAGTTGCAGCCAGGAATAAAGCGTACTGATGCCGCACACCTCAAAAAAAAGGCTATTCCCGGGCGCCTGGGTGGCTCAGTGGGGGTTAAGCCTCTGCCTTCGGCTCAGGTCATGGTCTCAGGGTCCTGGGATCGAGCCCTGCATCGGGCTCTCTGCTCAGCAGGGAGCCTGCTTCCCTTCCTCTCTCTCTCTCTGCCTGCCTCTCTGCCTGCTTGTGATCTCTGTCTGTCAAATAAATAAATAAAATCTTAAAAAAAAAAAAGGCTATTCCTTGGTAACAACTTTAAAAAAATTCTAATACATGACAATTACTTAAATGGCAGAAAATAGTACTTTCTATTTGATATAACAGGAACTTATGCTATTGACTATTAGCTCTTGTTCCTAAGAAAACTAGCAAGAAGTTACCTTTTTATTTCCTTATCCTGGTCAGCGCATCTAGTAAATAATGGTTGACGCGTGCCAACAGTCGTTGTTCGTAGAAACAGAACTAGATTAAGATCCCTAACATCTGGTTCCAGTCTATCCCTGAGTTGCCATACGTTAAAAGCAACACACTTTCTTTGAGCTTTACTATCCTCAACTGTATAACGGATGCAGTGCTTATCTTACCTATTTTATAGGACTGTTATGGGGCTAAATTAAATACTGCTTTCAGTTGGGGCGCCTGGGTGGCTCAGTGGGTTAGGGCCTCTGCGTTCAGCTGGGGTCATGATCTCAGGGTCCTGGGATCTAGCCCTGCATCGGGCTCTCTGCTCCACAGGGAGCCTGCTTCCTCCTGCCTCTCTGCCTAGTTGTGATTTCTCTCTGTCAAATAAATAAAATTAAAAAAAAAATACTGCTTTCAGTTTATAATTCCAGTTTCTCTTCTGTAAAACTTATATTTATCTCAAAAGGTGGTTGTGAGGATCAAACTCGGGATACAGTACACAAAAATACCTCGTTTTCTGTTTTCTAGATTTCTTTGGACTTCTCCCATAATAATCCTTCCCCCAAATTTCAGAACTAAATATATCTTAAGACTGAAGCTCTGAATGGTAATTTCAAAAGAACTTACAAAGAAATTTAACTTTGGGCAAATTGTTTTACTCTTATTTGTGAGTAACAGATCTGGACTAGGTAATCACCACAGGCCTCCTTCTGCCTTTCGATCCTCTGACGCAAACACGATCAGTACCTTGGCTTCCTGTCTTTCACGTACCACCTTAATCACTTTGTACCTGCCCACCATCTGCACTATATTTACTCCATATTTTTCTTCATACCAATTATTTTTACTCAACCTTGTCCTTACTATTTCTATGGAACGACAGATTGATAGAATATTTTTTCTAACACATATTATGACTTAAAGTAATAATCATATGTCCACACACCATCTAAAATCATAAGTACACACCAGTTAGGTATACTCTAACTCTAACTCTATGCTCTAGTTCATTCTGAAATAGTAACTTCAAGAGGAAGGTTCCAAGTCTAAGCTGTACATCAATTTAATAAGCCCTAAAGAGTCTAACACAAAACAAAAACCGGTAAGCAACAGGAAACCTGGTATTTCCACCTATCGGTCTTCACCTGTTTTATACCTAATTGAGATAAAGCAACCTCCATCCCCACAAAAATCAAAAGCTACAAACATTAAAGGAACATACTGTTGCAGCAGCTCTTTCTGCCCATGGGTCCTGTCCCTGTGCTTTAATAAACCACCATTTTGCACCAAAGATATCTCAAGAATTCTTTCTTGGTCGTCGGCTCCAGACTGCACCCCACTGACCCTCAATTATATTCTAAAATTTCATCATTCAGCGCCTGAACGTGGGGCTTTGAGTCTTTACATCTGGACGCTGAGCTTCGGTGCAAAATTGGTGAGTACTTTCTCTACTCTTCCTTTACTCTCATTTCAGGGGCTTTTCAAGGAGTGTGGTCTTATTGGAACACTTGCATGTCGACTGCTCAGGCCGTAATCCTCTAGCTCGTGGCTGCTCTATGGGGAGAGAAAGCCTGCCTTTTGGCTGGAAGTTAGTACCCTGACCAGAATGGTAATAAGACCCAGAAACTTGATGTACTCTTTTTATTCCTTTTCTTTCTTTGAAAAAAAAAAAAAAAAAGGAACATACTGTTAGCCATAGTCAGTAATTTTTAAATTATGACCCCTTATAAAGGCCTACATTTGCCAAAGGCCCTCTCCAGGGGTAGCCAGAGAAGAGACTGAGACTAAATGGGCAAGGTCCTAAGGCCTTGACTCCCACTTCACTCCCAGCAGCCCTCCCTCCTTCTGTTTCTTATGTTCAGGTCTCATTGCTGTACTTCTCAGAGTAGGATGCTGGTGCTGAACTAAATCATAGACAAACGAGGTTCACTCTAATTTCTTACTGCAAAGTTCAAAACCAAAATAAAAACGATCCCTATGAAATATGCTTTACAAGTAATAAACAGAAAAACACAGTTGAACCTAAAAAGGGGAATTAGCTACAGTTCTTATCAGTGAGTATCAGATAATCTTAAACAGTCCTCTTTAAAAAAAAATCAGAATAACATAGGGAACAGGGACCTTACCTCATGTGCACAAGCAGAAATGTGAGGAAAATCAGAAGCCAATGATTTATTCTTTCTAAAGAAAAGGAAATCAAATGATAAAATAAAGATGACAAAGAAAAGCGATCTTACCTGATTTCGTTCTCTTTTCCCAGCTGACGGTAACCAGAAACTAAAGAGAGGGAGAGAACAACAGGGAAGAAAACAATAAAAGAAGCAGTTGGAAATTACAGAAGAGCAGAAAAAAAGATGCTGGGGTAACCAAGTGAAGATGAAGAAAGAACTGGGGAAAAGAAGGAACTAGAGGCTAAAAGGAGAGGGATGGTAACTGTATACAAACTTCTTTTGTAAAAAAAAAATAATAATAACTTCAAAAGAAAAAGCCTTGTAATGAAATGCAAACCACTGTACTCTCTAAAAACAAACCCGAGATTACAGTGTGACACCAACAGACTCTCAGCTGTGTGGTAACAACAGGATCCCCAAATTCAACAAGAACATAAAACAAACTCACATCTTGCCTATTTTGTAAATGACAAATTTGGCCAAGCTAATGAGTATAAGATCACAACTAGATATCAACCATGAAGCGTACAGGGGACATCAAACAGCCAATCGTGTTAGGGGACAAGGCTGTCACAAGAAAGGTGGGGGGAATAATTCCTAGAAGAATACAGGTGATAAGTTTCTTGACATGGGTCTCTTTTGACTTGAGGGGGTGGGAGGTGGGATCTGACTCCAAAGGCAAGGGAAACAAAAATAAAATATATGGGACATCAGGGCGCCTGGGTGGCTTAGTGGGTTAAAGCCTCTGCTTTTGGCTGAGGTCATGATCCCAGGGTCCTGGGATCGGGCCCCACATCGGGTCCTCTGCTCGGTGGGGAGTCTGCTTCCTCCTCTCTCTCTGCCTGCCCCTCTGCCTACCTGTGATCTCTCTCTGTCAAATAAATAAATAAAATCTTTTAAAAATAAATAAATGGGACATCAGACTAAAAAGCTTCTATGCAAAGGAAATTATCAATAAACAAAAAGGCAACCTACTGAATGGGAGAAGATATTGCAGATCATATATCAGATAAAGGATCAACATGTAAAATATATAAAGAACTGGGTGGGAGGCTGGGTGAGCCTGGTGGTGGGTATTGTGGAGGGCACGTATTGCATGGAGCACTGGGTGTGGTGCATAAACAATAAATTCTGGAACATGAAAAGAAATTTAAAAAATAAATAAAAATTTAAAAAAAAATAAAATATATAAAGAACTCATATAACTCAACAACAACAAAAACCCAAACAATCCAATTAAAAAATGGGCAGAGGGTGTGGAAGACATTTCCCCAAAGCATACAAGCCCACAGGCACATGAAAAGATGCCCAATACCACTAATTATCAGAGAAATGAAAATCAAAATCACAATGAGATATCACCTCACACCTGTCAGAATAGCTATTAACAACAAAACAAGATATAACAAGTGTTGGTGAGGACATAAAGAAAAGGGAATCTTAGTACACTGTTGGTGGGAATGCAAACTGGTGCAGCCACTCTGGAAAACAGTATGGAGATTCCTTGAAAAACTAAAAATAGATGTATCATATGATCCAGCTATACCACGTCTGCATATTTATCCAAGGAATATGAAAACACCAATTTGAAAAGATACATCCACCTCTACGTTCACTGAAGCATTACTTAAAATGGCCAAGATGTGGAAACAATCTAAGATTCCATCAACGGATAAAGAACATGTGTATACATCATACACATACACACAACGGGATACTACTCCACCATAAAAGAGAAGGGATCTTGCCATGTGTGACATGAATGAACCATGAGGGATTAGTTTAAATGAGTAAGTCAGAAAGAGAAGACAACTACCGTATGACATCATTTATATGAGGAATCTAAACAAAAACAGTAACAACAAATAAATGAAAGAATAAAACAAAACAAAACTCATAGATACAGAGAACGGATTGGTTGTTCCCCGAGGAGAAGGGGATGACGGGCGGGTGAAAGGGCTCCATTTCAAGCTGATATATGGTACCTAGATTTATGGTGATGATCACTTTGTAGTGGATACAAATACTGAATTACGATGTTGTATACCTGAAACTTACTTAATGTTATACATCAATCAATCAATATAAATAAATAAATAGTAAGAGCACAACTGGAGGCTACTTTTATAATGCAGCATCTATATACACAAACAGCAAAGAAATAAAAACTAGTCTAGAAGGAAAAAAAATCACTGTCTTGAGTTTAGGGCATTAGCCATGTTAACTGTTGTAAAGTACAAATCTTTAAGATCCTCTCATTCAGCTGTAAAGTCAGATTTCTAGGTTCCTTTCACAAAACTTCCCTCTGTCTCCTACTCCAACGAATGGGCTAGGATAATGAGTAAATTATAGAAGCACTTACTCCTTCTGCCGAGGGTCACTAATGATGTGGCCTATTCTCTCAGAACTTATGCTGGTCTCCTGCAAAGGCAAGGAAGACAAGAGTGTCATCTAACCACAGAAACAAATAAAGTCATCAAGTTCACACTTTCCCATAACTGTGCCAGCAACCTCAAAGGCACATGTCAAATGTCAATCTTAAAATCCAACAGCAAGTTTATTTCTTTTTATGGAAATTTATCTTGAAAGTGTTATGTTATTCTAGACTTATTTTTCTCTAGTGTTCCAAAAAAGTCATTATAAACCTTGTTTACTATAGATAGCATTTTAATAGTGAGTTATTAAAGTATACAGAAATAGAAACAATTTTTAAAAAATCCAACAGCAGCTGATTTTTAATGGGCTACACACCAAGTTCCCCCGCTCAGACACAGCCCCTTCATAGTGGGAAATTCACCCCATCCTCACTGGGAACACCTAAAATCTGCTGACTAAATGTACACGTATTAAAGGAATTTTGCTAACTTACAAAAACTGTTACCCTGTCTGTTAAGCATCATCTCTTAAAGTAAAACAGAAATTTGTACAAACTGGTTCTTAAATTTAGGGTTCTTAAGACTGTAATATGAAATCTTATCCATAATACCACCAGAAACTAATCATGTCCAAAAAACTGAAAAATGGCACAAGGCACTCACCACCCTTCACTTCACTTGAATATATTTACAATGACTGTCTATCACAGGACCTGGGGAAGCACACCGATAGCACACGAGTAAGAGTCATGCACACACGAGTAAGTGCTAAGATAGAGCGTGTAAGTCACAGGCATGAATGTCAAGTACGTGAAGCCTGTTACTCAAACACATTTGTTACTGGGCAAATATGATCAGTATTCATGTATGTGTGTGGATTAGCCTAGAATATTAGGGTATACATTTTCGCAGTACTAACCATAGGAAAATTAATTTGAAGTCAGATTCTGGGCGGGAGTGGAGCTAAACGAAAAGGTTTCACAGAATGTATTCTTCACATTCTTCATCCCTTATGCACATGCCTCCTGGTCACAGACACAGCCATAGTAGTGGGGCCAAGGGAAAGGATGGGTGAAAAATGAGCTATTTGTTACTGCAGAAAAATTATTAACTTAAAGTGCCGTAATGTTTAAATTTACAGTTTATTACTGTGTAAATTACAAGCAGTACTTTGCGTAATTAGCAGCTCGCTGGCAGGGAGCTGTGAATGAAACTCATTATTTATGATTACAATTTAGAGAAAGAGAAGAGAGGTGGGGGAGGGGGGAGAAGGGGGGCAGAACACTGACCTCTGCTAGAAATGACAAATATCCCTTTAAGGTGATGAAGATGAATTAAACAAGTAAATATTATCCCATTCATTTGAAATTCTTAGAGGCATACCCAATAAGCCCTAGAATTTCCTTCCAGGCAAGCTAAAGGGAGCCTTCAAGACAAACTGATTTATTTCCATGGAAGTGGAAGGCTCTTATTTTATAGGAGCTGAAACAAAGTAAGGTAGATAGTAGGTAGAACATTATCTTTCAAGGCCAACTGATAAAGGAAAAAATAAAACCATCTCTCTGTTCCCTACTCCCAACCTCCTGCCTGCCTCTACCTATTAGCTGTCCTGTTACTAAGAATAAGCTCTCAGAACAGTGAAAGCAGCATTTGAATGTCTGTGAAATCAATGAGCCAAAAGAAGAAGGTATTCTTTCAATAATCAAATGTCTTTCCAATTAAGAGATTTGAAATTGAATTTAAAGATTAAAAATATCTGAGTTTGGGGCACCTGGGTGGCTCAGTGGGTTAAAGCCTCTGCTTTCGGCTCAGGTCATGATCCTAGGGTCCTGGGATCAAGCTCCGCATCAGGCTCTCTGCTCAGCGGGGAGCCTGCCTTCTCCTCTCTCTCTCTCTGCCTGCCTCTCTGCCTACTTGTGATCTCTGTCTGTCAAATAAATAAATAAAATCTTAAAAAAAAAAAAAATCTGAGTTCACCTGGAAATAAATAGCTTTTTACATAGCAAAAATTTCAGAAAACGGTTCCCTAATTAAACTATAAAACACCTGAGGGTAGCCAGGCTGTGGCTGTGATCACTGTGTACCTGGCCTGGCACAGAGCCTGACACATAATAGGCATTCTAAATGTTTATGCATTAACGCTCTGAAATGCCTCTCACTCCCTTGCCCTTTGCCCACGACCATCCTCTCTAGGTATGAGCCTCAGTCTTCACCTACCTTCAATCTCAAAGCTACAGTAAAAAATTAATTAAAATAATTTTTACAGGTACCTGGGTGAATCAGTCAGTTAAGTGCCTGCCTTTGGCCCAGGTCGTGATCCCAGAGTCCTGGGATAGAACAGTTTCCTGTTCAGTGGGAGTCTGCTTATCCCTTTCCCTTTACCCCTCCCCCTACTTGTGTGCCCTCTCTCTAATTAATAAATACTTCTTAAAAAAATAATAACTTTTAAATTTTAAATTAAGAAAAGATAAAAGAGAAACACAGCTGGGTTCAATTCTCTCTTCTGCCACATCTTTCTGGGGAATAGCAGACATTACCTAGTTACTCTGAACCCAAGTTTTCCTCATCTGCTAAGTGGGAACATCACCTATATGGTTAAGAGGATTAAATGAATTGAGTGCCCAGTACAGTCCCCAGCAAAGGGGGAAGTGAATAAATGGTAGATATTCCTTCCATGTAGCCAAGGAGAAGCTTTTGAAATCTGCTAACAGGTTTTCTTTCCAGTTTTGGGTTTTGTTTTTTTTTTTTAATGAATTCTGGAATAAAAGACCAAAGTTAGGACAGAAGAAGCATTTATGAATTCAGGAGGAGTTATAAAGAAGCCAAGAGTATTTTAACTTCTACAATAAAAATATGAGATTAATCAAAAGAATAGAAGACCTACAGGCCTACAGATTACAGACAAACTGTCATAATAGTATTTGCTTTGTCAAAACTTCTGTATGAGTTAACCTTCATCTTTTATGTGTGTATCCATTTATATCCTCCATTAAGGTTCACTCTTGTGAACTTGCAGAACATTTCAATTGGCTTAATTTACTCCAAGGAGTTCTGCAGCACCTCGGATTATTGAAAACAGTACACAAATCCCATAGGAAATACTGTCCTCCAGTCTCCCAGTGAGCCCAGTAGACATGGAGAGCGGTCACCTTCCCAACAAGCCTTCTTCGGCCCTTCCTGAGGCATCGAGCTGCAGCTCCAGGCAGACGATTCAAGCGTGCATGGTACCCTAAAAAAAAGAAGAAAGCCCTCAGAAACAGAATGCAGAAGATTCATTACCAATGATATGCTTCTAGTACACCAAAGGCCTTCCTCCCCAGGACCTTACTAGAATGACCCTTAAACTAGTATCATTAGTCTATATGCCAAGGATTTATTATTTTTACGTCTTTGCGGTATGATATTAGGTGTGTCTTTACCTCTGACTAGGGATCCTCACCTAGAAAGGAGGGATAATCACTCACTCAGTCCTAGCATACAGGGCTATGGGAAGACTCAATTAAATAACACAGGGAAGGTATTTTATAAATTGAAAACAGTACACAAATAAAAGGTGTTATCAACAATTTCTAATAATAAATTAAATCCTAGTTATTATCTCAAAAACACTGAAGTCATGAAATAATAGTAAAAATAGCCTGTATAAGTGTATAGCCATTTATACGTTTATATACAAAAAATATACTTAATATACATAAAAATGTATAGCCATTTTTCTAATTGCTGTATGTGTTCTATACATAAAAAACACAACTGGAAAAATCCACACCCAAGTCTTATTGATGACACTGTCTCTGGGTATAGAATAATGGGCCATTTTAAGGTGTCCTTCCTGTTCTCATTTGTGTGCATTTTAAGTGGTCCATAACGAATTTTCAGAAATGGTCACTGAAATGTTTGACGCAAGTTATTAAGGTAGCAACACATGCCTCAGCCAGGCAATAATCTCTACCAAGAGCCAAATGTTTTCAGAAGGACTTTCAGTCATGTAAATTCATCATTGGAAAACGCTATAGGAGTTTATCGCTTGGGCATAATTCTGATCACCAAAAGATGCCCAACAAACACGTGATCACTGACTGACTCATGACTGATGACTGGGCACCCCAGAATCATCAGTTGACAGAGCTAAAAGAAACCTCTGAAACAGTCTTCTCAAAGCCACAATTATTTTAAGTGCCAACCCCCATCTCCCAAGGCAATGAAGTGACTCTGTCAGAGTCACAGAGCTAGAAGACAGTACCTGAGAGTATTAGCACCCTGTTCCTTCCTCCTGTCCTAGGCGCTTTCCACTCTACCTTGCTACATCGTAAGTAAAGGAAAAGCAAAAGGAAAGGATGTATTTGTGTTTAAGTCCAAAATAATAGAATAAAATCAAATTATTTAAGGAAATATTTTAAAATCATCCAATTAAAAAAATGTCATTATACCTTGTATGTGAATGTTCTTACTGAAATCTGTTCTCTTCCAAGATCCAATACTTCAGGCTCCCACTGAGCACTCCATAGCCCATCGGTTTCACAGCAGGTAAGCAGCAGTGACACGCTGCTAGGCTTCCTAAATCTGGCACAAATGGCAATAGCAAGCTGAAGGAATGCCCTGCTAATAGGTATCCCAAGAGTCTCCATGGGTTGATTTAGGTATGAATGGAGAACCTCAAGCTTTGAGACTCACCCTTGAATCTTCTAGGAAAATCCCTGGACTAGCTCCAAATTTCAGAGAGTTAATGCATACTTAGAGGGATGAGTATACTGGCCATGGGATGATTCTCCCCAAAGAGAACCATAAAAGTTGTAAAGTATATTTTGGTCTCCTCAGAACTTACCTCTTTGAGCTGGTCGAGAAGGTAAAAGGAATGTGGAATCAGAAAGTTTATCCAGTCCAGAATCCATTCTTTCTACTTCAGGGCAATGATCAGGAGCCCACTTTGGCAGAAGATTAGGGACAGTGAATCCTGGGACACATTCTCCCTCATAGAACCAATCGCTCTGCTCATCATCTCCTAAAATAAAGAAATCATATCATAAGCTGGAATTTTAACATGCTCTATGGAAAAGTAAATGGGAAGATGATTTCTCAGAGCAATGGATTTTATTATACTTTTTAAATAAAGTCGAAGTACAAAAAAATTTGTTTTGATCCTTCTTCTTGACCTATATTATGATGAAAACTAGAGTATCAAACTAGTTTCACAAAAATGTCATACTGTGTTATACTGGACTTCTTTTTAGAGTAAAAAACTAATAGAGCTACCATTTACTAAACCCTTACCACCTATGAGGGTCCATGCTAAAAATCTCTTAAGTATGTTATCTCTTCTAAACCCTACACTAATTCCAACTTATAAATGAGGCCAACTAAAGCCCAGAGCAGGCCAAGACCAAGTTAGTGAATGATGAAGGCAAGATCTGAACCCGAAGTCTAACTCCAAAGCCTTTAATACAAAAATAAGCTGCCTCTTATGTAGCATTCTGTGGTATAAATGGACCTGGGGTTCAAAGCCCACAAATGTCTTTCAATTCAAAACTAGCTATTCCTCAGGATGTTTTATTTGCATTTGTTATAACAGGTGAATAAAAAATGCATACCCATATCTCAATTCCTACCACATTAACGGGACAGAAAAATCATCTTGACACTAGCAATCCAAGCAACCAGGAAAAAACTAACCACAAGGAGAAGCAATATAATCCCTTAAGGCTTGTCATGAAGTTACACCAGTCACCCAAGGCCAGACTCTTCACCAATGACAAAATCAAGAAGAGATCCATAGAGTCAGACTCTTGGTTCAAACCTTTCTCTACTGGCTAGGATGACAGCTTCTTAGTTTGCAACAGAACTTGCTCCTACCCACAAAAAGTAGTAAGACAGATAACTTTAGGTCTGCCACTCCATACGCCTTTCAAAATAGCAAGGATGAAGGGAATTACTACAAGAACATCTAAATAATTCACAGTGCATTCATTCTCTAATGTATGCCAGATCCCAGGGAAAGCTGGTCAGGCCATGGTTAGGGCACGAAGTATCAGATTTATGAGCCTCTAACACGGGCCAGGATAATGATAACTCTTAACCCACCCTGAAGATCTCTAAAAGGGAAAAGGAAAACGTTCATTAAAAAGTTACTCAAAGTGTGCCCTTATAAAAACACACCACCAACAACTACTTCTCTAGACCAGTGGTTCTCAAACTTCAATTGCATCAAAGGAAGCAGAAAGGGTTGTCAGAACACAGGCTGCTGGGCCCTACTCCCAAAGTTTCTGATTCTGGTCCAGAAAGGATCAAAAATTGAATTTCTAACCAGTTCCCTAGTGATGCAAAGCTGACTTCAGTACCACATTTTGAGAATCACTACTTTGAAAGCATCTCACCAAGCCATGTACACAAGATGAACTACAGATAGGCTTTAGAATTAACAATGAGGGGCGCCTGGGTGGCTCAATTGTTAAGCGACTGCCTTTGGCTCAAGTCATCATCCCAGGATCCAGGGATCGAGCCCTGCACTGGGTTCCCTGCTCAGCGGGAAGCCTGCTTCTCCCTCTCCCACTCCCCCTGCTTGTGTTCCCTCTCTCGCTGTCTCTCTCTCTCTCTGTCAAATAAATAGAATCTTAAAAAAAAAAAAAAAAGAAGCAATTAACAATGATTAGTTTCTCTGCATGTCAATACATTAATTCCTTTCTTATTCACAAGCATTCCTTGGGCCATTTATTAAAACAGTATAGTTAGTTAGACCATACTTCCTGAAGACAAATGGTATCCCATAATGGCATTTTTTTGTTGTTGTTCTTAAGCATTCACTCAAGACTTTTGACAATATAAAAAGGGACTCACTAACTGGAGAAAACCTTGTGAAGTCATCTAGACCAGTAGTCCCCAACCCTGGGCTCACCAGGATGCATGATACAGCAGCTCCCCCAAAAGACTACTGCCAGAGAATAAGGAAGAAGCTGATGGGTCAGACTCCAGACTTCCTGCTCCTCCTGCTTTTTCCAAAATAGGTTTAGCTGTTTCATCATCTGAGGTTCTATGTCTAATTCTGTTTGAGGGAGAAAAAGGAGAATTTTCCCCTTATCTGGCTTTCCCAGTAAGTAATTATTAAGAGCTTACTATATGCCAGGCAATATGTTACCCACTGTAGCTCCAAATAGTAAAAAAAAAAAAAATTCCTGACTTGGAAGACTTCAGTGGAAAAGACACACATCTACAAATAATAACATCATGGTAAGTGATAACAAAGCAGTAAGTACAGGCAAAGAGTAGGGGTTCTAGAAGAGGAGACCTGCACTGAGTGTGTATCAGTCAGAATCTTCAGGAAATGCACGCACATTTAAATGGGATAATCGAGGGGTGCCTGGGTGGCTCAGTGGGTTAAAGCCTCTGCCTTCGGCTCAGGTCGTGATCCCAGGGTCCTGGGATCGATCCCCACATCGGGCTCTCTGCTCGGTGGGGAGCCTGCTTCCTCCTCTCTCTCTCTGCCTGCCTCCCTGCCTACCTGTGATCTCTCTCTGTCAAATAAATAAATACAATCTTTAAAAAAAAAAATGACTTTAATGAAGTGACTATTTACAAAAGTGTATACAGTATTAAGAGGAACCAATAAGAGACAGTGAAGCACCTGGGAGGCAGCACAGTGGGGAACCTTTACCCTTCCTAAACCTGCAGCAGCAAGGAGAAAGAATGGTTATCAGAGACCAGAGAGAACATTGAGGTTATAGAAGACTGCACAATAGAAAGGGAGCCAGGGAAAACTACAATCCAACTCAGTAGATTGCATTATTGTTGCCAACTCTTCACTACCTCCCTATGATAATACATCCATGCCTTTTGTCCTTTATCATGGAATTCCAGAGCCTTCCCCTTGAGGCAGAGCATACTTCCTCATCCCACTGATAACTGGTTTGTCAAGTAACAAGCTTTAGGTAGTAGAACATTAAAAGATGTGACCCGGGGCACCTGGGTGGCTCAGTGGGTTGAGCCGCCTTCGGCTCAGGTCATGATCTCAGGGTCCTGGGATTGAGCCCCACATCGGGCTCTCTGCTCAGTGGGGAAACTGCTTCCTCCTCTCCTCTCTGCCTGCCTCTCTGCCTACTTGTGATCTCTATGTGTCAAATAAATAAATGAAATCTCTAAAAAACATAAAAAAATAAAAAATAAATAAAAGATGTGACCCAAGCACAAGCTTTAAATAAATATGTATGCTCTGGTTTGGTCACTTAGCATTCACGTTTGCCAGCATGAGAAGTCCATGCCACACACTGCCTCCAGGGGAAAGGTCCCAGGATAAGAAACACTGAGTAGATACAAATATAGTTTAAATCCTGGAGACCAGCTGAGCTCAAGTTGGGCCAGCTGACGCACAGCCAACCCCTAGCCCCACAGCAAGAAATAAATGCGGTACACCACCGAAATTCTGGGGCTGTTAAACACTATTATCATGATAAAAACTTGCCTAATACACTCAATCATCCGCCTCCCTCCCTCCATTCCTCTGCTAATGGCTCCTATTGCCCAAACCCAATAAGAAAATGAGAGCAAAAAACCCCACAGATGCAGTCCACAAATATGCCCTGGAGGGAGAAAAGGAAAACTGTGTCTCGGTGGATGAGCAAGAAAAGGTAAAGATGAGATTCCTGACAAAGACACCAGCGTAAACAAAGGCATGGAAGCACGAAATAAATAGCTTTGTGCTGAGAACTCCAAGCATCTAAGTATCATCAGAACCTGTGAAGTTGAAACAGAGAGGAAAGCTGGGGCTCTAGAATAACCTAAAATCTTCCATCAGAAACCGAGGATTCCTTACCAGTAGAAAGGTTTTCCAAAGGCCCAACACATAACCTGTCATAAAAAGGTCCACGCTTTCTTAAACTTCTGGATAATTATACATCATAATCTTCAAGAGACAAATTTTGAGTGGCGCCTGGGTGTCTCAGTTGGTTAAATATCTGCCTTCCACTCAGGTCATGATCCCCAGGGTCTGGGATGGAGCCCTGCGTCAAGCTCCCTGCTCAGGGGGGAGCCTGCTTCTCCCCTTCCTCCCTGCTCATGGCTCCTACTCTCTCTCGCTATCTCTGTCTCTTCTTCAAATAAATAAATAAATAAAAGACAGACATTATACTTCACAGAGCAGTATAAAAGCAAAGAAAAAGCAGCATTTGTAATTCTGAATAGTATGCACTAATCCATTCATGGAAAGACAACCAGACTTCCTGGTATGAAACAAAAGAATCAAGACCTGAGCCGCACCCCACCTGGGAGTACACACACACAGCCTCTAATGACACGGCTCCCTCAGAATCAGAAAGAGAGAGAAAAGCACTCACAACAACCTCCATTATAGTAGGAAGCTCAGCAACTCCGTCCATGCCCATGACTCTCAAGGCACAAGTGAGATACCCGCCCTCATGATCTCTCTCCAAAATCAGAACTTGGATCCTGAGTGTTACAGTCCCAGGATGCCTTCGGTTACTAGGGAGCCTATCTGGAACAACCTGGACATGTAGTCATTGTGCTTCTGTCTTCAATCATTAAAGAAAAATCACTGGATCTCAGAGCTAAAAGGGACTTTAGACATCTATGAATCCCTTATTTAGATTAACAGAAACACAATCCAAAGGAGCTACATGAAATTATCATTGGTACACAATTAGCATAGTCCTAAGCAAATGCAGAGGATAAAACACAGTTTCAAATTACTGTGTAGGCTGTAAAGATAAGGGACTGGTAATTAACATACACCAGCCCTATTCACAGTGTTCTATGCTAAACTTAAGGAGTTTTAACATTAGAAAGAAGATGTGTTTTATAATATATTCATCTAGAACACTATGTTCATTTATAAATAAGGTTATAAAAACAAATTCTTTTATAAAAATAAGAATGTCTTAATATCCAATAAAAGAGTACAATACAGAAGGATATTTTTTGTTCTAATAAAATTAGCAACTTCCCAGAGTCCCATCCTTGACACTATATTCCCCTAATTAATGATTCTCAAAGTTTGAACTACCTGCATAAAAATCACTGCAGGTACTTAAGACAAATTCAGATTCTAGGGGCCAACTCCAGACCTATCTGATTTCTAGGAACTCAGGAATTTTAACAGGTGGCCTTTAAATGCTCTAAAGTTTGAGAACCACTGCCATAGACAACCACCATATTCTCAGTGAGTCACTCATCTAATCATTACAATCTCCCCAGAAATACTGAACCAACATCCCAAAGCTAGGATCAAGATTACCTTGCCGTCCTTCATCGTTGGTAAACAGCCCTGTGTCACTGCTGCTACACACACTGCTGGTTTCACTGGAAAAAAAAGAGTCAAACACAAGAGAACACATCAGCTCCTGTGAAAAACAAAGCAGTGCCCATTCTGGTTGTCAAATCTAACATCCCAAGTTTCCGTGATTTTACTCCAGTTCATTAGCCAATCACAAATGCAAATTTCATAATTAAGCCACAGAAGAGAGCTTATTTTCCTGTTAAACAAATAAAAGGAAAACTATAACTTTTGCTTATTATTTCAAAGTACTTTATAAACATCTAAAGTCATTTTGTTAGGTTAGCATTAGAAAGTTATGTATTACGGTTCATAGACGTAATCTCAACCTGGCTAGGTATATCAAACAATACAAAGCTATCAACCCATTTTGTTTATAAATCCTGTCAACTATCAGTTTCAAATGAAGCTATCCAACTTTAAGACATCTAACATCTATCATGTTTTTTTCCCCATTTACACAGCAAGTAAGAAAAATCCATGAACAAGAAGAAAGTCAGTATGACCAAAGTTACGTTTTCTGGGCTTAATGTCTTCCTGATATGAAGTGGGTACAACAAAACTCATTTTCAAAACAGAAGGTTAAAAATAAAAATACAGGAGCGCATGGGTGGCTCAGTCGTTAAGCTGCTGCCTTTGGCTTAGGTCATGATCCCAGAGTCCTGGGATGGAGCCCCGCAACGGGATCCCTGCTCTGTGGGAAGCCTGCTTCTCCCTCTCCCCCTCCCTCTGCTTGTGTTCCCTCTCTTGCTGTGTCTCTGTCAAATAAATAAATAAAATCTTTAAAAAAATAAAAATATAAATATAAAAACAAACTCCATTTGAACCCACTGAAATAAAACTTTTGCCCTCTAGAATTCTGTACAATTGGTTTCATTTCCTGAGCCATCACTAACAGCTGATTCTTGCCCCTTCTTTTGCCTAATCATCATTAAATTTGATCGATCTGGTTCAAGAAAAATTACTCTATTCTTTACACTATGAGCTGTTTTCTTGAGTGGGAGTGTTTCCTTCCAAGCTAGCCAATTTTTTTCACCTACTCTACAAGATGGAAGAAACCAAAGCAAGGAAGGAACATTCTCATCATACGGCATAAGGAATAGGCTTGGCAAAATCCCAGTCTACATTTCTGGATCAAGAATCTGAAAATATTTTGTATTTTGCAACATTTCCAAATATCTTGCCAACACTAAATCCTTAAAATCCTGATTAAATTAAGTAGCAATGCTTTCCTCACTTAAGTTTATCTCTGGATAGATCCAAGAAATTTGCTGTAGCAAGAGCCAATAAAACATACTCAATTTCTTTAAAGGCTCTTTCGTTTTATTTTCTTCTGTACTTATAAGTGGGAACTTCCTCAGGTGTCATTCTAAGAGATGGCTCACAAAACTATATGACTGGATTCTGATGGATTTCGAATCTTCAAAGAGCTCTGTAGTTAAATCCAGAAGATATGCCCTCTGAGTTCTGTACTCTTCCTACTTCTGAGTTCAAGGAACTGTGCCTGCTGAACATAATGGTGTTATTTTTGTGCTTCCAGCAAATTCCTAAGAGTATCAGTGGTCTAACTCCCTTGAGTCCTACTCACATTCTCTCATATTACTACTTTTTTTTAATCCTCATCTGGCCTCAAAGATAAAGCAAATTTGACATTTTTTAACTCCTCTTGAGAGTAGGGTTTAAAAAGCACGTTAGGCCATGGAACAGATACTCTAGCCCACCATCATGTCATGTACTTTAATAGTTAGCAGTATGACTAACCGAGATTTAGGGACCAGCAAACAGCCTCCACCTATTTTTGCATGAGCTGTGAGCTAAGAATGATTTTTAGAGTTTAAACGATTGGGGATTAAAAAAAAATCAAAAATCATTTAGTGACATGTGGGAATGATATGAAATTCAAATTTCAGTGTTCATAAATAAAGTTTTATTGGAACACAGCCACAGTTATTCATTTACATATCATCAATGGCTATTTTCACACTACAACTACAAAGTTCAGTAGCTCCAACACAGAACATATCGCACACAAATCCCTAAAATATTTACTATCTGGCTCTCTACAGAGAAAGTTTGCTGATCCCTGCTCTACACATATTACAAATTCTACTCTTGAGTAGTTAGAATTAAAAAATTAAAACCATTTTGCCTGATCACAAAATCTATCAGTTCTTTTCCCCATTCATTTCTAGCCACCTATATGTCCTACAAGATAATATTTCCTTGATCCTTTTCTGCATGGATTCCACCCTCTTGTTATTCTAAACAAAGGGACAAGCTCAAAGAAACCCGCTCGATCAAGAAAGGTGCTAGTGACCTAAAGCCTTTCTGCCGACTGCACATTTCCTATTTCTGTCAACAGCATTTAAGAAGAACTCACTGTTTTTGAAAAAGCCTGGACTAACCTTGTTTAAGCTTTCCCACTTACAGTTAATTAGAGGAAAGGCAATGATGTCACAGAAATATCACAAGGGAGACGGGTATTTTCTTCATAAGGAAACTAATTTGTCATGAAGAATGCTTATTACACAAAAGAATCACCAGTCTACTGGCATCTGGAAATGACTACTTCACAAATAGCATCCGCCAATTCTATTTGTTCTCTCAGAAGGACTTGCATTGTGGAAATCTAATCATATTTAAGGAACTCTTAGCGTAATTTGATGAAAACAAAAGTCGAAACTTTGTGGTATGTCTGCACATAAACATTACGATACAGCAAGCAAAAATGTAGTGTTAGCCAGAAAGCAGAAGCAAGTATCTCCCTTTCCAAGATACAGGCCAACGCTGTCCAGTCCTGCAGACTTTATTCACTTCTGGCTCAGAGATCATGACTTCTTTGAAAAAAAGTAAGATTCATGGGACTTTAATGGCGATCTGGTCAACTATAAAATGTTAAGTTAGCTAATAAAGCATAATGTTTAATATTTTTTTTTAAAGATTTTATTTATTTATTTGACAGACAGAGATCACAAGTAGGCAGAGAGGCAGGCAGAGAGAGAGAGGTGGAGGCAGGCTCCCCGCGGAGCAGAGAGCCCGATGCGGGGCTCGATCCCAGGACACTGGGATCATGACCTGAGCCGAAGGCAGAGGCCTAACCCACTGAGCCACCCAGGCGCCCCAATGTTTAATATTTTATTAAAACTAAGCTCCCTTCTTTCAATAAACACAAGTTTCTTTTTGCACCTTTGTAGTTCACAAGGTCAAAAAATAAAAGATGTCAGGATCCTACATTTTCCTATTCCAAAACCTTCAAATTTGTTTGTAACTTTTTTGCTATGAGCATTTTTACGAGGCAAGAAAAAAAAAGCTCTGCTCCTCATTTTTGTAAGAAAAAAGTATGATCCTACCTTTAGGGTCTACTCTACTGGTGGTACTCTGAGGCTTAGTGAGAAGACAGAAACTCAGCCTTTATTAATCTTCAGAAAAAGTAACTAGACAAAACCCACAAAGATAGCAGGTGTGAAATCTTGTCTTTTCCTAAAATGGTAGCAACTCATGGAGGCATCAATGCCTCCTGCCTTTGCCTTGGGAGCTGTTCTGTACTCCCTGTTCTCACATGATTCTAAATATAAAAGTTTGCATATAAAAAAAAAATCTTCCTAGAATATCTCTAAAATTTCTAAAAATGTATTAACCCTGCAAATAATTTACACATCATTCAAAAAACTCAATCCTAAATTGGGGCAATAAGAAGTTTCTCACAGAAAAAGGAGGAAGACCCCCCATCTCCATTTCTCCTAAGCCTTCATTCATACACTCGGTAAGCATTTATTATTTACCATACAGCAGAAACTGCTCTACCCAGTACTAAAACTAACAAAGAAACATGTCAGTAACAACATACAGGTGTACATTTTATTAAAAACCTAGTCCAAAGGCGACTGGGTGGCTCAGCGGTTGAATGTCTGCCTTTGGCTCAGGTCGTGATCCCAGGGTTCTGGGATCGAGACCCGCATCTGGCCCCCTGCTTGGCGGAGAGCCTGCTTCTCCCTCTCCTGCTCCTCCTGCTTGTGTTCCCTCTCTCACTGTATCTCTCTCTGTCAAATAAATACATAAAATCTTTAAAAAAAAGTTTTTTAATTAAAAATTAAATAAATAAAACCTAGTCCAGACTACGGAGGAGGCTGTGAAAACAGAGAAAGAGGAATGCTTTCCAGTGAATAATACTCTGCAAATAAGGGGTTGGGCAAGCCTACAATTTAACCTTAATGATACTGAGGCAACCAACCCATTTCAGAAGCCAGAAAACACCTCAAAAGCACTCTTCCGTGAGTAAAAGTAGTAATAATATATTACACTTCTGTATAGTGGTCTTCACTAAAAAATGTTCCCACAATTAATTCAGCAGCATAGCCACCATTTTAAATAAGAAACAAATAAAATTAAAGCCTGGGTTTTAGACCACCAATTGTGTTACCTAATTATTATAATATTGTCAGAAAAGCAACCGAACCACATCCAAATGAAATAACGGACGTGTAAAGAAAATCACCCTAACCTGCGCTTCCAGAGGCTTTCCTCTGCCAACATTTTATAACGAAAATTTCTGGACAGATGAGAAAGTTGAAAGAAGTTCCAGTCACCACTCACACCCCATCACATCTACTGTACATCACACACTGCAATTAACATTTTGCTTTTTCTGTTTTATCACACGTCTATATATCTAACCTTCCCACCCCAGCATCTTTGTAATTCAACGCACTCTTGGTAGACCAGATGATTGGGCATGGCATCCACTCTCAGAGAAGTAGATTATCAAGGAATCAAGCTTAATAAAACACTACTGACACCTCTCATCAACTTGAAGAATTAATTCCAGGGTGAACACTCAGCTAAACACTGTATACCTTGGTATGAACGTTAAAATGTTTTCCAAGTTCTGAAAATGAAGTGCCTGCCCTGTTAAAGGGTATTTTTTCAAGTTAGCAAAAACTCTTAGTTAAAAAGTTTCTAAAACTACAGTGTTTTTATTCTACAGAAGAGATCAGTGTTTTGGTCTTACTAAGTTCTCTAAATCTGAAATTCATGCTTGTTGGTAAAAGCAAAGTCAATGAAGTGAAACCCCATCTCAGCACCTAGAAACACCAGCAGTAACTCTTAACTCAATTTTACTCCTTTCCTCCCAACCCCCAACCCTGCACCCACAGGATCATCCGGCATTGTCTGGAGAAATATTTTGTCAGGAGTTGGGAGCAGGGGAGGGGGAGCTGGTATCCTACTGGCATCTGTCGGGTAGAGGCCAGGGATGCTGCTGAAGATCCTACAATCCACGGTCCACGGGACAGCCCTCACAACAAAATTATCTGGCTCGAAATGTCAGTCGTGTCAGAGTTAAGAATCCTCACCTATAGGGATGAACAAACTACAGGATGTAGCGGGCAGGGCATCATGTTAAAAGAAATATCACTTCAGAGGAGGAGAGGAGGCTGTGCCCTTCGGTTGGATAAAACCAGCCTCCAGGGACAGAGGTCAACATCTGTAGTAACAATGTCATTCTCTTGCCAGAGCTTCAATGAGTCTCGGGCCTCTGGATCCCATGGAATCATGAGAAGGTAGCTGGACCTTCAGGCCAACTGGTAAACTGAAACTACTCAAGTAGTACAGAGGTCCCCTCCCTGCCTAGCCTGGGCAAAAAGAAGAGCATCTATAGGGAGAGCAAGAGATCCAGGCTGGGTAAGAGGGAAAGATCTCACTCATTCCAATGTCCCCGATGCCTAGCAGAGCACCTGGCACAAAACAGGCCTTCAGCAAATGGTACATAAATGGGGTGAACTCCTTCAGATCAATTCTGTTGCTTCCCTCGTATGGCCTTTGTGGCACATCCTTCAATCTCTAATCCTATCTCCTGCATGTAAAAAGTGGATGGGTTCTTTAGAGGATGTGATGACATGAGGCATGTGAACCTACTTTGTGAATTCTAGAGCATTATACAGAGGCAAAGAATGAAAGACTCAAAAGCTACATCTATGGTGCTAATTCTTTTATGTGCCCAATATTATTACTTTAGAGGCTAATAATAGTAATTTCCTGATAGTCTTTTTATTAAAATAGTAATCTCAATTCTATAGGACTCTCAATTATACTTCCATAAAGAAAAAAAAAAATTCTATGGGACTCAAATCTATTTTCATTTTGAATGGAAAAATAAATGTGGCCTATGAAGTCTAGTATTTTCCCTGGGTTTCACCCAACAGAGGCAGACGCAGCTCTGAGCAGATATCCAAACCACAAGTCTCTCAAGCAGCAGTTTGGTACTTGAATTGAATTGAAGAAAAGTATTATTACTGTTAATTACTGAGACCAGTAATATCATGTACTGGGAGTTCTACTATAGGCCCAGCGAAGTACTGAGTGCTCCAGGCTCCATGTACAGTACGGTATATGCTTGGGCTTCCCTCTCCCTCTCCTTTGCCCCTACCCCCTGCACTCTCTTCCTCTCTAAAATAATCTTAAGCAAAAAGAAAAAGAAGAAAGAAAAAGAAAAAGCTCTCTCTCTTAATGCCGTATCTTGAATTTTTAAAAATATTTTCAGTATACATATTTAAAACACAACAAAATATACTCTCAGTGATCTATATATACCCTTGCTTGCCCTTTGAGTTCCTGAATGCTCTTCCTTTGAAATCAAAGTCAAAAACATTCCCCCAAATTCCGAGGGAAATATTACTCTGAGAATACCATTCCTCAAACTAGCTTCATACTAAGGAAAAATTTTCAGAGGATGGGGGAGACATCTATGGTAACAAGACTGTCAGATGATTCCCAATGATCCCAGTCACCTGGTATTTCCCAGCCTGGTTAGTCTGTATAACCAATAGCATAGGCAGAAGTAATGGCCGGTTACTTCTGAGATTAGGTTGTAAGAGACTGTGGCTTCCATCTTGGGCACTCAGCGAAGGCTGGCATGCTCTCACTCTCACTCTTCCGCTCAAAACATTCCCTCTAGGGAAAAGCCAACTACCACGTGTCTTGAGGACCCGGACAGTTCTGTGGAGGGGCCCACATGGAAAGGAACAGAGACTCTCAGTCCAACAGCTTATAAAGAATTAAAATCTGCCAACAGCTCTATGAGCTTGAAGTGGATTCTTTGGCCCCAGTTGTGCCTTGAAACAAATGTAGCCAGAG
Source organism: Lutra lutra (assembly GCF_902655055.1). Lineage (NCBI taxonomy): Eukaryota > Metazoa > Chordata > Mammalia > Carnivora > Mustelidae > Lutra > Lutra lutra. The sequence goes on from NC_062284.1 coordinate 131,193,279, forward strand.
CCAACAATCTGCAGCAATATGAAAGAGTGTGAACCTGAAACACCAGCTATGCTGCTCCCAGATACCGGACTTCAGGAACCGGAAATGTTTGTTGCTTAAAGCTACTAAATTGTAGGGCAGCTTTTTTCTGCATCAGTGTAAGTAATACAGCATTTTCATGAATCTTTTTTGAAAGTAACTCCCTGCTTCTGAGCCCTAACAAGAAGCTTCTAGTCTCAATAAAACCAATCTCTCAGGGGGCACCTGGGTGGCTCAGTGGGTTAAACCCCCACCTTCAGCCCAGGTCATGATCCCAAGGTCCTAGGATAGAGCCCTGCATCAGGGCTCTCTGCTGGCTGGGGAGCCTGCTTCCCCTCCTCTCTCTGCCTGCCTCTCTACCTACTTGTGATCTCTTTCTCTGTCAAATAAATAAATAAAATCTTCAAAACAAATTTTTAAAAAAAATCTCTCAGAATTCTCAAAATTGGGAGGAAAAAACACAGTTTGTCCTCTGACCTGACGGCTTGCTGGTCTTTCATATTCGTAATCACAGAGAACTACAAATTTGGAATTGAATGTGAATAGTTTATACCTGTCTCAATTAAAATAAAGAGGTACAGAATTAATTTATCACCTATAATCAAAAAGTTGGTATCAGTAAGTTAATACCTGGATTTCTCACCCATTGATTTTTTTTTTTTTAAGTAGCCCAAAAAAATCTTTGCTCAATTTTTTTCCTGGGTCAAGGTGGTAAACTTACAACCATATATAATCAGACTTCAGAGTCCTAAAGTAAATATGACTGAGGGGGAGGTTTTTCAGAGAAACATCTCACATCAACTGTAAAATTAGTCTCACAATAGGTTATAAGAATGTATAATGAAGGAGCTTGTTTTTCGGTTTCATTTAGAGGGAGGACACCATGCTAGAAAAACACCTCACTGGGTTCACGGGCTCATTAATGCGGCCCCTGCCCCAGGTATACGTTGTAAAGGTAATGATTTTCCTCAGGACTATGCCTTAGTTATTGCACTGGGGACCGTGCCTTAGAGAAACCCACCCATCCTTTAAGGACTTACCTTTTCTTAGAGCTAAGAGATTCATCTTCAGTTAGATGAAATGTCTTTTCAGAGTCAATTTTTACAGAGCATATATTCTGAGACCTGAATGTCTGAAAATGTCTTTCTGCTGCCTTTGCATCTGAAATCTATCTAAGCTGTATGTAAAATTCAGGGAGGAGTGGGGAGAGCAACCTTACCCCCAGTGGAAATTCTAAAGGCAACTGTAGCCCCTCACATTTAGTGCGGCAGGGATAAATGTTGGTGTTGCTCTCATCCCTTTTAAAATTGTTCTTTCTATCTGTTCCGCCCCCACCACCAACGCAGAATGCAAAATTTTGCCAGGATACGTCTAGGTAGATGGGGTTTTTTTCATTTGTTTTTCCCTTTTAATCTTTACACTTAATTTTTTCAACTCAGGAACACTTTTTCTCTTTAGTTGTATTTTAAAAATCATTATTCTATTCCAATGCTTCAGTTTCTTCCTGTGGAATATTTACTCACAGACCGGGCCTCTATCCTTTGTCCTCCAGATAGATCAACTTTTCTCTCATTTTTACCTCCTCTCTCTGCATTTTGGGAAGGCTTCCAAAGTTTTCCACATCAAATCGATTTTCAGCAAAATGAATTGTCTTTTTTTTTTATTTTAAATTTATTTATTTTTTTTTAATTAACATATTATTTGCCCCAGGGGTACAGGTCTGTGAATCGTCAGCCTTACACATGGAATTGTCCTGTTTTAACACTGCAATTACATTTCAAATTTCCCTCCTATTCTCTTCCCATACTGCTGGTTTTTCAAATAGCCACCTTGTCCTTATGATTTACTGCTCCTGTTTCAAAGTGAAATAAGTCATTCAAAGACAAATATCGTATGATTTCACTCGTATGTGGAATTTGAGAAATCGAAAAGATGAAACACAGGGAAGGTGGGGGAGGGAGGCAAACCATAAGAAACTCTTAACTATAAAGAACAAACTGAGGGTTGCTGGAGGGGAGGTGGGTGGGAAGTGGGCTAAATAGTGATGGGGATTAAGGAGAGCACTTGTGATGGACACTAGGTGTTACATTAAGTGATGAGTCACTTCCTAAAACCAGTATTACACTTTATGTTAACTAGAATTTAAACAAAAACTTTAGAATAGGGGCGCCTAGGTGTGGCTCAGTGGGCTAAAGCCTCTGCCTTCAGCTCAGGTTATTGTCTCAGGGTTCTGGGACCGATGGGCCTTGCTCTGGCTCTCTGCTCAGCAGGGAGCCTACTTCCCCCTCCCCTCTCTCTGCCTGCCTCTCCACCTACTTGTGATCTCTATCTGTCAAATAAATAAAATCCTAAAAATAAAACAACAACAAAAAACTTTAAAACCAACCAACAAAAAACCAACCAAATAAAAAAGTGACTATGTCTTCATGCATCCTAAAGAAGATTTTCTAAAATGTTCTTCTGGTTTCCACTGGCAATCATTTTCGAAGATGTGTTTTTCCTCTAAACTTTCAGAATGATGTTCCTTTTCCCTTATTCTGCAGAACTTGCTCAAAGGACTCTTCTTGAGAACTGGTTTACCTAAAATCTGGTTATTTGTGAATAGAAAGGGTGTATAAATTACCCCTGGTCCCACTCTCTATTCCCCTGGACACGGGAAACATGTTCTTCTCACACTACAGCTGGCCAAGACAATGTGCAGAGGCGCTGGCCAAGTGCCCCATGTCATTGGTAGGCTTTTCTCTCATATAGCTGTGTTGGACTAAGACAGGATCTTCTTCTAACTCTCAAGGGTCTGAAATATATAAAGGTATATAAAACGTTACAATTTCTAGAATGCACCACTAAGTGATTTTTTTCTTCTCTGCCCATGCCAACAGTAAACTTTATTCTTGGAGAATCTATTTCCTAGGATTCAATTTGTTGTGACCGCCTCCTACCCCAAACAGAAACACACACACAGAAAACACTAATTCCCTATCCAAGTGTATTCTGGTAGTTAGAGCCTCCAAATGAAGATGGAAAGATACCAACTGGGAAGTACAGTAGTTCCCCCTTATCCACAGCAGCCACTTCAACACCCCCAGTGGATGCCTGAAACTGTAGTTAACCCTCCATATGCCATGTTTGTTCCTACACATAAATCTGTGACTGTTTTATTTATAAATTAAGTACAGTAAAGGATAAGCAATAACCAATAATAAAACAGCATACGTAGCATAATGAAAGTTTTATGAATGTAGTCTCTTTCTCTCAAAATACCTTATGATTCTCACTCTTCTTCCTAGGATCATGCGAGAGGATAAAATGGCTACGTCACGAGCTGAAGTGAGGTGAATAACGCAGGCTCTGTGAGGTAGTGTTAGGCTACTACGACTACTTCTGACGATAGGGCAGGGCTTCCAGACCGCACCAGACTGCACCTGCCTACGGGTAACTCAAACCACAGAAAGAAACTGTGAGTGAGGGGGGACTCCCGCAGGATCGAACACCACTCTGGCTCAAACTGCAGCTGCCTGATTTTCTGACTGAAATGGACCTTGCATTTGTGAACAAAGGTCTGATTACAGAGAAAGGAGGAAGGCTCTCGCTCCCTGCCTTCAGCGTCAGCTCGGCACTGCTGATGTGGGCTTCCAACCTCACATGTAGCAGCCTTGTGGTCTGAGGAAATCTTGGCAAGAGCCAACTCTAAGTGCTAGGTCCTGGTGATGCGAGTTTATGTGTTTTACGTCTTTGTAAGTATTTTGGTGGGCAGCTGATCCTGCCTATCCGATGCTTTCTATTTACACTTTTATTTTTTAAAGATTATTTATTTATTTATTTGACAGACAGAGATCACAAGTAGGCAGAGAGGCAGGCAGAGAGAGCGGGGGAAGCAGGCTCTGCTGAGCAGAGAGCCCGATGCAGGGCTCTATCCCAGGACCCTGGGATCATGACCAGAATCGAAGGCAGAGGCTTTAACCCACTGAGCCACCCAGGGCCCCAGATGCTTTTTAAAGTATGAAATTACAATGATGCCCTGGAACGGGGCTATGACTGAAAAGAATGACAGAAAGATCATACAGCACAACCTCTACCAACTCTACACTAACTCAGCACATGGTCCCCAAGGTCCAGGCTTGAACCCCTTCAGTGACCTAGAACTCACTACCCCGTCAAACAATTCATTTCATTTTTAGAGTTCAAATTTTTCGGAATGTTACTGAGGCAACACTGAACCCTCTGTACTTTGAGTCCTACCACCGTCCTCTAGAGTCACACAAAATAATCCGAACACATTCCTTTCTTTCTAGGGACAGATCTTCAAATCCACCTCCCAAGCTGTCTTTCTTAGTTGTTCCTAAGGATCTACTAGCAGAACTTTGAGTACATCTACATAAGCACACCATGCTGGCTATTCAATATTCCCAAACCCAACAGCGCCATCTGCAACAATGGTACGCGTACTCTCGGTCAGCATCCCCAGTTACGGAACAGAAAACAGAACCACCTCAACCTACCACATATATTCTTTCCCACAGTTCCAGTGGCCCCTGATTAATGACCTCCACTTGCAAAGGAGGCTACTTACCTTAACCATGAAATAATGAATACTATTGATCCAACAAGCTACTGCTATAGAGAGTTACTGATCACCCAATCTTTGGTTAAAATGGTCCTCATTTAGCAATTTCACTGTCACAAACACCGGGAGCAAAGCATGCTCAAATTAAAGAGTTTGGGGGAGTTAAAGTGAAAGGTGATGGACAGAGATCTCAGCTTTCTCCCATTTATTCTTGCTTCTGAGCTATTGTTTGTGTCAGAAGCGATATTGATTTTCTATAAAAATAAGAAAACAAGAGGCACCAAGGGGCTGCAGAAGGTCAGCCTGGGCTGGAGAAGGAGGGGGGAGGTTTAGCACTCTATCTCTGTCACTTGCCTTCCAAGAGAAAGGAATATTTTCTTTCCTGTGAGATCGGCCTCTAATACATCACCTTAGAAAGGCTCCAGACTGAGACTTCAGGCCAACACCAAACTGATTCACTTAGAACAGAAACTAAACTATATTCACGGGGAACAAACAAATGTGTTAGTGAAAAACAGAGCAAAATCAGGCTATGAATCACCTAATGGCTGCTACATAGACAATATGAATAAGGACAGTAGAAAGTAATTGCACAAAAGAACCGCTCCATTTTAGAATGGAACACACATACAAAGGAAAATATTAAAATAACCGATCTTTTTGCAGGCACAAAATACTACTACCTCATAACCACTTTCAGTTCCTCAGAATCCCTGAGGGATTGGTTGGTGCAGAATTGAAGGAAGAACAGAAAAAAAGAAGTAAAAAGAATTATTGGTCAAGTTTAAAGCTATTCCATGGTTAATTAATAAAGTGAGTTTAAGGAAATTAGAAATAAAGCTCTCTGGTTGAGACATACATTTTCAAACCTAAAACTCGTGACATATATTTTTTTAAAAGAACAAGGCTAGGTTAAACTTAATGATCACCTTCATCCTAATAATTCTACAAGTTTGAATCATACAGGCTGACAATCCTCAATACGACTGATAAAAAGTAAAGTTCTAGGGGCACGTGGGTGACTCAGTTGGTTGAACATCTGCCTTCGGCTCAGGCCATGAACCTGGAGTTCAGAATCAAGCCTGTGTCAGGCTCCCTGCTCAGTGGGGAGTCTGCTTCTCCCTCTGCCCTTCACACGGCTCTTGTTCTCTTTCTCTCAAATAAGTAAAAAATCTTTAAACAATAATAATAATTGAGGGAGAAGATTTTAGTTCCATCTTACTTGAGAGACTGAATATAATTTGCAGTCTCCTCTCTTTCTCCACAGGGTGGATTTTTGGGGGGAAATACAAAGCACTTCTGCTCATAACTACAGATGAATCAACGTAAGGCATATACTTAAGACTCCCAAACAATGAGATTCTAAAGAAGTATTCTCATTTTTGGTCTGCTACTACTCCACCTATTATTCCCTCATAGCTACAAGGCCTTGGGCATCCATGTTATTAAGGAACTCTGAAGTCATGGACCAGGCAAATAGCACAAATGGCGGGGTGGGGGGACGACACAAGATCTTCTCAATTTAGAAAAGAATAAGAATTTCGTAAGAACTGCTGCCTGCTTCCACGTATCCAGGCTCTCATATAACCAGACTGTTTATTATTACAACTGACTATAACGTGCGATAGATGTGTCTGGGGTAAGAAGGAACTGGAAGGACTGAAGGCCTCACTGCTAGATTACAGACTCCGTATCTGGAACCATTCTCGGACTATTAAGAGCAGACAGAGTGAACAGTCTCTCATCTACAGTTATGTCATAATTTAACAAGAAATTCTGGGGAAAAAATATATACAAGCTATCATCGCAAAAACAATTTTTAAAAATCACTATTCTCAACAGTAAATTATTTGGCATATAGGTTTGATACTGAAACAAACTTAAATGCCTCAATCAAGGGTTTTGATATTGTGAAAAGCTGTAAGTTGACTAAACATTTATTTGATTAAAAATAACAACAAAAAAACCTTTATAACCCAAAACCATACATATAAATTGGGCAAATAAGTCTGAGGAGATACAGTAAAGGAAAATTAGGAAGCCAAATTATAAGCCTATCTGGTTGTGCAGACTGGCAAATATAAAGTTAGTCAGAAAAATTGTTAAAGCTGGATTAAAAATCACCCATGAAAGGTACAGGGATAAAAACCTAAGCAGCTTTCCCTATTACTGACATAGCTTCACCTCATAGGTCCTAAGATTTATGTCTTTGTTTTTCAGACAAACTTCAATAGGAAAGTCCTAAGAAAAGCCACATATTCTAAGCTAAGCTGAGATGGAAAAAGAGCCATGGGAAAGGGACACTAAAGGGGCAGCAAAACATGGTGGTTAAGTATGAACTTTGGAATCAGGTTCAATTTCCAGTTTTGCCACTGGGTGACCTTGGGCAAATTATCTAAATGCTACTAATCTCCATCTCCTCTTCTGCAAAATACGAATGGCGGTGCCTACCACACAGTGGAGTCCTGAACATTCGATTGGGACTACCAACCCACTGGCAGCCCCCATAAAGCCATTTGATTTGACGCTATGAAGGGGATAGGAACAATGTAGGGATATCAAATCCCAGGTAAAGCACGGGGTGGTCCCTCACCACCATGAACTGCCCCATCCAAAACACCAACAGCATCTTCCTTGAGAAACGGTATCACACAATGATATTAAGAGTAATATTAAAGTATCAAGGTGGGGATTCCTAGGACTACCCGAGATATAAAAAACAAAGTCACCAAAAACTGCACGGCCATTTTAAACATGCACCCAAAAGACCCAAATGTTTCTGGCCCAGTGTCATCTAGTATAAGACTAATGGGATTTGGTACTGTTATTTTCAAAGCCCACTATGTGTTCAGACTACATGAATGTCAGCCGTAAAAAATAAGCTCCACAGAGTCAAACTGGAAGGAGCAGACAACAGAATTCTAGCCCAGTACCTAAAGCCAGGACTCTTGATGGGGAAAGGCAGCTTACCAGGAACATACACGAACTCCACGTGCCTGGCACCAGCATTTTCTCGCGTACACAAACACGCCCCAGCCTCTGCTGAGACCCTCATTCTACCAACATCTACGTGTGATCTCCGTGGCATAAGCAGCAGCAAATTGTTTCTAAAATAAAATTCATGGCTTCGCATGTGAAGTACACATTTTAAACCATTTTTAGAAACAAATGTGTTTGTTTATATACAGCCTTCTTGACAGAGGGAAACAGAATCATGAATGTACTGTAAAAAGCTAGAGATAAATCCTAGCTGCCTGCTTAAGGGAGGGCTACAAAGTCAACAGCACGGTGGCTGGTTTGGAAAGAAAGCTGAACTCATCAACACTTGGGGTAAAAATAGCCAGGAAAATCTCTGAGTAAGGGAGAGCTCACCATTCTGACATGTTCTCATCAGAGCCCTGTTTTTGTTCATCTGCTTCACACTCCATCCTTTCTTTCCTTCCTGTTTTGCTTAGGAAAGTCCTATTTTCTGCTGATTCACACAACCCATGACCAGAGGAGGCCCAGGGAGTATTCTCCTTCCAGCGGGACAGCCGCTGCTTCTTAGCCGACTTGAACCTGCAGCCTCTCTCATAGCTCCAATCTGACACCTTGAGCTTCTGCTGAAGGCTGGCAGCCACCTCCGAGGTCACTCGCTTCACCTTCCGCCGGCGCCGGAGTGGTCGACACGGTGCATTTTCAGTAAAGGAGTCAGACTCGTGCCAAGAGTGCTGCTTACTCTTAACAATGGCATTGAGAGCTGGGTGCCGCTTGGCTACCATTGTGTCATCGGAGTCACTAAAATTGGCAACAGGGGCCATTTCTCGACAGTCCTTGATGGCTTCATCAAGACTCGACTCGGAGGCCTCGCTGTAGCAGCAGGTATGTTCCGCCAGGTGAGTGAAGTCGGAACGGCGCTTCCGGCCTCTCCTTTTGCGAAGCTGCCGCCTCTGCAGCCGGGGGCTCAGGGCCATCTCCTCCCACAGCTCACCAAGCTTATTCTGCTCCGATGTCTGCTCTAAGGCTGACGCTAAGTCATGTACCAGCTCATCCATGAGGCCACATCTGCCGAAAGAAAGTTCAGAAAAAGAAAAAGAAAACCTGAATAGGATTCTGTTGTTTAGAGTAATTTTATAAAATAGATCATGGCACTGCAGGGTCCACCCCATCTACAGAAAATAGTCACCTTTCATCTGGCTACACTTAAGACTCTGTTCCTACCATCCATGCACCTTTAAGACACTAAAAATAGAGGTGTTTACCCTTGTTAGGTACCTCAAGTCAACATGTTTTTAAAGCATAAAAAAAAATATCACTCACCAGATCACAACTAGGATATTAGCAAAAATGAGCAAACCCAGGGATATAAATTTTTCCTCCCCTTTTCCCCAATTAAACTTGTCAATAAATTATCTGATAATCAAATCCAAAAGATTAGAGAAAGTCTCATTAGACAGAAGCAGAAAAACACACAATTTCAAAACCATGGATAAAGAATTGTTCCATGGGCTGGGGTCACTTGTGGAAGGGAGGAGAAGGACAACTTAGTGACACACTTTAAGGACCACTGCTTGCAGTTTCGGTGACCCAAGAAATTGTGGTGACCAGATGTGTACCCTGAATGGAAAAAAGACACTAAGTCTGCCCCCACTCTGGTCCCAACTACCACCTGGAAGCCAGCAGGGAAAGGATTTTATCGGGTATGTCATATCTTTTTTAACAATTAGCAGCTTCTAAGGTCTTCTCCCATCCTTCAGAAAATTAAGTGATCATAATTATGTGCTTTAGTACCAATCACACAAAAGCAGGATGTAACTGATGCTGAAATGACAGGGAGATGGAGTCTATGATTTGGAGCCAACCGCTTTCTACATTTTTCTATTCATTCCTGTCAAACCCTCATATTTCAGGGGTCACTTCAGAGGCAAACCTTCCAAGGCATGAGAGCAGTACAAGCAATTTTCAAAACGCCCTTTCAAAGGGAAATGTCTAATATAATTTGTACAACACCTTATTAAATACATATTCATTTAGTATCTTTTCCCTAGCCCTGGTTAAGCCCAAAGTATTTCAAGTCCATAATCAGAATTTAAAACTGTGTGGCACCACTCTCAGACCCTATTTCCATTCATGCAGTTTACATTTGCAAAGGACTTTCTAAAACCTACTTTCAGGCTGTCCCTATGCCAGTGAATTCAAAGGCAAGAAAACAGTAGGCTGGCTTATCTACCACATGGGTGGGAGCAACGGGGACATCTAGTTCCACAACCACTAAACAAACAAAACGTCTCCAGGTGTCAAAAGCCACAGAACATAAAATGACCACGTCCTTTCAAGCAATACCAAGTAGTTTAAAACGCCCTGACTGGGGTCTGGGAGACAACTGCCCTTAAGACCAAAACATGTGGGGACAGCACGTCTAAACCTACTTCCTTATTAAAGAACTATTGCTTTTAAGACTCAGGCAGAACTGTACACTTTAACGTGGAGCAAAGTTACAGAACTTGCAGCTGTTTGTGCAGAACCCTTTCCTATCTAAGGGAATGCAATTCGAACAGCTGGTGACCGAACCCTGAGCTCCCCACACCTTCAGTCTCGGGTGCACGCTCCAAGAGGAACCCCTTGTCCAGCAAGCACTGGAGGAGAGGAAAGGTAAGTCACGCAAAGAAAAGAAGCCGAAAGGCAGCCGCACGGCTGAAGCGAAAGACCGGGTTGCGAGGAGCGGGGGAGGAGGCAGGCGGCAGGAAGCAACTTCTCCTGTGGGCTCACCGGGGCAGGGGGTCAGCCCTTCCCGGGCAGAACTGCAAAAAAAGGAAGTCCTGGCGACTAAGAACCCTCCGTAATCAGGGGTCGCAACATGGCCACATATGTGAGAAGGAGCTTGTTTGGAAGGACTCTCCCCCACGCCCCGGCCCGCCCCCGAACACTAGAACGAACACGGCTCGGGACACCAAGCCCTCACGCTGTCGCCTGCCCAAAAGAGTCAGAAAGAAGAAAGGAGAAGAGGTGATTGTCGCCCCGGAGACGCCCGAACCTCGTTCCCCGGGATGGGGTCGATGGGCCCTGAAAAACAAGGCCCAGCCACCCTCGCCCCTCCCGCCAACCTCCGCAGCCCCGTGGCGGCCATGGCCCCTCGGCCTCAGCCGGGAACCCCGATCCCCGCTGGCGCCGGCCCCCAGGACCCCGACCCTCTCAACCCACTCCTCCCCCTCACCAGCTGCCGCAGCCACCTCCAATGGCCGCCGCTTTTGGGGCCGAGTCTCCCCGCCGGGGTTTCCCTTTCTGACCTCATTTCCGGTCCGGGCCGGAGGGGTGGGGCAGTGGTGGAGGGGGAGGGGCTGGCTACTCGAGAAGGCCCGCCCCTGCCCAGTGCTTCCGGTCCGTGGCCGCGCCCACTTCCGTCCCACGGAAGGCGGGGCCTTGGAGAAGCCGGAACAGGGACTGGGGGGCCCCGGGGGGCGGTGGTTAAGGGCGGGAGGGGTAAAGGATGAGGTCCACATCTGAGGCGGGACACTCCTCCCCAGGCTGGCCTCATCTGCCTCGGGGACGTCGAGAAATTGGGCACTAGGGAGGGACTTCGGCCTCGCCCTTGTTTGCTGACCTACTTTATAAAGGGTGTGTGAAATGGAGGGGAAATGGATCCTCATTCTTGACTGAGAGTTGGCACAACTATTAGCCTGGTACCTTGTAGTGAATTACTCAGTCTTACAAATACAAATGCCTTGAGCAACAAAACAAAGTACTATGGGATTATAACTCTAAGTATAAAATCAATTCCCATGCATCTATACTGACATAAACTAATGAATACAGACATGAATAAAGTAATAAACGGGGAAAAGGAGATAAATCTCTGGTGCAGAAAAATTCCAAAGACTTTATGTAGATAATTCACCCTGAAGTATAACTCCCAACTATTTGAATGTGGGCTGTGTGTAATGACTTCCTTCTAAAGAGCACAGTATGGAAAGAGGGGAAGTGAGTATAGTGGAGACACTCGGCAAGTACTACCTGCGCCATGTGATCAGGGTTAACATGAACAGTGATAAATCACATTGATCCTGTGTAGGCTAGCTATGATCCGATGAAAGTGGCATTTTACCTCTTTGATATTTTCCTTCCAAATCCCATACACCCAGTCTAATCCAGAGAAATAAATCAGACAAACCCCAAATGAGGGACGTTCTACAGAATGCTTGACCAGTATTCCTCAAAACTGTTAAGGGCAAAAAACTCAAGGAATGTCTGAGAAATTGTCACAGCCAAGAGGAAGCTTAAGGAAATGTGACAACTAAATGTAGTTTAGTGTCCTAGTTGGCAGACTGAAACAGAAAAAGGATATTAAGTAAAAACTAAAGGAACTTGGATAAACTATGGAAGTCAGTTAATAATAATGTCTCAATGTTGGTTCATTAATTGTGACAAATGTTCCATATATTAACATAAGTTAATAATGGGGAAACTGAGTACGGGATATACAAGAACTGCCTGTAGTACTTTTGTAATTTTTTTGCATACCTAACACTAGTCTAAAATAAAAAGGTTATTTTTTTCAAATGCACATACCTTTGACCCAGAAATTCTGCCTCTGAGGAATTTTATTCTGAAGAAAAACTGGAAATTGGCACAAAAATTTTAAATTGTGGAGAGAGGGATGAGAAGACTAGAAAGAAAAATCCTACAACAGGGATTAGTTATCTAAATTATGGTACATCTATGGGGTGGAATAACTCTGTATTCTTTTAAAGTTGATGTGGAAGAATAATGAAAAGTCATCAGTTTTTGGTTGTGTACATTCCTGTATGACTGTGTTACTCCAATAAAAAGGTTATTCTAAAAAAAATAGAGTATGGTGTATTCTTTTATACAGGAAATTAAATCTGTACTTGCCTGGGAATAAAACTAAAGTGATACACTACATATCACTGAAAATAGTTCCATTATAAATGACCATATCTTCTACCTGATATTTTTATGGATTTTCAGCATTTTCTTCCCCCCCCTTTTTTAAAGATTTTATGTATTTGAGAGAGGGAGAATGTGAGAGAGACAGAGGGAGCACAAGTGGGGTGGGGGGAACAGAGGGAAAAGCAGATTCCCCACTGAGTAGGGATCTTGACATGGGACTCAATCTCAGGACCCTGGGATCATGACCTGAGCCAAAGGCAGATGCGTAACTGACTGAGATACCCAGGCTCCCCTTTTCAGAATTTTCAATGAAGCTTACAATGTAAAGAATTAAGGAAAGAGACAAGGAGGACTGAAGTTGGGAGCCAGCATGATGAAGAGAGTGGTCAGTACCATTTACACAGCTAGAGAAGTCAAGAAGAGAAACAGCTTTGGTGAAAAAGTGATTAATTCCATTTTGGACACACCGAATTTGTAACTCTCACGGGAGAGAAAAATTGTTCAAAAGTTGTCCACAACCATCAGCCCCCTTTTTTGGTTAAGTGAAGTTCTCTCCCACAAGCAAACTAAGTGTCCATTGATAAATAGATTAAAAAAAAAAAAAAAAAGATGTGGTGTACACACACACACACACACACACACACACACACACGAATATTACTCAGCCTTTAAAAAGGATGAGATGGTTACCATTTGCAACAACGTGGATGGACATAGAGAGTGAAGTAAGTCAGACTGAGAAAGACAAATACCATATGATTTCACTCATATGTGGAATCTAAAAAAAAAATGAATAAACAAAAAAGCAGAATCAGACCTATAAATACAGAGAACAAACTGATGGTTGCCTAGGGGGAAGGAAAAAATGGGTTAAGAGGAGTGGGAGGTACAGATCTCCGGTGATGGAAATGAATGAGTCATGGGAACAAAAGACACAGCAAAGGGAATATAGTCAATAATACCATAATAGCATTGTATGGTGACAGATGGTAGCTGCTCTTGGGGCGAGCATAGTATAACATATAGAGAAGTTGAATCACTATGTTGTCCACCTGAAACTAATAAAAAGATTGTGTGTCAAGTATATTCAAATAAAAAATTTTAATAAAATAAAACTATGAAAAAAGTTCTCTCCCACAAATCACAGCATCTCCCATGATGTCAGTTGCCTCAGTCAGCTCGGAACGCTCCCATATTTCTTGAAATCCAACTTTTATTTTCAGCTTTCTGTTAGTTATCTTCCCTGGTTTACTCCACCAGCATCTCCAATTTAAGACGTCGAGACAAAGCTTAGTTTCTTCCATAGTCCCTATCAAATCTTCCCCTTCTCCACTGTTCCCTGTTTGGGGAATGTTAACTCCATCATGCAGTCACCGAGGTGAGACGGTTTGAAGTCATTTTTAGTTCCAGCTTCTTTCTTTCTTTTTTAAAAGATTTTATTTATTTATTTATTTGACAGAGACAGAGATCACAAATAAGCAGAGAGGCGGGCCGAGAGAGAAGGGGAAGCAGGCTCCCTGCTGAAAAGAGAGCCTGATGCAGGACTCGATCCCAGGACCCTGAGATCATGACCTCAGGCCGAAGGCAGAGGCTTAACCCACTGAGCCACCCAGGAGCCTCAAGTTCCTGCTTCTTTTTTATGCCCCTTTATCTAATTAAATGCCAAGCCTCATAGATTTTACTTTTATAGTACTCTTGCATCCACTCTCCCTGTTTTGCTTGTTCTGTGCCGTTGGCCTGGATAGGCAACCACTCTTCTGGAGGGTCTGTCCCCAAGCAAGCCATTCTCTACACTGGCAGCAGAGTGAGATTCCCAAAATACAATTTCACCTCATCTGTCTTTCACTATCTCCTGCATCATACTTGAGCACACCAGATCACTTGCCATTTTTTTTTCTTTTTAAGGTCTTATTTTTTTATTTGAGAGAGAGAGAGAGTACAAATGGGGCAGGGGCAGAGAGACAGGGAGAGAGTCCCAAGCAGACTCCATACTGAGCACAGAGCCTGATGTGGGACTTGATCTCACGATCCTGATATCATTACCTGAGCTGAAATCAAGAGTCAGATGCTTAACTGACAGAACCAACCAGGCACCCCTCACTTCCTATTTCTTGAGCAATACTACGATTTAGGGTGATTTAAAGGCTGAATGCCTATGGGAACTCCAGAAGACTTCCCCTTGCTTGTCTATGACCTCCATGAAGACTTCCGCTTGCTTGTCTACTCTGTTGGGCTCCCTCAGTACCACCTGGCATCTTTACTAGAGCATTTTCTCCATTCAACCTTGAATTAGAGCCAATTATGTGCAAGTTTGCCTCCCCAGCTAAATTACTCATTCCACAAATATATACCGAGCACCTATGTCAAGCTCTGGCAATAGAGCTGTGTGAATAAAAATGAAGCCAATTCCATTGCCTCAGAGATCCTGTCCTAGCCATTATATTCTCATCAACACCTAGAACAACACTTTGCATGTGATAGGTGCCCAGTAACTGTTGTCAATTAAAAAATATATATATTATATATAATATATTATATATATATTTGCTGACTAAATGCTGAAACAGGAAATTAGAAGGGATTGTCTCCATCTTAAGAGAAAATTTAAATAAAAGCTCCCACCTTGAAGTGATGATGGTAGTCAGAGGTGGGACCACTCGAAGAAAGAACATGACAAGAGAAGCCTGTGGGGTTGAAGGAGACAGCTCAAAAGAACAGAGAGCATCTGAAGACAACCACTGTACAGAAGCCAGAAAAGGGAGAAATTTAAGAAAAAAGAGAACCAAAAGGAAAATTGGTGAAGACTAGTTCGAAGGAAATGCTATCACGCTTGATAGCTGAAGTCACTGATGACATAGAGTTTGGGGCAGACTGCAAACAGTTGACAGTAGAGGCAGGAGGGAAGTCAAGGGTAAAACGCTAGAACGGACTAGATGTGTCCAGAGCTAACTGCTTAACTTCTTTGAGCACCTGCTTCCCCCTCTGTGAAAGGGAGACAATAATAGAATGTACACATCCCTTCAGCGGAGATTAAATGACATAACGAATGCAAACCATTTAGCACAAAACCCACCACAAATTAAGTGCTGCAAAAAATTAGTAGTTACTGAGAAAAGGAAGAGAGTCTAGTCAACGAGTTTCCCTTAATTGACTATTAAAGCAAAAAAGTGTTGGTTGAATGAGAAAATCACCAGCTGAAAAGGATCCACATGTGGGAAAATTAATAGGTTTCTCCCTCTTGTGTCCCTGTGTCCTTCCCACAAAACACACACACAACACACACACCATAGGAAAAGCACCTCTGCTGCTGGTTCATTACATTCCCTGCAGTTACAATAAACAGAGAGTACTCACCATGGCCTCAGCACCTATGATCTGGCCCCTGCCTATGTCTCAGCTTCACCTCGACCCCTTTCCCCACCATACCAGCCCACGAAGTGCTCTCTCCTTGCATCCCCCAGGGCCTTCGCAAATGCCGTACTGCAACCAAGAATACCTCTCTACAGAGCTTTGTGGGCATGGATGGGGGATCTCCTCATCTTTGGAGTCTTAGCTAAAATATTACCTTCACATAGAGAGATTTCCCAACACCATCTGAAGGAATTCTATTCCCCTAGCCATTTTCTATCTCATCCTCCTTATTCCCTGTGGCTTGTGTCATAATCCAACATCACCTTGTTTATTTGATGTGTACTTGCTTATAGTCTGTCACCACCCACTAGAACATAAATATCATTAAGAAAGGGGACATTGTCCTTCTTTTTGTCTTTCTATCTGCTGGGCACTGTTTGATGAAGGCAGGAATTCCTCATCCTCTCATCTCCACAGTGTTTTTCCAGGTCCCCTTTTCTCTGCTGTCATCATTCCTAAACTGATCCATGACATTCCAGAATCTTTCCAGAATTGTTTTCCAACAGCCACTGGAGATATGTTACTAATACAAGCAGTGTCCATCAAGGAGAGTAGGAAGAGGCACCTGGGTGGCTCAGTGGGTTAAAGCTTCTGCCTTCAGCTCGGGTCACGATCCCAGGCTTCTGGGATTGAGCCCTGCATCGGGGCTCTCTGCTCAGCGGGGAGTCTGCTTCCTCCTCTCTCTCTGCCTGCCTCTCTGCCTACTTCTGATCTCTGTCTGTCAAATAAATAAATAAAATCTTAAAAAAAAAAAAAAGGACAGCAGGAAGTGTCAGCATTTACTTGAATAAACGAATGACTCCCAGCACCGGGTCCTCCTTTGGCCCCAGCACTCTTTCTGCTTTGCATTACAAGAAACGCCCCTGGATGCTGGGATGGGAGTGTGGGAGAGGTGTCCATCACTCTGTGGCAGCTGTGGCAACAGAAACAGAACTCCTAAAGAACACACCAGGTGTGGGGACAGTGGAAGAAACTATTCTGTATCCAGAGCAGGTAGCCACGGCCATTAGGTGGCAGCTGGCAGAGGTTTGCCAAATTCCTCCTATGCCTTGCCTTTCAGACTCTCTCACATACCCTTCTCAACTACAGAATTTTGAGGTATTGTTACAGTAACATTTACTGAAGGCTTACTGTAGACATCTGTATTAGTTTCCTATTGCTGCTATAACAAATTGCCACAAGCTTAAAATAATGTCCCCACATGGATAATCCAGGATAGTCATCCCATCTCAAGGTCTTTAACTTTATTTTTTTTAAGATTTTATTTATTTATTTGACAGACAGAGATCAGAAGTAGGCAGAGAGGCAGGCAGGGAGAGGGGAGGAAGCAGACTTCCCGCTGAGCAGAGAGCCTGATGCAGGGCTCTATCCCAGGACCCTGGGATCAGGGCCCGAGCTAAAGGCAGAGGCTTTAACCCACTGAGCCACTCAGGTGCCCCATCAAGGTCTTTAACTTTAATCATAACTGCACAGTTCACATATTTATCCAGTATATTATCCCCACTTTTGAGATGAGGAAACTGAAGTGTTTAGAGGCTAACGAGTTTACCTAAACCCACACAGCTGGAAAATGAAAGAGCGACAACGAAGTAACAAGGGACGGAAGCAGCCAAACACAGATTACTCACCCCCTATGCTTGGCTGAGCTTGTTCTTACGTGGAAGGCATTGGAAGGAAAGGAAAGCAAGAAACTGGAGTATTCAGATGACTGAGCCAAGGCAGTTGAAGTTGGTTCTGGCTTAGCTGGTTTTATGTGGTGGTGGGAACCAAGGTTTAGAATATTTACATTTAATAAGATTATTTATATGGTGAATGTATTAGTTTGGTAGGGCTGTCATAACAAAGTACCATGGTCTTGGTGGTTTAAACGAGAGATATTTATTTTCTCACAGTTCCAGAGACTTGAAAAATAGAAGATCAAACTATTGGGAGGTTTGGTTTCTTCTGAACCCTGCCTTCACATGGTCTTCCTTCTCTAGTTATGTATCAAATTCCAAATTCTTTTTATAAGGACACCAGTCAAAGTGGATTGGGCCCCAATACTAACAACCCAATTTTAACTTAATTACCTCTTAAAGAACCCTTTCACCAAATACAGTCACATTCTGAGGTACATCAACCCATGAATTTGCAGGGGATATAACTCAGCCGGTATGAATTAGGTTTAAACCTATGACCTTGCTTTTTATTTTCTATTTGTCCCATCTGTTCTTTTGTTCCTTTTCCCCTTCTTCTCTTCCTTCTTTTGGATTGAGTGTATTTTATTATTTCATTTTATTGCCACTATTAGCTTAGTAGTTATCCTTCTGTTTTATATTTTTAGTGGTTGCTTTAGGGTTTCTAGTACACATCTTTAACTCATCTTGGTATGTCTTCAAGTAATACTGTAACACTTTATGCCTAGTACAAAAAGCTTGCAATAGTATCCTTCCATTTCCTCTCTCCCAGCCATTGTGTTATTGTTATACAGTTTACTACTATATATGGCAGAAATCCCACCATACCTTGTTATTTGTTTGCCTTCAATAGTCAGTTATCATTTAAAGAGATTTTAAAATAAGAAAAGTGATAATTCAAAAAAAAAAGAAAGAAAGAAAAGTGATAATTCTACAAATACCATTTTTGATGCTATCTACCATTCCTCTGCAGAGCTCCCAGTTTCTGTGTGGTATCATTTTCCTCCTGCCTGAAGTATTTCGTTAACTTTTCTTGTAGCCCTTGTATGTTGGTGGTGATTCTTCAGGTTTGCCTGAGAAAGTCTTTATATTGTCTTCATTTTGTGGGAGCATGTTTGCTGAGTATAGAAACCTAGCTTAATGGCATTTTTCTTTCATTACCTTAATGCTGTTGCTCCATTGTCTTCCGGTTTATATTATTTCCGAGATAAAATCTCTTGTCATTCTTAGCATTTTCCCCACTATGTGTGATATGTCTTTATTCTGTTGCTGCTGTTAAGATTTTCTCTAGCACTAGTTTTAAGTGTTTGATTATTTTGGGTCTTAGTGTCATCATGTTTCTTTCTTTCTTTCTTTTTTTTTTAAGATTTTATTCGTTTATTTGACAGAAGAGAGAGATCACAAGCAGGTAGAGAGAGGGGGAGGGAGAAGCTGAGCAGAGAGCCCAATGCGATCTGGGGCTCCATCCCAGGACCCTGAGATCATGACCTGAGCTGAAGGCAGAAGCTCAACCCACTGAGCCACCCAGGCGCCCCTGTCATCATGTTTCTTATCCTTGGGATTCATGGAGCTTCTTGGATCTACAGGTTTATAATTTTGAATATGGAAACTTTGGGTCCATTATTTCTTCAAATATTTTTCTCCTCTCACTTTCTACTTCTGGGACTCTAATTACACATATTTGAGGTTGCTTTAGGTTGTTCTTTTGTTCTTTCTTTCTTTTTTTTTTTTTGTTTCGTTCTTTTGGGGTTTTTTCCCTGTTTTATTTTGAATGGTTATTTTGAAAGGCATGTTTCCTTCTGCAGTGTCTAACATACTGTTAATTCTACCCAATATATATTTTTAATCTCAGATGCTGTATTTTTATAGAAGTTAGGCTTGGAAAAAACTTCCATGTTTCTCTTTAATGTGTTCATGTTTCTCTCCACTTTGTTAAACACATGAAATATAGTATGTAGTAATTCTGGGTTTATTTTTATTGATTGCTTTTCTTTCCCACTTCTTTGCGCCTGGTAATTTTTTATTGTTTTCCAGACATGACTAATTTTACCTTGTTTGATACTAGAAATTTTTGTATTCCTTAAATTATTTAGGATGGGAGAGTAAATATGGTCCCTATTATTCCATTAATGCAAGAAGCAGAAGTCCTAGGCCTTGTATTACATTGAGAATCTTTTTTTTTTTTTTTGGGCACCAGAATGCTTTTTTATTATATATTTTTAAATAAAAATTGTTTATATTTAAGATGTACAACATGATTTCACATATTCATAGTGAAATGATTCCTACAGTCAAGCTAATTAACATATCATCTCCTCTCATAGTTAACCAATTTTTTGCACAATTAGTGCACCTAGTTTCTCTAGCACATTTCCGGTGTTCAATACAGTATTAGTCATCATGCTTCTATATTAGATCTGGAGACTTCGTCATCTCATATAACTGCAAATTTGCACCCTTTGACCAACAGGATTTCCCCAGTCCTCAACACCTCCCCAAAGCCCCTAGTATCCACCATTTTAGTCTCTGATTCTATTCTATTCTATTCTATTCTATTCTATTCTATTCTATTCTAATTTTTTTTTAATTCTACTTATAAGTGAGATTGTTTGTTATTTGTCCTTATCTGGCTTATTTCACTCAACATAACGGCCTCCAGGCTCATCCACATTACCACAAATGGCAGGATTTTCTTCTCTCTAATCACTAAAAACTTTCCATCTTTAGGTATATGTGAGATCTTCTTACTAATTTCATCCGTCAAGAGGCACTTGTGTTGTTTCCTGTCTTGACTACTATGAATAATACTGCGATGAAAATGAGTATGCAAAGAAGTCTTCTTATAAGATCCTGATTTCGTTTCTTTTAGACATATACCCAAAAGTGGGATTGCAGGAGCATATGGAAGTTCTATTTTCACTCTTTCAGGAAACTCCCTACTATTTTCTTCAATGGCTGTGTCAATTTACATTCTCACCAATAAGGTACAAGGGTTCCATTTTCTCCACATCCTCACTGACAAGTGTTATCCCTTGTCTTTTTGATAGTAGACATCCTAACAGATGTGAGGTGATTTCTCATTGTGCTTTTGATTTGCATTTCCCTGATGATTTGTGATGTGAGCACAAAACATATCGATTTGACCTTTGTATGTTTTCTTTTGAGAACTGTCTATGCAGGTTCTTTGCTCATTTTTTAATCAGATTGGTTTTTTGCTACTGAATTGAGTTTCTTACATACTGTGCATATTACTCCTTATCAAATGTATGGTTTGCAAATATTTCCTCCCATTTAAAAGATTGTCTCCTTAGTCTGTTGACTGTGTCCTTCATTTTGGAGAAGCTTTTTGGTTTGATGCAATCCCATTGGTCTATTTTTACTTTTGTTGACTGTGGCGTTTGAGGTGATATCCAAAATATTATTGCCCAGACTAATATCAAGAAGCTTTGTCCCAGGGACGCCTGGGTGGCTCAGTGGGTTAAAGCCTCTACCTTCAACTCAGGTCATGATCCCAGGGTCCTGGGACCTAGCCCCTCATCGGGCTCATCTCTGCTCAGCAGGGAGCCTGCTTCCTGCTCTCTCTCTCTGCCTGCCTCTCTGCCTACTTGTGATCTCTTTCTCTGTGAAATAAATAAATAAAATCTTTAAAAAGAAAAAAAAAGAAGCTTTGTCCCTGGGTTTTTTGGTTTTTGTTTCCCTAATAGTTTTGTGGTTTCAGGTCTTACACTTAAGTCTTTAATCCATTTTGAGTAACCTTGTTGCTGTCGTTGTTTAAGATTTTATTTTTAGGGACGCCTGGGTGGCTCAGTTGGTTGGACAACTGCTTTCGGCTCAGGTCATGATCCCGGGGTCCCGGGATCGAGTCCCACATCGGGCTCCCAGCTCCATGGGGAGTCTGCTTCTCCCTCTGACCTTCTCCTTGCTCATGCTGTCTCTCACTGTCTCTCTCTCAAATAAATAAATAAAATCTTTTAAAAAAAAAAAAAGATTTTATTTTTAAGTAACCGCCCCCCGCCCCCCACAATGGGGCTCAAACTCACAACCCTGTGATCAAGAGTCATATGCTCTACCAACTGAGCCAGCCAGGCAACCTGAGTTTAATTGCGTACGTGGAATGAGATAATGGTTCAGTTTCATCCTTCCCCGTGTGAAAAACCAGTTTCCCCAGAACCAGTTGTTGAAGACTCTCCTTTGCCATCGTGTATTCTTGGCACCTTTGCTGAAGATCAGTTGACCATGAATGTGTGTGTTTATTTCTGAGGTCTCTATTCTGTTCCTTTGTAGTTATTTCTGAGGTCTCTATTCTGTCCCTTTGGTTTACATGTCTCTTTTTATGCCAGTACCATGCTGTTTTGATTACTATAGCCTTGTAATATACTTGGAAATCAGAGAGTGTGATGCCTCAACCTTTGTCCTTTTTGCTCAAGAGTACTTTGAATATTCATGGTCCTTTGTGGTTCCATAAGATACAATGAGATTCTTGAGACCAGAGATGAGAAACTGTTTTATCTTTCAACTCAACTTCTGGGATGTTTATATTCCCTACACATTCTGTTGATGAACAGTTGTTTCCTTTTTTCTGTTCTCTCTTTCTCATAGTCCCTTACCATATTCACTTGTAAGAGTCAGTTGATCCTTTCAACATTCCACCTGGAAATCTCATTACTTAAATGCATAAGTTCGTTAAGTACTTTTTCTTCCCTCCAAATTAGCTCAGACACCAGTTTTATTGATTGATTCACCATTCATAAGGACAGGTCACCTTTTGTCCAAACTGCTCTAATAGTTCCTTCATCATCTTTTCTGAACTCCACTTGCTTTCCAATCCCAAAGCCATTGCCATGTATCCTAGGGTTAGGTTTTGTTTCAATTTTGGTTTTGGCAACATCAAACTTCTTGGTACCAATTGGTTATCTACTTTGCAGTAAAGCTGCCTCAGAAGCCACCCCGACATTTAGTTACTTAAAACGACAGCTACTTAACTATTTCTCACAAGTCCATAAGCTTTCTAGAAAGCCTTGCCCATCTGGGCTAGGATTGGCAGACTGGCTAGGTTTGCTCATGTATTTTCAGTCAACTGAGGGCTGGCTGTCCCAGACAAGGACAACTCAGCACTCCTCATCATGTCTCCCACATGCCTCCAGCAGGCTGTCACCCTCAGGTTCGCATGATCAGAGGCAAGTCATGGAATGTTCTTATGACTCTGGTAATGTCCCAGTAAAGTTACACACAGAGGTACATGTTCTGAGATAGAAAGGCACAGTGCTTTTTCATGTATTTGCTTAAACCAAGCTACCCAAAGTTAGTGATGTGACTGGGCCCCGACTCAGTGCGGAAAAGCACTAACAGTGGGTGTAGAACAGGAAGACATGAAAAACCAGGGAAAGTTATGCCACAGTCTATCCTCCCTATGAAGTAGGTATTAGTATATGATCATTGCCCCCATTTTACAGATATGAGACTAAGGCACAGAGAAGTTAGGTAACTTGCCCAAGGTCTGAGCTACTGTGTGGTGGAGTCTGGGTTTGAACACAGGTGATTTGGCTGTGGAGTCCGTACCCACAATGCTGTGCTGCCCACGGGGAACAGGTGACAGCATTAGAGGAACGGCTAACCCATCCGGATAAAGGTCATCCAGCCTCCTCCTGGGGTCTTCCAGGGATGGCAAGCTCACTCCTTCCTAGCTCAGCCATGACCCCAGGGGTCAGCCAAAAGCCCCAGACCTCCAAGGTCTGCCTCCCCGGGGGTCCACGGGGAAGGCCCTTGCCAGTCCCCACTCCCCGGCCTCCAGCGCCTGTGGCCACAGTGAAGTCTGTCAGGGGTTAAAGGCAAGGAAGGGAGAAACAAAAGAAGGAATAAAGTCAAGAAACGTGCCATGAAGCTTCTCCAAGCGCAGAGCGGAGAAAGTCATTTCCAACGTCTTTCATTTCCTAGATGACGCCACTAAATAAAGGGGCAAAGCGGCGAACACAAGGGCTTTTAATCTGTCTCATCTCCTTCATAATAACTGCAAATTTTCCCTGGGCCCCTGGGAGTGAGCCTCTTCCCTGCGCTCGGCCTTATCTCCCCCTCCACATTTCGCCGGCGCCGCGCCGCTCCCCGCGCGCGCTGCCCGGGCCGTCCCGCCGAGGCCTGGGGGAGCCGGCGCTCCCCGCCGCATTGTTCGCGCGGCCCGGGGCTCGCGGGGCGGATGAAGGCCAGTCAAAGGGAAGCGGGCTCGCCGCGGCTTCATTAACGGCGGCCTTTCAGCGGCGCGCATATCAGAGCCAGGCCTTTTCAGAGGCGCTAATTAGCAATTTGGAGCCTTCCCCCCTCTGGAGAGGCGCCTTCAATCTAACAAGTGGGAACGGCGCTGGCGCTCCCTTTTTTCTTGCACTTAATATTTATTGTTTTCCATTGCTCCCTCTCCGTCTCTCCTCCTCCCGGCCCGCCGCATTGTCCCGCTCACCGCCACCAGATAAGGCCTATGGGGCGGGGGCGCCGCGGGAAAGGGGGGCACCATTAATCACTCTTTTAATTCTCTGCTAATGATAACTTTCTCTCTCGCAGCGAGAGAAGTTAATCTTTCTTGGATGTTGAGAGGAAGGGGAGAGTTGGGACCGAGCGGGGGGCGGGGGAACTCCGAGGGATACGGTGATGACTGGGGGGATGGGGGCGACTCGAATCCTATCCCCGCTCCTCCCCTAGTTCCCCAACTTTACCGCCTGACCTGTTGGCCTTACAGGGAGGGGCTTTCATTCTTCCGACCCCGCTGCCCAGCAGCAAGGCTTCCCCACCTACAGAAAGAATTCACCTTCTTCCAAGTTCAGCTCAGAGGCCACCTCCTCCGGAAAGCCAGCCACGAGGATCCTGTCCTGCCTGAATGTCCCTCCTTCCTCCTTCTGAAATCCCACAGCGCCTGAGGCACCACTCTTCTGGTGAATTCTGCCCATATTACCGTTGCCAATATTACACCTGGAGAGTAGAGGCCACCAAATCTTTAAAATGTGTATATCCTCCATCGGACAGCAAATGTTTATTGAATGAATGAATCAACTCATTCTTGACTGCCACAGGGGCCTATAACCATTTTTTCTTTTCGTTTCCTTCCTTTTTTTTTTTTTTAACTTCTTTACACAACATATGAATAACACCCCTTTGAGGCAGGTGTGCTCACCATTTCACAGACGAGAAAACCAAGGCACAGAGAAGTGAGGTAACTTGCCTGTGGTCACAGAGCTGTTAGGCAGCACAGCTGGATTCAAACCCAGGCTGGCTGGCTGCAGAGTCTTGTTCTCATACCCACTTTGCTAGGATAGGATCTTGGCTTCCACAGGGCCTCTGCTTCCCTACCTGGAGAGAGGAATGGGCTGGGAAGGAGGCCCAACACAAAAGTCTAGGCAGGCACAGAAGGCAGGATAAAGTCAAATAAGCCAGGCCCCCCAGTAACAAGCAAGATCTGACACCTGGTGTTTGGCTAGTGGCGTCAAGACAATGACTGTGACTACACCCCACCCCCCCAACCTGTTCTCCCTTCTCACCCCAGGCCCGCCCCGCTCACTGAGGCAGCAAGAGCAAAATTCCCAACAAACTCTGGGTGCTGCCGTACGGAAGTATAGAGCGGAGTGCCCTGGAGAGGGAGGGAGGGCAGGAGAGCCCCCGAAAATCCCCTCCGAATTATAAACATATCCTCTTTAAGTACATTTCTAAGGATAACATTTGTATTACTCTGTCCTGTGCCTGCAGATAGGGCCGTGCGTATCTCCTCCATCTCCCCTCCTTTCTCTCCGCTCTGCTGGGAGCAGTCCCTATCTGGAGCCACGCTGGCAATCCGCTTCCCTGCAATTGTTTCGATCGAAGGGAAAAATTAATTTCTGCCTATCGTTAATTGAGAGAATTGTGTGGAGGGCGAGAGAAGGGGAGGGGGAAGGAGAGGAAGGAAGAAGGCGGAGGGGAGCAATCGTGTTATTAACCGTGTCCCTTTCATAAGCAAATATTCTGATTGCCATCAGTGAGATGAGAGGCTCATTAATGCAGGAAGCAGAGAGGTGATTAGAGAACTTTCAAGAGCTATTGAGCTAAGCGGGAGGGAGGGTTGTGGGGATCTGGAGGCCAGGGGAATTTGGGGAGGACGGGGCTGGGGGGAAAGCCACTGGCCTTTTCAATTCGATGGGCTTTCCTCCTCTTTGGTCCCCCTCAGCCGTTTTCCCCAGTACACAGTTCCAAAGGAGTCCCAAAGCCATCTGCTCCAGTTGCAAAGAACACAAAAGAAAGTGAGTAAAAACTTCACAAAAGTCACATCTTTAAAGACCCCATCCGCCCTGATGCTAAACCGGTAGTCCACAAATTTCCTAGCCCCCAAAGAGTTCTGTGTAATAGCACATGCTTTTAAAATTATGTCATTGTCTTTACAAGATCTCTACTGTCTGATTTGCCAGTCCCCACAGTTCCTATTTATTGACCCCAACCTGCCTCACTTGTGTATGTCCCCTCCTGGTGTGCTCTGCTATTTGTGTCAGCAGCCCCTGGACAGAGCTGAGAGCTGCTGGTGGCCCTGGGGCATTGGGGATTAAGAGGGAGGGATGGGTTGAGGAGGCAGGTGGGAGGGATGGGTTGAAGAGCCAGGCGCGGGGGCTGGTGGCAGGAGTAACAGCACTTGATACCACCTTGCATCCTCTTGGCCCACCTCTGATTTCAGCCATCGCTGTGCTGCTCAGGTCCATGTGAATTCATCCCAAGCAAACCCGCCTCCAGAAGCACCATGTTCTGTCTCTCCAATTTTCTGCTCTGGAGACTTCTCCAAGAAGAAGGTGCTCAGCAGTACCCCTCAGGTGACACACTAGTACCATGGAGCTGGGTGGGAGAGTTTATACCCCCAGGGATAACAGTCAAGGTGGGCAGGGGCGGGGGCAGAGGTGGTGGTGGTGGTAAGAGCCTCCAGACAAACACTCCAGGCTTTCCAGAAGGGTGATTCTGGAAGGGTACTGTACCCAGCTCAGAAGGCCTGGGGAAGTCAAGCCTCACTCCTATAAAAGCCCCTCTGGATAACACACTCTTTAATTGGTTTTTCCTCCTTATTGGTCTCACTTTCTCCACCCTTCACCCGGTTTCCCAGGGTCAGCTCTCACACTATCTGTGTCCAAATCTGCTCCAGCTGTGCTTTCAGGGGCACATGAACTAAGACAGTGGTCACACGAGTCCCCAATACAGAGGGCAGGAGACAGTCACTCAGAAGAAGTGGCAAGTGCTACTTCAGAGAATGGCTCCCTGTGGCCCTGAGCACCAGTGGTTTTAGAGACAAGGGCGTGTGCAATGCCAGAAGAGCCAGGACCAGGAGCCAGGGAGGACAGGGAACCTATAGGTGGAGCTCAGGTGGTAGGACAAAGCCGGTGGGGGGGGGGGGGCAGAGAGGACAACACCTGAAACTGACAGTGTATGCCTTGCTCAGGGACAGCCAGATGTGTGGCCCTATGGCAGCACAAACACACGATGCAACGGCTCACCTCCCAGGCTGTGGCCAGCCACCACAACAGGGCTCAGGGAGTTTCAGACACCTATAGCCATTTTGGGATGCTTCTGAACCCCTCCCAACTTTCTTTCCCACATGTGGACATGATAAAGTCCCCATGACACACAGGAACCTTGCCCAGGCCTTCCGCACATCCAGGTCCTTTATCTCCCAGAATAGGTCCCAATGCCTGATTTCAAGTTAGATGCTCCCAACTGGAGGCACAAAGAGGGGCCAGGCTGCCTCTGGAAAAGGAATCTGGGGGAGAGACAACTGACTCAGGGCTCAGGGGACTCCTAGGGAGCTCTGCTGCTCTATTCTCCAACCCCCACAGCCAAAGGGATTCTCTTCCAGGAGCCAAATGTTCCTTCCCATCCTTATTCTTTCCCTAAAAGTGGGAGAGCCAGCAGCAAAAAGACCAAAACCAAAAAGAGGCCAAGGAAAGAACTGGAAAGAGGAAAAGGAAGGAAAAAGGAGCAGAGAGAGAGAGAGGCACTTGGAGATTTTCAGAACAATCTCCATTCTGTACGGTGCTTTCTGTTTAAAAAAAATGAAAAAGGAATGATGGAGAAGGGGAGAGAGTCAGACAAGTTTAATGATGTGTGTTCAAAGCTCAGATTGGAAAAATGACAGAGAAAAGCAGCCTGTTTCGGCACTAATAAATTGTTCTCTGCCGTAAGTGGCGCCTGTCGCGGCATTAATACAGGCCCCTAATACACGGGTCAGGGTTAAGTAATTCTCTCCGGCAACTTAAGCGAATAATGAAGCTGGCAGCGGCTGGTGGTGCAGTGGGAGAGATGGTCTATGCCGCTGGCACTTTGTCTTCATTTATTATGCCAGCGGCGGCACGGACGGGAAGCCTCCGCCGAGGAGCTATCGCTTCATTTCGGCAAGGTAATGAAAGCCGGGTTGGGGGGAGGATAAACCAATTTGCCGGCTGACACTGGAAGGAGTGATTTGCGGACTCAGGAAGGGGAGAGGAGGGCCTATGCACAAGGAGGCACAAGGCTAAGTAAACCAGAGTGGGCCTGTGCCCTTCCACTGTGCAGAGATCTGGCAGGGGCAGGGGCAGGAGCACCGAGTGGGGACAGGTGGGCCAAGCTGGGGGAAGAACGGGGCAAAACTGAGGACCCAGGTGAGTGGGAAGGTGGGTGGAAGGACCCGCTAGGAGTGAGGGGAAGGAACAGAAAACAGGCCTAGGAAAGAAAGGTCACAGAGGTATTGGGCCAAGGCTGGAGAATGAAGCATTGCAGGGAAGAAAAGAAACCGAGACAGAAGCAGAGGGTACAGTTAAAGGTCAAGGCTTGTCTGGCACAGAATGGTGGATGGGAATTACAGGGAAAATTGTGTGTTGGCTGATAACCAACTGGAAATATCTGGAACTAAACTGTCTTTGAATGGAGAGTCTGAAGTTCCCCCAGGACACTTGGATGATCAGGCAGTTTGGGGATTACTTCCTCTATGGACAGCATGGGCCAGTTCGGTCGTCAGGAGCACCCCTGGTAGCTTCTGTCCTCCAGAGATATCCTCAGCAGCAATCTGAATTTAAGGGCACAGGGTCTGAGGTTGTCATTGGAGAGTAAGTTGAAGTCCTATTCCAAGCCTAGAATGACTTTTCCCTCCAAATCACTCAAGAGCATCCCTCTACACACCCAGTTCCGCCTTAAAACTAGGGGGAACCCTCTCCTAGGTCAGATGCTCAGTTGAGTCTCCCCTGCAGGTGATTACTCCCTCCAGGACTCTGGCTCAGTTACAAATTGTCATTCTTCTCTGCCAGATGCGTGTAAGTAAGAGAGCAGGACAGAACAGGTGACGGGACCTACTTCTGCCAGTCCTCATAGAATGTTGGCACTTATGTCTTGCATGTACTGCAAGGTCACACCTGAACAAGATAGAACACTCATAGGAGTGGGTATAACCCCAGGGACCTAGACAGGGTTAGGAAAAGTAACATCGTCCCAGCGACTTTCCCAAACACTGTCACCTTCCTTTCAGAACCAAGACCTTTGGACAGCTCCAGCCAGAGCCCCAGCCAACTAATAGAGATTTCTTCCCCTATTATCACGTATTCAAGTTCCCTAAGATCCATGCTTACCTCTCCCTGCAACATCAAGGTGAGGGGATCTCCAGCAGTCAGTCAGTGGAGAGGAGTCTCAACTTCCCCATCCTCCTCTTGCCAATAAGCACTTCTCTCCCTGTTGTCCTACACCCAATCTTCCTCCTCATTCCCTGCCAGCCACCTGCCCCCCACCCCGCCAAGTAATGCTGCCACTTTTCTCCCCTGATGTGGGTTAAGGATTTCCAATAAGGACCAAGTATTTGAAGCTTAACACTGCAGTCTCTGGAGGAGCCAGGCCAATTTCACACTAATCTAACCCATGAAGGGAGAGAGCATCGGAAGCAAAAATTACATCAAAGAGAAGTTAATGCCGAGAAGCAGGCGACATAAAAAGGAGCTGCTTTCAGTTTCAAATGACTACACCAATCTGGATTAAGAGATCAGCCTGCCGAATGCCTGTATCACCATTTCTGTGCCCGGGCACCAGGCAGAATGAAGCCTTGTCCACGGGGCCCACTCTGATTGGGGGTCAGAAGAGAAAATGAAGCTTCCAGCCTAACCCCACACTCAGTGACATAGGACATGCCCTGGGCTATGGGCTTTGAGAGGAAAAAAAAGTTAAAGAGCTATAAGAAAAAAGACAAGAAGGAAGCATATCAAAATGCTAGTTTTTTAGGTGATTTCCCCCCTCCTCATTGCTCCAAATTTTCTGTAATAACGTTATATTACTTTCATAGTAACAAAAATAAAATAGATGTTTAAACAGCAGTGGAAACTCAGTGTTTTTCTCTCCATCTGGAATTTATATCTCCAAGCATTTTCCTTGGCACAGCACTTAGCACAGTTACATTTAAATGTGAAAAAGCACTTTATAAATGTGCTAAGGATTATGGAGGGATAGGGGCTATAGATTCATACACTGGTTCTATGACAGAAATGTCAGCCTGAGAAGTTCGTGACACTTTAAGTCCTTTCTCGTAGAATATGGGGGCTCGGTACTGTTGGACTCAGCCCTTCGCATAGATCCTTGCTGAATACCACTGGCTGAATGAGTAAAGGAATGAATAAAAAGCAAAACAAATTCATTTGACCACATTTCACTTGACCACAGATAGAATCTCTCCAAAGTAGTCCGTTTAAATGTATCCCTCTTCCCCACAAGGCCCCATTGCTCCTTTCCAAACATGCGCCGGCTGCTGCCTAGGACAGCCAGTACCCCTGGCCCTGAGATCACCTATCTTTCCCAATCCGCTCACTGCTGGGCTTCTTCCCACTCCTTGAGCCTGAAGCCCACTGACCTGAAAGTCCCCTGAACCTGGGAAATGACCCACAGGAAAAAGAAGTGGAAGGACAGCAAAAGCAAATGGACCCAGCCTGCAGTGCCCCTGGAGAGGAGCCACCAGTCATCCCGTTTTAAGTGGAGCTGGACTGAAACCAGCCTGCCCACCCCTCCTCCTGTCCACCCCCAGGCGGCAGCCTGACAAGTGTAAATCCCAGAATGAATGAAGGCGCCCGGCCTCATGGAGCCAGTGTCTCGGTGCGCATCTCCGCACTGATTGACTTGTAGCCTCTGCGCGGCTGACTCTATCAGCTCCTCGGCGCCTCCAATTCCAGGTGTGATTTAGTTTGGAGATGAGAGGTGACAGTTAACATTGGTACTCGTCACTGTAGATCAGACGCAGTCACGCTGTCTTCCCCCTCCCCTCATCCCCAGCCCGCCTCATCCTCCTCTGAGACAGACGCCGCCCAGCAAGTGCAGCCCATGGCTTTCCTTCCGGACTCCTTTCTGCTCTCTGCTTTCCCAAGTGTTTTCTCCAAGCCTAATGCCTTCCTCTGGCCTGACCCCGAACTGCCCTAGCACCCTTGTCTTTCCAGGGAAGGCTGAGAGGTTTTTATTTTCACCACCTTCTCTCTCCTGGTTAGCCCAGCCTCTGAGGGCTCTTGGTCCTTGCTGGCCTTTGGCTCAGGACCCCCTGCAGATGATGGAGGCATGCTCACGGGGCTAGCCCCTTCCTCAACAGGGGGACAGTTTCAGTTTTCTTTCTCTTACTTTTTCATTGAGGTATAAGTCACACAAAGTGCACAGTTAGGTGTAGGGCGCCATGACCTTTTACGGACACAGGCATTCCTGTAGCCATCACCCTGATCAAGCTATAGAACATTCCTAGCATGCCGACTGACTCCCTCATGTGTCCATCCTCCAGGCAAGGAGACGTTGAAGAACAAAAACCCTTGTGAAAAGGACACCTGGATTAGATGTGAGCAAAATCTCCTGGGCCTGGAGGATCCAGAAGAGTCTAGAAGGTTGTGTGTGCGGAAGGAGTGTCTCCATGCCAGATCCAGGAAGTACTCAACCTGGGAAGACGAGCACGGCAGAGTGACTTCTGACTTGGTGCTCATGTTCACAGCCATGCCCTGTGCTTTGACTAGTGAGGTTGCAGAAGTGGAGATCTCAAAAGCTGCTTGGTCAGACCCCATCACTGGGAAGGACCACATCCCAAACCACGGTGGCCTCTCCAGTTTCCAAAGAGTCACCCCTGTTTTGGCAATTATGTGACCTTGTGCGGTGGGGGCAGTTTCTTCTTCCTCCAGACCTAATCTCTCTTTCTTCTCCTGAAGCCCATTTCTTTCATTTGACAGGCCCCTAGTAAGGGTCTGGTGCATGTAAGCCCCCCAGGCTTATCCATGCAGAGACCAGGAAGATGTGGTCCTTCTTAAACAACCTCTAGCCTTGCAGGAGAAAAGGACATGACCCCCAAATCAACAGAGCAAACAAAGTAAGTGCTCTGTCTGGAGATTGGCAAAGAGCAAGAGAGGAAATAGTAGTTAATTCTATCTATAGAGGATGGAAGGTACCAGAAAAGGCAAATATGGCAACTATTTCAAATACGGCAGAGTAGTGGGGACAAGGAACCATGCCTATCTTGCAATCTTAATTGCCTAGGCACCCGTCCCAAGGCTGTGCCTATCTGCAACCTGCCTGGGTTTATGCTGCTGAGCATAGTGGAGATCTCAAAGGCTACTTGGCATAAACCTAGGTGGGTTGCAGATAGGCACACCTCTGGAATGGCCCAGCCTGCACTGGCATCATGGAAATTCTTTTTTTCCTGCAACCACTAATTGCTGGGTGATGAATGAAGCAGAAATGAAGCAGGAAACTTACAGGAAGAAGACAGATAATCAGTATGATATTTTTAGGTTGCAGTCATGGAACCAGGGGACTGGAGACCCCAGATCTTTTTAATGAGCTATAATACACATGCAGTAAAATGCACAGATTTGGGTGCACAGCTCAATATTTATATATGTATACATCCAGCAGTGTGCTGGTGAATGTTTAACTGGCTCCTAGGAGAAAAAAGCCCTGATTGTCACTTTGCCCATTACCATGGTGTAAATCACATCACGGCAGATTTCGACTCACTAACTGATGTTGCTGCATGTAGAGCTGGGAAGAGATTCACACAGTTGGCTCTTAGGAGCAGGAGGGAGCCACATTTGAGTCAGATCCAGAGCCCTTCTGTATCCTGTATATAATACTCATGTATTCAAATCAAGATATGAAAAAGTTCTAGTCCTCTAGAAGAATCTATCATGACCCTTCACCATCAAGGGGAGATTTTTTTAAACAAACGTTTTCAATAATATATTTTTTTAAATAAAAAGCGTATCTATTTAAGGTGTCCAACATGATCTGGTACTCACATACACAATGAAGTGATTACTACAGTCAAGCTAAAGAACACAGCATCTCCTCACACAGCTACCATTTTGTGTGTGATGAGTACCTCTGATATCTCCTTTCTTAGCAAGTTTCCAGTGTTCAACACAGTATTATTAGGTGCAGTTATCATGTCTATACATTAGATCGCTAGACTTATTCATTCTATGTAATTACAACTTTGTACTCTCTGACCAACATTTCCCAAAGAGAAGTTCTTGAGAGTAAAATCTTGTTGGAAGCAGATCTGGATGAAATTTGGACAAAGTCCCTCAGGCCACGGAGGACCCAGAAGAATCTAGAAGGTCAGTAAGGTGGTAGTTTCTTGGATAAGCAACTGCTCCTTTCTAGGCTTCTAGAAAGTGCAATGCGGAGCGAGATAAGAGATTTTAACCATGCAACCCTCAAAGTTCTAAGGGATCCCCTGTTATAATTCAGGGACCACTGATAAGGGGGCTCCAGGAGGGGGCATGGGCAGGCTTCTGGACACCCCGCTCCTCTATTCAGCTTCAGTGGCTCTGCTGATGTCTGTGTTATATATTGGATTTCTCTACAGGATTTCATTCAAGAAAACAGTTCTGCAAGTATAGGCTGTGCTCCCCTTGACGCTCCAAGTGGTCTCTGTAGCACTAACATGCCCTGATCCTCTGACTCTAGGACCTTCTCCACTTTACTTCCTCCACCTTTTCCCTGAGCCCTGTACTGGGCTAGGAATAGTGTTCCCACCTTCTCAACAGGATACACCCCCATCTCCGCCCCCCCCCATTCCTATTCTGAATTCACTCCTATTCTGACTTCATGCCTATCTGCCTTTGTAGCTGATGAGAATGCAGATTTCTGACCTTTCCATCCCCTCTTGCCTTGGGTACTGTGTGGGGGCAGGGAAGACTTTGGAGTTCTCCAGGGTAAAGTTGAGAATAGGGCTAACATTGCCCTCTTCCTCCAACCCAAGCCAAGGACCCTAAAAATACTTTGATTGACCTCAAAGTTGTTCACACAGGAGTAGGAGAAGAGCTGCTCTGACAACAGAGAGCTGGCCTGGCATTCACAGGTAGACTGTGGTGCTTTCCTGATGGCTGTAAACAATTTCACAGAACACCAACATCAGACGAAGCCACTCTGTGACTGTGATGAATCAAGGTGAAAACAAGACTGCTTCAAGATCATGTCTGCACATAGACAAAAACAAGAACATTATCCAAACCGTAAAATGACCCACTACTCCCCTATCTGGGCTGCTGCTAGTGATGATGGCTGCTTCTTTACATATTACAGCTTTAACCTAGAGCTATTCCTGTTTTCTTCTAGATAAACATCATTAAAATACCCAACCATAGAATTGCTCCAACTTCCTGAGAGCATCTTACCCAGAGCAAAGCCCCACTTCCTTGAACCCTCCCCCAAATCACCTACCATGAGTCCGAATCCTATAATTCATTTCTAACCCTCTCTTACAACCCACAGAGAATCCACAGTTCCCCATGACTTGCTTTTGCCTCCTTGCAACAAAGCAATAAGCCCAAATTTGTGCAACCATGAGCACGTTCTTGATCTCTTTGGCTGGAGGACATTGGCACACAGGTTGAGTTTCCCCCATTCACAAACCTTAATGCAGAGGCTCAAGACAGGAAGTCATGTTCATGAGGTAAGAGAAGTTGACAGAAAGACAAGGAGGTCTGGTACAGGTCCAGCAGGGAGGCAGATTCAGGAAAATGGGACTCACATTTATAGGTCAGGCATTTCTCATATGGGTCTTTCTAAATTCATCACAATCCAGAGAAGTGAGGGGTGTTTACCCCATCTTCACAGCTGAGTAAACAAAGTTTGAGAGAGAATAATACATTTGCCAAAGCCACACAGTAAATGGCTGGGATTTGAACTCAGGTGTTAGGGAACTGAATGTTTGTGTCCTTCTTCCCAAATTCATATGTTGAAGTCTTAACCCCTGATGAGATGTTATTTGGAGATGGGGCCTTTGGGTGGTAACTGGGTTTAGATGAGGCCATGAGAGTGGGAGCCCATGACAGGATCAGTGTCCTCACAAGAAGAGAAAGAGAAACGAGGGCTCTTTCTCCCTTTCTCTGCCC
The DNA here is from genome assembly GCF_902655055.1 of Lutra lutra. Lineage (NCBI taxonomy): Eukaryota > Metazoa > Chordata > Mammalia > Carnivora > Mustelidae > Lutra > Lutra lutra. The sequence continues at coordinate 131,228,189 of NC_062284.1, forward strand.
TGTGAGGACACAGTGCAAAGGTGGCTCTCTACAAGCCAGGAGAAGGGCTTTCACCAGGAATCCAACTGGTCAGCACCTTGATCTTGGACTTCCCAATCTCTAAAACTCTGAGAAATAAAGGTGTGTTGTTTAAGCCACCTGGCCTTTGGTATTGTGTTATGGTAGCCTGAGTAGATTAAAGCATCAAGGGCTGTGCCCTAAGAAGCCTACTCCTTGATCAATTTTTCCCATTTTAATATTAAAATTTCATTATAAAAGTCATACACAAACAAATTCTTATCATAGAAAATGCTAATGTTTAATCAACCTACCAACCTTAAGTCTTGGTCTCTCCTCTTAATCTCCCAGAGATGATCACTCTGAGTAATTTGGTGTGTACCTTTCCGTTCTCCTATGTACTTACACACTATGTGAATACCCTTAGAAAACATGTATCATCATTCTGTGCTGTGGTTTTATTTTCACATAAATGCCTTTCCCTGTGTTACTCTGCAGCTTCACTTCACTTCACTCAGCAGGGATTGGAAGCTCCACAGAGTCAGGGACTTTGGTCCCTCCTGTTCATAGGTGTGTCCCCAGGACCTAGAGGAGTGGCTGGCACACAGCAGGTGCTTGGGAAATGTTGATTGGTTGGATGAATGAATGAACCTTTCTTGGTGAGCCTTTCAAGTGAGGGGTCTGCAAAGCTGCCCCACTGTCTTCACCACGGCATGATACCCCATGGTGGACAGGGCAGGAGGTGGCCATCTACTTTGTGTGGCCATCCTCTGTGGATGGACACTTAGTTTGTCCCTCTCATCAATGCAGAAGTGGACACTGTGCCCATGTCACCTTGTGTATATGTGCACGTGTCTCTCTAGAGTAGACAACAAGAAGTGGCACGATTGGGTCATAAGGAGTGCATGGTTTTAATTTTCATGATCTCTTACAAACAATCCTTTCAAAGATTTACCATAAACACTTCCAGCAGCAGCGCAGGAAACTACCCACTTCCTCCCCTTCTTGATGACCCTTGAGGTTACCACACTTTGTAATGTCTGCCTTACTTGATGGACAGAAGTGGTGCCTGCTTTAACCATTCTGCTGCTTGTTTTTATGGGACGAAGAGGGACCCTGGTGAAATGTCTATGGGAGAAAAGTGGAGAGAGGGGTAAAGAAGACACTGGAGTTCATTCAGGGACATTGGGGTAAAATGAGTTAGGTAACACTGACTGAGCACAGCCCTGTGTCGATGTGACGTTCAAATCCAGGCAGAAGATCTGGGTTTGATTCCTGGCCCTGCCACTTGCTAGCTGTGTGACACCCCCACCCCCCACCCAGTGAGTCACTTAGCCTTTCTGAGCCCCGAGTCTCCCATCTGTAAAATGGAGATAATAATATTACCTATTGGATAGGGTTGTTAGAGGAATTAAATGAGTTGATATTTGTTCTTAAAGTACCTGCCTGTTTTATTAGTTATTCTTAATTAAAAATATTATATGCCAGAGTCCACATTTTCTATGTATATTGTTTCATTTAAGTTTCACATTTGTTTTAAATAAATCCTCTTGTTAATCCCATTTTTGGGGAAAAGGGAAAAAGTCAGGCAAAGAGAGGTTGAGAAATTTGTCCAAGGTCAAAGAGCTCTGCTGTTAAGGGCAGAGCTATGATTCGAACCCACGTTGTCTAACACCACTTAACCACTGCACTGTATGTCAGTGTTGTAAAAGGGAGGTGGGGGAGCGGGGTTTTACTCCTTGGGGTGGCTGTGAAAAGGGGGATAAAACTCTCAGAAAGACATTTAGGAGAAAGCTGTCATAGCCTCTGTCAGAGGGCACCCTGGCCTTGTCCAAGGTGTCCCAGTTTTTAGAACAGGGGCTTATTTTCCCTCCATTCTCGTTAGTTCTGAAGTCCAACGTCAAAAAGCCTTGTGTCCACATGCAGCCCCAGCACATCCTTGCTCTATGAACTCAGGCAAATCTTCCATCCTGGAGAGCCTCCTGTCTCTCTCTGTCAAAATGCAGGCAGCATTGCCCTCTGCCCCCCAGGATTAAAGCAACCATGCTTGCAAAACCCCTACATATAATGGAGGCCCAAGAAAACCTTACTGTGTTTCCTTCTTCGGGCCTTTGAGCTAGTTCCAAATTCAACCTCCTCCCAACTCTCCCTCTGGAAGCTCGCATGGTCACCAGGAGGACGTAGGACCAGCAGGATTCCAAGGATGGGCCGACGAGCACAGTCCGCTCCAGGCGCAAGCAATACCAGGGGCATTGTCTTAAAGACTTTAAAAACAATCATGAGAATGATTGACAGTCAGTCTGCTTTTTATCACTAACATGCCCTAGAAATTCTAAACCATGCCAGTGATTAAAAAAAAAAAAAAATGCTTTCCTGAAAAACTTTTATTGGTCTAAGTTCCAAGTGCCTGCATTCAGGATGCGCCATTTCTCCACACCACCCTTGGTACACCTGTGGGTAGGAATTCTAGTTGGTACAAGTGTATCTGTTCCACTGGGGGGTCTTTCCCTGGGTTTGGAGGAGGGGGGACTAGCAGGAAGCGGGGAGGGTGGTTCTAAGGACCACAGATAAGAGAGTCATCTATTACTGCGTAATGAACCATTCCAAAGTGATGTGGCTTAAAAAAACAACTGCTTTATGGCTTATGATGTTAGGGGTTGGCTGGGCCGCTCTCAGCCAGGAGATCCCAGCTCTGCTGTGTGTGCTTTGGCTGGGCTTGGCCTATGGCTACAATATGGGCTAGAGGATCCAAAGTGACTGGCCCCTGACTTGGGATGGCGGGAACACTGGGACTTTCTCTCCTCCTGGTCTTTCATCCTCTAGACCTTTCTCTGCATGTAACTTTACTTCTCTCTCTCTTTTTTTTCTTCTGTCCTTTTTTCTTTTCTTCTCTTTTTTCGCACATAACTTTTCTAAGAGGATGACCCAGACTTCTTTACAAGGTGGCCAGAATCCCCAAGAGAGCAAAAGAAGAAGTCAGAAGGCATCTTCAGCCCCAGGCCTAGAACTGGCACAGCCTCACTTTTGCTACAAGTCACAGGCCAGTCCAGACTCAACATGAGAGGGAACCCACGAGCATGTGAATTCAGAGGGGCCTGACACCTGACTCAGCCAGGCGCCCTCTTGAAGCTGGGACTCTCCTGCATTTAGGGAGTCTCTGACCCTAGGTGACCTCGCTGTGCAGCCGAGGATTCTCTCTGAAGCCTTCCACAGCCTCACCCCAGCACACAGACTTTGGGCAAGACCTGGCCTCCCCAGGGCCCTTTTGAGCCCACCTTCCAGAATAACCTTTTCTGACCTTTTCTAATTCCAATTAGAACTGACTGACCATACTGAGTGCGCTCGCCGTCATTCAGTGTGCTGAGTCCGGGGCCTGTCCCTCCTACCTCACAGGCAGCCGGAGGGGTCTTCTGGAATGGCTCTCTGGGTGAACCTTCCAGGCACATCTCCTGAGTCACCCATGAGGCTTGGTGCCCCCAACTGACGATATGCCAGCAGGAAGGGCCATGCTGTCCAGGAAATTAGTGAACCCTCAGCCCCAGACATTTTTGGGGACTTTTCTTTTTAGTTACCTCCTCAGCGGGCTCATTCTGTACCTTTCCTCCATACTTTCTAGCACAGAGAGTAACAATTACACAAGCAAGTAAGGCTGCCTCTGTCCCGGCAGCCATGCCTCGGGCTTGGAGAACTGTCACTGCAGGGAGGGGCTGCCGTCCAGGGGGCCCTCAGGT